>NC_053022.1:437062510-437662510 GCF_003073215.2 Triticum urartu | reverse complement strand
GTTTAACACCAATATAAATAAAGAATGAGTTCATTACAGTACCTTAAAGCGGAGGTTTGTTTTCTTATACTAACGGAGCTCATGAGATTTTTTGTTGAGTTTTGTGTTGTGAAGTTTTCAAGTTTTGGGGTAAAGATTTGATGGATTTTGGAATAAGGAGTGGCAAGAGCCTAAGCTTGGGGATGCCCAAGGCACCCCAAGGTAAAATTCAAGGACAAACCAAAAGCCTAAGCTTGGGGATGCCCCGGAAGGCATCCCCTCTTTCGTCTTCGTCTATCGGTACCTTTACTTGAGGCTATATTTTTATTCACCACATGATATGTGTTTCGCTTGGAGCGTCTTGTATTATTTGAGTCTTTGCTTTTTAGTTTACCACAATCATCCTTGCTGTACACACCTTTTTGAGAGACACACATGAATCAGAATTTATTAGAATACTCTATGTGCTTCACTTATATCTTTTGAGCTAGATAATTTTGCTCTAGTGCTTCACTTATACCTTTTTAGAGCACAGTGGTTGTTTTATTTTATAGAAATTATTGATCTCTCATGCTTCACTTATATTATTTTGAGAGTCTTTTAGAATAGCATGGTAATTTTCTTTGGCTATAAAATTAGTCCTAATATGATAGGCATCCAGGATGGGTATAATAAAAACTTTCATATAGAGTGCATTAAATACTATGAGAAGTTTGATACTTGATAGTTGTTTTGAGATATAAAGATGGTAATATTAGAGTCATGCTAGTTGTGTAATTGTGGAATTGATAAATACTTGTGTTGAAGTTTGCAAGTCTCGTAGCATGCACGTATGGTAAACGTTGTGTGACAAATTTGAATCATGTGGTGGTCCGGGACGAGCGATGGTCTTTTCCTACCAATCTATCCCCCTAGGAGCATGCACGTAGTGCTTGGTTTTGATGACTTGTTGATTTTTGCAATAAGTATGTGAGTTCTTTATGACTAATGTTGAGTCCATGGATTATACGCACTCTCACCCTTCCATCATTGCTAGCCTCTCCGGTATTGTGCATTGTCCTTTCTCACCTCGAGAGTTGGTGAAAACTTCGCCGGTGCATCCAAACCCCATGATATGATACGCTCTATCACACATAAGCCTCCTTATATCTTCCTCAAAACAGCCACCATACCTACCTATTATGGCATTTCCATAGCCATTCTGAGATATATTGCCACACAACTTTCCACTGTTCCGTTTATTATGACACACTCCATCATTGTCATATTGCTTTGCATGATCATGAAGTTGACATCGTATTTGTGGCAAAGCCACCTTCATAATTATTTCATACATGTCACTCTTGATTCATTGCACATCCCGGTACACCGCCGGAGGCATTCACATAGAGTCATATTTTGTTCTAAGTATCGAGTTGTAATTCTTGAGTTGTAAGTAAATAAAAGTGTGATGATTTTCATTATTAGAGCATTGTCCCATGTGAGGAAAGGATGATGGAGACTATGATTCCCCCACAATTCGGGATGAGATTCCAGACGAAAAAAGAGGCCATAAAAAGAGAAAAAAGGCCCAAATAAAAAAAAAGAGAAAAAGAGAGAAGGGGCAATGTTACTATCCTTTTTCCACACTTGTGCTTCAAAGTAGCACCATGATCTTCATGATAGAGAGTCTCTTATCTTTTCACTTTCATATACTAGTGGGAATTTTTCATTATAGAACTTGGCTTGTATATTCCAATGATGGGCTTCCTCAAAATGCCCTTGGTCTTCGTGAGTGAAAGTGCAACTATCCCTGGGTGGTTTTGGTAATTCCTAACAACATATAGCTCATTGAGCTAACATTATTCCAAGATTAACATTTCAGGAAAAGCTCAATGAATGGCATGGCATGGACGAGGAAAGTGGACCCCTCAAAATACTAAGGACAAAAAGATTGGCTCAAGCTCAAAGCTCAAGACTCTACATTTTATATTTTAGTGATCCAAGATCACATTGAGTCTATAGGAAAATCCAATACTATCAAGGAGGGATGAGGTGTTGCTTGATGAGGTTCTTGCTTCATACTCCCTCCGTTCCAAAATAGATGACCCAACTTTGTACTAACTTGACTACAAAGTTGAGTCATCTATTTTGGAACGGAGGGAGTAGTGCTTAGTGATATGCTCCAAAACCCTCAACTACCTTCCCACATCCACATATGACCTAAACCAAAAGTCAAACTCGGCCCCACCGATTCTTTCTATCCGGCACCACCGAGTTCAGATGTCATAGCCACTGCCACAAACCCTAGGCAAATCGGTCTCACCGACGATAGGGATCTCGGTCACACCGAGATGGGGTTGTAATCTCTCTGTTTCCCTTCGTAACGTTTCGGTCCTACCGAGATGAGCGATCGTCCCACCGAAGATTGCAATGTAAACTCTCTGTCCCTTTTGTAACATTTCGGTCCCACCGAAATGAGCAAATCGGTCCCATCGAGTTTACCTGACCAACTCTCTGGTTAGCTTATTACAAAATATCGGTCCCACTGAGTTTGTGTAATCGGTCACACCAAGATTACGTTATGCCCTAACCCTAACCATATCGGTTGCCGAGTTGCATCACAGTCCCGCAAAAAATCCTAACGGTCACTAGGTTTGCTAAATCGGTCCGACCGAGTTTCTCAATTCGGTCTCACCGAGATTGGTAAATTGTGTGTAACGGTTAGTTTTTGTGTGGAGGCTATATATACCCCTCCACCCACTCTTCATTCGTGGAGAGAGCCATCAGAACATACCTACACTTCCAATACACATTTTCTGAGAGAGAACCACCTACTCATGTGTTGAGGCCAAGATATTCCATTCCACCATATGAATCTTGATTGATCTCTAGCCTTCCCAAGTTGCTTTCCACTCAAATATTCTTTCCACAAAACCCACATCCTGTGAGAGAGAGTTGAGTGTTGGGGAGACTATCATTTGAAGCATAAGAGCAAGGAGTTCATCATCAACACACCATTTGTTACTTCTTGGAGAGTGGTGTCTCCTAGATTGGCTAGGTGTCACTTGGGATCCTCCGACAAGATTGTGGAGTTGAACCAAGGAGTTTGTAAGGGCAAGGAGATCGCCTACTTCATGAAGATCTACTGCTAGTCAGGCAAGTCCTTCGTGGGCGATGGCCATGATGGGATAGACAAGGTTGCTTCTTCGTGGACCCTTCGTGGGTGGAGCCCTCCGTGGACTCGCGCAACCGTTACCCTTCGTGGGTTGAAGTCTCCATCAACGTGGATGTACGATAGCACCACCTATCGGAACCATGACAAAAACATCCGTGTCTCCAATTGTGTTTGAATTCTCCAAACCCTTCCCTTTACATTCTTGCAAGTTGCATGCTTTACTTTCCGTTGCTCATAGACTCTTTGCATGCTTGCTTGAATTGAGTTAAGATTGCTTGATTTGTGCTAAGATAGCTAAAATCTGCCAAAGACTAAAATTGGGAAAAGGATAGATTTTTAATTGGTCAATGTCGGAGTAAATAGCCATGGATAGCCTAGCCGGCTTCCCCTGGCCCTTCTGAAAAAATTACGAGCCCGTCCGGCTCTCAAGAATCCAAGACATGGAGCCGCCTTCCCCTTGCTGGCTGCCACCCAGGCCGGCTTCCGGAAGGCGGTCCGACTTTAGCCCTCATGAAGAAAGCCATGGGAGGGCCGACTTCGAGAAGCCGGCCATGAGAAGGCCGACTCCAAGAAGCCGGCTCCCATAAAGCGGTCAAGACCGTACCCACAAATTTTGCACCCACCTAACGGCGGTGCGACGGGGCGTGGCTACAGTGAAGCCTGCCACCCCCGAATCCCGGAGCACGCCTGGCACAGTGCGCCGTACGGGGTAGGCATGACCCGTCCGGCGCGGCACTGTTGCCATGTTGACCTTGGTGTCACCCACGACGGGCCGCCAGCGTGGCCCACGGACGGTGGGCCCCTTCGGGCAGAGAGACGCCCGAAGGCGGCCACGCCTCCAACCAGTCGGCTCGAGACGGAGCCGGCTCCCCGCAGTCGGCTAGCCGCCTCCCCCGAAGGAGACGCCCTATTAAGGAGACAAGACACGGTGAGGCTACATCGATCGCCAGACAAGCGGCGGCACTGTAGCCACGCCTACCATGACGAAGCCTACGTCACCAAGATGAAGCCACAGTAACCAGCCGCCGACCAGGCCCTGGACAGTGGGACCTGCCTGTCGACCAAGGGGCCGGCAGCCGGCGGGACCCACCAGTCGGCGGGCCCCAGCAGCCGGCGCAGAAGCCAGCGAGTGCAGTCACAGACGGCTGGGCCCCGCGCCCAGTCGGATTACCATTGTACCCCCGGGGGTAGGCCTATATAAACCCCCCGGGGCACCCATGCAAAGGGTTCGACCCCCTGCTAGTTCTAGACACCCCGCAAGGAGAAGAAGCAGGCTAGCCGTGCCCTTCTTCCTCCTCCCACCAAAACAGCTCGAGGAGCATTGTGTAGCTACTTGTTCATCTAGTGATCATGCGGAGACCCCGCAGAGCAGCAGTAGGGGTGTTATCTCCACGGAGAGCCCCGAAGCTGGGTAAGATTCGCCGGCGTGCATGTCTTCGCCTTATCCCGTTTCCAGGCACCGGCAATGTCTTACTGGCTCCCACAATGATAAGCCACCCGTTGGCATATGTCACACCTACCACCCGACATTTGGCGCCCACCGTGGGGCCAAGTGCACCGTCGTCCGGAGACCTGTTCTGGACGGGAACCCTCTCCCTCCCCAGCGAGCGTAGCCAGCCCGGCACGCCCGATGGCGCTTGCCACGACGCGCTGCAAGGCGTCACCAGCATCTGCGCGGCGAGCAGCCTCGCCGATCTCCTCGACGAAACTCTCATCTACGACGAGCTCGCCTCCAATGCGGGCACCGACCACCTCGCCAACCTTCTCGGCCAGCTCCATGTCTCCAGCGAGCCCGCTGCGGACCTGGAGTCGGTTGGCTCCACCGACCCGATGCCTGTCGACTCCGACACGGCCTCCTACGACACCTTCCCCACCAACATCATGATCTACAACGACCCGCTTCCTCGAGCCGACGGCTGCGATGCTGTCACCACCGAAGTGATGGTTGTCGGCCACGGCGGCCCGGCCGACGAGAGCGCCCACGACGCCTCGCACGCGGCGGCCCACGACTTGTCCACTCCCCTCCCGGCTGATGCCGACGACGAAGCACTAGAGGCACGCCGCCTCGCCCTCCTCGCAGAGGGCCGGAGGCTGGCTTCCGTAAGACGCCTCACTGAGGCCTATCAACGCGAAGCTGACCGCGCCGCCTTCGGCACGCCGGCCCCGGGCGGGCCAAGCCGGGCCGGCCTTGTCAAGCAACGCGGAGCCGTCATCGCCGACACGCTGGGAGTCGACCGCCCGGTCTATGCCACTCCGCTCGAGAACTTGCGTGTCGCCCAGGCGACCGTAGATGAGCTGGACGGCCTGGAGGCCGAAGACCTCCCCCACATGACCCGGCGCGTCCAGCAATTGATTGACGCAGCCGCGCAGCGACACGAAGCCGACGCCCGCGCGGAAAACCCTCCCCCACACCGAGAACACGGCGCGATGTCCCGGATGCCGACTACGAGCAACACCCGCACGCGACGCGAGAAGGAGCCGGCTGCCAGCCGCAGCTGGACCCGGATCTCCATCAAGCGAGACGCGGACGGTCATCCTCGAGCCATGGAATGGCGGGGCTACCTGCCCCCGCCTCCGCCCCGCGGAGAGAGATATCCCGCCCCGCCGCCAGTGGCGCACCCGACTCTCAGCGGCCGGCTAGGCCGCCGCGAAGGAGTCGGCGAGAACGACGCCCGCCATCGGATCGACCGCCTGGCACGATCCCTGGCGTTGGAAGAAGAAGATGATGTCGGACTGCCTTGTTTCGGCCCCCGCATCCGCGACGAGCCCTTTCCCAAAGGGTTCTCGCTCCCAAGAGACACGCCCAAGTACAACGGCTCCGTGAAGCCGGAAGATTGGTTGATCGACTACTCCACGGCGGTTAGCATAGCCAACGGCAACCGGCGCGTTGCCGTGAAGTACGTGCCCCTCATGCTGCAGGGCACGGCGCGGACCTGGCTCAACAGCCTCAAGCCGCGTAGCATCAACAGCTGGCTAGATTTCACAGAAGCCTTCATCCGCAACTTCACCAGCACCTACAAGCGGGCTCCCAAGCCCAGGCAGCTCTCCTTGTGCGTACAAGGCCCGCCGAGTCCACCCGCGATTACCTCACGCGTTGGGCCGAGCTCCGCAATTCTTGCGAGGGGGTGCACGAGGTGCAAGCCATAGAATACTTCACGGCCGGATGCCGAGAAGGCACCCTCCTCAAGCACAAGCTCCTCTGCGACGAGCCGACTACCCTCGACGAGCTCCTGGACATAGCGGACAAGTACGCTACCGCCGACTCCTCGATGAAGACCGAGCTTCGGGTAGACGCGTCCGGGAAAGTACTTAACCTAGCGCCCAAGACGCCGGCTGGGGATTCTGGCCGACGCCCCCACTCGAACGACCACAAGCGCAAGGGCCCCGCGCCGCCTCCCGCCAGTCGGCAGGTGGCCACAGTTGAAGACGTGCCGCCTGAAGGGCGGCCCGCGCCCAAGAAGCCCAAGGGCGGCAGGCCGGCTTGGCAGCCTGCCTTCTCCTACGAGCAGACTCTCGACGCCCCGTGCAAGTTCCACAGCGGCGCGAAGCCGTCCAACCACACAACCCGGAAGTGCCATTGGCTTGCCCGAATCTCTAAAGGCGAAGGGCTCGCGCCGCCTCCGCCTGCCGGCCCGGCGCCTCCGCCTCCGCCGCCTCCGGCAGCCCGGCCCGCAGTCGGAGCCGTGCCTGACGAGTTCCCTGACGAGCAAGCAACCTACATCGTCTTTACAAGCTAACCCGAAGACCGGCGCAGCAAACGCCGAGAGCACGAGGAAGTCAGCGTGGTCGCTGCCAACCCTGCCGGACACATGCATTGGTCAGAAAAGCCCATCAGCTGGAGCCGGGCCGACCATCCGGAGGTGATGCCGTCTCCCAGCTCTTATGCTTTGGTCCTGGAAGCCACCCTTGCAACGGACAGACGCGCCGCCCGCTTCTCCCGTGTGTTGATAGACGGCGGGAGCAGCATCAACATCCTGTACCGTGACACCCTGGAGAAGCTAAACGTCAAGACGAAGCAGCTCATGCCTACTCGGACAGTGTTTCATGGCATCGTACCCGGCCTGTCCTGCGCCCCCATTGGCAAGATCAAGATTGATGTACTTTTTGGGGACAAGGAGCATTTCCGCCGGGAAGCGATCTGGTTTGAAGTGGTGGACCTGGAAAGCCCTTACCATGCGTTTCTTGGCCGACCTGCCTTGGCCAAATTCATGGCAGTTCCCCACTATGCATACCTCAAGATGAAAATACCAAGCACCAAAGGCGTCATCACTGTAGCCGGTGATTACAAGAAGTCCTCCGAGTGCGCAGCAGCCAGCAGCCGGTTGGCCGAGTCCCTTGTGATTGCCGAAGAAAAGAAGATGTTGGACCGAGTCGTGGCCATAGCCGGCAAGCAGTCGGCCGTGTCCCCCGACCCCAAGGAGCATGACGCTCAAGGATCTTTCCAGCCGGCCAAGGAGACGAAGAAGATACCTCTTGACCCCGAGCATCCAGAGAGGTTTGCCGTCATCGGGGCAAACCTGAACAGCAAATAGGAAGGCGAGCTCGCCGATTTCCTCCGTGAGAATCGGGACATCTTCGCATGGTCCCCCAAGGACATGCCGGGTGTTCCGAGGAAATTCGCCGAGCACAAACTACACGTTTGAGAAGACGCAAAGCCAGTCAAACAACCCCTTCGCCGACTGTCAGAGGAGAAACGCAGAATTGTAGGGGAGGAGATAGCCCGGCTCTTGGCGGCCGGCTTCATCATGGAAGTTTTCTTTCCAGAGTGGCTCGCCAACCCGGTCCTCGTACTGAAGAAGAATAACAAGTGGCGCATGTGTATAGACTACACGAGCCTCAACAAGGCCTGCCCCAAAGATCCCTTTGCTCTACCAAGGATTGACCAAGTGATAGACTCCACAGCCGGATGCGAGCTGTTGAGTTTCTTGGATGCTTACTCCGGATATCACCAGATAAAGCTGGATCCGGACGACCGCCTGAAGACCGCCTTCATCACGCCATTTGGAGCCTTCTGCTACCTGACTATGACATTCGCCTTGAGAAATGCCAGTGCCACTTTTCAGCGCTGCATGCAGAAGTGCCTCCTCAAGCAGCTCGGTAGGAACGCTCACGTTTACGTGGACGACATCATGGTGAAGACGGAGAAGTGCGGCACCTTGCTGGGAGACCTCAAGGAAACGTTTGAGAACCTACGCCGGTTCCAAATCAAGCTTAACCCCGAGAAATGCGTGTTCGGAGTGCCAGCCGGCCAGCTCCTAGGCTTCCTGGTCTCCGAACGCGGCATCGAATGCAACCCGGTGAAGATCAAGGCCATCGAGAGAATGGCGATCCCCACCAAGCTTCGAGACATTCAGAAGTTCACCGGGTGCTTGGCCTCCTTGAACCGCTTCATCAGCCGGCTCGGAGAGAAAGCTCTCCCCCTCTACCGCCTCATGAAGAAGAGCACTCACTTCGAGTGGAACGACCAGGCCGACCAAGCTTTTCATGAGCTGGAGAAGATGCTGGCCACGTCGCCCGTTCTGGCGGCGCCGACTGAGAAAGAGCCCATGCTCCTCTACATCGCCGCAACTAGCCGGGTGGTCAGCACCGTCATCGTAGTCCAGCGCCTAGAAGAAGGCCGAGCCCAGCCGGTCCAGAGGCCGGTGTATTATTTGAGCGAGGTGCTGTCCGCCTCAAAGCAGAACTACCCGCACTACCAGAAGATGTGTTACGGCGTGTACTTCACCGCCAAGAAGCTGAAGCCCTACTTTCAAGAGCATCCCGTCACGGTCGTATGCACCGCCCCGCTAGCCGAGATCATAGGCAGCCGGGACGCATCCGGCCGGGTGGCGAAATGGGCCATCGAGCTGGCCCCGTACACGATCTTCTACCAGCCCCGCACTGCCATCAAGTCCCAAGCACTGGCCGACTTCCTCGTCGACTGGGCCGAGACCCAGTACCTGCCGCCGGCTCCCGACTCCACCCATTGGCACATGCACTTCGACGGGTCCAAGATGCGCACCGGCTTGGGAGCTGACGTCGTCCTTACCTTTCTGAAAGGCGACAAGCTCAGGTACACGCTACAGATCCACTTTGCCGCCTCCAACAATGTGGCCGAGTACGAGGCGCTCATACACGGGCTCCGGCTTGCCAAAGAACTTGGCATTCGCCGGATCCTATGTTATGGCGACTCGGACCTGGTGGTCCAGCAATCATCCGGCGACTGGGACGCCAAGGACGCGAATATGGCGAGCTACCGCTTCCTGGTCCAACAACTCAGCGGATACTTTGAAGGATGCGAGTTCCTCCACGTATCGCGAGCCGACAACGAGCCAGCCGATGCCCTGGCTCGAATAGGCTCCACTCGGCAAGCAATTCCAACCGGCGTCGCTCTACAACGCCTCCTCAAGCCATCTATCAAGCCGTCCCCAGAGTCCGATTCCATCTTCGTGCCGCCTGACCCCGATGCGGCCGGGTCCGGCTCGAAGAACCAAGTAGGCGACCCCAAGACTCCCGTAGCCGGCCCGGCGACTTCGGCAGCCGGCTCGGGGACTGCCACACCCGGCTCGGGGACTGCGGTAGCCGGCCCGGGGACTGCACCAGCACAACAGCCGGCGGCCGACTCCAGCACCTCACCACCCAGCCCGCCCACCCTGGTGGCAGTAGCCACATTGGCAGTAGAAGAAGTCGTGGCTCCATCATGGGCTCAGTCCATCCTCAACTTCCTAGTAAACCAAGACCTGCCGGCTAACGAAACAGAAGCAAGACAAGTCCAACGTCGAGCCGGAGCATACACAATCATCAACAAAGAGCTCGTCAAGCGCAGTGTCACTGGAGTCCTCCAACGGTGCGTCGAGCAAGAGAAAGGCATTGCAATCCTCAGAGACATTCACCAAGGAGAATGCGGCCACCATGCGGCCTCAAGATCACTTGTCGCCAAAGCCTTCCGCCATGGTTTCTTCTGGCCGACTGCTTTGGATGATGCCAAAGAATTAGTTAAACATTGCAAGGGGTGCCAACTCTTCAGCTCCAAGCAACACATGCCGGCCTCGGCACTCAAGACCATTCCCCTCACTTGGCCCTTTGCCGTTTGGGGACTGGACATGGTGGGCCCATTCAAGACGGCGCGCGGCGGCATGACGCATTTGCTCGTCGCCGTGGACAAATTCACCAAGTGGATTGAGGCAAAGCCGATCAAGAAGCTGAATGGGCCGACTGCTGTGACATTCATTGCAGACATAATAGCACGGTACGGCGTGCCACACAGCATCATCACTGACAATGGCACGAATTTTGCCAAAGGAGCATTGGCACGTTTCTGCGCAACCCAAGGTATCCGGCTAGACTTTGCATCTGTCGCCCACCCGCAGTCAAACGGCCAGGTCGAGCGAGCCAACGGCCTCATCCTCTCCGGCATCAAGCCCCGACTGGTCGTACCTCTAGAGCGCTTAGCTGGCTGTTGGCTCGATGAGCTGCCGGCTGTCCTCTGGAGTCTGCGCACTACACCAAACAAGTCAACCGACTTCACCCCTTTCTTCCTTGTGTATGGTGCCGAGGCGGTCATCCCAACTGACATCGAGTTCGACTCGCCTCGAGTAACCATGTACACGGAAGCGGAGGCCAAGGAAGCATGAGAAGACGGCGTCGACCTGCTGGAAGAAAGCCGGCTGTTAGCCCTCAGCCGGTCTGCCATCTACCAGCAGGGTTTGCGCCGCTACCACAACCGGAAGGTCAGGCCAAGATCTTTCCAAGAGGGTGATCTTGTGCTCCGGCTGATCCAGCGAACAGCTGGCCAGCACAAGCTCTCAGCCCCTTGGGAAGGCCCCTTCGTCATCAGCAGAGCTCTAGGCAACGACTCCTACTACCTGATCGATGCACAGAAGCCGAAGGCACGCAAGAGAGACGACTCCGGCAAGGAGTCGGAACGACCATGGAACACCAACCTCCTTCGAAGGTTTTACAGTTGAAAGGCAGTATGTATCATGCTAACTTTTGTATTAAGTACAAGACAATAGGCCCCTCGAGGAGGGCTCGGGGACTGCCGTCCCTTATTTATGAATGAAAAGTATCATGCTTATGACCTTGTCATTTCATTTACTTGTTCCGTCCGGCACCGGGTTCGACTAGTCGGCTCGGGGACTGGCCGGCTGGAGTTATATTAGAAGTCCTACCCGCAGTCAGACAAGTAGTGTGCCGGCTCCCAAGCCTTCTCTTGCCAAAAGTCGCAGTTCGAAGAACCGGCTGTCCGGCTGGCAAGAGTTAAAGGCAGGAACGGGCGCCCACACGAAAAACGGCTAGGGACTAACGGACTAATATAACAAAAGCCGTTTTTTCTCACACCGCCGACTGGCTACCAGAGTAGCCGGCCGGCCGGTTTCCATTCACTTCACTTCAATCCAACAAAGCTCAAGTACTTGCCTCCCTAAAAAGGCAAGGCGGCAAAGGAAAAGGCCCAAGGATAAAAAAGCATACGCGAATGGAAACCAAACATGCACATAACAATATTTACATAAAAAGACCTCCGAGAGGCCAGCATTCAACATAGTTTGGATACACCCCCAGTGGGTGGAACTGTGAAACTTAATGAAGATTGTTCAAAAGACAACAAGCAGGAAAGATAAAGACGGCAGGTCAAGCCGGCGGAACGACCGACGAGCCGGGCTGGTTGGCGGAGATGGTCGCGCCGGCTGAAGGAGCGGCCGGCTGGCGAACTTCGGCTTGGTCACCGCCTCCCGCAGAGGGCACGCTGCCATGCGCCTCGTTGCTGGAAGCACGGTCGGCCTGAGGGTGGCCGGTTGTTCCACCAGCTGGCTCGACGTCTTCGCCGTCCTCCTCTTCGTCATCCTCGCCCTCGTCGCTGGAGGCAATCTCCTCCGCCGAGTCCTCGCCCACCGCTGGGTTCAGCCCGAACCATTCCTCCGGCTGAGAAACACCGTCATCATCGATTTCGGGTGCGAAAACGCTGATGTCGGTGCACTCGGCGATCGTCGAAGCCCGTTGGGCAATAGCCGGCCTCACCTCCTCCAGCTCCGCGTCGGCCTCCATCCGCCAAGTGCGCAGCTGGTCCAGGCTCAGCCCGGGGTACCAAGCCCGAACGAACTCCAACGCCCGCCCGGCTCCGAGGCGGGCCGCCGACGCCTTCCAAGCCTCAAAGCGACCGACGGCGACTTCCAACCAGTCGGCAGTCCGGCTTGGGGTGCGGGGGATCGTCTCGCCGGGCCAGAGGGCGGCCAACACTTGCGCCCCGGCACGTTGGAGCCGGCGAAGCATCCGATGAGCCGGCTGCAACCGCGCCTGGATAGCCAAGAGCTGCTCCTCAAGTGTCCGGTTCGCATCTGGCGTGATGTTGGCCCCCGCCCGACGACGCGCCTCGCGATGGGCCTCAATGCTTTGGGCGACGAAGGCGGAGTAGCCCGAGAAGTAGTCTGCAAAAAACAACAAGCAGCAGCTCAAGATAAGCCAAAAACCCAGGCGGCAAGGGGCAGGAGAAGGGCGAAGAAGGCGGCTTACCGTCGATCAAGTCCTCGATCCGGCCGAAGCCTTCATCTAGGGCTCGCCGGGTTTCAGCCCAGCTCGCCGCCTCGGTCTCATACTCCGCCTTCAGGGCGGCTTCGCTATCCTGCGCCGCCTGCAGGGCCGCCCTGTGGCTCTTCTCTTGGTCGGCCAGCTTCTTGGCCAGGCGATCACGTTCCTGGACCAAGGCGGCGTACTCAGCGTCCTTGGTATGAAGGGCGGCTTTCGCTTCACCGAGCTCCTTCCTCAAGTTGGCATTGGCCCCTGAAGACAAAGAAAAAGAAAAACCAATAAGGAAAGAGTCGTCAAGAAAGATCCGACCCGACTGCTCAGCAGTCGGCCCGAATCTCGGGGACTACACCCAGTGGGTGCGCTGACGCGCCCCCACAGGAGATAGACAAGATCGAGCACTTACTTCGGCTGTCGGCCAGGTCATCGGTCCTCCGGCTCAAGTCCCGAGCCTGGGAGTTGAAGGCGGTAGCACGAAGGTTGTGATATTCCTAAAAGTTCAGACAAAAAGCAAAGTAAGGTAGCCGTCGAGAAAGATCCGACCTGACTGCGCAGCAGTCGGCCCGAATCTCGGGGACTACACCCAGTGGGTGCGCTGACGCGCCCCCACGGAAGAAATTAAGAAAGCAAAGCAGCCAAGAACGAAGGACTCACCCGGATGGTGGCTCGCGTCGACAAGAACTCCTGGGTGAGCTGTTGCAGCAGGGCGGCCTGAGCTTGCAGCCGGCTCTGGACCCCTTGAGCCGCCACATTCAGCTCGCTAGTCCCCCCGCTGGGAGTCCACTCGGACGTGGCAGTACTGGCCTCCTCCAGATCGTCCGCCGACTGGCCTGCGCCCGTAACTCGGCGCAACTTCGGCGGAGCGGCGCCTCCCCCTGCGCGCCGGCTCGTCGCCGGCTGCACCTCGAGGTCGGCTCTGTTCTCCGGCTCACCTCCGGTCGGCCCCTCTGGCGCCGCTGACGATTGGCCGCCTTGGCCCGCTCCGGTTGGCGCTGCTGGCGGTGCTCTCCTCGCGAAGGCCACGGGGCCCTCCCCCCTCTCCATCAGCGGCGGGTCTTGGACGATCTCCTCCGCCAAGGGCAATGGGGCGTCGGGGGCTACGACTCAGAGGGGAATGGCGAGCAGTGGAGGCTGGTTGCGCGAGCTTTCCGCCTCCGTCTCCGCGGTCGCCGCCTCCATCTGGGCCTTGGCCGCCGCGTCGGCCTGCTCCTTCGCCGCCTGGGAGGCCGCCTTCTCTGCCGCCTCGCGCTCCTCTCGCGCTTCGTGGGCGTTCCGCTCTGTGGCCTCCCTGAGGTCGGCGCGGGGGTCCACACGGCGGGAGCTCGAAGACCCTCCAGCCGGCCCCACTACGGAGCCGCCCGGACCCCGCTCAAGGGAAAGCGGCGCCCTGTCCAGCAAGCGAGAAAAAGTTAAGAAGAATATTCGAAGAGAAAGAGAATGATGAAGGGCATGCGACCAGGCAACCGGCGACTTACGCTGAAACCGCCTGAGGCTGCTTCACCGCCTTGCGGAAGCGGGCCGCCTTCGCGGCCGCCTCGTCTCGTTTTGTCGCCGCGGTGGAGGGCTTGGACTTCTTCGGCCGACTGCCGAAGGGGCCTGAAGCAGCCCGGCGCTTCTGCGCTCCGCCGGCAGCCGGTGCGATGGACGAGCCCGCGCCCTGATAGTCGGCCGCCGGCTAGCGACGTGGGGCGACTTCGGCTTCAGCATCGTCCGGCCAGTCCTCGAAGCTCGCGGTGAACCTTGAGCCTCCGGGCTCGGCGTTGTCCCCCACGACGGCGTCTTCCATGGCGGCCGCCCCCAAGTCCGGGTCGTCAACGTCGTCCACCGTGCGGTCGGGGGCATACTGGCGTTCAATCCCTGCCACCCCGGCCGGCGGCGAAAGAAGAGGGTTCTGCTCAAAAGAACCGAATGGTCAGAGGCCGGCCATCATGAAGCCGGCTGACGACAAAAAGAAGATAGAGAGAGAAGCTTACCACGGGCGGAGGATTGGCGCGAGAATACGGCGCCTTGCCGTATTGCCAGTCCCTGGCGAGCTTGCAGTTGGCGATGTAATTAACCATGAGCGCCACCTTTGCGTGGGGCATTTCCCATGTGCTCAGCCGGCTTGGGTCGAAGCGACCGCTCATCTGACACATCATATGGGGCCGGCTTTGGAGAGGAAGAATCCGGCGCTCCACGAAGGCGGCCACCAAGTCGGCCCCGCGCAGGCCTTCCGACTGGATCATCACCCGAAGCCGGGAGATGGCGGCGTTCCCGGCCAGAGACAGTGACCGGGACCAGAAACTCCACGAGGGCTGCCTCCCAGCCGGCGGGCCGGCTACGTAAGCCGGCAGGTTGATGTAGTCTCCTTGCTCGGCGACGTTCTTCACGTAGAAATATGATTTCTGCCAGACCTTCACTGACTGGATCAGGGGGATGGGCGGGAATGGGTTGTTCTCGCTCGCCCTCCTCATGGGGATGAAGGCCCCGCAGGGGGCGGGCACGCCGGCGACGACGGTGCCGAGTTTGCTCTGGAAGAACTCTCCCCAGAGCTCCAGCGTGGGGAGCAGCCCCAAGAAGCCTTCGCAGAGGGAGACGAAGGCCGACAGCAGCATCACCGCATTGGGCGTGAGGTGATGCGGCTGGAGGTTGTAGAACTCGAGGAAGGAGCGCAGAAATCCGCTCGCCGGAAGGCCGAAGCCGCGCAGGCAGTGGGAGCGGAAGACGACCCGCTCGCCCTCCTCCGGCGTCGGCGAGATCTCCGTCTCCGGCGCCAGGCAGACCTGCACGAGTTTGGCACCAGGCAGGCGCCGAGTCTGGCGGAGGAACTCCACATGGTCTTCGTGGACGTTGGAGCCGTCCCACGAGCTTGAAAACGCCATGGGAGCAGGACGATGTGGGGGTGCTGTGATGGGAAGCTGCGACGGCAGCGAGAGGAAGAAACGAGGATTAGGAGGGGCGGAGTGGGAGAGAGCGTGTGAACCTTTATCGCTCTCCCTCCTCCCCCTACTTATAGGCTCGCGTGGCGGAGCCGAGGAGGCGCGGCGTGGGGAAGCGTGGGGATCGATCGTGCCCACTCCCCATGTCCCGCGATTATTGAGCCTTAACGGCGAAACAAAACTGCCTCGGGAAGGCGAGTGGCCCCTGTGGGCCACGGAAGATCCGCGCCCGGACCAAGGCTCGCGAGTGGCGGGCCCGGGCCTACTGCGGCGTCCCATCGCGCGCGTGCGCTCGCAGGATCTCGCTGCCACGCGGCCGCAGGAGGGCCCGCGGTTAGCACACAGGCCCCCCCTCTTCCCGCCTGCAAGACGCGAGGCTCTCTGAAGTCGGCATACACCCACTAAGCCGACTCTTCCGGATAGGAACCTGACCAAGATTCTCGTCCCTTTGTCCGCCTCGAAGCTCGATCAGCTTCGGGGACTACAGGTTCATATGCCACCAGAAGGAGAACTGCTGTGGACTACAGGTTCCATACCAAAGAACAACAGTATTTTTATGAGACAGTGTTGCTTGACAAGAAACCAATAGTATGTGACATGAGATGGGTCAACTGGGAGTACATCAAGGAGAATGACGAACACTATCCAGGAGTATATGACAGTTTCAAGGCTTGTGGAGTTGATGAGTTTGTGGCTCAGAAGCTCACAAAGTGGAATGATGAGCTTATCATGCAGTTCTACTCCACAGCTCACTTCTACCCAGATGGCAAGATAGTCTGGATGTCTGAAGGCACTAGATACCAGTCAACAGTAGCAGAATGGGCTCAATTGATCAATGCTCCTGAGGAGAATGAAGATGACTTGGATGTCTATGCCAAGAAGAAGAAGGATCACAACTCCATGGCTAGCATGTACAAGGAGATTCCTAATGCAGATCTTGAGACTCACCAATTTGGATCAGTGAAACACCTGCTGTTAGGACTGCCTACTATCAATTGGATCCTCAGGCACACTCTTCTGCCCAAGTGTGGTGATCACAGAATGATCAGAGGTCACTCCATCACTCTGCTACATATATTTGATGTGCCACAAAAGTTCAAGGTCATGAGTCTTATAGTTGAAACTATCAAGAGGACAGCTGCTGACCAAAAGAGAAGCTGTGGGTATGCACCACAGATCTAGGAGTTGATTAACTCCAAGATGGGCACTGACACATACTTGTTGGACAAGGAGCACATGCCTATCTATGCAGACTTTGAGGACAACCAAGTGGTTATGAATAAGGATGAACCATCTTCTGTGCACGCTCAAGCAAAGAGGGAGAAGGCAAAGTCTGAGAAAGCTGCAAAGATGCCAACCATGGAAGAGGCATCTCAGTATCTTCTGAAGAGCAAGCAAGATCAGCTTGGCTACTTGATTGCATCCACTCTAAGGATTGAGAAAGGGCTGGCCACCCTGACTCAAAACTAGGAGAGCTTGGAAAGGATCATGGAGCAGAAGTTCTATGACATGGATGTGAAGATAACTGAGATCCAGTATGTTGTGGAGCAACTTCAGGATGATATGCAGGAGAGGAAGGCAAGACAACCACTGATGCATTTGCCAGAGTGCCTAGAGCTCAGAGGTCAACTGCAGTGCCAGTAACATACACCAGAGCCACTTCATCTGCACCAGCTACAGCTTCAGTGCCACAAGCTCCAGCACCTACTCCAACAGCTCCATCTACATCGACTGAAGCCTTCGTTCTTGGAGTTCTCCGGACACCACCACCTGAAGACCAAGCCTGAGAGACGATTTAGTTCTATGCATTTTCTATGAACTTTTTGGTAACTTGTTGCCAAAGGGGGAGAAAAATGTATAGATCATAGGCTTCGAGAGAGAGAGAGCATTGCTTTTTTATTCTCTCTTGCTTTGGTGGTTGAACTTTATTTGCTTGATTGAGATACTTTCTGTCTATGTGATACTTGGATGATCATGTGTGTTTGATCATATGCTACATTAATGCTTGTTGGATGACATTATCATTTTATCCCTATATGATCATTCACTTTGCTTGGTGATGAGTGCATGTATTTAATTATTATCATTTTGAGCGCTCCACCAAGATGTATGTGACATGGAAGAGTAACCCATGAGCCTAACTCTCTGTGCATTTGCAGTCCAAAGCAAATCATAAACTATGCACATATTTAGGGGGAGCTCTTGCTTTTCACATACTTCTCAAAGCGACAATGTTTTTCACTCTTATTATCATTCGTCAAAGCTTTGATCTATACGTTGTCATCAATTACCAAAAAGGGGGAGATTGAAAGTGCAACTATCCCTGGGTGGTTTTGGTAATTCCTAACAACATATAGCTCATTGAGCTAACATTATTCCAAGATTAATATTTCAGGAAAAGCTCAATGAATGGCATGGCATGGATGAGGAAAGTGGACCCCTCAAAATACTAAGGACAGAAAGATTGGCTCAAGCTCAAAGCTCAAGACTCTACATTTTATATTTTAGTGATCCAAGATCACATTGAGTCTATAGGAAAAGCCAATACTATCAAGGAGGGATGAGGTGTTGCTTGATGAGGTTCTTGCTTCATAGTGCTTAGTGATATGCTCCAAAACCCTCAACTACCTTCCCACATCCACATATGACCTAAACCAAAAGTCAAACTCGGCCCCACCGATTCTTTCTATCCGACGCCACCGAGTTCAGATGTCATAGCCACTTCCACAAACCCTAGGCAAATTGGTCTCACCAATAGGGATCTCGGTCACACCGAGATGGGGTTGTAATCTCTCTGTTTTCCTTTGTAATGTTTCGGTCCTACCGAGATGAGCGATCGGTCCCACCGAGATTGCAATGTAAACTCTCTGTTTCCCTTTTGTAACATTTCGGTCCCATCGAAATGAGCAAATCGGTTCCACCGAGTTTACCTGACCAACTCTCTGGTTAGCTTATTACCAAAATCGGTCCCACCGAGTTTGTGTAATCGGTCACACCGAGATTACGTTATGCCCTAACCCTAACCATATCGGTCCTACCGAGTTGCATCTCAGTCCCACCGAAAATCCTAACAGTCACTAGGTTTGCTAAGTCGGTCCGACCAAGTTTCTCAATTCGGTCTCACCGAGATTGGTAAATTGTGTGTAACAGTTAGTTTTTGTGTGGAGGCTATATATACCCCTCCACCCACTCTTCATTCGTGGAGAGAGCCATCAGAACATACCTACACTTCCAATACACATTTTCTGAGAGAGAACCACCTACTCATGTGTTGAGGCCAAGATATTCCATTCCCACCATATGAATCTTGATCTCTAGCCTTCCCAAGTTGCTTTCCACTCAAATATTCTTTCCACCAAATCCATATCCTGTGAGAGAGAGTTGAGTGTTGGGGAGACTATCATTTGAAGCACAAGAGCAAGGAGTTCATCATCAACACACCATTTGTTACTTCTTAGAGAGTGGTGTCTCCTAGATTGGCTAGGTGTCACTTGGGAGCCTCCGACAAGATTGTGGAGTTGAACCAAGGAGTTTGTAAGGGCAAGGAGATCGCCTACTTCATGAAGATCTACCGCTAGTGAGGCAAGTCCTTCGTGAGCGATGGCCATGATGGGATAGACAAGGTTGCTTCTTCATGGACCCTTCGTGGGTGGAGCCCTCCGTGGACTCGCGCAACCGTTACCCTTCGTGGGTTGAAGTCTCCATCAACGTGGATGTACGATAGCACCACCTATCGGAACCACGACAAAAACATCCATGTCTCCAATTGCGTTTGAATTCTCCAAACCCTTCCCTTTACATTCTTGCAAGTTGCATGCTTTACTTTCCACTGCTCATAGACTCTTTGCATGCTTGCTTGAATTGAGTTAAGATTACTTGACTTGTGCTAAGATAGCTAAAATCTGCCAAAGACTAAAATTGGGAAAAGGATAGATTTTTAATTGGTCAAGTAGTCTAATCACCCTCTCCCTCTAGACATACTTTCGATCCTACAGTGAGCAAGCAAGTTAGATGCACACCCACTTAGTTTATTTTTTTGAGCTTTCATATATTTATAGCTCTAGTGCATCCGTTGCATGGCAATCCCTACTCCTTGCATTGACATCAACTGATGGGCATCTCCATAGCCCATTGATTAGCCGCGTCAATGTGAGACTTTCTCCTTTTTTATCTTCTCACACAACCTCCATCATCATATTCTATTCCACCCATAGTGCTATGTCCATGGCTCGCGCTTATATATTGCGTGAAAGTTGAAACAGTTTGAAAAGGCTAAGTATGAAACAATTGCTTGGCTTGTCATCGGGGTTGTGCTTGATGGGAGCATTTTGTGTGACGAAAATGAAGCATGGCCAAACTATATGATTTTGTAGGGATAAGCTTTCTTTGGCTATGTTATTTTGATCAGACATAATGGCTTGGTTAGCATGCTTGAAGTATTATTATTTTTCTATCAATATTAAACTTCTGTCTAGAATCTTTTGGATTTAAACATTTATGCCACAAGAAAGAGAATTACATTGGAAATTATGTCAGGTAGCATTCCACATCAAAAATTCTATTTTTACCATTTACCTACTCGAGGACGAGTAGGAATCAAGCTTGGGGATGCTGATACGTCTCCAACGTATCTATAATTTTTGATTGTTCCATGCTATTATATTATCTGTTTTGGATGTTTAATGGAATTTTATTATGTACTTTTATATTATTTTTGGGACTAACCTATTAACCGAAGGCCCAATGCCAGTTGCTGTTTTTTTGCCTATTTCAGTGTTTCGCAGAAAAGGAATATCAAACGGAACGAAACCTTCGTGAGGATCTTTTTGGAACAAACGCAATCCAGGAGACTTGGAGTGGAGGTCAAGGAAGCAATGAGGCATCCACGAGGTAGGGAGGCGTGCCTAGGAGGGTAGGCGCGCCCCCACCCTCGTGGGCCCGACGGAGCTCCACCGACCTACTTCTTTCGCCTATATATACTCATATACCCTGAAAACATCCAGGGGAGCCAGGAAACCACTTTTCCACCGCCGCAACCTTCTGTACCCATGAGATCCCATCTTGGGGCCTTTTCTGGCGATGTGCCGGAGGGGGATTCGATCACGGAGGGCTTCTACATCAACACCATAGCCTCCCCGATGATGTGTGAGTAGTTTACCACAGACCTTCGAGTCCATAGTTATTAGCTAGATGGCTTCTTCTCTCTCTTTGGTTATCAATACAAAGTTCTCCTCCATGTTCTTGGAGATCTATTCGATGTAATACTTTTTGCGGTGTGTTTGCCGAGATCCGATGAATTGTGGGTTTATGATCAAGATTATCTATGAACAATATTTGATTCTTCTCTGAATTCTTATATGCATGATTTGATATCTTTGCAAGTCTCTTTGAATTATCAGTTTGGTTTGGCCTACTAGATTGATCTTTCTTGCAATGGGAGAAGTGCTTAGCTTTGGGTTCAATCTTGTGGTGCTCGATCCTAGTGACAGAAAGGGAACCGACACGTATTGTATTTTTGCCACCGAGGATAAAAAGATGGGGTTCATATCATATTGCTTGAGTTTGTCCCTCTACATCATGTCATCTTGCCTAATGCGTTACTCTGTTCTTTTGAACTTAATACTCTAGATGCATGCTGGATAGCGGTCGATGTGTGGAGTAATAGTAGTAGATGCAGAATCGTTTTGGTCTACTTGACACGGACGTGATGCCTATGTTCATGATCATGCCTAGATATTCTCATAACTATGCGCTTTTCTATCAATTGCTCGGCAGTAATTTGTTCACCCAACGTAATATATGCTATCATGAGAGAACCCACTAGTGAAACCTATGGCCCCCGGGTCTACTTTACATCATATAAGTTTTTGATCTATAATTCTAGTTTACTATTTATTTTGCAATCTTTACTTTTCAATCTATACAACAAAAATACCAAAAATATTTATCTTATTATCTTTATCAGATCTCACTTTTGCAAGTGGCCATGAAGGGATTGACAACCCCTTTATCGCGCTGGTTGCAAGGTTCTTGATTGTTTGTGTAGGTACTTGGCGATTTGCGTGTAGTCTCCTACTAGATTGATACCTTGGTTCTCAAAAAACTAAGGGAAATACTTATGCTACTTTGCTGCATAACCCTTTCCTCTTCAATGGAAAACCAACGCATGCTCAAGAGGTAGCACTTACAATCCACCAATTGGTTATAACTTTCTTACCCCATCCTGTTGCCTAAATAGACATGAAGATTGAAAACAATTAAGGTCTAAAAAAAGAGTGTGGAAAGAGCAAAAGCTGAACGGTTAATTCTAGTACACTATATGCGGGCTTACAATGTGCGTGAAATTATCACCTTTGTATACAACTTCTCCAGACATGGAAAGCATTGCAGCAAGCCAATAATCTTGTTCAGATCAAAACTATTCATTTGGATATATAAGATGTTGATAGAATCCAGCACCATTGATAGGCTATCCATGGAGAAAATCTCCATTGAGCATAGAACATAATATTAGTACAAAATGTGTACTCCGAGATGATATATAACTTATGCGCAGAAATTTAAAATGCAACTTATGGTTACAAGTGTAGATGATAATATAAAGTACCTAAAGATTGTGGAGCCAACACCATCTTGAAATGAGCATAGAGATCATGTATTACACCCAAGGTCTCCAGTTTAGGCGCAGAGAGGACGGTTATTTGCGACGGTGAATAACTGGAATCAAGGATCAACCTTTGAAGTGAAGGGGCATCTTGGATGATGAGCTGCCTTCCGTCAAAATAAATTCCAATTCTTACAAGGTTAGGCGACTTTATTTGGAGATAACCGATTCTAACTATGAAAACAAGCACCAAGCACTCTAGGGCAGGGCAACTGGAGTGGATGATGTTGTGCAATGAGGTCTCCGATATACAAACCCACACAAGTGAAAGTTTCTTGAGAAATGGGAGTTGAAGGTTTAGTACCAGATTGTCTGGTAGGTAGCACAACGCAAAGGTGGCAGTGTGGAGAGAGAGGAGGAAAACCGCGAGATGGACATCGGTGCTGAGGGCACAGGTAGATGGCGTTCGGTATCTGGTAGGTGATTTCCAGGGGAATAGTAGAACTCAAGTAGTTGTAGTTCTATGAATTTAGGGGATTTTGGCCAGGCGTCCACCGTGCAGGGCATGGTATGCTTTCTCAGGTAGCATGACGGGATGCAGAGGCTTTGAATGGAGCCCTGGTGGGAGGAGATGATGGCTCTAGGGATTTCAAAATCATTGAAGAGAGATAGCTGACGATAGTCGAGATTAAGGGGCACGGCGCGCCCTAGAGGGCGCCACCAAATTGAGAGGACTTGGGTGCGGTAGCAATCCTTGGTGGGGGGAAGCGAGATGATCTCCCCAAGGACAGCGTCCGGGAGATCGCTGATGCGGTCCACCCGAGATTCTACGGGTTCCTGGGATCCGGTGGGGGCGGGGTCACCGCTTCTCCCCGCGTTGCCGGGTGCTGGATCTACAACAGGCATCGCCGCTGGAGGGAGCCTTATCTTCTTGGCGCTGGGGTTAGCCGACTCCATTTTCCTCGAGGGCGTCGCGTCGCGCACACGGATTTGAGCAGAGTAATGAATGAGGAGCCTAGTTGTAGTGTGAGTGAAGAAGAAGGGGAGCTGGGGGTTTTCTGTAGTAGTGAGTAAGAAGGGGAGCTGGGGTTTTCTGTAGGAGTGAGGTGAGGAATTTGGGGGTACGAGTGAAGCGAGCTGACGTGAGGTGGGTGGGAGTGAGGAGGAAGAAGAGCACCCAGGTTTTTTTGGGGGGCGGTGTGCTGGGTGTGGGTAGCGCCTCTCATTAAGTAAATATATGGGATTTTGAATTGATTTTATTATTTACTAGGGTGAATGGGCTATTTTGTCTTGGGCCCAGAGAAACAATTACTACTAGTACAGTGGAGACACTCTACAGCTACCAAAAAAAACAATTACTACTAGTACAGTGGATACACTACCGCTTCTGGCTCCTCCTAGGTCATCGAAACATCTCCCTCTACTGAATGTCGTTTTACTTTTGTTCATCGACATGCGGGCCATGCCGCACGTGGGCCCAAATGCCATCCACCAAATTAGAAGGCAGTATGCATGCGGAGAGTCACCCCGGTCATAGCACGGGAGTAACGAGCCATCGTATCACAAAACCCCACCTCCCCACAGTCTAAGTTTGACGGATGAAGCAAGGTTATTGAATCAGTAGGAGAACCAAGCAACACAACGTAAACAACACCTACACACAAATAACAACACCTCACAACCCGACATGTTAAAGGGGTTGTCAATTCCTTTCTGGTAATGATGCCAGAAATTTGTAGTAGATTGAAATAATAGATCACAAATAAAATAAAGTGCAGCAAAGTATTTTTGTACTTTTGGTTTAATAGATCTGAATAAAAATGCAAATAAAAGTAGATCACAAGCAAATATATGAGGAAGAAGACCCGGGGGCCGTAGGTTTCACTAGTGGCTTCTCTCGAGAAAGATAGCAAACGGTGGATAAACAAATTACTGTTGGGAAATTGATAGAACCTCAAATAATTATGACGATATCTAGGCAATGATCATTACATAGGCATCACGTCCAAGATTAGTAGACCGACTCCTGCCTGCATCTACTAGTATTACTCCACACATCGACCGCTATCCAGCATGCATCTAGTGTATTAAGTTCATGGAAAAATGGAGTAATGCAATAAGAACGATGACATGATGTAGACAAGATCCGTTTATCTACTGTGTAGATATAGATCCCATCTTTTTATCCTTAGTAGCAACGATACATACATGTCGGTTCCCTTTATGCCACTGGGATCAAGCACCGTAAGATCGAACCCACTACCAGGCACCTTGTCCCATTGCAAGACAAATAGATCAAGTTGGCCAAACAAAACCCAAATACCGGAGAAGAAATATGAGCTATAAGAGATCATGCATATAAGAGATCAAAGAAACTCAAATAAATTTCATGGATATAAAAAGATATGACTGATCATAAACTCAAAGTTCATCAGATCCCAACAAAAACGCCGCAAAAAGAGTTACATCATATGGATCTCCAAGAGACCATTGTATCGAGAATCAAGAGAGAGAGAGAGAGAGAGAGATGAAGCCATCTAGCTACTAACTACGAACCCGAAGGTCTACAAAGAACTACTCACGCATCATCGGAGAGGCACCAATGGAGGTGGTGAACCCCATCCGAGATGGTGTCTATACTGGATCTGGTGGTTCTAAACTCTACGGCGGCTGGATGAATATTTCATCGACTCACCTAGGGTTCTGGTATTTTTGGGGTATTTATAGAGCAAAGAGGCGGTCCAGGGGGCACCCGAGGTGGGCACAACCCACCAGGGCGCGCTGCCCATGCATGCCCTGGTGGGTTGTCCCCTCCTCGGGACTCCCCTAGGTGCAACCAGGGCCCAACATGTTCCTTCTATTCCATAAATAATCTCGGTAAAGTTTTGTGACATTTGGACTCCGTTTGATATTGATTTTCCGCGATGTAAAAAACACGGAAAAATAGGAACTGGCACTTGGCACTATGTCAATAGGTTAGTAACAAAAAATGATATAAAATGACTATAAAATGATTATAAAACATCTAAGATTGATAATAAAATAGCATGGAACAATAAAAAATTATAGATACTGTCACACCCTGATTTTCATGCCACAACACTTAAGCTAATAAATCATGATAAAGTGTGGTTTGACAAAAACTTTTGAATTATTTGGCTTTTATTTGGAGTTGGTTTTCTCTCTGTGTTTTTTAAGTGCTCTTTAAAGTCAACACAACTCCCCCTCCCATACTTCATCTCCTTGCACCAAACTTCTGCACAATGATCATGCCATGTGTATAGTGCAATATAGTATTTTCTTACAAAAATAATTTGGCCAAATAGTATTTTCAAAAATTAGTTTTCCAAAAACCCCTGAATTGGCAACATAGAGGTATCGGCTGGCCATGGCTCCCACCTCCACCCCGCCGCCACCTCAACCCTAGTCACCCACCCCACCGGCGATCAGCCCATCTGACCGTGGGTTTTCACCTCTGATCACACCATCCTCTCTGGCGCACGTCGCTCTCCTCGTTGGTTGTCATCTCCATGGCGGTGCATGCCTCCATCTCATTGGGTTTGGACTTTAACCCGGGGATGGCCTTGGCGGCTGAGATTCAGCGCACTTTCAACCGATCTGTGCATCCGACCTCGGACTCGGGGCACTTCACGATGGTGGTCTCTTTTGCCAGGCACTCTTTTCGTCTAGATGACGATAATGTTGGCCTCGCCCTTGAATCTGCAATTGGTGGTTATTGCTCCTATATCAAGGTATCGTACCTTAATGATCGGGTTTTTTCTTTCACGGTCTCCTGCAAGCAAGTTGGGTTTTTCATTCTGCACCAGCGTAGCTTTGTTTGCGACCTTTTCAAGTGCTATTTTCATCTCTGGGGCCATGGTGGTCCAGATTGGGAGAAAGAATTCCGTCTGTGGCAGACTGAATGCCAGCAGGAATGGACCTTAGTTAGTCCAACAAAACGTAGGGCTTAGGAATGCAGGACATGAATCATATTCCTAGCAAATCCTCAATGCGTGACCGATCTACCTCTGGTCACACAAAGAAATCGCTACGTTTTGCTACGTTTCTCAAATATCCTGCTCGTAAGGGTTATAGTTATCATCCCACGTCCTCAGAAGTATTGACGGTCCGTGAGGCTGGTTATCAGGTTTCAACCCAAGAAGCATCAGGCCCCTCATCTCCGGTCATGGCCGCAGTTAGCTCGCCTCCTCCGGCGATCCTTTTTGGCTCGTTTCAACCTTCTCCGGACTCTCCGCTGGCTGTTGGCAGCAGCTCCGGATCTCCTGCTGGTTTGAAGTTTATTGGACCGGACTTTGTGGACATTCCGGATTCTCCACCTCTGGCAGGCTCTGGGCCTACATCTCAGCCCACATACTCCTCCTCTTAGCCCATTGAAATTTCTGATGATGAAGAGGATAGTTTGGCCCAACGTGACTCCACAGTTTTCGAGCTATCTCCCCCATCGCCGCAGGATGTTGTCAGGGATTTACAGAGCTTTGACGAGATGATTGAAAATATGGCTGCTGCGTTTTGGGACTGTCAGAAATGCTTGGGTATGGGCCACCAGACAGAGACCTGTACTAATAGGATTCGGTGTAGGAATTGTTTCCGGTCTGGTCACATTAAGCGGGACTGCACCGGCCAACCACCCGATTCTCCTCTCTGGGTGCCCAAAGTTCCATCCAAAGGCTTTGGAGCCCGCGCCAAGCAGGGAAACTCTCTCGCCTCTTCGGTTTCACCAAAACCGACGCCTTCACCTCCCGAAAAACCCCAATCGGCCGTCTCCCACCCAGCGCCGCCGAGTTCACAATCTCCGCCGGACGTCCCTGCATCCGCCGTGCCCTCAGTTGCATCGTCATCCTCGCCAATGGCGGTCTATGCGATTGACCCGCATCGCTTTGTTCCGGCTGGATATGATGTCGTTGACGGCGGCGAAGATCGGCTCCCGAGGACCTTCTACACGCCTGCCATCAAGCCCCCCCGCAACCACGAGAGGTACATGGTCGCAATCGTCGAACCAATACCAGAAGCACACCTGGTTGCTATCCGTCGACATCAGGTTCTTGATTTTCTTACACACACTCAGCATATTCCGGTGTTATCTGCTCAGACTTGGTTCCAAGGAGTCGGGCTTTTTGAGATGGAGGACCCTGTTGTGAGGGGTTTGTTTACTCAGCACCCTCCTTTTCCCCTTGGTGTGGATGAAGATGGAGAGGAGTTTTTTGTCAGGTTTATCCCACACGACCAAGGGGAGGGTTTCAGAGCTATTCATGGTCATAGAACGGGCTGGCTCATGTTTATTGGAGTGCCTCTTGATTATCGCAACACGCATTGCTTGGCCGAGGTTGTTGGCACTTTTGGCCAGTTTCACTACTGGAACCAGACGGATCAACGTCTAGTTCGATCCCTGGTCAGAGCTTCTTTTCCTGATAATGCATTAGTGCCTCATTCTGTAGTTTTTCGGGACTTTTCAAACTAGGGTGGCGCCGTTGTATCTTGGACGGCAGCTTGTTTCATCTTGACTGGAGAATTTGCGGATGCTATGATACCTGCCGACGAAGACCCAATGCCCCTTGACGGCAACCCACACCCTATGCCAGGCGTCAATCCACCGCAGCCCTTCTGGGCAATGCCACCATACCCTGCCCTTGGTTGGAATGCCGTTCCTCCTCATCATAATCCAAACCAGGGTAACAATGTGGATGGCTGGGGTAATGTCAATGAAGCTAACAACCCCAATGATGTTGGATGGGGCCCTTGGGAAGAGCAGGCTCAGCAGCCCCAGCAACAGCATGGGGGTGATCCCGGTCAGCAGTAGGATATAATTCAGGAGCAGAATTCCATGGTCCTCAACCCCTCCTTGGACTCTGATAATGAGATGGATTTAGAGGAGGTTCAGCAGCCTGTCCATCATGTTGTGCCACAGCAACCAGTGGTTCCTCTTGATCCAATTCAACTGGGACTTGTTCGTGTGGTTTATGGTCCTGTACTTCCTCCGCAACTTATCTGGGAGAGGTCTTTTCGTTCACTGCTGCCTGAATTTTTCATCAGGAAAGTGCCTTTTTCATTATCAGCACATCAACAATGGTAGTCTCAACTCAACACCTGTGTTTTGCCTAAGCATTATGCTTCTCCTTTTGAGCTTTTGATGACGCATTGCAATCCTCCCGCGCCTCGCTCGTCTGTGGTTATTGAGGAGATTGATCCTGTCTCTTCCCATGAGCAGGCTGATCCTGTGCAGCATACCAGTGATGATGTGCCACAGAAAGATGATGACTTCCAGTTCACGTCCGTTCTTACTCCAGTACTTGGCAAGCGTAGCCGTGAGGCCAGACGAGGTCGTCAGTCGCTCGTGACTGTTGCTCCAATTCCGGACTTTTCTGTCAGGCGCATGACGCGCAGCGCTGCTAAGGCTTCTGGTTACAAACCAAGTTCAGCCATCCCTGCAAAATCCTCTGCATTGCGCCGCCCGAGGGCCAAGAAGACCAAGCCATCAGTGGAGGACTCAGATGTCCATGAAGACGCAGCTCAGGCGGTACCTCCACCAACACCCATCGCTGATCTGCAGGCAGTCGGCGCTCGTCTGGTTATTTCAGCGGAACATCTGACTATGGAGAAGCTTATGGCTCCTCCTAAGAACTCCTCTTCTGCCCCGGTGTCTGATGATGAGTAAACCTAGGTCTCCATATTGGCACCAGAGGGGTCTTGCCCGGCATGGGCTTTGTTTCTGTTATACTTTATCTGAACTTGTTGCACTGTATGCGCTTTTGGTTTGTGCGCCTATGGTCTGTGAAACTGCTAGGTTATGCCTAACATTACTTATCTTATCATTGCGAGCTCTTTATGGATAGTACAACTTATCGTAATTGGCGTGTGCTTTGTTGGAATGTCCGTGGCCTGAATTCAGAGGCTCGTCAGCGGGATGTGAGAGCAAAGATTGAAGAGAGCCAATGCTCCATAGTTTGCTTGCAAGAAACAAAGTGTGCTAATTTTGATATTCGGAAAATTAGATCTTTCTGCCCTCGGCGTTTTGATACTTTTGTGTTTGCCCCGGCCATTGGTGCTTCTGGTGGCATCCTTGTGGTTTGGAACTCGTCCATCTTCGAAGGGACGCTTGTTCAAATTTAGAACTTCGGCATTGTAGTCTCTTTTCAGTCAGTTCATAATTCTGAGAAATGGACCCTAGTGTCCGTTTATGGGCCTTGTGATGGCCCCCCAAGGGATAATTTTGTTAGTTGGCTCTATCATCTTAATATCCCCACTGACGAGAACTGGTTGCTTCTGGGGGATTTCAACTTCATTCGTTCCTTTGAGAATAGGAACAGGCCAGGAGGTGATGTTAATGACATCTTCCTCTTTAATGAGATTATTGGCCACTTGGGTCTGCTAGAATTGCCTCTAAAGGGTCAGAGTTTTACTTGGTCCAATATGCAGGAACAACCATTACTCGAACAGCTTGATTGGTTTTTTACCACCTCTGACTGGATTTCTATCTACCCAAACACTGTTGTTCTACCCCTGGCAAAAACGTCATCTGATCATGTCCCCTGCGTGGTTTCAATTGACACCAATATACCTAAATCCAGGGTCTTCAGGTTTGAGAATTATTGGGTGGATATGCCAGGGTTTATGGACTGTGTCACGCTTTCGTGGAACCAGCCAGTGTTTGCTGATCTATCCCACTCTGCCGTCCTGACAACCAAGTTTAAGTGCCTGCATTCTTCCCTAAAGGCTTGGAGCAAAAACCTGTCGGCCCTAAAGCAACTGACAATGGACTGCTCTCGTGTAATTCTTTTCTTTGATAACCTTGAAGAATTACGGCCCCTCACCACACCTGAATTTAACTTTCGGAAGATCGTCAAATTGCACCATGAGAATCTGCTTCGCATTCATTACATTTATTGGAAGCAGAGGTGTACAATCCGTTATATTAAGGTGGGAGAGGAGAACTCTAAGTTCTTTCATGCAATGGCTTCAGAACGCCTTCGCAGGAACACGATTGCCAGCCTCTCGGTTGCAGGAGCGGACCCAGTTTCTGATCATTCTCAAATGGCGGGAATACTCTGGTCTTCTTTTAAAAGCAGAATGGGCCAGGCCCAAGGTATTACTATGGGCTTTAATTTACCAGCTCTTATGCAACCTGTTGGCGGCCTTAGCATTCTGTCCGAACCGTTTTTTACTGAGGAAATCAACACTGTCCTTAAGGAGTTGCCGACTGATCGAGCTCCTGGGCCAGATGGTTTTAATGGTCTTTTTGTTAAGAAGTGCTGGCCCATCATTGAGAAGGATTTCCTGGCTCTCATTCAGGGTTTTTATGATGGAAGGCTTTCTTTGGAAAATATTAATGGATCCCTTATTACCTTAATTCCAAAGATGCTATCTCCCGAGGGACCTGAGGATTTTAGACCCATCTCTCTCACTAACACATGCCTCAAGTTTCTCACTAAGCTCTTAGCCAATAGGCTTCAGAAAGTCATTCTGCAATGCATCCATAAGAATCAATATGGATTTCTAAAGAACAGAGCCATCCAGGATTGTCTTGCTTGGGCTTTTGAATATATACATCAATGCAACCAATCAAAAAGGCCAATTATAATTCTGAAATTGGATTTTGCTAAAGCTTTTGACACAGTGGAACATGAGCTCATCTTACAAGTTCTCCAGCACAAAGGTTTTGATGCCAAATGGATTTCTTGGATTAAAGAGATTCTCTCCTCCGGATCCTCATCTGTTTTGCTCAATGGGGTACCTGGAAAGCAGTTTCAATGTAAATGTGGGGTCAGACAGGGGGATCCATTATCCCCCTTTTATTTGTTATTGCTGCCGACTTACTGCAATCCGTGGTCAATGACATGCTGGCTAAGGGAGTTCTAACACTACCCATCCCATCTCCGGACTCAGATTTTCCCATCATTCAGTACGCAGATGACACAATAATTATCCTTTCTGCAGTTGAGGAACAGTTGATAGCTCTTCAGAATATGCTTCACATCTTTCAACAGTCCACGGGCCTAAAGGTTAATTTTGCTAAATCATCAATGGTGCCACTTAATGTTGATCCAACTGAGGCACAGAGATTATCTTCCATTCTGGGATGTAAGCTCGAGCAATTACCTTTCACATATCTGGGTTTGCCACTTGGCACTACACGACCTAGAATCATTGATTTCATGCCCCTAGTGGATAGTGTTGAAAGGAGATTATCTGTCAGTTCTGCCATGCTCAACCAAGGATCCAGGTTGCAATTGCTCACATCTGTACTTACTTCCATGCCCATCTATTTCCTCTGTAGTTTGAATATTCCACTTGGTATTATCAAACAGTTGGATAGGATTTTCAGGCAGTGCCTGTGGAGAGGAAATTCTGAGGCGCCTAAGCAATCACTTGCTGCCTGGGATTTAGTGTGTAGGCTGAAGGATAAGGGAGGTCTTGGCATTTTAAACCTCAATGTCCAAAATCAAGGTCTGCTCCTCAAACACATGCATAAGTTCTACAACAAACACCAGGTCCCTTGGGTGCAACTGATTTGGGATAGCTATTATGATGGAGTAGTGCCCCATGCAACAGTCCTAACTGGCTCTTTTTGGTGGAAAGACATTCTAAAGCTTGCTGACACATATACGTCCATTGCTTCGGTACAAGTCAATATGGGTGATTCTGCTCTCTTTTGGCTGGATGCTTGGCATGTAGGGGGTTCTTCAAGACCACTTCGCCTCAGATTGCCAAGGCTTTTTTCATATGTTTTAGATGATAAGGTTTCTGTCCGGGAGTTCTTACAAACTCAGGATTTGTTTTCCATGTTCTATCTGCCAATTTCTCAACAGGCAGCTACAGAACTTGAAACCTTGGAAGCATGGTTGTTGCATCTCCAGCGCGATCCAACATTGCCTGATGTTTGGATTTGGCCTAGTAAATCTGGTCAGTACTCTGCAAAGAGCTTCTATGACATCATGCACACACACGTACCAACTATTCAGCCTTGCAAGTGGCTTTGGCAAAGCAGATGTACTATGAAAATCAAGGTCTTTGGCTGGCTTCTCTTTTTTGACAGGCTCAACACTAAGGACATGCTAGTACGCAGGCACTGGAGGTCCTCTACGGCTGATAATCTCTGTGTCATCTGTAATTCCTATGTTTGGGAAGACAGAGCTCATCTTTTTTTTGGATGTAACTTCAGTGTCAGGGTTTGGAACTACCTGCAGGTTGATTGGTCACACGGTTCTACTATTCAGCAAAGTATATCCCAAGCAAGGCAGAGATTTGGGCATCCTTTCTTCTTTGAAGTTATGCTCACAGCTGCTTGGAATATCTGGATTCTAAGAAATGGGAGAACTTTCAGGGGCTTCCAGGCTACTTTTGCTGCCTGGAGGGGCAGTTTTGTACATGATATTCTACTCCTGTCACATAGGTTTAAGGATAGCTATAAGTCTAGGTTTGTAGATTGGGTCAACTCCCTTATGTAATTGTAAGTTCTTCTTCCCTTTAGTTTAGGTTTGTAATCTTTTCTTCCCTTTCTGTACAGTTTGTTTTTTTGGTGACTGCAATAAAGGGCTGTGGGGTTTTTACCCTACAGTAAATATTCAAAAAAAAAACCCCTGAATTGAGGTTTCCACTGCAAGTACTTGATTTGGGGTGTGAAAAATCTTTCAAAAAGTATATTTGAATCCTATTAGATATAGGACTCCCATAAACCACAAAAATATAATTTTAAAAGTTATTTTCCTATTTTATTTAAAAGCTTTTTCTTAAGGCCAAAAATGGTCTTTAATAGGGGAAAATTATTTTATTGTTTCAAAAATATTTGACAAAAACCTAGAGAAACTCAGTGGACATATATTGTCCAAATATAAGAGTTCCAACACATGGTCATGTTTAAAATAATGGTAAAATCCCTCAAATACCCTTTCTGGATATTTCAAGCTTTTGAAATATTTACAAAGGAAATATTCCCCAAAAATTCCAAGAAACTTCTAGCATGTCACATATGACATGTTGGATGATCTTGCCAAGTCTCATGTCATGGAGAATAGTATAACCCTATGAAATCCCCTCAAAACCATTTCTGTCCATTTTGAAGTTTGAGCAACTTTACATTGCCGAACATGTCCAAATGTTATAAAACTTGGTGCACATGCTCAAATGGTCTAATTATTCATCTATACCAAATGGCACAAGTTGGAGAGAATGTTATCTTGATCAAAGTGCCCCAAAACCCTCTCTGACCAGAATCAAATTTGAACAACTTTGTACTACCAACTTTCTCTCCTTGACCCCAACTTTTGTGAGCATGTTCACATGACCAAATGAGGCCACTACACCAAGTGGTGCATCAAGGGGAAGTGATTTTCCCAACTAGATCTACACAAGTCCATTTCTGCTAATTTCTAGGGTTTACAAAAGTTGCATTGGCAACTTTGCCCAAATAAGCTCCAAATTGGTGAAAGGCCCTAATTATATGTGTCATTTCACCCTGTGGGGCCTCATGGCAATTGGAAATCTTTTGCTTACCAAAACCATTATCAAACACCTTCTGCCACTTTTCAAAAATCACCATTTTGACCACCAAAACTATTCTCCTTGAGCTCCACTTTTTACCACAGCCCCTCCTAGACCTCTTCTACCTCCAGTAGCAATGACTGCATCTCAGATCAATAATTGAGGGGTGAAACCACCTCTTTTACCTCTCTGGACAGCCCTTGCACCCCTCTTCCTCACCTCCCTCCTCACTCCAATGGCCACCCAAGGCATCCAAGGCTTGCCCCACATTCTTTATTCCTCCCTAGAGCTACCAGACATGCTTGGCCGTGCCCAATTTCCCAAAAAATGGCATGCCGGCCATTTGCACGCTCTGGAGCGCGCTACAGTGCGCTCCCGCACTGTAGCCGCCCCCTGCCAACCACCTCCGGCCACCTCGGCTCTCCCCCTCACGTCAGCCGATGCTCCTCGACGTCCGCAGCACGCTACGCCTCTGTCCCCCTCCTCCTTCTCCCTCCTGCTACCCTTGCTCGCACGTGCGCCGGCTGCCCGAGAGCTCCAATGAGCGGCCTCACACGCACGGCGTCTCTGACCCCTCCCCGCTCCCTCTCTTCTCCCCCCGGGCGTAGTCGACCCCTACAAACGCCCTAGACTCGGCGCAGCACCCTCCCGAGGCCTCTAGCGACGAGCAAGAGCTCCCTGGCGCACGAGCCCACGGTGGACCGTCGCTCGCCTATATAAGGCATCCCCGAGCCCCCCTCTAGCCACCACTCATCCTCTTCCACTCCAAATAGCCCCACTGGGCCTCCCGTTCATCCCCAGAGCCGCCCAAGCTCGAGATCGAGCTCGAGCCCCGCCGCTTCGGGTCGCCGTCGATCTCGTGGTACATGCCTCCCTTGCCCCCTCTCTTTCTCTCGATTTGGAACCACCTCGCCTCACTGATCCATTCCCCTCTTTCTCCCGCTCCTATTGTAGCTCGGAACGAGCTAACTAGGCTCCTCCCGAGGCCCTTCCGCTGGCTTCCTCGTCGCCGGCGAACCCCTGCACTCCGGCGACCGCCTCCACCTCCACCCGAATGGCTACTCCGCCCTGAGCAAGCCGGTGCCCTCGGATCGCCTCGCCGTTGACCACAGCGACGCCGGTGAGCTCGCCCCCCTCTCTGGCCCGAGGTTGAAGACGACGGCCGTGGGGCCCGTCAGTCAGCCTCACATACTGACGGGTGGGCCCCACCGATCAGGTTTAAAACGCATGCGCACGTGAACCGTTTCGCTACGATGGCTGAAGGCGTATTTTACCTTTACACCTTCGATGTGGCAGCCTCGCGCGGGCTGAATCCCCTCTGGGCTTGCTGCACTGTGGCCTTTCTAGCCCAGTGGCACAGTGCCACTTTTCTTTTCCTTTTTCTGTCTGTTTTATAAAATGGATATAATTCCAACTCCTAAAATCTTAGAATAATTCCACCTATTTATTGATGTAATATTCATGCACATCCATCACACTGTTCTGTACTATTCAAATTTAAATTCAAATTTGAGCATTTATATTCCCCTCTGAAAATCCATTTCTCCTATTCTGCTACCAAAACTAGGAATTTTCCCCTTCTTAGTTTTCACCCTAGTATTTAACAAAAATGAGTTGACATTTTTCTGAGCACTTTGGTTTTTCTATTTTATTATTGCCTTATTTTTCTCGTTATTATTTTGCGACGATAGATTGTGTTACTAACGAAGGAGTTGGACCAGAAGACTTTGAAGACCCAGAAGACTTTGTTGAGCCAGGCAAGCAGCCCTTGACCATGTCTATGAAACCCTTTTTATACATGACATATAGCACCATATTGTTGTTGCAACGGAATCATGATGAGGTGGAACCACTTTGATGGTTTGCCTCCGTTACTTCCTTGTTGATACTTGCATTGTGCATGACCCTACCTCCTTATGAGGGTTATGCCGGTGGGAGTAGATAGGATGCTAAAGTAGTTGCTACGCAAAAAGGGACGGGGATATGCATGGTGATGGAGACAAAGTATTTTCAAAGGACTTTTCGAAAACCCCGTCGGGTGCCACTTTTGCCCGAGGGAGATGATGAGTTGGGTAACCACTTGATGACGAACTGGTGTACCGAGGCAAGTGTGTGTGTTGTTTTTTAAAACAGATTGGTTTAAGTTGCGACTGTTATTCCAACCTTACACGCGCAACCACTCTACCCTTGTATGGGAAAGGGCATTATTGATTACCTAGGCTGATACTAGCTTGGATCCCGCATTACTAGTGACGGGGGAGTTGTTGGTGCGCTCTCTCGGGACGGGGTCGTGCCAGGTAGGGCGGCCAAGAACATTTTTATGGGGCACCGGACACACCGTTGGTACCCCGTGCCGTGGTATGTGATGAATATGGGAGCAAGGCTCCACAATTTTAAGTTGTGAAAGGTTGGGCACGGGGGTTACTACCAATCGAGTGGACTCCATGTTAGTTTCGTCTAGGGAAAGATAGTGATCGGGTGCTTACCCCGGGTACTTGAGGTACCGCGGGTCGTGGATGACACGGAAGTTCCCCGGATCTTGTGGGTAAAGTGTGCAACCTCTGCAGAGTGTAAAACTATTCGAATAGCCGTGTCCACAGTCAAGGACAGTTGGGTAACCCCTCTTGGGCTACGTCCACATGTTACAAACCAGTGTGTGTGTTTGGATAAGTGGGAAGAACTACTTGGGTCAAGTCAAAGGACTTTACATGATTGAGTTGGGTTGATGTCCACTCTAGTTATGTTGATATATGTAACCTGTCCTCATGGTTAATTGAATTCTCCTGATGCATGTCTTACAAGTTGTTGAACATGTCGTTGCACTCAAAACTAGCTTTCTGCAAAATTCACCTATATCATGCATTGTTGTATCTTGAGCCAAAACATGGGTTGCTTGCGAGTACTTTCAAAGTACTCATTGGCTTGCCACTGGTTATTTAATTGGCCAGGCATGGAAGAACCAGAGTTCGAAGAAGAGTTCTTTGGAGATGAACATGCGAACTAGGACGTTTCCCAGTCAGAATGCCTGTAGGGTTAAGGCAGATGGCATGGGTTCTACTTATCGACGAAGATTTCCGCTGCTTAAGTTTATTTGATATTCAGCCCTTGTGGCTTTATCTATGTAAGACTTGACCATAATGGTCATAATTGGTGTAAGACGGTATGTATGGATGTAAGACTCTTGTTATTCAGCTTATGTGTGTTCAGTGAGCATTGATCTCTGGGATCACTGTACACGTGCATTCGGTGATCATGACTTATGAGTCGGGGTCCCCACAGAGCTGGTATCAGAGCCATCCTGACTGTAGGAAGCCTTAGTTAGCATGAGCGTTAGATAGGACGAAACCCGTTTACAAGACCCTCTATACTTCTCTTCTTTGCTGAGATTTCCCAAACCTAAGGGATATTTCTCCTTATTGACCTCCCCTATTCAACTTTTGTAGATGGCCATCGCCCCCTTGAGACTCCTTATGACAGGATTCCCATCACTCCTAAAAGACTGCCTCCAACAATGCCACTATCCCTTGCTGCCCATGTACACCCTGCATGAACTGGAAAATGACGTGCTCGAGAAGGAGTTCTACGCAAAGGTTTTTGTGCCTGCCAAGACCTCACCCTAGGGGTGGTTCTTCATTGGACCACACATGCCAACAAGAGACCTAGCCATTCAGCAAGTGGCATATGAAGCGCTCCTCCGTCTTTGAGACCTCCTTCCAGAAATGAAAGAAGAACATGCAACCCGCTATCTACCTGGCAAGAACGGATTTGGAGCCCCATCTCAAGTGATGATTTCCTCAGAAGACAAGGATCCAACCCTCAAGTACCAGATCCGCTTCATCAACGCAGGAGACTACCTTCTACGTCACCTTACCGAGGCATTCCTTAAGGCTCGCCAAGACCTCCCTTCACTTCTGCACCTCCACTGCCTCGAGAAGAAGAAGGTGGCCGAGCAAGGACATGAAATCACTGCCTTACAAGCCCACATCGCCAATCAGGAGCAACAAATCGAGGAACTTCGGAAAACCCGCAACCAAACCCCACGCGGGAGACATAGGAATGAATTTCCATATCCACCTCGTAGAAGATCATCGTCAGGCCACCAACGACATAACCCAAGACTGAATGACAAGCTTTTTGCTTCCGTCACTTGTCATGGGTGTGGTGAACTTGGGCACATTAAAAGGATGTGTCCCAATAGGTGGCCGACTGTCGCATACCCATTGGCACCACAAGGAGAACCCAGAAACTAAAGACTGAGAGCCCTTCTCTCCGAACAAGCACGACTACCAAGTCCGAGAACCCCTAGGGTAGGATGAGTCGTGTACCCCCATATGCGTAGTCGAGTCCGTGTGATGGTTCAAATGGAACTACGTTCTGTGTTGCTTGTTTTTATTTGTTTGTGTTTTGATATAAGTCGTACATTTGCCCTAGGCAGCTTGTACGCGACTGTATCACCTATCATGTCTTAATGGAATTGTGTGTGGCCTTTACAGCACTTGTTTGTTTACACTTGCACCATAAAACCCTCTTTTGGCATTCCCCTCCTCTATGCTATTTTCCCTCTCATCTCTCTCATCTCTGAAGACCAGCAAGACAAAATGCACTAAGGATTCCACCTCGGTAAGCAACTGACACTGAAGACTTTTTGCTACAGCCTCCTCGACCAGGTGCAAACCCGTAGTATTACCCCTCATGACTGGAAACCCCATCCCTAGACCCTTCGAGACTTCACGAGATACCCCAGCTCGAGTCCTTAACCATGTGCTTAACCCACAGAATCGCAAGAGGACCAGTTAAGCCTATGTAAACCTTGCACAGCACTGGGTTCATTATGGAACTAGCGGACATAGTGAACAAGAACATTATCATCCTAATATAGCACCAGAACTGACGATGCCATAGGGAAGACCAATTTGAGGATATAGGAATAGAGGACAAATGACTTGATGAGTTTATATCAATGACTTTGAGGAATTATATGAGACTATTTGGTGGATTATGGGGCTTTCATGTTGGCAGATGAACTTGGTGGGATCATGATTATGGAGTAGCATAACTTTCCTTACCCTTGAGTAAACTGGATTTAGTAGGACAATTATGATCGCAAGCTGGAATTCTTGGAAGTATATGGATTTAACTTAGCCATGGGATATTGATAGGAGACAGTTGATATTACGTAAATGACTTGGGGGAAACATGTAGGAATTCTCGTTGGACATGAGATTTGGATTTAAATAGGTGATCCTAGTAGAGTATAGGTGGTGAGTAAGTCTACATGGTTCGGAGTAAATTGGATTTAGAATGATGATCTCGATCATGATATCATGTTTCTTGGAGGATAATAAACTAGGAGATTGGATTAATTGTCGGAGATGATATAAGCTTGACCTTGGAGTTTACTTGACCATGATAATGGAAATTGGTGGACTGACTATAGCAGAGATAACCTTTTCAAGTATTTGGGGATTATAGGACTTTAGGAGATCATGTGGAACACCATACACACTGGATTTGTAGGATTAAAGGATTATGTAGTGATTAATGGAAGTTAACGGGTTGTTGGAGTTGATTCATAGGAAGGAAACAAGATTTTGGAGTGGCATATGACGTGTTTCCTTAGGATAGAGATATACTAACATGGACCTTGGAAGAATAGGATGGGCACTTGGATTGTCATGATTTATTCCCTCTTGGAAGCTTGTATGCTCTACCCATGGATTTTTAGGGGTAGCCATACAAATGAGTTTGGGGATTGTAGACATATATGATTTTGTTAGACCTCCTCTAGGGAGTCACGAGTATATATAGATCACATGAATGATGATTGGATTTGGCCTATACGAGATGATGCTTTCGGTGGTATAAGGTTATTTGTTTGAAGGACTAGATATATTATTGGCATCTCAGAAACCGTGCTGTGACGCCCGGGTAATTAGGCTACAGAAAAACTCTGCTAAGGATGCCACGTCACCTCCGTTACTGTTGCTAATCCCTCGTTAGTTCAAAAAAACCGATTCAAAATTCAAATTCCAAATATGGCATACAACAAAAGTTTTCAAACAATAAAACAAAAATGTTCGGTTTGTGGCATTAAATCATAGGTAATATTGGTAGAGAAACAACATTTCTATAAAATAATTAAATGCACTATGATAATTAAAATAGTAACTAAAACATTAATTAAATGCCTTTTCTAAATTATAAAATATTAAAACATTTTATTTAGGGGTCAAACTTTTTGTAGCCGTGGGTTAGATGATAATACTAATTTAGAAGTTTATTTTATCCTTTAATTAAACTAAAATACATTAAAGACTAAAAGAGAAATGATCAAAAGGTAAAACAAAAAAATAACAAAAGTAAGGGACCCCCCCCCCCCCGTGCTGGGCCTCATCCCAACTGGCCATCCAACCGGCCGGCCCACCTAACCCCTCCATAACCTCCCCACCGACAGAAACCCTAGCCTATCGCCCCCACTCCCCCACTCGCTCGCTCCCCCACTTCGCCCCGTTTCTGGATCGGGGGAGCGACCCCCTTCCCTCCCCCACAACCGCGTCATCGCCTGACGCTTCCACCCGGCACGCCACGCCTGAGGACCGCCACCTCCGCCCGCCCGCTCCTCCAGGGTCGCCGCACCGAGCCTCTCTGCCGGATTCCTCTCGTCTCGATCTGGATCGACGCCCGTGCCACTCCCTGACGCTGCCGCTCGGAGTTCTTCCCTCACCGGACCGCCTCCCCGCCACCGTCGCCGTCTTCCCCAACCTCCTCCCCGCTCCCCATTGCCATGAGCCCTACAACTACGGTGAGGCCCTCGGCCTCCTCTTCCCCTCTCCTCCTGTCAAACACCGTCCGCCTCGCCCGACGTCGTGTCCGCCGCTCCAGGCCGCACTCGCCCTCCACCACTACAGCCTACACGCGCTGCACCCGCGCCGTGGCCGACCCTCTGCTGCTGCTCTACCCCACCGCGATGCCGCCCTCTTCCCCACCCGTCGACCTCGCCGTGCTCTGCGGCCTGCACTGGCACCTCGCTCGCGCACGCCACAACCATCGCCACGGCGACCGCGTCCTCCTCCACACGCGCACGCCGCTGCCCGCCTGCGCCGCATCCGCCACGGCCGCCGCTGCCAGGCGCCGCTCGCCTCCGCCCTCGCTCGCCGGCCTCTCCGGCGCGGCCAGTGCCTCCCCTGGCCACACCATGGCCATAGATGGCCCCCTGTGTGTGTGCCATAGCCAGGGCGTTGCCTTGTGCCACTGACCACAGGGGCCCACCCCCTGTTTAGAACGAATTTTAATAACAAATAAAGTTAATCAATTAATTAATTAGCAAATCAATAAATTAACTTAATTAACTCTGTTTAAATTAGCCTAACCACCTAATTTAGTTAATTAAAACTGGTAATTTAGTTAGGTCTATGACAGAACGACCCCACATGTAAGTTTGACCCAGTCAACAGCCCTGTTGACTGCTGACATCATGCTGATGTCATGATGATGTCATAACCCTGTTTTCTATTTAAATTAATTCTGTTTTTCCGAAATGATTTAAAAACTTTAATAATTCATGGAAAATAAATTGTAAGTCGGATGAAAATAATTTGTACATGAAAGTTACTCAGAACGACGAGACGAATCCGGATACGCAACCCGTTCATCCGCCACACATGCCTAACCTATGGAACTCACAACTTTCCCCCTCCGGTTCATCTGTCCGAAAACGCGAAACACCAGGGATAATTTCCCGGATGTTTCCCCCTTCACCGGTACCACCTCGTACCGCGTTAGGGCACACCTAGCATCACGCTTTGTCATGTCATGCATCGTCATGCATTTGTTTGCATTATATTTATTGTTTCTTCCCCATCTTCTCTCGCTAGACACCGAGACCGACGCCGCTGCTACCCAGTACGACTACGGTGCTGACGACCACTCTCTCTTGCCAGAGCAACCATGCAAGCCCCCCCCTTTGATCACCAGATATCGCCTACTCTTCTCTATACTGCTTGCATTAGAGTAGTGTAGCATGTTACTGCTTTCCGTTAATCCTATTATGATGCATAGCCTGTCCTTGCTACTACTATTGTTACCTTTACCTGTTATCCTAATGCTTAGTATAGGATGCTAGTGTTCCATCAGTGGCCCTACACTCTTGTCCGTCTGCCATGCTATACTACTGGGCCGTGATCACTTCGGGAGGTGATCACGGGCATATGCTATATACTTATACTGTTACATTACTTATGATACTGTTCGGAGATGGGGGCTGAAGGGGCAGGTGGCTCCATCCAGGTAGTGGTGGGCCTGGGTTCCCGACGGCCCCCGACTGTTACTTTGAGGCGGAGCGACAGGGCAGGTTGAGACCACCTAGGAGAGAGGTGGGCCTGGCCCTGGTCGGCGTTCGCAGATGCTTAACACGTTTAACGAGATCTTGGTATTTGATCCGAGTCTGGCTACTGGCCTATACGCACTAACCATCTACGCGGGGACAGTTATGGCCACTCAACGTCGTGGTATCAGCCGAATCCTTCGTGACGTCAGCGACTGAGTGGCGCGCGCCGGATTGGACCGTAAGCCTGCTCTTGTATTAAGGGGGCTAGTTCTGCTTCCGGCCGCGTTCGCAACGTGCAGGTGTGCAAAGGGCGATGGGCCCAGACCCCTGTGCCATAGGATTTAGACCGGCGTGCTGACCTCTCTATTGTGCCTAGGTAGGGCTGCGACGTGTTGATCTTCCGAGGCCGGGCCTGACCCAGAAAAGTGTGTCCGGCCAAATGGGATCGAGCGTGTTGGGTTATGTGGTGCACCCCTGCAGGGAAGTTAATCTATTCGAATAGCTGTGATCTTCGGTAACAGGACGACTTGGAGTTGTACCTTGACCTTATGACAACTAGAACTGGATACTTAATAAAACACACCCTTCCAAGTGCCAGATACAACCGGTGGTCGCTCTCTCACAGGGCGACGAGGGGAGGATCATCGGTTAGGATTATGCTATATGATGCTACCTGGAGGTCTTCAGTTTACTCTCTTCTACATGCTGCAAGACGGCGGCTGCCAGAAGGGTAGTCTTCGAAAGGACTAGCTATCCCCCTCTTATTCTGGCATTCTGCAGATCAGTCCACATATGATAGCCTTATTCCAGTTGATACCAATGCATACATATGTAGTGTAGCTCCTTGCTTGCGAGTACTTTGGATGAGTACTCACGGTTGCTTTCTCCCTCTTTTCCACCTATCCCTTCTACCTGGTTGTCGCAACCAGATGTTGGAGCCCAGGAGCCAGACGCCACCTTCGACGACGACTCCTACTACACCGGAGGTGCCTACTACTACGTGCTTGCCGCTGACGACGACCAGGAGTAGTTTAGGAGGATCCCAGGCAGGAGGCCTCCGCCTCTTTCGATCTGTATCCCTGTTTGTGCTAGCCTTCTTAAGGCATACTTTTTTAACTTATGTCTGTACTCAGATATTGTTGCTTCCGCTGACTCGTCTATGATCGAGCTCTTGTATTCGAGCCCTCGAGGCCCCTGGCTTGTAATATGATGCTTGTATGACTTATTTTATTGGTAGAGTTGTGTTGTGATATCTTCCCGTGAGTCCCTGATCTTGATCGTACACGTTTGCGTGTATGATTAGTGTACGATTAAATCGGGGGCGTCACAAGTTGGTATCAGAGCCGACTGCCTGTAGGAATCCCCCTTCCACACTCCTTGGCCGAAGTTGAGTCTAGGCATTGCAAATTTTTTTACTAACATGGCTGTGTGCCTTACGGGCCCACGTCGCCATTGGGTGGTATTAGGATATTTTACTCCTTGTCTACAATCTGGGACTCTGATCTCTCTTCTATTCAGGTTAAATGATTTTGCTAAAATCTAACTCTAGGTTCTCGTTACCACTTCCTGCCGAAGAGCCCTTTCATTACGGATGATCGACTGCTTCAACAGAAGATTCTGACAATACTTTCCGATATTCTCTCGAGACCTTGTGCCTGTTGCTTTTGCAATTCCCTACCACCGAAAAATCCCTATGGATAAATACTTGCACCTGTCGTTCTTACTTTTATTCCCAGTTGGTCTTGTTATTACAAGATACCTCGAAATACTCGTCGTTGTTTCGATAATCCTTTGAGCTTACTGCCTTGCTGTTCTTTGTCACCTGAATACCCCTACGGATAATTCTCGCACTTATCGAGTATCCGCTCATCCCCCAGTTGTTCATGTGTTTCACAATGGTCTTCGAAATACTATTCGATCCTCCAAAAATCCTTAGTAGCTTATTGCTCTGCAATACTTGTCTGCTTGCATGATGGATGCTTTCCATATGTCTAGCAATATTCGTTAGTATCCTTAGGCATCGTCATTTTGATCCCTTTGATTCAACATGAGTGCGAATACACGCAACCATCAGTTGATCCTTTTAAATTATCTTTCCGGCTCAGACGTCAGTTTAAACATGAGCTGGTTCTCAACAAATTCAATTGCCGTCGATTGTACCCCTAAGGCTATTCTACTTGCCAATCCCTAATCAGAACATTGCTTCCGATCCCTTGATTTTAAAATCATATTTCCTTTGCATTTGAGCTCTGAATTAGTCAGTTGTTTCCATAGTCCAATGCCTTTGCATTGTTACTTCCTCTGGTTGTGTGCCGATGCTCACATCAGCTCTGTTATGGACCGGCAGATCCTTTAATGGATTTTATCCGACAACATCCTTCATATTCAATAACCATGTGAGCCTTCCCTCAGATACATAATGCCTTTGGTAAATTGTATCATCTACTTGCTCAACCTTGCTCTACTTTCGAGCTTGTGATATTTACTCTTGAAACTTGTGGTATATGTTTCTAAGAAGCCCCTATGGGTTGAACATATGCCTTCTATAAACCGTGTCAACTTGAAAGTTTTCATGAGCCTTACACTTCTGGTATTATGCCAGGTAAAATTTCAACACTACAACTTCTTCGAAAGTGAGAAGTGAATGAAAGGTTATGCATTGGAGAAGTGGGAGTCGACCTTGAGCTTTGTGTTCATGCCCATGGACACGGTGTAGATCTTATCATTAAAGCTTCTCTTAAATTAATTATTCCTTTGGTATAAGTTCACCTTATATCTGGGATCTGGCCTTTTGCAATCGTGGTTCCGACCATGTTCTCCTTTAAATACCATTTCACGTGCAAGTTTAAGCGCTTGTCTTCTGTAGGGAAATACCCCAGTCCAACCTCTACTTTGACCGTCATCGATTATTACCCCTCTGGTATCTCGAGATTATCACGGGACTACATAACTTCTTATGAGTTCTTCATCAACTATTATTCTTGCCGATTCCAGTGCCCCCTCGAGATATGAGTTACTAGTCACTCTAGAACACCGATAAGTGAATCGATTCAGCACTCCGATTCAATAACTCTAAGTAATTTTCGTGGCTTATGAGTTTAATAATCCTTCAAGTCATTCCTAGCCTGATTGGCTATATCTTTATCGTGCTAAAATTTAACTGTGCCACCTGTTCCTTATTACCGGAGCACATCTTTCGACAATAAGCTAAGCTTACGTCGATTTCCTTGTCCTATCATTTCACCTTGAACAAAAAGCTTTATTTCGAGTTTGTGTTGTACCCGTGTTCCAATAACCTTCCGTTTCATCATTCCTTTGACTTGTTGTCGTCGCTGATTGATTACATCTTCAAGAAAACTTTCAACAAATATGTCATGATCATCCTCAATGTAATGAGATCTTCCATGATATCAATCGACTTCCCGATGAGAAATACCATCCTTACCCCTCGATGATTTGTGTTACCATCAACAACACCCTTACCGTTCTTTCATCACAAACTCGTTCTGTTATTGATGCAACTTGCTATCCAGCTTGCATTATATTCTACCTTGAAGTATTACTATCTTTTATGTCAAGGATGTTGTGAGACTTGCTCCACCTCATAACAATTCTTGATACGGTGATACTTATCGCCGTATCCCTTTGTTTCTTGGTCCCCGTGTTGATTCTAACCGGGATGCAGTCAACGGAACTGCTGTGATTCTGCACTTCTAGCAACCCTAATTCTTTGATATTAATGGTCGATATTTTATTCTTGGACCATTGGTTATTGAATCACCATTCTAAATATTGATCATGCTACCTAAGCCCATATTTCGGGTGCACCTTTTAAGCAATGTTTAACTGTGTATGTTTTCCTCAAGCATACATCATTATATCATTAGATCTGACTAATGTTATCTCCTTGTTCACATAATTGTGGAAACCACCTTTTGGAAGTCTCGACGAATTGTCGCTGAGTCCATCAGCCAGCTTCTCATCCTCTCCTTGGTTTAATGATGAACTCTTGTTTCGGAACTCGCTTCCGTAGTTTAATTCCCGAGAATCTTACAATGTCATCGCGACAAATTGTGTTGCACCTTTCTTCTTAGGCATCCCGAGTCTGAGTTATCCTGACGCCAATCAGATCTGAATCTCGGTCAAATATGATGGTTGGAACATTTTTCCAAGAGTCATAACATTGTTCCTTATATGACCCGGTAAGGTGATGTCATCCTAGCACACCTGGCCGGAGGACCTATTGTTATAGTTTCCTTTTCTGCCGGGTTATCCATTCTTCCATGAGGAAATTGTAAGACTTATTCTACAAGTTGTTCCTGATGAATCCTTCGTGTATCCAAAGTCTGACCTTTGCTTGAATACCATGTCAATGCTATCTCGAAGCATGTCTATGGTACTCCAATTTTCAGCAAGAACATTTTTAGCCCAATGCTGAATGCTTCTTGCTCAATTATCCAAACCCCATTGTTTGGGTAATGTCATGGAATTGCTCTCCCTTTACCTAAATGATTTTCTACTTTATATCCTGTCTTGGATATCATCCTCTGCTTGACTTTAGGAAGGGTATACCCCTGATATATGTGTTTAAACACATTTTCCTTTCCATTGTTTTGTTCAAACTTTCTTATAATCTACTTAACTGAGCCGTGGTAATTCCCTGCTTAGGTAAGCACCTCGTGGTACAACTCTGCCAGTAAGACCCTATTACTATAATTGATGACATTTCGGTAGCCACCGATGGACGAGAACTTTGCCTAATGGTCCACCTTGTTCAACGAGCAGGAAAATGGTTCTCTTCGTCCCTCGCCCTTGGTATCGACATTGTTTCCAACATAACTGATAGGCTACCCTCTAACATGTCTTGCTATCATGACCGTGCAAGATATCAACGCTTTTCCTACTTTTAACCACATGGTGGGCCCATAACCCACAGTTCCACAGGATCGAAACCTGACTCTCCTGTACACCCCCGGTTTCCAAAGTTATTCCTCGCACTTGACTTCTTATGTAACTCACGAGCCACCTGCCAAGTGATCTATTCGGGTATCAGACGCAATACTTATTCTCGTTGCTCTGGACCCCTTTCACCTTCTGATTAGGCATCGAACGCTTGCCTATCCGTTTGAAACTTCTGATGGTACCTTCTTACTTTGCTCTCGACGTCTTCTTAATATTCAATTCGAGAGATACTTATGTTTCTCCCCCTGAGTTAACTGTCTGATGCTCGATCTTGTTAGAATCCGTCCATATAGGGTTTTCCCTTCTCACCTTTTCATAAGTACGGTGAAGATCCTGAAGGAAGGACGACAACTTCATAATGATGACCTGAAGCAGTGGAACGAAGACATAAACGTAATGGATCGACCCCTTCGAGAAGAGCAACCAAGACCGATGACACCCGTTAAAATTTCGTAACCAGAACTTTCCCCCTTACTCCCCTCTTAAATCTCGGGACGAGATTTCTTGTAGTGGAGGAGAATTGTGACGCCCGGATAATTAGGCTACAGAAAAACTCTGCTAAGGATGCCACGTCACCTCCGTTACTGTTGCTAATCCCTCGTTAGTTCAAAAAACCGATTCAAAATTCAAATTCCAAATATGGCATACAACAAAAGTTTTCAAACAATAAAAAAAATGTTCGGTTTGTGGCAATTAAATCATAATTAAATCATAGGTAATATTGGTAGAGAAACACCATTTCTATTAAAATAATTAAATGCACTATGATAATTAAAACAGTAACTAAACTTAATTAAATGCCTTTTCTAAATTATAAAATATTAAAACATTTTATTTAGGGGTCAAACTTTTTGTAGCCGTGGGTTAAATGATAATACTAATTTAGAAGTTTATTTTATCCTTTAATTAAACTAAAATACATTAAAGACTAAAAGAGAAATGATCAAAAGGTAAAACAAAAAAATAACAAAAGTAAGGGAACCCCCCCCCCCGTGCTGGGCCTCATCCCAACTGGCCATCCAACCGGCCGGCCCACCTAACCCCTCCATAACCTCCCCACCGACAGAAACCCTAGCCTATCGCCCCCACTCCCCCACTCGCTCGCTCCCCCACTTCGCCCCGTTTCTGGATCGGGGGAGCGACCCCCTTCCCTCCCCCACAACCGCGTCATCGCCTGACGCTTCCACCCGGCACGCCACGCCTGAGGACCGCCACCTCCGCCCGCCCGCTCCTCAGGGTCGCCGCACCGAGCCTCTCTGCCGGATTCCTCTCGTCTCGATCTGGATCGACGCCCGTGCCACTCCCTGACGCTGCCGCTCGGAGTTCTTCCCTCACCGGACCGCCTCCCCGCCACCGTCGCCGTCTTCCCCAACCTCCTCCCCGCTCCCCATTGCCATGAGCCCTACAACTACGGTGAGGCCCTCGGCCTCCTCTTCCCCTCTCCTCCTGTCAAACACCGTCCGCCTCGCCCGACGTCGTGTCCGCCGCTCCAGGCCGCACTCGCCCTCCACCACTACAGCCTACACGCGCTGCACCCGCGCCGTGGCCGACCCTCTGCTGCTGCTCTACCCCACCGCGATGCCGCCCTCTTCCCCACCCGTCGACCTCGCCGTGCTCTGCGGCCTGCACTGGCACCTCGCTCGCGCACGCCACAACCATCACCACGGCGACCGCGTCCTCCTCCACACGCGCACGCCGCCGCCCGCCTGCGCCGCATCCGCCACGGCCGCCGCTGCCAGGCGCCGCTCGACTCCGCCCTCGCTCGCCGGCCTCTCCGGCGCGGCCAGTGCCTCCCCTGGCCACACCATGGCCATAGATGGCCCCCTGTGTGTGTGCCATAGCCAGGGCGTGGCCTTGTGCCACTGACCACAGGGGCTCACCCCCTGTTTAGAATGAATTTTAATAACAAATAAAATTAATCAATTAATTAATTAGCAAATCAGTAAATTAACTTAATTAACTCTGTTTAAATTAGCCTAACTACCTAATTTAGTTAATTAAAACTGGTAGTTTAGTTAGGTCTATGACAGAACGACCCCACATGTAAGTTTGACCCAATCAACAGCCCTGTTGACAGCTGACATCATGCTGATGTCATGTCATAACCCTGTTTTCTATTTAAATTAATTCTGCTTTTTCGAAATGATTTAAAAACTTTAATAATTCATAGAAAAAAAATTGTAAGTCGGATGAAAATAATTTGTACATGAAAGTTACTTAGGACGACGAGACGAATCCGGATACGCAACCCGTTCATCCGCCACACATCCCTAACCTATGGAACTCACAACTTTCCCCCTCCGGTTCACCTGTCTGAAAACGCGAAACACCAGGGATAATTTCCCGGATGTTTCCCCCCTTCACCGGTACCACCTCGTACCGCGTTAGGGCACACCTAGCATCACGCTTTGTCATGTCATGCATCGTCATGCATTTGTTTGCATTATATTTATTGTTTCTTCCCCATCTTCTCTCGCTAGACACCGAGACCGACGCCGCTGCTACCCAGTACGACTACGGTGCTGACGACCACTCTCTCTTGCCAGAGCAACCATGCAAGCCCCCCCCTTTGATCACCAGATATCGCCTACTCTTCTCTATACTGCTTGCATTAGAGTAGTGTAGCATGTTACTGCTTTCCGTTAATCCTATTATGATGCATAGCCTGTCCTTGCTACTACTATTGTTACCTTTACCTGTTATCCTAATGCTTAGTATAGGATGCTAGTGTTCCATCAGTGGCCCTACACTCTTGTCCGTCTGCCATGCTATACTACTGGGCCGTGATCACTTCGGGAGGTGATCACGGGCATATGCTATATACTTATACTGTTACATTACTTATGATACTGTTCGGAGATGGGGGCTGAAGGGGCAGGTGGCTCCATCCAGGTAGTGGTGGGCCTGGGTTCCCGACGGCCCCCGACTGTTACTTTGAGGCGGAACGACAGGGCAGGTTGAGACCACCTAGGAGAGAGGTGGGCCTGGCCCTGGTCGGCGTTCGCAGATGCTTAACACGTTTAACGAGATCTTGGTATTTGATCCGAGTCTGGCTACTGGCCTATACGCACTAACCATCTACGCCGGGGACAGTATGGCACTCGACGTCGTGGTTATCAGCCGAATCCTTCGTGACGTCAGCGACTGAGTGGCGCGCGCCGGATTGGACCGTAAGCCTGCTCTTGTATTAAGGGGGCTAGTTCTGCTTCCGGCCGCGTCGCAACGTGCAGGTGTGCAAGGGCGATGGCCAGACCCCTGCGCCATAGGATTTAGACCGGCGTGCTGACCTCTCTATTGTGCCTAGGTAGGGCTGCGACGTGTTGATCTTCCGAGGCCGGGCCTGACCCAGAAAAGTGTGTCCGGCCAAATGGGATCGAGCGTGTTGGGTTATGTGGTGCACCCCTGCAGGGAAGTTAATCTATTCGAATAGCTGTGATCTTCGGTAACAGGACGACTTGGAGTTGTACCTTGACCTTATGACAACTAGAACTGGATACTTAATAAAACACACCCTTCCAAGTGCCAGATACAACCGGTGGTCGCTCTCTCACAGGGCGACGAGGGGAGGATCATCGGTTAGGATTATGCTATATGATGCTACCTGGAGGTCTTCAGTTTACTCTCTTCTACATGCTGCAAGACGGCGGCTGCCAGAAGGGTAGTCTTCGAAAGGACTAGCTATCCCCCTCTTATTCTGGCATTCTGCAGATCAGTCCACATATGATAGCCTTATTCCAGTTGATACCAATGCATACATATGTAGTGTAGCTCCTTGCTTGCGAGTACTTTGGATGAGTACTCACGGTTGCTTTCTCCCTCTTTTCCACCTATCCCTTCTACCTGGTTGTCGCAACCAGATGTTGGAGCCCAGGAGCCAGACGCCACCTTCGACGACGACTCCTACTACACCGGAGGTGCCTACTACTACGTGCTGCCCGCTGACGTTGACCAGGAGTAGTTTAGGAGGATCCCAGGCAGGAGGCCTGCGCCTCTTTCGATCTGTATCCCTGTTTGTGCTAGCCTTCTTAAGGCATACTTGTTTAACTTATGTCTGTACTCAGATATTGTTGCTTCCGCTGACTCGTCTATGATCGAGCTCTTGTATTCGAGCCCTCGAGGCCCCTGGCGAGGCCCCTGGCTTGTAATATGATGCTTGTATGACTTATTTTATTGGTAGAGTTGTGTTGTGATATCTTCCCGTGAGTCCCTGATATTGATCGTACACGTTTGCGTGTATGATTAGTGTACGATTAAATCGGGGGTGTCACACGTGCTTAAGGATAAGATAATAAAATGTTCACTCGCACACTAGAATCCTTGAAACCCTTAAGCCCTACCAAGCTACAACATGGTCGGATCATGACCGTGGGTCTTGACTCTTGATTGAGAACACCTTGGACCATACTCAACCGTGACCACCACCAATACCCCCATGCTACTTTATGTACCTCATGAACAAAGTCTTCATGGAGTACTTGGACAAGTTGGTTGTCATCTTTATTTTGGTAACATACTTGTCTACCCGAAGACGGAAGAAGAGCCATTCAGCTAGTTAAGGAGCATTTGAAGACCGCCATGCCAAGGAGGAAGAACTACACCAACCACCATCGTCAAGAAGTGAACTTTCTCGTCGAAGACCAGGTGTATCTGCAAAGCCACTTCTCTCAAGAGAACCAAGCATTTTCATGTCAAGAGAAACTCGCACCAAGATTTATCGACCTTCTCCAAGATCACTACAAGACAAAGAATAGACAGCTACCAGCTAGAATTACCACCTGAGCCACCCACTGTGCACAACACTTTCCACGAGTCACAGCTTCAAAAGTGCTTCCAACTTCCTAACCAACCCGATCCCTACAAGGACATCGATCACCGAGCCATCGACCTCCAGCCTAATATGACTTACGCAAGAGACCCCAATAGCAATATGGATCAAGCAGGATGTCATACCTGAAGCCACGCCATCGAGTACTTCAAGGTTCAATGGAGCACCACTCGGAAGCACAAGCGGTATGAGGACGTGAAGACTAACCCCGGATCCAGTTTTCGTATTCCTTTCCATGACTAGTTTGGGAATCTCAGGGACGAGATTCTTGTAAGGGGGTAGGTCTGTCACACCCTGATTTTCATGCCACAACACTTAAGCTAATAAATCATGATAAAGTGTGGTTTGACAAAAACTTTTGCATTATTTGGCTTTTATTTGGAGTTGGTTTTCTCTCTGTGTTTTTCAAGTGCTCTTTAAAGTCAACACAACTCCCCCTCCCATACTTCATCTCATTGCCCCAAACTTCTGCATAATGATCATGCCATGTGTATGGTGCAATATAGTATTTTCTTACAAAAATAATTTGGCCAAATAGTATTTTCAAAAATTAGTTTTCCAAAAACCCCTGAATTGAGGTTTGCACTGCAAGTACTTGATTTGGGGTGTGAAAAATCTTTCAAAAAGTATATTTGAATCCTATTAGATATAGGACTCCCATAAACCACAAAAATATAATTTTAAAAGTTATTTTCCTATTTTATTTAAAAGATTTTTCTTAAGGCCAAAAATGGTATTTAATAGGGAAAAATTATTTTATTGTTTCAAAAATATTTGACAAAAACCTAGAGAAACTCAGTGGACATATATTGTCCATATATAAGAGTTTCAACACATGGTCATGTTCAAAATAATGGTAAAATCCCTCAAATACCCTTTCTCGATATTTCAAGCTTTTGATATATTTACAAAGGAAATATTCTCCAAACATTCTAAGAAAATTCTAGCATGTCACATATGACATGTTGGATGATCTTGCCAAGTCTCATGTCATGTAGAATAGTATAACCCTATGAAATCCCCTCAAAACCATTTCTGTCCATTTTGAAGTTTGAGCAACTTTACATTGCCAAACATGTCCAAATGTTCTAAAACTTGGTGAACATGCTCAAATGGTCTAATTATTCATCTATACTAAATGGCACAAGTTGGAGAGAATGTTATCTTGATCAAAGTGCCCCCAAACCCTCTCTGACCAGAATCAAATTTGAACAACTTTGTACTACCAACTTTTTCTCCTTGACCCCAACTTTTGTGAGCATGTTCACATGACCAAATGAGGCCACTACACCAAGTGGTGCATCAAGGGGAAGTGATTTTCTCAACTAGATCTACACAAGTCCATTTCTGCTAATTTCTGGCGTTTACAAAAGTTGCATTGGCAACTTGTCCCAAATAAGCTCCAAATTGGTGAAAGGCCCTAATTATATGTGTCATTTCACCCTGTGGGGCCTCATGGCAATTGGAAATCTTTTGATTACCAAAACCATTATCAAACACCTTCTGCCACTTTTCAAAAATCACCATTTTGACCACCAAAACTATTCTCCTTGCGCTCCACTTTTTACCACAGCCCCTCCTAGACCTCTTCTACCTCCAGTAGCAATGGCTGCATCTCAGATCAATAATTGAGGGGTCAAACCACCTCTTTTACCTCTCTGGACAGCCCTTGCACCCCTCTTCCTCACCTCCCTCCTCACTGCAATGGCCACCCAAGGCATCCAAGGCTTTCCTCACATTCTTTATTCCTCCCTAGAGCTACCAGACATGCTTGGCCGTGCCCAATTTGCCAAAAAAATGGCATGCTGGCCATTTGCACGCTCTGGAACGCGCTACAGTGCGCTCCCGCACTGTAGCCGCCCCCTGCCAACCACCTCCGGCCACCTCGGCTCTCCCCTCACGTCAGCCGATGCTCCTCGACGTCCGCAGCACGCTACGCCTCTGTCCCCCTCCTCCTTCTCCCTCCTGCTACCCTTGCTCGCACGTGCGCCGGCCGCCCGAGAGCTCCAATGAGCGGCCTCACACGCGCGGCGTCTCTGACCTCTCCCCGCTCCCTCTCTTCTCCCCCTGGGCGTAGTCAACCCCTACGAACGCCCTAGACTCGGCGCAGCACCCTCCCGAGGCCCGTAGCGACAAGCACAAGCTCCCTGGCGCACGAGCCCACGGTGGACCGCCGCTCGCCAATATAAGGCATCCCGAGCCCCCCTCTACCACCACTCGTCCTCTTCCACTCCAAATAGCCCCACTGGGCCTCCCGTTCATCCCCAGATCCGCCCAAGCTCGAGATCGAGCTCGAGCCCCGCCGATTCGGGTCGCCGTCGATCTCATGGTACATGCCTCCCTTGCCCTCTCTCTCTCTCTCTCTCTCTCTCTCTCGATCTGGAACCGCCTCGCCTCACTGATCCATTCCCCTCTTTCTCCCGCTCCTATTGTAGCTCGGAACGAGCTAACTAGGCTCCTCCCGAGGCCCTTCCGCCGGCTTCCTCGTCGCCGGCGAACCCCTGCACTCCGGCGACCGCCTCCACCTCCACCCAAATGGCTACTCCGCCCTGAGCAAGCCGGTGCCCTCGGATCGCCTCGCCGTTGACCATAACGACGCCGGTGAGTTCGCCCCCCTCTCTGGCCCGAGGTTGAAGACGACGGCCGTGGGGCCCGTCGGTCAGCCTCACATACTGACCGGTGGGCCCCACCTGTCAGGTTTAAAACGCACGCGCGCACGAACCATTTCGCTGCGACGGCTGAAGGCGTATTTTACCTTTACGCCTTCGACGTGGCAGCCTCGCGCGAGCTGAATCCCCTCTGGGCCTGCTGCACTGTGGCCTTTCTAGCCCAGTGGCACAGTGCCACTTTTCTTTTCTTTTTTCGGTTTGTTTTGTAAAAATTCCACAGGATAAATTTTTATCCAAATGGAATAATTCCAACTCCTAAAATCTTAGAATAATTCCACCTATTTATTGATGTAATATTCATGCACATCCATCACACTGTTCTGTACTGTTCAAATTTAAATTCAAATTTGAGCATTTATATTCCCCTCTGAAAATCCATTTCTCCTATTCTGCTACCGGAAATTCAAAACTAGGAATTTTCCCCTTCTTAGTTTTCACCCTAGTATTTAACAAAAATGAGTTGACATTTTTCTGAGCACTTTGGTTTTTCTGTTTTATTATTGCCTTATTTTTCTTGTTATTATTTTGCGACGATAGATTGCGTTACTGATGAAGGAGTTGGACCAGAAGACTTTGAAGACCCAGAAGACTTTGTTGAGCCAGGCAAGCAGCCCTTGACCATGTCTATGAAACCCTTTTTATACATGACATATAGCACCATATTGTTATTGCAACGGAATCATGATGAGGTGGAACCACTTTGATGGTTTGCCTCCATTACTTCCTTGTTGACACTTGCATTGTGCATGACCCTACCTCCTTATGAGGGTTATGCCGGTGGGAGTAGATAGGATGCTAAAGTAGTTGCTACGCAAAAAGGGACGGGGATATGCATGGTGATGGAGACAAAGTATTTTCAAAGGACTTTTCAAAAACCCCGTCGGGTGCCACTTATGCCCGAGGGAGATGACGAGTTGGGTAACCACTTGATGACGAAATGGTGTACCGAGGCAAGTGTGTGTGTTGTTTTTCAAAACGGATTGGTTTAAGTTGCGACCGTTATTCCAACCTTACATGTGCAACCGCTCTACCCTTGTATGGGAAAGGGCATTATTGATTACCTAGGCCGATACTAGCTTGGAGCCCACATTACTAGTGACGGGAGAGTTGTTGGTGCGCTCTCTTGGGACGGGGTCATGCCAGGTAGGGCGGCCAAGAACATTTTTATGGGGCACCGGACACACCGTTGGTACCCCGTGCCAGTGGTATGTGATGAATATGGGAGCAAGGCTCCACAATTTTAAGTTGTGAAAGGTTGGGCACGGGGGTTACTACCAATCGAGTGGACTCCATGTTAGTGTCGTCTAGGGAAAGATAGTGATCGGGTGCTTACCCTAGGTACTTGAGGTACCACGGGTCATGGATGACACGGAAGTTCCCCGGATCTTGTGGGTAAAGTGTGCAACCTCTGCAGAGTGTAAAACTATTTGAATAGCCGTGTCCACGGTCAAGGACAGTTGGGTAACCGCTCTTGGGCTACATCCACATGTTACAAACCAGTGTGTGTGTTTGGATAAGTGGGAAGAACTACTTGGGTCAAGTCAAAGGACTTGACATGATTGAGTTGGGTTGATGCCCACTCTATTTATGTTGATATCTGTAACCTGTCCTCATGGTCAATTGAATTCTCCTGATGCATGCCTTACAAGTTGTTGAACATGTCATTGCACTCAAAACTAGCTTTCTGCAAAATTTACCTATATCATGCATTGTTGTATCTTGAGCCAAAACATGGGTTGCTTGCGAGTACATTCAAAGTACTCATTGGCTTGCCACTGGTTATTTAATTGGCCAGGCATGGAAGAACCGGAGTTCGAAGAAGAGTTCTTTGGAGACGAACATGCGAACTAGGACGTTTCCCAGTCAGAATGCCTGTAGGGTTAAGGCAGATGGCATGGGTTCTACTTATCGACGAAGATTTCCGCTGCTTAAGTTTATTTGATATTCAGCCCTTGTGGCTTTATCTATGTAAGACTTGACCATAATGGTCATAATTGGTGTAAGACGGTATGTATGGATGTAAGACTCTTGTTATTCAGCTTATGTGTGTTCAGTGAGCATTGATCTCTGGGATCACTGTACACGTGCATTCGGTGATCATGACTTATGAGTCGGGGTCCCCACAGATACGTTGGAGATGTATCAGCATCCCCAAGCTTAACTCCTACTCGTCCTCGAGTAGGTAAGTGATAAAAACATAATTTTTGATGTGGAGTGATGTTTAACATGTCATATCATCTTCTTTTCTTTATAGCATGGACAATTGGACTTTTTATGTGATTCAAAGCAATAGTCTAGATTTGACATGATAATTTAGATACTCAAGCATATCAACAAGCAACCATGTCTTTCAAAATATCAATGCTAAAATAAGTTATCCCTAGCCCATCATGCTCAAACATTGATCCATTCATGAAACACACTCGAATATTAGCTACACCCAATGCTTAAGTACGATCATATTGCCTCCTAGTTGGTGCTTTTATAAGAGAAGATGGAGACTCAAAATAAAAATTGCATAAAGTAAAAGAAGGGCCCTTCGCAGAGGGAAGTAGGGATTTGTAGAGGTGCCAGAGCTCAAACCGAAAAACTTAGAGATAAAAACATTTTGGGAGGTGTATCTATCCCAACAACGAAAACGACTTAAAGTTTTCAAATACTTTCCATGCATAGATGTATCATAGGTGGTTCCTAAACAGAAAATAAAGTTTATTCCTTTTTCCACCATAACTTTCACTTTCCATGGCTAACCGTATCCATGGGTGCCTGATGACCCACAAGTACAGGGGATCTATCATAGTCCTTTCGATAAGTAAGAGTGTCGAACCCAACGAGGAGTAGAAGGAAATGATAAGCGGTTTCCAGCAAGGTATTCTCTGCAAGTACTAAAATAAGTGGTAACAGATAGTTTTGTGATAGGATAATTTGTAACGAGCAACAAGTAACAAAAGTAAATAAGGTGCAGCAAGGTGGCCTGATACGTCTCCAACGTATCTATAATTTTTGATTGCTCCATGCTATATTATCTACTGTTTTGAATGTTTATGGGCTTTATTATACACTTTTATATCATTTTTGGGACTAACATGTTAACCCAGAGCCTAGTGCCAGTTTCTGTTTTTAACCCTGTTTTAGGGTTTCGAAGAAAAGGAAAATCAAACGGAGTCCAATTGACCTGAAGCTTCACGGAACTCATTTTTGGAAGGAAAGAAGCCTAGAAGACTTGAAGTGCACGTCGGGGGCTCTACGAGGAGGCCACAAGGCAGGGGGGCGCCTACCCCCTCGGCGCGCCCTCCACCCTCGTGAGCCCCTCGTGCCCCCCCTGACGTACTTCTTCCGCCTATATATCTCCATATACCCTAAAAACATCCGGGAGCACAATAGATCGGGAGTTCCGCCTCCAGAAGCCTCCGTAGCCAGCGAAAACCAATCTAGACCCGTACCGGCACCCTGCCAGAGGGGGCAATCCTTCTCCGGTGGCCATCTTCATCATCCCGGCGCTCTCCATGATGAGGAGGGAGTAGTTCTCCCTCGAGGCTGAGGGTATGTACCAGTAGCTATGTGTTTGATCTCTCTCTCTCTCGTGTTCTTGATTTGGCACGATCTTGATGTATCGTGAGCTTTGCTATTATAGTTGGATCTTATGTTTCTTCTCCCCCTCTACTCTCTTGTAATGAATTAAGTTTTCCCTTTGGAGTTATCTTATCGGATTGAGTCTTTAAAGATTTGAGAACACTTGATGTATGTCTTGCCATGCGTATCTGTGGTGACAATGGGATGCCACGTGATTCACTTGATGTATGTTTTGGTGATCAACTTGCGGGTTCCGCCCATGAACCTATGCATAGGGGTTGGCACACGTTTTCGTCGTGATTCTCCGGTAGAAACTTTGGGGCACTCTTTGAGGTTCCATGTGTTGGTTGACTAGATGAATCTGAGATTGTGTGATGCATATCGTATAATCATACCCACGGATACTTGAGGTGACATTGGAGTATCTAGGTGACATTAGGGTTTTGGTTGATTTGTGTCTTAAGGTGTTATTCTAGTACGAACTCTAGGGCTATTTGTGACACTTATAGGAATAGCCCAACGGATTGATTGGAAAGAATAACTTTGAGGTGGTTTCGTACCCTACCATAATCTCTTCGTTTGTTCTCCGCTATTAGTGACTTTGGAGTGACTCTTTGTTGCATGTTGAGGGATAGTTATGTGATCCAATTATGTTAGTATTGTTGAGAGGACTTACACTAGCGAAAGTATGAACCCTAGGCCTTATTTCCTAGCATTGCAATACCATTTATGCTCACTTTTATCACTTGCTACCTTGCTGTTTTTATTATTTCAGATTACAAATACCTTTATCTACTATCCATATACCACTTGTTTCACCATCTCTTCGCCGAACTAGTGCACCTATATAATTTACCATTGTATTGGGTGTGTTGGGGACACAAGAGACTCTTTGTTATTTGGTTGCAGGGTTGCTTAAGAGAGACCATCTTCATCCTATGCCTCCTACGGATTGATAAACCTTAGGTCATCCACTTGAGGGAAATTTTCTACTGTCCTACAAACCTGTGCATTTGCAGGCCCAACAACGTGTACAAGAAGAAGGTTGTGTAGTAGACATCAAGCTCTTTTCTGGCGCCGTTGCCGGGGAGGTGAGTGCTTGAAGGTATATCTTTAGATCTTGCAATCGAGTCTTTTAGTTTCTTGTTTTATCACTAGTTTAGTTTATAAAAGAAAACTACAAAAAAATGGAATTGAGTTTGTCTCATACGCTTCACCTTTTTAATATCTTTCGTGAGTATGATGGAAAGGATAATTGCGCTCAAGTGCTAGAAGAAGAATGCATTAAAATGTTTGGCACTAAATATTTGAATGATGAGCATGATTGCAATGTTGTTAGTACGAATTCTTTGAATATCCATGACACTAATGATGATTGCACTAGTTATGATGAAAAAGTCTCCTATAAACATGTCAATTTTTGTGGAGTACATTGGGTTTGTAAGTACATACCAAATAGAGAAGATAGATATTGCAAGAAGCATAATTACTTAGAAACTAAATTGTTGCAAGAAGAGCTAGTTGAATGTGCTAAAAATTTAAATTTTCTTGGCCATACTTGTGAGCTTTGTAATGAACGTGGTCATTTAACTATCCGATGCAAATTGTTTCATGATATAATCGTGTCCAAAAATTGTGATGACTTGATTTCCCTTGCACATTATAATGAACTTAGTTTGCTTATGGGCTACGAAGAAATGAAACATATAACTAAGGATATTCCAAAATTTGCCCTTGATAGAGTTCTTCATTTTGATCTAGAGGAAATTTATATGTATTGTGTGGTGAATTGTATTGAAAATCCTTATATTGCCAACTACATAAAGAAAAGAAAGAAAATAGAAGATGAAGAGAATACTAATGAAAGGGAAGAGAATTCCCAATATTCTTCTATTATTTCTTATGATGAATCAGGTAACGAGGAGGAGCCTCCTATTCAACCAATCTCATTAATAAGGAGCTCCAAAAAGAGGATTGAACCCACACATGTTGTGGTGAAGAAGAAGAAAAGAAAAAGAAAGAGAGGTAAAAAGATATCTCCTCCAAATAATGCTGCTCCTATTACTATTGTGCCTCATGAAAATATAATTGTGGAAGATAATGATACTTCTTATGATCTTGAGAATCTTTTTGGCACTTGTTTGGAAGAATATGATAATTGCTATACTATTGGTTATATCCATACCATTAATGATGAGAGTGATTATGGTTATAATATGAAAAGGTCCAAGCTTGGGGATGCTATGTTTGATGAATATGATGTTTTTGAGAATATATTTGCTGCAATTAATGTTTGTCCTAAGCTTGGGGAAGCTATGTTTAATGAAGATGATATTTTTAGTCTCCCAAGTTTTGATATGCAAATTTATAATGATAATAACATGCCTCCTACTTATGATAATTATTGTGATGATACATATGCTATAAAAAGTAGTGAGGATTATATTTATAAAACTTGTCATGATTATGGTTACCCCTTTTCTGAACATTACTCTTTTAATGTGGAAATAATTTATAGTAACCAAGTCTCTTATGATACTCCCACTATCCTGAATGAGAAGAATTTTGCTTATGTGGAGAGTAGTAAATTTTCTATGCTTGTAGATCATGAAAAGAATGCTTTAGGTGCTGGTTATATTTTTGAATTCATTCATGATGCTACTAAAAATTATTATGAGGGAGGAATATATGCTTGTAGGAATTGCAATAATATCAAGTTTCCTTTCTATGTGCTTAAAGTTTTGAAGTTATGCTTGTTTTGCCCTCCTATGCTAGTTGATTATTGTTCCCACAAGTTGTTTGCTCACAAAATCCCTATACATAGGAATTATTTTAGACTTAAATGTGCTAGTCATATTCTTCATGATGCTCTCTTTATGTTTCAATTCTTATCTTTTATGTGAGCATCATTGAAATCATCATGCCTAGCTAGGGGCGTTAAACGATAGCGCTTGTTGGGAGGCAACCCAATTTTATTTTTATTCCTTGCTTTTTGTTCCTGTTTAGTAATAAATAATTCATCTATCCTCTGTTTATATGTGGTTTTATGCTTTTAATTAGTGTTTTTTCCAAGTAGAACCTTTGGGAAGACTTGGGGAAAGTCTTGTTGATCATGCTGTAAAAAAACAGAAACTTTAGCGCTCACGAGAATTGATGCCATTTTTATTTTGAAAGTGATATTGAGTTAATTCTTTTTGAAGATGATTAGTAGATAAATTCCTCAGGTCCAGCAATTTATTTGATAATTTTATAAGTTCCAGAAGTATACGTTTGATCCAGATTACTACAGACTGTTCTGCTTTTGACAGATTCTGTTTTTCATGTGTTGTTTACTTATTTTGACGAATCTATGGCTAGTAAAAGAGTTTATAAACCATAGAGAAGTTGTAATACAGTAGGTTTAACACAAATATAAAGAAATAATGAGTTCATTACAGTAACTTGAAGTGGTGATTTATTTTCTTATACTAACGGAGCTTACGAGTTTTCTGTTAAGTTTTGTGTTGTGAAGTTTTCAAGTTTTGGGTAAGGATTCGATGGATTATGGAATAAGGAGTGGAAAAAGCCTAAGCTTGGGGATGCCCAAGGAACCCCAAGGTAATATTCAAGGACAACCAAGAGCCTAAGCTTGGGGATGCTCCGGAAGGCATCCCCTCTTTCGTCTTCGTTCATCGGTAACTTTACTTGGAGCTATATTTTTATTCACCACATCATATGTGTTTTGCTTGGAGCGTCAATTTATTTTGTTAGTATTTGCTTTATGTTATTTAGAACAATGTTTTGCATATTTTATTTCAATAAAAGTGGCATTGATAGCCTTTACTATGTCTATGTTAGAAGTCCACATGTTGCTGTTTGAAAACAGAAAGTTTACCGCTGTTGCAATAATTCCCTAGAAAATTCAGAATGTGATAAAATGTTGAAACCTTTTGCATATTAAGCTCTGATAAATTTACTACAGTGGGAATTTTATTTAATAATTTTTGGATCTAGGGAAGTATGGATGTTGCTGCATTCTTTACAGACTATCTTGTTTAGGCAGATTGCTGTTATGTTTGCATTGTTTGCATATGTTTGCTTCTTTAATGATTCTATTTGAGGATAGGACTATTAAATATGCAGAGGAATTTAGTATGAAATGTTGAATAATAATTTTAGTGATTTGCTACAGTAGAGTATGATAAGGTTTTGGCAATGGTTTATACTAACTTATCTCATGAGTCCTTGTTGAGTTTTGTGTGGATGTAGCTTTTGAGATTTAGGGAGACCATGATATGAGAGGAATTAAGGAGACACAAAAGCTCAAGCTTGGGGATGCCCAAGGCACTCCAAGATAATATTTAAATAATTCTCAAGCGTCTAAGCTTGGGGATGCCCCGGTTGGCATCCCACCTTTCTTCTTCAACAACCATCGGTTAGTTTCGGTCGATCCTAAGTTTTTGCTTCTTCACATGATGTTTGCTATTCTTAGATGTCATTTTATTTTGCTTTGCTTGATGTTTAAATAAAATACCAACATCTGAAATTATTAAATGTTAGAGAGTCTTCACATAGTTGCATAATTATTCGACTACTCATTGATCTTCACTTGTATCTTTCGGAGTAGTTTGTCGGTTGCTCTAGTGCTTCACTTATATCTTTTAGAGTATGGTGGTAGTTTTATTTTGAAGAAATAGATGAACTCTCATGCTTCACTTATATTATTTTGAGAGTCTTAAATAGCATGGTAATTTGCTTAAAATCCAAATATTCTAGGTATACAAGATTAATAATAAAATTTTCTTATGAGTGTTTTGAATACTAAGAGAAGTTTGATGCTTGATGATTGTTTTGAGATATGGAGGTAATAATATCAAAGTCATGCTAGTTGAGTAGTTGTGAATTTGAGAAATGCTTGTGTTGAAGTTTGCAAGTCCCGTAGCATGCACGTATGGTAAACGTTGTGTAACAAATTTGAAACATGAGGTGTTATTTGATTGTCCTCCTTATGAGTGGCGGTCGGGGACGAGCGATGGTCTTTTCCTACCAATCTACCCCCTAGGAGCATGTGCGTAGTGCCGTGGTTTTTGATGACTTGTAGATTTTTGCAATAAGTGTGTGAGTTCTTTATGACTAATGTTGAGTCCATGGATTATACGCACTCTCACCCTTCCATCCTTGCTAGCCTCTTCGGTATCGTGCATTGCCCTTTCTCACATTGAGAGTTGGCGCAAACTTCACCGGTGCATCCAAACCCCGTGATATGATACGCTCTTTCACACATAAACCTCCTTATATCTTCCTCAAAACAGCCACCATACCTACCTATTATGGCATTTCCATAGCCATTCCGAGATATATTGCCATGCAACTTTCCATCATTCCGTTTATTATGACACGCATCATCATTGTCATATTGCTTTGCATGATCATGTAGTTGACATCGTATTTGTGGCAAAGCCACCGTTCTTAATTCTTTCATACATGTCACTCATGAATCATTGCATATCCTGGTACATTGCCCGAGGCATTCATATAGAGTCATCTTTGTTCTAGTATCGAGTTGTAATCATTGAGTTGTAAATAAATAGAAGTGTGATGATCATCATTATTAGAGCATTGTCCCAAGTGAGGAATAAATAAAAAAATAAAAAAAAGAGAAAGGCCATAAAAAAGAGAAAGGCCATAAAAAAGAGAAGGCCCAAAAAAAGAGAAGGCCCAAAAAAAGAGAAAGGCCATAAAAAAAGAAAAGGCCCAAAAAATGAGAGAAAAAGAGATAAGGGACAATGTTACTATCCTTTTGCCACACTTATGCTTCAAAGTAGCACCATGATCTTCATAGTAGAGAGTCTCTCATGTTATCACTTTCATATACTAGTGGGAATTTTTCATTATAGAGCTTGGCTTGTATATTCCAACAACGGGCCTCCTCAAGTGCCCTAGGTCTTCATGAGCAAGCAAGTTGGATGCACACCCACTAGTTTCTTTTGTTGAGATTTCATACATTTATAGCTCTAGTGCATCCGTTGCATGGCAATCCCTACTCCTTGCATTAACATCAATCGATGGGCATCTCCATTGCCCATTGATTAGCCTCGTTGGTGTGAGACTTTCTCATTTTTGTCTTCTCCACATAACCCCCTCATTATTCTATTCCACCCATAGTGCTATATCCATGGCTCGCGCTCATGTATTGCATGAAAGTTTATAGGTTTGAGATTACTAAAGTATGAAACAATTTCTTGGCTTGTCATCGGGGTTGTGCATGATGAGAGCATTCTTGTGTGATGAAAATGAAACATGACTAAACTATATGATTTTGTAGGGATGAACTTTCTTTGGCCATGTTATTTCGAGAAGACATAATTGCTTAGTTAGTATGCTTGAAGTATTATCATTTTTATGTCAATATGAACTTTTGTCTTGAATCTTTCAGATCTAAATATTCATACCACAATTAAGAAGAATTACATTGAAATTATGACGACTAGCATTCCACATCAAAAATTCTTTCTTTTATCATTTACCTACTCGAGGACGAGCATGAATTAAGCTTGGGATTGCTGATACGTCTCCAACGTATCTATAATTTTTGATTGCTCCATGCTATATTATCTACCGCTTTGAATGTTATGGGCTTTATTATACACTTTTATATCATTGTTGGGACTGACCTATTAACCCAGAGCCCAGTGCCAGTTTCCGTTTTTAACCCTTTTTTAGGGTTTCGAAGAAAAGGAAAATCAAACAGAGTCCAATTGACCTGAAACTTCACGGAACTCATTTTTGGAAGGAAAGAAGCCCAGAAGACTTGAAGTGCACGTCGGGGGATCTACATGGAGGCCATGAGGCTGGGGGCGCGCCCACCACCCTCGTGAGCCCCTCGTGCCCCCCCGACGTACTTCTTTTGCCTATATATCTCCATATACCCTAAAAACATCCGGGAGCACAATAGATCGGGAGTTCCACCTCCAGAAGCCTCCGTAGCCACCAAAAACCAATCTAGACCCGTACCGGCACCCTTCCAGAGGGGCAATCCTTCTCCGGTGGCCATCTTCATCATCCCGGCGCTCTCCATGACGAGGAGGGAGTAGTTCTCCCTCGAGGCTGAGGGTATGTACCAGTAGCTATGTGTTTGATCTCTATCTCTCTCGTGTTCTTGATTTGGCACGATCTTGATGTATCGTGAGCTTTGCTATTATAGTTGGATCTTATGTTTCTTCTCCCCCTCTACTCTCTTGTAATGAATTAAGTTTTCCCTTTGGAGTTATCTTATCGGATTGAGTCTTTAAAGATTTGAGAACACTTGATGTATGCCTTGCCGTGCGTATCTGTGGTGATAATGGGATGCCACGTGATTCACTTGATGTATATTTTGGTGATCAACTTGCGGGTTCCGCCCGAACCTATGCATAGGGGTTGGCACACGTTTTCGTCGTGATTCTCCGGTAGAAACTTTGGGGCACTCTTTGAGGTTCTATGTGTTGGTTGAATAGATGAATCTGAGATTGTGTGACGCATATCGTGTAATCATACCCACGGATACTTGAGGTGACATTGGAGTATCTAGGTGACATTAGGGTTTTGGTTGATTTGTGTCTTAAGGTGTTATTCTAGTATGAACTCTAGGGCTGTTTGTGACACTTATAGGAATAGCCCAACAGATTGATTGGAAAGAATAACTTTGAGGTGGTTTCGTACCCTACCATAATCTCTTCGTTTGTTCTCCGCTGTTAGTGACTTTGGACTGACTCTTTGTTGCATGTTGAGGGATAGTTATGTGATCCAATTATGTTAGTATTGTTGAGAGGACTTACACTAGCGAAAGTATGAACCCTAGGCCTTATTTCCTAGCATTACAACACCGTTTACGCTCACTTTTATCACTTGCTACCGTGCTGTTTTTATTATTTCAGATTACAAATACCTTTATCTATTATCCATATACCACTTGTTTCACCATCTCTTCGCCGAACTAGTGCACCTATACAATTTACCATTGTATTGGGTGTGTTGGGGACACAAGAGAGTCTTTGTTATTTGGTTGCAGGGTTGCTTGAGAGAGACCATCTTCATCCTACGCCTCCTACGGATTGATAAACCTTAGGTCATCCACTTGAGGGAAATTTGCTACTGTGCTACAAACCTATGCACTTGCAGGCCCAACAACGTCTATAAGAATAAGGTTGTGTAGTAGACATCATGGCCCAATCCTTTTTGTAGCAAAGGACAAGCCTGGAAAAACTCTTATATGATGTAAATCGCTCCCGAGGACACATGGGAATATTGTCAAGCTAGTTTTCATCACGCTCATATGATTCGCGTTCGGTACTTTGATAATTTGGTATGTGGGTGGACCGGTGCTTGGGTGCTGCCCTTACTTGGACAAGCATCCCACTTATGATTAACCTCTATTGCAAGCATCCGCAAATACAACAAAAGTATTAAGGTAAACCTAACCATAGCATGAAACATATGGATCCAAATCAGCCCCTTACGAAGCAACGCATAAACTAGGGTTTAAGCTTCTGTCACTCTAGCAACCCATCATCTACTTATTACTTGCCAATGCCTTACTCTAGGCACAAATAATGGTGAAGTGTCATGTAGTCGACGTTCACATAACACCACTAGAGGAGAGACAACATACATCTCATCAAAATATTGAACGAATACCAAATTCACATGACTACTAATAGCAAGACTTCTCCCATGTCCTCAGGAACAAAAGTAACTACTCATAAAGCATAAACATGTTCATAATCAGAGGGGTATTAATGTGCATATAAGATCTGAACATATGATCTTCCACCAATTAAACTAACTAGCATCAACTACAAGGAGTAATTAACACTACTAGCAACCTACTAGCACCAATCCCGGACTTGGAGACAAGAATTGGATACAAGAGATGAACTAGGGTTTTGAGATGAGATGGTGCTGACGAAGATGTTGATGGAGATTGACCTTTCCCGATGAGAGGAGCGTTGGTGATGACGATGGCAATGATTTTCCCCTCCGGGAGGGAAGTTTCCCCGGCAGAACAGCCCCGCCAGAACCCTAGATTGGTTCCGCCTCGTGGTGACGGAGTTTCGTCCGAGAAGATGGCTTATGTTTTTTTCCCATTGAAAGAGTCCATATAGAAGAAGATGGTCACCGGAGGGCCACCGGGGGGCCCACGTGGTAGGGGGCGCGCCCAGGGGGGTAGGGCGCGCCCCCACCCTCGTGGGCAGGGTGTGTCCCCCCTGGTGAAGTTCTTGCGCTCAATGTTTTTTATATATTTGGAAAACATCATCCGTGAAGTTTCAGGACTTTTGGAGCTGTGCAGAATAGGTGTCTAATATTTGCTCCTTTTCCAGCCAGAATCCCAGTTGCCGGCATTCTCCCTCTTTATGTAAACCTTGTAAAATAAGAGAGAATAGGCATAAGTATTGTGACATAATGTGTAATAACAGCCCATAATGCAATAAATATTGATATAAAAGCATGATGCAAAATGGATGTATCAACTCCCCCGAGCTTAGACCTCACTTGTCCTCAAGCGAAAAGCTGAAATCAAAAAATATGTCCACATGTTTAGAGATGAAGGTGTCGATAAAATAAAATACGGACATGAGGGCATCATGATCATTCTTAGAGCAGCAACTTATATAATTCTTGTCATATGATTTCTTATGCTAGAGTAATAATTCAATCACAATATCAAGTATGGATCGTAAACTTCGTTGAAAACTAACAAACTATAATCGCAGTCATTGAAGCAATTGCAATTTATCATAACATAGGAAAGAGTCAATGTATAAGAGCTTTTCAGCAAGTCCACATACTCAACTATCATATAGTCTTTCACAATTGCTGACACTCACACAATACTTATGGGTATGGAGTTTTAATCAGACACAAAGAAAGATAGGGGCTTATAGTTTTGCCTCCCAACATTTTACCTCAAGGGTAATGTCAACAGTAATAGTTCATGAAACTCACATCCAATTAGCCATATATACCGGGATCTTTCCAACATATTGTGCTTGCCAAAGGATAAAATGTAAAAAGGAAGGTGAGGATCACCATAATCTTTTGCAGTGTAGGAGATAAAAGTAAAAGATATGCCCTTTGCAGAGGGAAGCAGAGGTTGTCATGCGCTTTTATCGTTGGATGCACAAAATCCTAATGTGAAAGAACATCACTTTATATTGCCACTTGTGATATGGACCTTTATTATGCAGTCTGTCACTTTTATTACTTCCATATCACACGATCGTATAAAGCTTATTTCCTCCACACCAATCAATCATACATATTTATAGAGCATTTTTTATTGCTTGCACTGATGACAACTTACTTGATGGATCTTACTCAATCCATTGGTAGGTATTGTGGACTCTCATGGAAAAACTGGTTTAAGAGTATTTGGAAGCACAAGTAGTATCTCTACTTGGTGCAATGAATTTGGCTAGCATGAGGGAGAAAGGAAAGCTCAACATGTTGGATGATCCAAGACGATATAATTTATCTCAGATGTAAGAAAACATAACCCATTATGTTGTCTTCCTTTTCCAATGTCAACTCTTTAGCATGTCATATTTTCATGAGTGCTCGCAATCATAAAAGATGTCCAAGATAGTATATTTATATGTGAAGACCTCTCTTTCTTTATTACTTCCTATTAATTGCAACGATGACCAAAACTATATTTGTCAACCCTCAATAACTTCTATTCATCATATTCTTTCTATGTGAGCTCATTACTCTCCATAAGAGTCACATGATCTCTTTGTTTCTTTTTATTTCTTTCTCTTTTCTTTTATTCACTTAGGATCATGGAAAAATAATCAAGCCCTTGACTCAACACTAATCTTTATTATATAGCTCACGGACTCGATTACATAGAAGGATAATAAAGCAAAACTCACAACTAGATCATACTAAGAACTTTTATTCTACTAGATCAAGGTATTACCAAAAGGATCGAATTAAGAAAAACGGTAAAGATAAAAGTGATGATGATACGATACCGGGGCACTCACCCAAGCTTAGCGGTTTCCAAGTGGAGTGCCCATACCAGATACTCAATTCTTCTTTGTTGGAGGATACGGTGGAGTTGTTGATGATGGATAGTCGCACATCGAGCGTAGGAGGTCTTCTAGCTTGCGGATAATGCCCTTGAGTGCGATGATATGCTCCTTCAACAAAATATTTTCACGTGTGAGATACTTATTTTGTATACGAGCCAACTCAATCATCTTGAAAGCTTCAATTTCTGTTGGGGTAAGAAGATTGTGATCCAATTGAAGGGTGTCTTCTGTTGCTGGGACTTGGTCCTCCATGGCCTTCTTGATCCCTTCATCCTTGTTGATCTCCATAGGTTCTTCTCTCTTCAGCTCTATCCTCATTAGCCAAGCATTGTTGCCCTCATGGTTGGAGGAGGAGGGAGACGACATAGTGCCTGGCCTTGACAACCCTGACAGAAAACAACTCGAAACAAAAACAAGAGGATTTTGCGTGATACGGGAGTCCGGAGAGCACACGAGGTGCCCACGAGGTAGGGGGGCGTGCCCAGGGGGTAGGCCGCGCCATCCACCCTCGTGGGGCCCTCATGTCCTTTCCGGACTGTTGCTTATTTTTCTTTTTTTCTAAATATTCCAAAACGGAGAAATATTGCCTTAAAAAACTGTTTTGGAGTCGGTTTACTTACCGTACCACATACCTATTCCTTTTCGGAGTCTGAAACGTTCCGGAAAGTGTCCTTTATGTACTCCTCCGGGGTTATGGTTTAAATAACATTGGTTTCAGCATTTATGGGATTACCTAAGATATAATGTTTGATTCTTTGACCATTTACCACCTTCGGATTTGTGCCTTCGAAGTTGTTGATTTTTATGGCACCGGAACGGTAGACCTCTTCGATAATGTAAGGACCTTCCCATTTAGAGAGAAGTTTTCCTGCAAAAAATCTTAAACGAGAGTTGTATAGCAATACATAATCACCTACATTAAACTCACGCTTTTGTATTCTTTTATCATGCCACCTTTTTAACTTTCTCTTTAAACAACTTGGCATTTTCATAGGCTTGGGTTCTCCATTCATCAAGTGAGTTAATATCAAATATCCTCTTCTCACTAGCCAGTTTAAAATCATAGTTTAGTTCTTTAATAGCCCAATAAGCCTTGTGTTCTAGTTCGAGAGGTAAGTGACATGCTTTTCCATAGACCATTTTATACGGAGACATACCCATAGGGTTTTTATATGCAGTTCTATAGGCCCATAATGCATCATCAAGTTCCTTGGACCAATTCTTTCTGGACCTATTGACAATATTTTGCAAAATTAATTTGAGTTCTCTATTACTCAATTCTACTTGACCACTAGACGGAGGGTGATAAGAGGATGCAATTCTATGATTAACATCATATTTAGCAAGCATTTTACAGAAAGCACCGTGAATAAAATGTGAACCACCACCAGTCATTAAATATCTAGGGACTCCAAACCTTGGAAAGATAACTTCTTTAAGCATTTTAATAGAAGTGTTATGATCAGCACTACTAGTTGGAATAGCTTCTACCCACTTAGTAACGTAATCAACAACAACTAAAATATGTGTATAACCATTAGAGGATGGAAAAGGTCCCATATAGTCAAACCCCAAACATCAAATGGTTCAATAACAAGTGAATAATTCATAGGCATTTCTTGACGTCTACTAATATTACCAATTCTTTGACATTCATCACAAGATAAGACAAACTTACAGGCATCCTTGAAGAGAGTAGGCCAATAAAAACCAGATTGTAGTACCTTATGTGCAGTTCTATCTCCAGCATGGTGCCCTCCATAAGCTTCGGAGTGACACTTGCGTAGGATCTGTTCCTGTTCATGCTCAGGTACACAACGTCTAATAACACCATCTACTCCTTTATAAAGATGTGGGTCATCCCAACAGTAATGCCTCAAATCATAGAAGAACTTTTTCTTTTGCTGGTATATGAAACTAGGTGGCATAAACTTAGCAACAATGTAATTAGCATAATCAACATACCATGGAGCAGTATGAGAAGCATTTATGACATTTAATTGCTCATCAGGAAAGCTATCATCAATAGGTAGTGGGTCATCAAGCACATTTTCTAACCTATACAAGTTGTCTGCGACGGGGTTCTCAGCTCCTTTTCTATCAACAATATGTAAATCAAATTCTTGTAGCAAGAGAACCCATTTAATAAGTCTAGGTTTAGCATCTTTCTTTTCCATAAGGTATTTAATAGCAGCATGATCAGTGTGAATAGTTACTTTAGAATCAACAATATAAGGTCTAAACTTATCACATGCAAATACAATTGCTAAGAATTCTTTTTCAGTAGTAGCATAATTTCTTTGAGCATTGTCTAGAGTTTTTTTTGACTATGTACTGCAAGGCAACAACATCGCAGCTCTTTATTCAAAACAAAACAAGAGGTTCTCTGTACAAAAAGGAGCAAAGGAAAAAACAAAGGGGAGCTATCATACTTACAAAGAGAGCTAGGGAAGGGAGGCTATCCAACCTATTAAACTGTCTCTATATTGTCTAGAGTTTTACTAGCATATTGAATAACATTTAGTTTCTTATCAACTCTTTGTCCTAGAACAGCACCTACGGCATAATCACTAGCATCGCACATAATTTCAAAGGGTAAATTCCAATCAGGTGGCTGAACAATAGGTGCAGAGATCAATGCTTTCTTAAGTATTTCAAATGCTTCTACACAATCATCATCAAAGACAAATGGTATATCTTTTTGTAATAAATTAGTGAGAGGCCGAGAGATTTTTGAGAAGTCCTTAATGAACCTCCTATAAAAACCGGCATGACCAAGGAAACTTCTTATACCTTTGATGTCCTTGGGACATGACATCTTTTCAATAGCATCAACCTTGGCTTTATCAACTTCAATACCTCTTTCAGAAACTTTATGCCCCAAGACAATACCTTCATTAACCATAAAGTGGCACTTTTACTAATTCAAGACAAGATTAGTTTCTTCACATCTCTGCAAAACTCGATCAAGGTTGCTCAAGCAATCATCAAAAGAAGATCCATAGACGGAAAAGTCGTCCATGAAAACCTCACAAATCTTTTCACAAAAGTCAGAGAATATAGCCATCATGCAGCTTTGAAAGGTAGCAGGTGCATTACATAAATCAAAAGGCATACGTCTATAAGAAAAAGTACCAAAAGGGCATGTAAAAGTAGTCTTTGATTGATCTTTGGCTGACACATGTATTTGAGAGAAACCAGAATAACCATCTAGAAAGCAAAAATGTGTATGTTTGGATAATCTTTCTAGAATTTGATCGATAAAAGGTAAGGGGTAATGATATTTTTTAGTAGCCTTATTTAATTTGCAGAAATCAATTACCATCCTATAACCAATAATAATTCTTTGATGAATCAATTCATCTTTATCATTAGGAACAACAGTAATACCTCCCTTCTTAGGGACACAATGGACATGGCTTACCCACTGACTATCAGCAACAGGGTAAATTATACCTGCCTCAAGGAGCTTTAGTATCTCCTTTCTTACCACTTCTTTCATTTTAGGATTCAGCCGGCGTTGATGATCACGAACTGGTTTAGCATCTTCTTCCAAATTAATTTTATGTTGACATAGAGTGGGACTAATGCCCTTAATATCATCAAGAGTATACCCAGTAGCAGCATGGTGCTTCTTCAGAATTTTCAATAATCTCTCTTCTTCATGTTCTGAAAGGTTAGCACTAATAATAACAGGATGTATCTTTTTCTTATCAAGATAAGCATATTTAAGAGTATCCGGTAACGGTTTAAGCTCAAACACGGGATCACCCTTGGGTGGAGGAGGATCTCCTAGGATTTCAATAGGTAAATTATGTTTCAGAATAGGTTCCTGTTTAAAGAATACTTCATCTAATTCCCTTCTTTCATTCATAAACATATCATTTTCATGGTCTAGTAAATATTGTTCTAAAGGATCACTAGGAGATACGGCAATAGAGGAAAGACCAATAATTTCATCTTTACTAGGTAATTCTTCTTCACGATGTTGTCTACTAAATTTAGAAAAATTTAATTCATGAGTCATATCATCTAAACCGACAGTAACAACATCTCTTTTGCAATCTATGGTAGCATTAACAGTATTTAAGAAGGGTCTACCAAATATAATGGGACAGAAGCTATCTTGTGGGGAGCCAAGAACAAGAAAATCAGCAGGATATTTAGTTTTCCCACACAAGACTTCAACATCTCTAACAATTCCCATTGGTGAAATAGTATCTCTATTAGCAAGTTTAATTGTGACATCAATATCTTCTAACTCAATAGGTGCAATGTCATGCATAATTTCGTTGTATAAGTCAATAGGTATTGCACTAGCACTAGAACCCATCACATAAGCCATGATAACAATGATCTCCTATTAATAGAATAACATGCATGCCTGTCACAGGTCTAGGTTTATCTGCATCACGAGGTTTAGCAATTCTAGCAGTTTCATCACAGAAATAAATAACATGCCCATCTATATTATCAGACAAGAGATCTTTAACAATAGCAATATTAGGTTCAACTTTAACTTGATCAGGAGGTGTATATGTTTTAATATTGCTTTTACGAACCACAGTTGAAGCTTTAGCATGATCCTTTATCCTAATAGGGAAAGGTGGTTTCTCAACATAAGAAGTAGGAACAATAGGATCATTATAAGTAATAGTCTTTTCTTCAACTTTAATAGGTGCAGCTACTTTTACTTCTATGTTAGGATGATATTTAAACCACTTCTCCTTGGGGAGATCAACATAAGCAGCAAAAGATTGACAGAAAGAAGCTACTATCTCAGAGTCAAGTCCATATTTAGTGCTAAATTTACGGAAAATATCGGTATCCATAAAAGATTTAACACAATCAAAACTAGGTGTCTTACCTGACTCCTTACCATTGTCGAGGTCCCAATCTTCGGAGTTGCGTTTAATTCTTTCCAATAAATCCCATTTGAATTCAATAGTCTTCATCATAAAAGAGCCAGCACAAGAAGTATCAAGCATGGTGCGATTGTTATCAGAAAGCCGAGCATAAATTTTTTGAATAATCATTTTTCTTGAGAGCTCATGAATGGGGTATGAATATAACATTGATTTAAGACTCCCCCAAGATTGAGCGATGCTTTCTCCTTCGCGAGGCCAAAAATTATATATATAATTGCGATCATGATGAACAAGATGCATAGGATCAAACTTTTGATGAAATTCCAATTTCAATCGTTTGTAATTCCAAGACTCCATATCATCACATAGCCTATACCATGTCGATGCATCTCCCCTCAAAAATAAGGGAAAGACCTTCTTCTTAATAACATCTCCGGGTACACCTGCAAGCTTAAATAATCCACAAACTTCATCCACATATATTAGATGCTCATCAGGATGTTTTGTTCCATCTCCCAAAAAAGGATTAGCTAGCAGTTTTTCTACCATACCCAAAGGAATTTCGAAGCAAGCATTTTCATTTTCGGTAGGTTCAGTGGGTTGAGGAGCAACTCTTTGCTCTACTGGTCGGGGTGAAGATACCCCGAACAAGCCCCTCAAAGGATTACTTTCCATAGTCACAAGTGACAATAAATTTCAGCACACTACATAAAATTTTCCTTACCAAATTCCACCTACCAAAGGTGCTTCACTCCCCGTCAACGACGCCAAAAAAGAGTCTTGATGACCCACAAGTATAGGGGATCTATCGTAGTCCTTTCGATAAGTAAGAGTGTCGAACCCAACGAGGAGCAGAAGGAAATGATAAGCGGTTTCCAGCAAGGTATTCTCTACAAGTACTGAAATAAGTGGTAACAGATAGTTTTGTGATAGGATAATTTGTAACGAGCAACAAGTAACAAAGGTAAATAAGGTGCAGCAAGGTGGCCCAATCCTTTTTGTAGCAAAGGACAAGCCTGGACAAACTCTTATATGATGTAAAGCGCTCCCGAGGACACATGGGAATATTGTCAAGCTAGTTTTCATCACGCTCATATGATTCACGTTCGGTACTTTGATAATTTGGTATGTGGGTGGACCGGTGCTTGGGTGCTGCCCTTACTTGGACAAGCATCCCACTTATGATTAACCTTTATTGCAAGCATCCGCAAAGACAACAAAAGTATTAAGGTAAACCTAACCATAGCATGAAACATATGGATCCAAATCAGCCCCTTACGAAGCAACGCATAAACTAGGGTTTAAGCTTCTGTCACTCTAGCAACCCATCATCTACTTATTACTTCCCAATGCCTTCCTCTAGGCCCAAATAATGGTGAAGTGTCATGTAGTCGACGTTCACATAACACCACTAGAGGAGAGACAACATACATCTCATCAAAATATTGAACGAATACCAAATTCACATGACTACTAATAGCAAGACTTCTCCCATGTCCTCAGGAACAAAAGTAACTACTCACAAAGCATAAACATGTTCATAATCAGAGGGGTATTAATGTGCATATAGGATCTGAACATATGATCTTCCACCAATTAAACCAACTAGCATTAACTACAAGGAGTAATTAACACTACTAGCAACCTACTAGCACCAATCCCGAACTTGGAGACAAGAGATGAACTAGGGTTTTGAGATGAGATGGTGCTGATGAAGATGTTGATGGAGATTGCCCTCTCCTGATGAGAGGAGCGTTGGTGATGACGATGGCGATGATTTCCCTCTCCGGGAGGGAAGTTTCCCAGGCAGAACAGCCCCACCAGAACTCTAGATTGGTTCCGCGAAGGTTCCGCCTCGTGGCGGCGGAGTTTCGTCTGAGAAGATGGCTTATGATTTATTTCCCATCGAAAGAGTCCATATAGCAGAAGATGGTCACCGGAGGGCCACCAGGGGGCCCACGAGGTAGGGGGCGTGCCTAGGGGGTAGGGCGCGCCCCCACCCTCGTGGGCAGGGTGTGGCCCCCCTGGTGAAGTTCTTGCGCTCAATGTTTTTTATATATTTGGAAAACATCATCCGTGAAGTTTTAGGACTTTTGGAGCTGTGCAGAATAGGTCTCTAATATTTTCTCCTTTTCCAGCCAGAATCCCAGCTGCCGGCATTCTCCTTCTTTATGTAAACCTTGTAAAATAAGAGAGAATAGGCACAAGTATTGTGACATAATGTGTAATAACAACCCATAATGCAATAAATATTGATATAAAAGCATGATGCAAAATGGACGTATCAGTGCCCTCCATACCAACACTTTCCAAGGAATTTATTATTTGACAACATAAAGTAAATTCATTTTTTTTGCATTTTGGGACTAGGCATCCCTAGTACCTTTGCCTTACTCTCGTGCAATTACAAGTGAATAAACACTCATCTTGAGAATAACACATCTAGCATGGAAAATATTAGCCACCCCTCACCGCTCCGCGAGCGAAACAAACACACAAAAGAGAAGTTTATTTTGAAAATTAGAGATGGCACATGAAAATTTTCTTAGAACGGCAAAAGAATACGGCATATAGGTAGATATAGTGGACTCATGTGGCAAAACTGGTTTAAGGTTTTTGGATGCACACGTAGTGATCATACTTAGTGCAAAGTGAAGGCTAGCAAAAGATTGGGAAGCGACCAACTAAGAAATGGATAATCTCATAAGCAAGCATTAAGCATAAATAACACCGAATGATGCACCACAAGTAGGATATAATTTCATTGCATGACTATTGACTTTCGTGCATGCATAGGGAATCACAAACCTTAACACCAATATTCTTACTAAAAAATAATTACTCATCAAGATGACTCACATATCACATTATCATATCTCAAAACTATTACTAAGAATCAAGTTTATTTTGTCCAATGATCTTCATGACACATTTATTTTCTTTTTATTTATCCTTCTTGGATATCTATCACTTTGGGACTACATGTTGCTTTTCATAAGCTCAAACAAATATAAGTGAAGATCATGAGCATAACAAATTTTCTTTCTCTCAAAACAATTTAAGTGAAGCAAGAGAGAATTTCTTCAAAATTTTAATAATTCTCAAATAAATCTAAGTGAAGCAAGAGAGCATTTCTTCAAAAATACTAAGCACACTGTGCTCAAAAAGATATAAGTGAAGCACTAGAGCAAGTCCTAGCTCATAAAAGATTTAAGTGAAGCATAGAGAGCAATTCTAACAAGTCATGACATAATTTTGGCTCTCTCAAATAGGTGTGTCCAGCAAGGATTGATGACTTAAAACACAAAATAAAACAAGCAAAGACTCATATCATTCAAGATGCTCCAAGCAAAACACATATCATGTGACGAATAAAAATATAGTCTCGAGTAAAGTACTGATAGTTGTTGGAAGAAAGCGAGGATGCCAGTCGGGGGCATCCCCAAGCTTAGTTGGTTTCTCATTCTTGGATAAGAGCTTGGGATGATGGGGCATCCCCAAGCTTAGGCTCTTCCATCCTTCCTTCATCCATCGTAATATAACCCAAAACTTGAAAACTTCAACCACACAAAACTCAACAAAACCTTCGTGAGATCCGTTAGTATAAGAATATTAAACCACTACTATAAGTGCTTTATCAAACCAATTCATATTTTGTTTTTGTATTATATCTACTGTATTCCAACTTTTCTATGGCAAAAACTCATAAAAAAAACCATAGAGCCATCAAAATAAGCACACAACACAAGGAAAATAGAATCTGTCAAAATAGGACAGTCTGTAGAAATCTGACTATTTAGAATACTTCTGTAACTCCAAAAATTCTGAAAAATTAGGATGACCTGAGAAATTTGTATACTGATCTACTGCAAGTGGAATCGATATTTTATCGCTCTCTGGTAAAAAAACAAAATTAATATCATGAGCGTAAATGTTTCTATTTTTTCAGCAAGATCAAACAACTACCACCCAAGAAGATCCTAAAGGCTTTACTTGGTACAAACACTAACTAAAACACAAAAAACACAATCATAACAGTAGCATAATTGTGCAAACACTCAAGAATAGAAAGCAAAAAAGCAAAAAACAAAAATAAATTTATTCACTGGGTTGCCTCCCAACAAGCGTTATAGTTTTACGCCCTTAGCTAGGCATAAATCAAGGATCTAAGTTTTGTCATCTTTGTCCAACTATTAAATCAAACACTTATAATCCTTCAAGGATTTAGCATAAAGACCTTTGATAGCAATACTTCTAGGGGTAAATTTAAAGATTTCACTCTTGCAAAAAGGATCTCTTATCACTTCAACAAAAATTAGGGTGGATACTAATCATCTTAAGATCTCCTTTATTGCTATCACTAGAAGTTGCACCCTTGTTCCTGGATCCCCTACTCTTTACGGGAGTTTCCTTAATAATTTTAGTGGTAGTAAAAGCTGTGCTTAGATTACTAAAGATTTCTTCCAATTTATCGATCTGAGACAGACTTTCTTCTATTCTTTCATGGATTAAGGTACCCCTCTCTTTTAGCAACTTAAAAATATCTCCATCTTTTGACCCAAGATTAGTAGCAAAATTATGCATCTTTTTATGTATAATCTCCATATGATCTTCTGTAGCGACCAGACCTCAAACAGTCTGATCTCTGTGCTCCGGTGTCATCCCTGGATCAGTAATGCTGACACCACACAGTACTCGAAGGATTTATAGCAGAGTAGCAATCACACACTTATTACATCGAGTGTCTCAAAAGAGAACTTATTACAATAAATATGGCTTAAGGCCATCTAATAACGATAACAGCGGAAGGCTTGGAAGATAAGTGAGTCCATCAACTCCAACAGCATCACTGAGTATAGAACCACGACCTAAAAACTCCTTAATCGTCGTCTGAAAAGTCTACAACATTAACGTTGCAGCCCGAAAACGGGTCAGCACATGGAATATGCTGGCAAGGTAACACATAGAGAGTAATGGAATGCGACAGCTATACTATATGCATATTTGGCTGGTGGAAAGCTCTATGGTTACAGTTTTTGCATAAAGCCAATTTTTCCCTACTTCAAAGGAATAAAATTAATTACTATCATGGTGGTTGTTAAACATTGAGAATGGTTGACAGCATTCTCAATCCCAATTAAGCATCATCATTTAACAAACCCAACAAAATTAATTTTAGAGTAACATGTTGAGATTCACATGATAATTCAGGTACTAGATACTCAAGATGTCCATAACCGGGGACACGGCTAACCATGATTAGTTTATTACACTCTGCAGAGGTTTGCGCACTTTTCCCCACAAGACTCGATCGCCTCCGTTGGAATTTCTCGCACTACATGGTGTTTGAGAAACGGATGACCGAGACACAGTCTTTCAGAAGCGCTAGCACCTTACGATGGATAGATCGGTACACCTTCTTTCCCCTACATCTGCTAGTCTACCCTGTAAGAGTTCGCACGACTTAATCAACTATGCCAGAGCCCATAATGGCTTGTGGCTGCACACGGAAGTTTCTAGTATGAATAATCACATGATCCCTTTGAACCTGGGTGGCGGTCCAAAAGAAAAACAGGCAAGTCCTGGAATACCCAGGTGCCTCAATCCACCCAGATGTGTGTTTAAGTTGCCACCTTAGATAAACAATTAATTATCAATCTCACATCTGTCATGGATTTCACTCACCCAATCCACGTCTACTAGCATAGCATGGCATAATAAGCAAACGTAGAAATAACTCCCAAAGGTTTGATAATAAACAGGTAATAGGTACTACCTCATCTACTTCCCATCCCACAATTTAATTAGATCCTAATCATGCAATGTGTGAGGATTGATCTAATGCAATAAAACTGGGTTGTAGAAAAGGTATGATCAAAGTGTTACTTGCCTTGCTGATGATCCGTGAAACCTAGAGATTCAAAGTAACAGGCGGCGCACTCCGATTATTCTAGCGCAGACAAACAAACAAGCATACAATAAGTACTCATCTAATGCACAGGTAAAACTCAAATAGAAGATCTAACCAGAAAGTTCAACTTAAGAACCGTGGTTTGCAAAAAGAATCAAATCGAACGAAGCAAAGAAAGTCAAACGGCGAAAGAAAACAACTTCGTTCTAGTAATCTGGATCTAAGTCAAATTTTATAGTAGCAAAAACTTGTTTAAGTTGATTATTCGGAAAGAGGGTTTCGAGACGAAACTCCAGGCGCTTGAATCGCCTAATTCCGATAAACGAGCAAAAAGTTATACTAAAACGAAAATCGGATCAGAAATCGCGATCAGAAAATAACCGCGGAAAAATCCGACGAAAAAGAAAAAACGACGAACGGATTTTTTTTTAAAAAAAACAGCACGGAAGTCGAGGCGGCGGCGAACCTCGGGCGGCGCGCAACTCCGGCGAGTTGGCGGCGGGTCCGGCGATGGCGGCGGCGGCGGCTACTAGGGTTTGGGCGCGGGCTATGGGCTGGGGCTCGGGCGCTGGCTATTTAAAGGCGCCCCCGGGCGGAGTCCCGCTCGGGTACGGCCCAAAGTCGGTTTCGTTTTTTTGAATAATTACGCTCGGAAGAAAAATAAAAAGAAATACTAAACGGACTCCAAAAATCACGAAATAAATTTTTCCGGGTTTCTAAAATCAAGCCCAATAAAGTGAACATTTATTTGGGCCCTAAATGCAATTTTGAAAAACACGCATTTTTCCTAAATTTAAATAAAAATACCGAAAAACTCCGAAATAAATCTTATTTGATTTTTTTATTAAATCCTCAATATTTCTATATTTTGGGAAAGTCATTTTATTCCCTCTCTCATATTTTTGTAATAGAAATAATTGATGATAAAATAAATAAAATCAAATGATCCTGTCTACAAAATTTGAGAAAACTCAAATATGTAAATAACGAAATCCCCCATTCTCTCCGTGGGTCCTTGAGTTGCTTAGGATTTTCTAGGATCAAAACCAAAAGCAAAATAAAATATGATATGCATGATGATCTAATGTATAACATTCCAAATTGAAAATTTGGGATGTTACAAACCTACCCCCCTTATGATGAATCTCGCCCTCAAGATTCGGGTTGGCTAGAAAATAGGTGAGGGTGGTCCTTGAGCAAATCTTCCTCTCGCTCCCAGGTGGCTTCATCCTCCATGTGGTGGCTCCACTGAACTTTGCAAAACTTGATAACCTTGGTGCGAGTGACTCGGTGGGCAAACTCGAGAATCTTGACTGGTTTCTCCTCATAGGTCAAATTGTTATCCAACTGAATTGCTTCTAATGGCACTGTGTCTCTCAAAGGTATGTCAGCCATCTCCGCGTGACACTTCTTCAACTGAGAAACGTGGAACACATCATGAACTCCTGTCAAACCTCCTGGCAATTCCAACTTGTAGGCCACTTCTCCCATACGCTCCAAAACTCGATATGGCCCTACAAATCGTGGCGCTAACTTCCCCTTAACTCCAAAGCGCTTAATCCCTCGAAGTGGGGATACTCGAAGATAAGCTCTGTCTCCAACTTCGTAAATTGTCTCCTTGCGTTTAGAATCTGCGTAACTCTTCTGTCTGGACTGGGCTACCTTCAGCCTATCGCGAATCAACTTCACCCTCTGTTCAAACTCTTTAATCAGATCTGGTCCAAACAACTGACGGTCTCCAACTTCGTCCCACGACAACGGTGTCCTGCACCTCCTTCCGTACAAAGCTTCGGAAGGGGCCATCCTCAAACTGGTTTGGTAACTGTTGTTGTAAGAGAACTCTGCATATGGCAAATTATCGTCCCAACTAGATCCATAATCTAGCGCACAAGCTCTCAGCATATCCTCCAAAATCTGATTGAGTCTCTAGGTCTGTCCATCTGTCTGCGGATGAAAAGCTGTACTAAATTCTAGCCTAGTACCCAAAGTCTCATGCAACTGCTTCCAGAATTTTGAGGTAAACTGGGTTCCTCTATCTGATACGATGCTCCTCGGAACTCCATGCAAACATACGATCTTGGTCATGTATATCTTTGCCAACTTAGCACTGGTGTAAGTGGTCTTTACTGGGATGAAATGAGCTACCTTCGTCAATCGATTGACTACAACCCAAATCGAGTCATAGCCTGAACGAGTCCTTGGTAATCCCGTGATAAAATCCATGCCTAGCTTATCCCACTTCCATTCGGGTATCGGCAATGGTTGCAACAATCCTGCTGGCTTCTGATGCTCTGCCTTTACTCTCTGACATACGTCACAAACTGCTACATACTCCGCAATATCCTTCTTCATTCCTGTCCACCAGAAAATATCCTTCAAATCCAAATACATCTTGGTATTTCCTGGGTGAATCGAATACGGTGAATCATGTGCCTCTTGCAGAATTAGCTTCCTAATCTCTGGGTCATTGGGTACATAAACACGGTCTTCAAACCATAGGGTGTCATGCTCATCCTCACGAAATCCTTTAGCTTTTCCTTCTTTCATTTTCTCCTTTATAGAAGCAATCTCCTTGTCAGATTTCTGAGCTTCCCTGATTCTGTCCATCAATGTTGACTGAATCTCCAATGCTGCCACATAGCATCTCGGAACTATTTCCAAACATAGTTCACAAAGATTTTCTGCTAACTCCTTGGTTATTTCTCCCGTCATTAACGTATTGACATGGCTCTTATGGCTTAATGCGTCAGCTACTACATTAGCCTTCCCGAGATGATAATGCAATCTCATATCATAATCCTTGATGAGCTCCAACCATCTCCTTTGTCTGAGGTTCAACTCCTTCTGCGTGAAAATGTACTTCAAACTCTTGTGATCCATGTACACCTCACAATGATTTCCAATGAGGAAATGTCTCCATGTCTTCAATGCATGCACTACGGCTGCTAACTGCAAATCATGCATAGCATAATTCAACTCATGGGGCTTCAGTTGTCTTGAGGCATATGAAACAACTCTCCCTTCCTGCATAAGCACTGCTCCAAGTCCCCGACGTGAAGCGTCACAATACACCTCATAATCCTTGGTCTGGTCTGGCAAAATCAACACTGGTGAGGTAACCAAATGGTTCTTCAATTCCTGGAAACTTGCCTAACACTCCTCAATCCATTTGAACTTAGTATCCTTCTTCAGCAACTCCGTTATAGGCTTCGCAATCTTTGAGAAGTTCTCAATAAATCTCCGGTAGTATCCTGCGAGTCCAAGAAAACTCCGGATCTCTCCAACTTTTGTTGGGGCTTCCCACTTGGTCACAGTTTCAACTTTAGCGGGATCTACTGCTATACCTTCTCCGGATATAACGTGTCCGAGGAATCCTACTTCCTTTAACCAAAACTCACATTTGCTGAACTTGGCATATAATTGGTGTTCTCTGAGCTTTCCAAGTACCAAACGCAAATGCTCCTTATGCTCCTCTTCATTCTTTGAATATACCAGGATATCATCAATGAACACTACGACGAACTTATCCAAAAACTCCATAAACACTTTGTTCATCATGTTCATAAAATAGGCAGGCGCGTTAGTCAGACCAAATGACATAACGGTATACTCATACAGCCCATACCTTGTGGTAAAAGCTGTCTTCGGAATATCCTGTTCTCGAATCTTCAACTGGTGGTATCCTGATTGTAAATCGATCTTGGAAAATACTTTAGCTCCTTGCAATCGATCAAACAGATCATTGATCATTGGTAGCGGGTACTTGTTTTTGATTGTTACTTCGTTCAATCCCCGATAATCAACAACCATTCTTAACGATCCATCCTTCTTCTCCACTAGAAGTACTGGTGATCCCCAAGGCGAAGAACTTGGGTGAATGTAACCTTTATCCAGTAACTCCTTAATCTGCTTCTTAATTTCCACCAAATCCTTTGCTGGCATCCTATATGGTCTCTTCGATATTGGCCCAGTGCCTGGCAAAAGCTCAATCAAAAACTCAATGTCTCTATCCGGTGGCATGCCTGGCAACTCTTCGGGAAATACATCAGGAAAATCCTTTACCACTGGTACTTCCTCCTGCACAACTCCTGATAAGGAATTTACTTGTGTCCAGTTTGGCGCATGTCGGGATACATACTTGATACTTCTCCCTTCTGGTATGGTAAGCAAAATTGACTTACTAGCACACTCAATATTCCCTTCATACTTTGATAACCAATCCATGCCTAATATCACATCCAATCCTTGGGATTCCAGAATAATTAAATCCGTTGGGAAAACATGCCTTCCTATACTTAATGGCACTTGAAAACATCCTTGTACGGCCATGTACTCTACTCCTGGCGAGCTTACTAGCATAGGTGTTTTAAGAACCCTAGTGGGCAGGCTATACTTTTCCACAAATCCCCTTGATATGTATGAATGCGATGCACCAGTATCAAAAAGAACGAGTGCAGTAAATGACTTAACCAAAAACTTACCTATTACTGCATCGGGCTGAGCTTCAACCTCCTCCTCATTAACGTGGTTCACCTGTCCCTTGTTGAAAGGGTTCGGCTTCTTTCCAGAGCTTCCATTGCCATTTTGGCCTTCAGGACATTCATTGGCATAATGTCTGGTCTTGGAACACTTGAAACAGGTGACTTGACTCAGATCTCTCTTGGCTGGGGTTGATGGGGTGCTGCGGTTCTGGACATTGCTTCCTCCATTCCCATTACCATTCTTGGTGCCATTGTGATTGTGCGTGCTACCTACTCCATGGGTATGCTGAAAATGTCCTCCCGGTCTAGGGGTAAAACGTGGCTTCTGCTGAGCTCCTGAATTATACTTTCCTTGTCCATACTTCCTCTTGCGGTTCTCAATTTGCTGCTGCTTCCCTTCAATCATAAGAGCATGGTCTACCAACTCCTGGTAGTTGTTGAAGGTGGCTACCATCAACTGCATACTCAACTCATCATTCAGTCCTTCCAGGAATTTCTCCTGCTTAGCTGCATCTGTAGCAACGTCATCTGGGGCATAACGTGCTAGCTTACTAAACTCCTCCACATACTGGCCAACTGTCCGTCCTCCTTGGCGCAAGTTACGAAACTCACGCTTCTTCATGGCCATTGCTCCTGCTGAAACATGGGCAGTACGAAAAGCTTGCTGAAACTGGTCCCATGTGACAGTGTCGACTGGGAAGGTGGCTGTGAAATTCTCCCACCAGGATGCTGCGGGTCCTTCTAACTGATGTGCGGCAAACTTCACCTTCTCCGCATCTGTGCATCCTGCTGTGGTCAACTCCCTAGGTGTCTTGCGGAGTCAATCATCTGCTACTATCAGCTTAGTGCTACTGGAAAACACCGGCGGATTCAGCCTAAGAAAACGGGCTAAGTGGTCAATAGGTGGTGGTGGTGGTGGTGGTGGGTTGTTGTTGTTGTTCCCCTGATTCTGATTCTGAACTAGCAACTGCATCAAGGTGTTCTGCTGCTGGATCAACTGGGTGAGCTCTGGTAGAAAGGCAAATCCGGGGTCACGTCTCGGAGGCATCTGAGGGTTTTAGAAAAGATGAGATATAAGAATAGAGGGGGTCTAAAGAGAAAATACTACCCATATGCACATGAGGCAAAAGCAAACAATTCACTTCACTCAATCAAACAAAAGCATACAATCGATCTAGCTATCGCAAGAGTGCTCAGACTACTATATTTACATGGTGGACTACTACTACTGATGAGGTGGTCTACTAGAAATATTCTACGGTTGTAGACTCCATGATATCTGCTCCTGCTTCATCAACATAGTCATCATTGCTACTATCTTGTTCCGAGTCGGTGCCGTCAATGATGATGTAGTCTTCCGGGCTAATCTCCTTGGGTTCTTCGTCTTCATCGACTGGTGTCGGGCCTCCCATAAATATTCCAATCTTCTTGATCAGATCGTCATTCTTCTCCACCAATACTTCAATTTCTTCTTCATAATCTTCACGTGTAGCCTTGAGTTCTTCCTCCAGTTCCTTGATTCTAGTCTTAGCCTTCTTCAGATCTATCATGTCGGCGCACATCTGATTCTCCTGTCGTCGAATGTGCTGATTTAACTCCTGAATAAAAGCTGCAATTGATCTATCTTTCCTGGTGCTGATCATCTCCCAGTGTTCATCTCGGCGTCCGCAAATCTGGTAGATAGTATCCTTGAGATCCTTGCGGTAGACTTCTCCAATGCGTCCCATGGCGATGTGAGCTGCCATACTCTTTCCTAGACTCCAAGTTGGTGCATCAAAAGAAAACTCTATGGGTTCAGTGACTGGCATGAACGTCCTTCCTGGAACTTGAACTTGAATCATCCAGCGCTCTTCTTTAGGTAAAGTGGCGTTGTAGGTTCCCGTGAAGCTTGGTATTCCTATGTTCAGGTATCTAGTGACATCCTTCAAGTGGCGTCCAAAGGGTGTATCTTCACCTGGTTGGGTGAACTTGTTCCTTGCATCCGCCATCCTAAAGAGTAGAAAATATGAGAGGTCAGAAGAGAAGAGAGTGAGTAGTGATCTAGGTCTTTAGCTTAGTGGTCGTGTCCTACAGTCAGTGTGTGCTCTGATACCATCTCTGTAGCGACCAGACCTCAAATAGTCTGATCTCTGTGCTCCGGTGTCATCCCTGGATCAGTAATGCTGACACCACACAGTACTTGAAGGATTTATAGCAGAGTAGCAATCACACACTTATTACATCGAGTGTCTCAAAAGAGAACTTATTACAATAAATATGGCTTAAGGCCATCTAATAACGATAACAACGAAAGGCTTGGAAGATAAGTGAGTCCATCAACTCCAACAGCATCACTGAGTATAGAACCACGACCTAAAAACTCCTTAATCGTCGTCTGAAAAGTCTGCAACATTAACGTTGCAGCCCGAAAACGGGTCAGCACATGGAATATGCTGGCAAGGTAACACATAGAGAGTAATGGAATGCAACAGCTATACTATATGCATATTTGGCTGGTGGAAAGCTCTATGGTTACAGTTTTTGCATAAAGCCAATTTTTCCCTACTTCAAAGGAATAAAATTAATTACTATCATGGTGGTTGTTAAACATTGAGAATGGTTGACAGCATTCTAAATCCCAATTAAGCATCATCATTTAACAAACCCAACAAAATTAATTTTAGAGTAACATGTTGAGATTCACATGATAATTCAGGTACTAGATACTCAAGATGTCCATAACCGTGGACATGGCTAACCATGATTAGTTTATTACACTTTGCAGAGGTTTGCGCACTTTTCCCCACAAGACTCGATCGCCTCCGTTGGAATTTCTCGCACTACATGGTGTTTGAGAAACGGATGACGGAGACACAGTCTTTCAGAAGCGCTAGCACCTTACGATGGATAGACCGGTACACCTACTTTCCCCTACATATGCTAGTCTACCCTGTAAGAGTTCGCACGACTTAATCAACTATGCCAGAGCCCATAATGGCTTGTGGCTGCACACGGAAGTTTCTAGTATGAATAATCTCATGACCCCTTTGAACCTGGGTGGCGGTCCAAAAGAAAAATAGGCAAGTCCTGGAATACCCAGATGCCTCAATCCACCCAGATGTGTGTTTAAGTTTCCACCTTAGATAAACCATTAATTATCAATCTTACATCTGTCATGGATTTCACTCACCCAATCCACGTCTACTAGCATAGCATGGCATAATAAGCAAACGTAGAAATAACTCCCAAAGGTTTGATAATAAAGAGGTAATAGGTACTACCTCATCTACTTCCCATCCCACAATTTAATTAGATCCTAATCATGCAATGTGTGAGGATTGATCTAATGCAATAAAACTGGGTTGTAGAAAAGGTATGATCAAAGTGTTACTTGCCTTAATGATGATCCGCGAAACCTAGAGATTCAAAGTAACAGGCGGCGCACTCCGGTTATTCTATCGCAGACAAACAAACAAGCATACAATAAGTACTCATCTAATGCACAGGTAAAACTCAAATAGAAGATCTAACCAGAAAGTTCAACTTAAGAACCCTGGTTTGCAAAAAGAATCAAATCGAACGAAGCAAAGAAAGTCAAACGGCGAAAGAAAACAACTTCGTTCTAGTAATCTGGATCTAAGTCAAATTTTATAGTAGCAAAAACTTGTTTAAGTTGATTATTCGGAAAGAGGGTTTCGAGACGAAACTCCAGGCGCTTGAATCGCCTGATTCCGATAAACGAGCGAAAAGTTATACTAAAACGAAAATCGGATCAGAAATCATGATCAGAAAATAACCGCGGAAAAATCCAACGAAAAAGAAAAAACAATGAACGGAATTTTAAAAAAAAAACGGCACGGAAGTCGAGGCGGCGGCGAACCTCGGGCGGCGCGCAACTCCGGCGAGTCGGCGGCGGGTCCGGCGACGGCAGCGGCGGCTACTAGGGTTTGGGCGCGGGCTATGGGCTGGGGCTTGGGCGCTGGCTATTTAAAGGCGCCCCCGGGCGGAGCCCCGCTCAGGTACGGCCCAAAGTCGGTTTCATTTTTTTTTCTAAAAGTAATTACTCTCGGAAGAAAAATAAAAAGAAATACTAAACGAACTCCAAAAATCATGAAATAAATTTTCCCGGGTTTCTAAAATCAAGCCCGATAAAGTGAACATTTATTTGGGCCTTAAATGCAATTTTGAAAAACGCGCATTTTTCCTAAATTCAAATAAAAATACCGAAAAACTCCGAAATAAATCTTATTTGATTTTTTATTAAATCCTCAATATTTCTATATTTTGGGAAAGTCATTTTATTCCCTCTCTCATATTTTTGTAATAGAAATAACTGATGATAAAATAAATAAAATCAAATGATCCTGTCTACAAAATTTGAGAAAACTCAAATATGTAAATAACGAAATCCCCAACTCTCTCCGTGGGTCCTTGAGTTGCTTAGAATTTTCTAGGATCAAAACCAAAAGCAAAAAAAAATATGATATGCATGATGGTCTAATGTATAACATTCCAAATTGAAAATTTGGGATGTTACAAACGGTGAGCATTTTCTTTTTGATAGCATCTAACCTTTCCATAACGTGCTCAAGAGTCAACATTGTTTCATTAACCATAAGAGGTGGTGAACCCACTAAATTTACCATAGCATTAAGAGCATCAAAAGGAGGACTCATTAAGAAATTTTCACCGGTAATCGTATCAAGGACGAGTCTATACCAAGTGGTGATGCCAACATAAAAACAACACAGAAGAACAACGGTAGATTGCTTACGGGTAGATCTATTATGAGCATTGCAAATTCTATACCAAGCATCTTTTAAATTTTCTCCTCCCCTTTGTTTAAAGTTGAGGACTTCGTCCTCGGGAGTGCAAGCAATTGAAGAAGAACTATACATACCGGCAAACAAGAATGCACACGAAAACAAATCCGACAAGAAAACGGCAAACGAAAAAGAGAGGCGAATAAAACGGCAATTTTTTGTGAAGTGGGAGAGAGGAAAATGGAAAATAATGTAAATTGCGAGGAGATGAGATTTGTGATTAGGAACCTGGTTCTGGATAAGATCCTCCCCGACAACGGCGCCAGAAATTTCTTTTGATTGCTCTCTGACTATAGCGCTAGAAAAGCTCCTGTCTTCTAGGACTACGTCGGTATTTCCCCAAAGAGGAAGGGATGATGCAGCACAACGACGGTATGTATTTCCCTCGGTGAAGAAACCAAGGTTATCGAACCAGTAGGAGAACCAACCAACACAACATAAACAACACTTACACACAAATAACAACACCCCGCAACCCGACATGTTAAAGGGGATGCCAGAAATTTATAGTAGATTGAAATAATACATCGCAAATAAAATAAAGTGTAGCACTTCTTTTGTATTTTTGGTTTAATAGATCTGAATAAAAATGCAAAGGAAAAGTAGATCGCAAGCAAATATATGAGGAAGAAGACCCGGGGCCATAGGTTTCACTAGTGGCTTCTCTCTAGAAAGATAGCAAATGGTGGGTAAACAAATTACTATTGGGCAATTGATAGAACCTCAAATAATTATGACGATATGCAGGAAATGATCATTACATAGGCATCATGTCCAAGATTAGTAGACCGACTCCTGCCTGCATCTACTACTATTACTCCACACATCGACCGCTATCCAGCATGCATCTAGTGTATTAAGTTCATGGAAAACAGGAGTAATGCAATAAGAATGATGACATGATGTAGACAAGATCCATTTATCTATTGTGTAGATATAGATCCCATCTTTTTATCCTTAGTAGCAACGATACATACGTGTAAGTTCCCTTTCTTTCACTGGGATCAAGCACCGTAAGATCGAACCACTACCGGGCACCTCTTCCCATTGCAAGATAAATAGATCAAGTTGGCCAAACAAAACCCAAATATCAAAGAAGAAATACGAGGCTATAAGAGATCATGCATATAAGAGATCAAAGAAACTCAAATAACTTTCATGGATATAAAAAGATATGACTGATCATAAACTCAAAGTTCATCAGATCCCAACAAACACACCGCAAAAAGAGTTACATCATATGGATCTCCAAGAGACCATTATATTGAGAATCAAGAGAGAGAGATGAAGCCATCTAGCTACTAACTACAGACCCGAAGGTCTACAAAGAACTACTCACGCATCATCGGAGAGGCACAAATGGAGGTGGTGAACCCCATCCGAGATGGTGTCTAGATTGGATCTGGTGGTTCTGAATTCTGCGGCGGCTGGATGAATATTTCATCGACTCTCCTAGGGTTCTGGTATTTTTGGGGTATTTATAGAGCAAAGAGGCGGTCCAGGGGGCACCCGAGGTGGGCACAACCCACCAGGGCACGCCTGGGCCTCCTGGCACGCCCTGGTGGGTTGTCCCCTCCTCAGGACTCCCCCAGATGAAACCAGGGCCCAACATGTTCCTTCTGGTCCATAAAAATCTCCATAAACTTTCATGGCATTTGAACTCCGTTTGATACTGATTTTCTGTGATGTAATAAACACGGAAAAACAGGAACTGGCACTTGGCACTATGTTAATAGGTTAGTTCCAAAAAATGATATAAAATGAGTATAAAATGATTATAAAACATCCAAGATTGATAATAAAACAACATGGAACAATAAAAAATTATAGATACATTGGAGACGTATCAATCCTCCAGGGAGCCCTTCCACTTCTGCTGTCTATCCTGCAAGGTCACTTAATTAATTAGGAGTACTTAAGTACCACTAATTTGTTGCTGCCGAATTTTCCTGTCGGAGTTAAACAAATCTTTAGTAGCACCCTATGCTGAATCATGTACGTGTGTATGTTTGTCTGTGGAGGTTAATCATGTGGTCGAGCAGGGAGGGGATCTTGGCAGTGTCATGACATAATAGTGCTATTGTTTTGCATGTCAATTTATTGCCATTGGTTCAATGAGGCAATGTTTTACGTATTGTCCATGATGAATTTGATGCTACTGTTGGAGTAATATGCTAATGTCTTTCTATCCTTTCTCACTAAGCTAATGAAGGTTTCACCTTGTTCCTACTTGTGCAAATAGGGATCATGTTGTGCCAATCATACATTTTAGTGGAACTACACAAGACAATACAATGAACTGTATCCCAGCCAGTGCTTTAACTCTGATGGAAGTTCTGTATAATCTTTCGATATAATCTCAGCACTGGTAAACAAGAGTGATTTCAACCATACATTTGAAGTGCACAAAAATATATACTATTGAGTGATTCCAGTGATTGCTTTATCATCTTTTCTGGGACTACATGAATAAGCTTTTTTGGTCAGGTTGGTACCAACCTAAGGCCTTCATCCATATTAATTTGCTATCATCTCTATTTGTATCATGCTACTGTCATGAGAAACTCCCTTATCTTTTCTCGTTAAAGTTTTGCAACCTATGGTACATGGCAGTGCTTTGAGCGTTGAGCTAATTGGCACTAGTTAAATAAACTAATACCTCTCTTTAAGCAAGACTACTGTGTTTCTAACTTTGCCCATTAAGATAATGAGGGTGCATCTATTTGTTAGTGTATGTTTCATCAACTAGTCCCACTATTACAGTAATCTTACTCTCTCAATATATGTGCCAATAGGGATGCTCGATTTTCGTGGAACTGCACAAAAACTTTGGGTGCTTCATTACCTTGACAGCTTCCTTCCTTTCTTGCCAGTCGCTAATCTGGGCTTGTTTCCTTCCTTTGCCGCCAGTCGCTTCGCTTATCTCGGCTTCCAGTCAAAGGAAATAGTAATTGATATGCTACCTCACACAGGTTGGTACTGGTCTTTATCCTGATTATTGTGCTTGTCATATGTATTGGTAATTTGGTATTGTGCTACTGTTTGCCGATTTCATAAATGAGTAACTTGGAGCCTGAACTCACAGGCAAATCATTACATTGGGTGATTTCAGTAGAACTGCACAAAAAGATCAGATGGACAGATACTTATGCTGCTGCTATGTACTCCAAAGTTCACTCAGACGAGCATCAATGTTGACAAGAAGAAGTGCCTATATTCATTCGAGTATCAACCAGTGTCAACCAGCTGTCAAACTGTAAGTATTAGGAGAGTGAATGCCAAAAATATTGCTTGCGCATAGCCCAGAAAAACGTAGTCCTGTCTTTGGTCCCAACTTGTGCCTTTTGGTTATCTGCACATATGGTAGCAAACTGTATGGCACGGAGTCTAAAGATTCCAGACAAGTTGGTTGACGAGTATATTCATCTGGCACTTAATCAGTCTGCACGCCAGGGGATGCTCCATTTCAGTTGAACTGCACACAAAATTTGGGTGGTTCATTTTCTCAACCGCCTCCTTTCTTGTCTGCAATGTAGAATTTTGGCGAGCTACAGGACCAAGATGAGCCGGTAAACTAGTCGGATGAAAGTAGTGGCCAAGTTCCTCAAACCTCCCTCGGCACGAGGACACTATTTGAGGATAAACCTACAAGCAAAGTTCAGATTGTCTGTGCTGCCTCTTATGTACTCGAAAGTTTACTCGTACAAGCATTAATTTTAGCAAGAAGTACCTCAGACTGAACACCATTTACCAGTCTGTACCCTAGGTAATTAAAGTTCATCCATGGATGATATTGGCTGTGATCTCAATCATTTGGATGCATAAACATACTGAACATGTGTATATCTGAATCTTTTTATGAATTATCTATGAATATTGTCGTGTGATCTATCAATCATTTGGATGCATAGACATGTTGAACTTGTGTATATATGAATATTTTGAGTTGTTGATTGTGAATGTTGGCTATGAATATGAACATGTCCTGTGAACCTGAGTTTGATATGAATGTTTACCTTTTCTGTTGTCCTTGTGTGTGAACTTGTTAGTATGTCTACTGTGGGATTTGTGACGTGTGGGTGTCAATGGCACACCTTCTTCTCGAGAAGAATTGCACCTGCTTTGTTAGGGTAGCAACGGCGCATTAGCTCTTTTTAATATTTTTGCCCCGTCTTCCCCCTCCCCCGCTTAGCCCCTGCCGTAATGTTTTCAGCCTCAAAACAAACATAGTACCGCGTTGCTTTTGGGGCTTGATGAAAAATCGAGTGCTGGTTTCTCTAGGTTGGCCCGCCCAGGAAATGGGCTGCTGGTCCACCACAGACTGGGAGGCTAAAAATACAAGTTGTATGGTGCGGAGGCAAGTAAAAAAATGCCATCGAGAGCCATCCACTGAAGAAAAAAATCGCGTCTGATGTGCTTCTTCAGTCGCACCGCCTGCCCCTCTTTAATCCACTTCGCTCGGGGATCTAGCTGGTATCATTCTTTTCCAGAGGGCGAACAAGTATAAGCTAGGCCTAGGTTTTGTTTTTAGCATGCGTAGCCCACGACATACGGAGACAGTGGTTTCAACTTATTTTTTGAGGTCCATACCGGCCTATGGGCCTCCCAGCGTAGGTTTTACTTTTTCTTAAAGATCGGCAACCCAATGTATTTTTGTAATAAAGTGCAGATCTTTGTTCTATTTATCTATATATAAGAATAATAATGTTGTGTCCAATTTATGTTTCCACTTCTGACCACATTATATATATTTATATTATTACTATTATCGTATATTTTATAGAGACTTATATATACATTATAAAAACATCCGACGTGTTATTAACTTATAAAAGTAAATGTTCAACAGAAGTTGGCAAGGAAAATCCTGGTAACTGCGTACAAAAGCTTGCGAAGATTTTAAGGACCAATGTAATAATAACGCGCTCATTTTTATTTTGAGGAATAACTCGCTAATTTGTTAATTATATATATATATATAAATGTGTCGCTTCGGTTTATTTTTTGATATTAATTGCTCCTTCTAACCTAACATTATATATAGAACGAGCCCAGCTAATTCGTGTATTTCAAGAAAGTGCAAATGGGCTGGGATTTCTTAGAAAATATTAAATGGGCCGCATTGATGCGAAATTATTTGTTCACCCAGCCCAGCAAATGGACTGTACATTCTAGAAAACATGGGTTAAATATATGCCACATTTTTGCAGGTTGACATGTGGGCCAATAGGTCGAAGCCTACGCAGGGCATTGTCAACTTGGTCAACAAATGATTATGACATCCACAGCCATTGGATTTATATCCAACGACTGGCATGCACATTCAATCTCTCGTCTTCTTCCTCCAGCGTCGTCGGGACCGCTTGGTCCGGCCTCCGGCGGCTAGCGGCTCTGCTTAGCACGCATCGCTGCGAAGCGCTACCCCACCGCCGGCCAGGCTATCCCTCCAGCCCTCCACACCTCCTATTATTCTCCACCGACTGCAGCCCCACGCCACACCAGAACCAGTCATAACCCTTGTACTCGTCTCAATCTGCGACTTCACTGCCGCGTCTTCCCATCTCCGGGTCATTCCCGTCCAGGGCCTCGCCGTCGTCCACCGCCTCGCTACGCTCGGTGTGGCATGGTCAACAAACGAGAGTCATCGGAAGAGGATTATACGTGGAGAGCCTGACGGCTGGGACCCACGAGGTCCATGGTCGCACGCAAGGAAAGTTCCTCCTTATTGAGCTCAAAAAATGTTTCCTCCCCCTAACAGCTGGGACCGACCGGCTGTATCTTCGCACGAAAGGAAGTGCCTCCTTGTTATGCAAAAAAAACTATTCCTCCCGTTGATAGCTGGGACCCATCAGATTTGGTGGCTGACTTGTCGGCCTACTAAGCGGACGTGTACACAGGGCTTTGTCAACTTAATCAACAAATGATTCTAGCAGCTGGACCATCGGATGTTAATCCAACAGTCGTGCTCCTTCTTCAACCTCTGTTCTTGCTCCTGTCTCCTGTGGGCGGCACCGCGACAGTGCTGCCGCGCACCTGAACCAGTCAAGTGTCCCACTCCTCTCCATCTGCGACTCCATTGTCGCGTCTTCCCAATCTTCAGGTCGTTCCAGTCTGGAGCCGCGCCATCATCCACCAGCCTTGGTGCGCTCGGCACAGTGTGGTCAACGTGGTCAACAAACGAGAGTCATCCGAAGATGACTGTACGTGAAAGGCTGACAGTGGGGACGCACCACGCCCATGCACACATGCATGCAACTGCATCCTTTTTACCCTAAAAATAATGTTTTCTCCCCCTGACTGCTAGGACCCACCAGCTACATCTTCGAACACAAGGAAGTGCCTCCTTATTATTCGCAAAATAAAAACGATTCCTCCCCCTGACAGCTGGGACTGAGCAGCTATATCTTTGCACGCAAGGAAGTGCATCCTTATCCTCCCTGACCGCTGGGACCCACCCGGTCAAAGCGTACGTAGTGTTGTCTGTCTGGTTGCGAACATGTATGTACATACTGGTTGATCGATCTCTCTACAAGTATGAAGCGTGGTTGAGTAAGTAGCGGCACATGTCATAGTAGAGCCCCCCACGTGGCAGTTTAGGCTGTCCCGTCTAAACCGTGTACATGTACATACAACCACACGCCAAAAAATATGGCCACGTACGTACATACAAGCGGGGTCTCAAACGCCTACTCACACATACATACGGCTAGGTCTCATGTACATGGCTGGGTCGGAAGGAAGAAACTGCGTCATTGTCGTGTTCATGGGGAGGCAACGAAATGCGTCGTGTTCATCGGGAGGCAACGGAATACGTCGTGTTCATCAGGAGCCAAACGGCTTGGATGGAACAGCCGATGGAAATGAGGCCTGGTGTACCGTAGAACGGAGGAAACAGCCTTGTGTTCGACGGCCACGGTCGAAACAGGATCCTGTTCATCGGGAGGGGTCTGGCGTACCGCAAAACGGAGGAAACAGACTTCTCTTGGACCTCCTATGGTCGAAACGGGGTCCTGTTGATCGGGAGGGGTGTGGTGTAACGCAAAACGGAGGAAACAAACTTGTGTTCGAGCGCTACGATCGAAACGGGGGTCCTGTTCATCGGGAGGGGTGTGGTGTACCGCAAAACGGGACTCCACGGGATACTGTTCATCTCCACCGTCGACGTCCTCCAGCCTCCACAGGCTACTGTTTATCCACCATCGACCTCCTCCAGCCTCCACCTGCGAATGTTCATCCACGGGCTCCTGCTCATCCAGCCTCCACCGCTCCTCCACCGGCTACTGTTCAACCAGCCCTCTCTACGGGGTCCTGTTCAACCATCCCTCCATGGGCTACTGTTCATCTGGCCCTCTACCAGCTACTGTTCAACCAGCCCTCCACGGGGTCCTGTTCATCTAGCCCTCCACGGGTCCTGTTCATCCACCCCCAACCGGCTCGATCGGGGTCTTGTTCATCCAGTGGCAACAGCCTCTACTACCACGGGGTCCTATTCATCCAACCCCCACCGGGAACTGTTCATCCAAACCCCCCCAACAATGCTCACTGTTCATCTAGAGGCAGCATCGATCGGCTTCAGTTAGCAGCAGTAGCGAAGGAATCACTCGGGTTTAGTTAACAGCAAGGGATCGATCGCTCGGGTTCAGTAACGTAGCTAGTGCAATCGCTTGGGTTCAGTTAGAGCACAATGCCTCGCTCGGGTTCAGTTGGAGCGCAACGCCTCGCACACACGTGCGTACGTGTACGAGAGAAACACGCATCTCTCGGCCCCCGACCATCCACCGTAACCGGGAACTCGCCGATATTTTCCTCACCCTCGCTTCTACCACGGTTTTTTCCATCATGCACGGCCCAAAGAATGTCATGCAGCTGTGTCTCCGGCCCGCCCAGGACGAAAAGCCCATTTTCTGCCATGATTTTTTGTCATAGAAGTAGGAGCCCACCACATCTATGATGATACCAGGTTTTGTCACAATTATCGTCACAGAAGTGTCATAAGCATGACATATTTTTTTCATTCGGCCCAAAATGTCATGGACGTGTCTTATTTTTGTAGTGACTCCTATTGTTCTATGTTGGCACTAGAATTTTTTTGAAAGAAATAAGAGGCAATGGATATCGTTTCGTCGCCAAAGGTGGCACGTTCCCTACTGAAACCATCACGCTTGTTGTGAGAAGCTCTGGTTTGTGAGAAGCTTATACCCAAACCTACCCCAAATGGGACAATTTTTTTACCACGGCATGTTGATTCCACTCCATGATAGCATGCTAAGTTCCATGAATTTCAGACGAGTTTTGGATTTACTAGAATTTAAAAACCAGGCATCTCATTATTTTGCTGGCAATCAACAGTGCCCTGGTGTTTGAATTTCATTCTCATCTCTTGCATGGGACCTAGAAATTCGCCCAAGGACACACATGTGATTTTTCAACCAACTTTGGTGCACTTGAGCATGTGCTTGTAGTTTAAATTTGAATTATGCACATAAAATGCCTAGAAAACCCAGTTAACGTATAAAAAAGGCCAAACGAATCCCGAAAAATTCCAAGATTAAACACTACACTCATGTTGTTCTATGTTGGCACTAGAAATTTTTTGAAAGCAATAAGAGGCAACGGATATCATTCCGTCCCCAAAGGTGGCACGTTCCCTACCGAAACCATCACGCTTGTTGTGAGAAGCTCTGGTTTGTGAGAAGCTTATACCCAAACCTGCCCCAAAGGGACAAATTTTTTACCACGACATGTTGATGCCGCTCCATGATAGCATGCCAAGTTTCATGAATTTCAGACGAGTTTTGGATTTGCTAGAATTTGAAAACCAGGCATCTCAACGTTTTGCCGGCAATCAACAGTGCCTTGGTGTTTGAATTTCATTCCCATCTCTTGCATGGGACCTATAAATTCACTCGAGGACACACATGTGATTTTTCAACTAACTTTGGTGCACTGGAGCATGTGCTTGTAGTTAAAATTTGAATTATGCACATAAAATGCCTAGAAAACCCAGTTAACATATAAAAAAGGCCAAACAAACCCAGAAAAATTCCAAGATTAAACACAACACTCCCGTTGTTCTATGTTGGCACTAGAATTTTTTTGAAAGCAATAAGAGACAACGGATATTGTTTCGTCCCCAAAGGTGGCACGTTCCCTACCATCATGCTTGTTGTGAGAAGCTCTGGTTTGTGAGAAGCTTATACCCAAACCTACCCCAAATGGGACAAAAATTTTACCACGACATGTTGATGCCACTCCATGATAGCATGCCAAGTTTCATGAATTTCAGACGAGTTTTGGATTTACTAGAATTTAAAAACCAGGCATCTCAATGTTCTTCCGGGAATCAACAGTGCCCTGGAGTTTGAATTTCATTCCCATCTCTTGCATGGGACCTAGAAATTCACCCAAGGACACACATGTGATTTTTCAACCAACTTTGGTGCACTGGATCATGTGCTTGTAGCATTGGTGTGCGTCGGTTCTAAACAAACGGTTTTAACCCCTTTCCGCGACCTCATCTGGAACCGTCGCCAAGTGAGTGTGGGCCATAGGAGGGTCCTTCCCACACGACCCAGAAACCATCGGGGATATGCCCTCCTGGCACACACGTTCGGCAAAATGAGCTCGCGCGCGACCGACGAGCGCTCAAATACGGAAATATGTACAGTAGAGTTAAAAAAATACAATTATGCGGCAAAATTGTTTCCGGTCGCAGGTACATCCCACACAGTCAGTCCCCGCTAAACGTTTCCGTTCGTATATACATCCCACACAGTCGCTCCAAGGAAAACGTTTCCGTTCACAGGTACATCACACACAATTCCCGTTAAATCGTTTGTGATAGCGTTGCCATTGCACACGATATTAGTAATTTTATCGTTTGCGTTATTGAATGCATCACACACGGTGCGTAGAAAGAAACTGTTTGGCAAAGGCTATCCATCACACACACTTTTTATGTGATAAACATTTGCGCAAGGTGGCGCAAACAGTTTTCAAGAGAAAGTCGTGTGTGCAGTGGAGATTGATCGCACACGTAGTGGATCCTAGAAACGTTTTTGATCTCCACGTATATCGCAGAAGTTTCGCTTTCGCAAACCGTGTGCAGTGTAATCCCTATTTAATCCATAATTAATCCAGTTAATCCCTAATTTAAATATCACATGTTATGAATTTGAAACTAGGCAATCACTTATTTCATATCCAACCATGTTTATTACAAATATAGGTTCAACCACGAATACATAATTCAATGCACAGGTACATATACTAAAGAACTACAGAAGCACCAAGTAAAGAATGATGAACCATAGTTGTACCAAAGACTGTAAAGAGAGAGGCGAAATACATTCTGGTTGCTGGAGAAGGTGAAGCGGAATGCCCATATTGTGCCCTCCTCCATGCGTAAGGCGCGCACGACTCTAGGCCAACCCGTTGTGATGGGTGCCCGTCCATCCTTCACTGTCTTCATTAGGACTTCTCAATGCTCATTGTAGTATGGATGAAATACTTTAACCTTCATTGCATGTCCACCAATCATGTACTTTGCGAGGTAATCTTGAGTGAACTACTTCGGGAACCACTGGGAACGAAAAAGATTCAGACATTGTTGTCTAACAACTCATTATGGGTAGTAAAAGGAGAAAGCAACAGAGTTTGTAGTTACCATCCTACAGCTCACTATTGTGTTGGATAGAGCATAAACAAATAATTTGCTTGCCACCATTCGTATCTTTTTGCTAATAATCCTTATCAGTTTCCTCACTTGATGCTTGTTCATCAATATCTCATTGCCCCATATGCAAAAAGGTCGATGCGTGGATCCTTGCCAAGGGCATATGTACCTACAAGCAACAAGTCAATATTAGAAGCTAACTAGTGTCCAGGCCTGGATCTATATGCACTACATTATGGAACGATGGGGGGAGTACAAGCCGAGGGATGAAGCTAACCTCGGCGGAAAATGGTGGCCACTCCCGTTGTTGTCCTGCATAAGTAGTGGAAAGGCATGATAAGTACAACAATCTTAACATCAAACAAATATAGCAAAGGTAAACAACATCATCTCAAATGATAGCTTGAATGTGTTGGTTTCAGCATGCTGTTAAAGCAGATATAAAATGGAAGGCAATGTTACCGATAGCAGGCTTAATAGCCATCAAATATTGCAATTCAAACTGGTATTGTTGAAAAAGAATAGAACATAGGTAATGCTTAAAAATCACACTGGATAAATGTGTAAAACTGAAATAAAGGGCATGTGTTAACTACACCAGGAATAACTGGAACCAAATATAGACGTTCAAACTGGTATTGATGTAGTCGAGCGACGCAGTTCCAACTTGCACATAATGAACCACACATTGTGAATGACTAAAATAAACAAGGCATAAACGACCAGTATAACAACCAAATATAGCCATCGAAAACTGGACAGAGTCTCACTGCAACCAACCTAACAAGTAAATATAGATAAACATGGCATATGCTTGAAAACTGGACAAATGCTCACTGCAACCAACCTAACAAGCAGATAAAGATAAACAAGGCATCTGCTTGATAACAGGAGAAATGCTAAAAAACAACCTAACAACCAAATACAGATAAACAAGGCATCTTCTTGATAACTGGACAAATGCTAAAAAAAGAAACCTAACAACCAAATACAGATAAACAAGGCATCTGCTTGATAACTAGACAAATACTCACTTCAACCAAACTAAGAACCAAATACGGATAAACAAGGCATCTTCTCAGTAACTGAAAAAATGCTCACTCCAACCAACCTAACAACAAAATACAGATAAACAAGGCATCTACTCACTATAAACAACCAAATATAGACATTCGTGAAACTAATGTGGACAATTCATACTTAAACATCACATAGACCTATTGAATAATACATTTTTGCATAACTAAAATAATTAAACATGACATAGTTAAAGCACCGCACGACAAATGCTACTACAACAAAGGGTACGGGTTGGCAAGCTAGAAAAGGTAATATTTGCTGATAGAATGTTGCCTTACATTTCATGGACGGGATCCTTCCAGCTGGAAGAGCACAGACCCATGGTGCACTCTCTGATGTCACAGATGGGTTGTTTCACCTTGGAAGAACCTTCGTGGGTGCCCTCCTCGTGGTCGTGGTCGATGAGATCTGACTTGGCAATTGATGACCCCAAGCCGCCGCCGTAGAATGTGTCCTTCAGAAGTGACAAAATGGGATCGATGGCGTATAAAGCTCGCAAATCCTTGACCGCTTGGCGGAGGAGATCAGCGGCAGGGCCGTCGAAGAGATCGACGGCGGTTGAACCAGAGGGGTTGGGGATGGACCACTTAACCTATGACATGGCCCACGTGAAGCCGACGGTGTGGACGAGCTTGATGTCGTAGCCAGCTTTCCCGAGATACAGTAATACGCTAGCCCACTGACATGAAGCCTTCGGCATGGCAACATACTCAACATCTTTGCCGGCTTCCGCAGTGACGTGTTGCTCCGGGATCGACAGGTCGGGGCGAACGGCGGCCTCCTCGCCAACGTCCGCCGGAGAGGCCATGATAAACCTCTTCTTGGCTGAACGCTCGTCGGGCTCCCCGGGATACGTGATTGAGCTTAGGCTGCGACATTCTGGAGTAGGGGATGTGGATCTACCAGGAAGGGACATCGCATGCCTCATCTAAAAACTCAGGGGAGCGGGGCGACGGTATGGGAATCGCTGGATAACCTGAACTTTATTATCTAAGCTAGGAGGAACGGGCAGACCGGCAGGGTTGGCGGTGGCGCCGGCGGCGGCCGTGAGCTAGGGTTCAAAGGGGGGAGGGGGTGGGTGGGGGACTGTGGAGGGGGCGGGGGTGTTGTTTGAGGTTATGTCACGGCTACTGAAAATTTTAGTAATGGTGGGTGGAGATGGTGGTGGACGAGGAAGGGCGATGGTTCAAATGCCTCGGCTGCTAAAATTTTACTATAAGGTCGATGCTGGTGGAGTGTGGACGACTGTTGAAGTACGGTGGCTACTAAAATTTGGGTAAAGGAATTGATGCGGGGCGGGAGTCCCCAAGATCGCGCATGGTCCAATAACAACATGCGTGTATGATAATAAGGAAAAGTGGCGCGGATCCACCGATTTTTGCAATGCTCAAGGCGGGTAGTTTGTTTTTTATATTTATAGCTAGCTGGTCTATCGCACACGGTTCGTCCTAATTTCTAAATAAACTTACCCGCCTTTAGCTTCCACAGGTGGTGGTTTTACAGTGCACTTGCATCACACATGGTTAAGCCAGTACCTCCACCCTTTGCTCGCGCTTGCACGGTCGTGGTGATTTCAGCGCACTTGCATCGCACATGGTTGAGCCAGTACCTCCACCCTTTGCTCGCGCTTGCGCGGTCGTGGTGATTTTAGCGCACTTGCATTGCACACGGTTGAGCCAGTACCTCCACCTTAATTTGCTCGCGCTTGCGCGGTCGTGGTGATTCAAATTGCACTTGTATCGCACACGGTTTAGATATTATACCCCGTGTCCATTGAGGATCATCAGAGTCTTTGCAGCAAAAAATAACGTTAGGGGGGGGGTCAAAAGACAACCACACCAGCATGTGGCCCAAATATATATGACTGAAAAGGGTGGTATGTGATGTTCAAAATTCCAATGCACAACTTTGACCCCACAGACCCGTGGTTGGGCGCGTCATTGAAGATCGATGAGAGGGGCCAGAAGTCAAGAACCACCTGGAAGTGGCTAAATATATGTACGAATATTGGGGATGTTTAAGATTTTAAATACACAATGCATAACTTTGGTGGCACCTGCCTCGCAAACCCGAAAGCACCCTAACAACCACCTAGATAGGATATATATAATGACATAATGTCGTACCTAGCTAGGATGCTTGGCCCACCACCTCCCACTTCATGTCAGCAGGGCGGATGCACGTAATGATCGATACTTTGGTCATACATGCATGTCGCCATGACCTACCATAAAACAGACCAATGAATCTTTCGTTTGGTCAAATGACAGTTGTTGTTGTCGATAAACCGCTTGGGCCAATAGATTGAACCATCATAAACGTTGCACGAGAGGGACCACAAAACCAACACCTCTTGCATGCGGCCCAAAATGATGTACGTTGGGAAGGGGTGATGTGTGTTTTCAATATAGAATAATGTATAATTTAGATGTGGTGCCTACCTCTCGATACAGACAACAACCATGAAGGCAAGGTAGTTAAGGACGAGATACGTATGCAGGGTTTGATGTAGGTCGAACACAGCCATCTGAGCATCTGGGAGGGAATCCCGACAACGCACGAGCTCGATCTTTGGTTGACCGACATTTGACGGTGATCGGCCCTAACATGAACTAGGAGGAATCCATTCATGGCCAACACATACCCCTCATTATCGGTCAAAGGGATGATATATATACACTCGGGTAGCCCACAGATAACCGTGTCGTCACAAAAAATCACACAAGGGAGACGTGGTCGATCAGAAGACCCTGTATACACTGCATGCGGCCCGAAAATATGTATGGGTACGATGGTGTATGATGTGTTTAAACCCCAAATGAACAACTTCGATGGGCCACGTCAAGTACATTACAAACCGAACACCATACCCAACTCCAAGCCTGGTTCAATACCTATGATGTCAGTTTCCCAACTTGGGGGGGGGGGGGGGGGGGGGGGGGTCGTCCCACACACACACACACACATATATATATCTATACATCTATACACATATATAGTGTGTGAATAACTAATAAAGTTGCTCGTTGGATGAAGCCAATCCGACGGTACTGAGATGGCAAATCCGAGCACTACTGGCCGTTGGATATCATCTACATTCCACCAGATTCTGCCACATGTACAATCTAGAAGACTCCATGGTTGAACTTAAGCATAATGCACAAACCTCTAAACACAAGCACTTCTCCTTTGTTCTCTAGAATCTTCCATATCTTAATTGCCCAAACCTTTTTAAAATGAATTGTCACTTTTTGTTTTACCTTTACAATGCACAATTCCATGAATCTTCAAATAGTTTTTTACAAAACTAATTGATTTTGGATGAGATGAACTACAAGAATTAAACAAACATCTACATCATGCATATCTGGGAGAAGAGGCGGGAAACCGATGAGAGGAGTGGCGAGAAACGGTAGCATGTTTTGAATGAAAACCTAGTAGAGAAGGAAGCGTGAGCTACACGACGCATGCACGCAGTGCTTACCCATGTACTACATGTGCCGTCGAAAGGGCTCAGGGTTGCTGTTTGATCTGGGAGCATCCAACGGTGCACACGTACAATCCGTGGGGTTTGGGTTCTGGCCAGTCAGAATGCAGGAATCAGATCGCGCGCAGTGGGGGGGGGGATATCATATGGAAACCAACATTCGGTGGAAACCGGTGAAAACCACGAGAAAAAGATGTTTTGAAGTTTCAAAAAAAATTCAAAAATGCGGGATGTTAAGATGATGATGTTTTATTGGCACACAAAATTTCAAGTTGAAACACATTAAGAGATGTGAGCTATGAAAAAGACAAAATCAGTGTTGAATAGTGCCGAATAGTAATGTCACTATTCAGGGCAGAATTTTTCTTTTTCATAGCTCACATCTCGTAATGTTTTTCAACTTCAAATTTTGTGTCGCAATAAAACATCACCTTCTTAACATCCCACATTTTTTTCAGATTTTTATGAAACTTTAAAATATGGTTTCCACGAAGTTTTCATTGAATATCGGCTTTCGTGAGTGAACCGTGTGCTATTTGAAAACATTTTGTCAGAAGAATCTCGGTTTTTAAATCCCCATCAATCCAAAACTAAGCTGAAAATCGTGAAACCTGCCATGGTGTCACGACATCGCACTTATATGTTGAGGAATTTTTTTCGTCCATTGTGGTGCAAGTTTTATTACAAGCCTCTTACCAGCCGGAGCTTCTCTCAAAGAAGCCTCATGGTTCCGATAGGGAAACGTGTCCCCCTTTGGGCGAAACGTAATCACTGCCTCTTTTCACCTTGTATTTTCTTCTACGGGCAACATGGAACGACAGGATATCCGTGCTGAAATTTAAAATTATTCAGCGTTCGTTTGGCCTTTTTATACACTAATTGAGTTTCCTAGGCATTTAATGTCCATAATTCAAATCTGAACTACAATTACATGCTCCAGTTCACCAAAATGGCTGGAAAAATTATACATGTGTCCTTGGGTGCATGTTTAGGTCCCATGCCAGGAATGGGAACGAATTACAACCGTACTGGTGTCATTGTCGGATTTCGGGTTCCAGCACACCCTTAAGGTTCGAACTCTGGGGTGCGCACGGAGATCTTTCCCCTACCGACTCGCGCTTCTATGGCTCGCGAGAAATCTAGGCTGGAAAGAAGAACACACAAAGGACACGAGGTTTATACTGGTTCGGGCCACCGATGTGGTGTAATACCCTACTCCGGTGTGTGGTGTAGTGGATTGCCTCAGGGGCTGATGATGAACAATACAGGGGAAGAACGGCCTCGCGAGAGGTGTTCTTGAGCTGGTGCGGTGTGTTCTACTCGGTCTGGATCCCTCTCTCCCTTTCTCTTCTCTCTCTCTCTTCTCTTTTCCCCTTTTCTCTTTTCTCTTTTTCCCTCCCCCTTTTCCTCTTCGGGGGCTAGTCCTATTTATAGAGGCCCTGGTCCTCTTCCCAAATAATGAGTGGGAAGGGCGCCAACAATTGGCCATTTTGAAGGGGAACATCTAGTACAAGTTATCCTGACCAAAGGTGGTCTTCGGCTGCCAAAAGCACTGGTGATGACGCCATCTTGGGCTCCACGGTGACCTCCGTACTGCCGCTCTGCTGGTCTTGGTCTCGTTGCACCGGAATGATAACCTTTGCCTGATGCCTTGGCCTGTGCTTGCTCCCTTTGCACCGAAGGGGAAACAAGGACACTGCATAGGCCAGCGCCCTCCTGGCGCCCACCTAATCTCGATCGTCATGGCTTGCGTCACGGGCTCCTCGCGAGGCACCCCTGCCTTGATTTCTCCGCCTCCTCGCGATCCTGCCCGATGAGGCTGCTCCTGAGGAAGCCTCCTATCGTTCGCCCCGCAAGGCTTGGCCCCTTGTGAGGGTCTTGAGCTTGAGCTGATGAAGCCGGGCCGCACTGGGCCCCCACTCGAGCCACGCCACAGGCCGTAGGCAGGCAAGTCTGGGGATCCCCGTTCCCAGAATGCCGACAGTAGCCCCCGGGCCCAAGGCGCGCCCGGGCTTGGCTTAGCAAAGAAGCGAAGGGGCAAGCGCGAAGCGCCGTGGGCCCCAATAGCCTGCGGCCGTGGGTGCCGCGTGGCGATTGATTGGACGTGGGCATTTGCGCTTCCCCATGACGCCTCGGCAACCGCTTGACTTGACAAGTCCCCGCATGCAGAGAAATGGGTCATGATTACCTGCGATCGTGGTGGCCGGCAGTTGGCCTTCTCCGGCTATAAGTACAGGGCTGCATGAGCCTCGTTAGCTTATCCCTTCCTGCTACTCCTTTCCTTCTCCTTCCTCGTCCTTGCTTCTCCTTACGCCAATGTCACCAATCCGCCGCTTTTCTACAGAAGAGAAGGGAAAGGCCCCCCTTGAAGGTCCTGACCCTCTTCCGCCGAAGAAACGGCTAGTCCCCTGCCGCCGAGATGAGGGTGCTTGGCAGGAGGCATCGAGGCCCTGGTACGAGCGGCCGCCGCCTGGGTTTCCATTGCCCTTGTATGCCCGAATCAAGGGCCCTGGGGAAGAGGGCGTCGAGCGACACCGACGGTGCCGCCGCCGACGCCGGCGAGTCACGACGGTGCGCGTCGTTCCTCCTGGAGTCCACGCCGAGGGCTCCTCCTGTGAGCTCGTGCTTCACGCCGCCATGCCCCCATGCTCTTGGATCTGCCTTCCTCCCTCCTTCGCCTTTGAGATGCTGCTAAGCGGGTCTCTAGAGCTCTGGCTACAGCACGCCGACTGCAGCACCCTCGTGACCAGAGCGGAGGTCGCGGTCGTCGCTCCGGGCAAGGTCTACATGACCCGGGGCTGGGGTGAGATCGCCCGGGTCTGCGGGACGGAGGGTGCCCTCATAATTCATCTTGAATATGATGGCGCCTCCATGATATTCTTCAAGGCCTTCGATGCTGAAGGACACCGGTTGGAGTGCTCCCCCAAGGAAAGCGGTAGGGGCATCGGACTGGCGAGGACCTGGCCTGACCATCGGCCCTCCAGCAGCTCTTCAGGCGGCAGCGGAGGAGCTGGGGAATCCAGCGGCTCCCCCGAGCTTCTCGTGACTCCGGAGACGAGCGACGACAGCTACGAGCCTCCGAGCTCACGCCATGCTCAGAGTAGGGCAACTGCATCAGGCCGCCGACGCCACTGATCTGGGTGAGGTTGGCGCCGGCGCCGGGCAGTGAACTGTTGATGACGGCGTCGCTTGCGGAGGCGCGTGCAATTAGCGTTCCTTAGGATCAACACCTTTTGTTCCCTGCGAGGAATCGAAGCAACACCCCGCGGGGGTATGTAAGGCGCCTTCCATGTCTTTTGCGAACATTATATCCCTAATATGAATCGATGCTTGTCCTGTCTCGGCTCGGCTCCCCCTTTCTATCCTCACAAGGACTTAGCGCTCTACACTGATAGGTCCCAGTCCCCAGGCAGGCTTCAGCCGTCGCTGGTATGCCAGGTCGCGATGCCGTGGTCAAGGCTAGGAGGTGAGCGGCCCGAGGTCCGTAAGAGCCGCCGAGTCGCGATGCTCGAGAGGTCCCCTTTAGCGCTCAAGCAGCCCTCGCTAGGCGAGAAAGGAAGGCAACGTCATCATGACAGAGCTGCACTAGGCGAGGGTTTGGTGCTGCGTTGGTCCAGCTCATGTAAGGGCGTGACTTATCTTTTGAGTTTGGGGTAGTTCTTCGACGGGGCGCCAAGCCCCAGTGGCGGTAGCTGAGGTGCTGCTGGGTTAGGTCCTCGCGAGCTTCTTCCCACTTCCCCACAGTTTCCTTAATGCTCTACGTCCTCAGGTCCCGGCCCTCGAGCGAGCTCAACCGCCGCTGGTATGACAGGTCGCGATGCCGTGGGTCAAGGCCAGGGGGTGAGGGCTGGAGAGACAGTAGGAGCCCATGAGTCGCGATGCTGAGGCGCCCCCCTTTTAACGTGCAAGCGGTCCGTGTCGGAGAGAGGGAGAGATAGCCCGCGATGTCCCCAACGTTGCTCCTGGAGTGGGTCCTGCATACCAATCACAAGGAGAGACAAGACCTATCGCTACGGTTGCCAGCCAACCATTGGTCGCTCCGAGGGAGTGATTGGGGCACTGAGGGCCTGGTGAGGTGGCGCCTTGCAGGGCTACCGCGGCCAGAGCTCGACCACTCAGATTTATCGGTGTTGCAGGGACAGACTCGTACGCAGACGTCGTGCTAGAGTGAGCGGCTCCATGGGTAGGTGACAATCGAGCAGGCGATCAGGTTAGGTATGTTAAGTACGAAGGAGCAAATCCGTTTCAGGTAGATGCGAGAAAAGCAGACGCCGCTGGGCCAGGCCCGAGCAGCTTGGGGATGATGCAGCCCGTGGGGCGCCCCCAGCAAGGTAGGTAAAGAGCGTAAGCAAAACAGATACATGCCGCAAGGACGGACCCACGCGACCTGGGAACGACGCGGCCCTGTGGGCTCTCCCAGCTAAAAATGGAACTTGAAAGATGTCGCCTGATGCCGTTGAAGATGAAGTGATGCCGAAGAAGTGGGCGACGCGCGGTGAAGACGTCGACCCTCACGAGCCCCCAGGCCCAGGAGCCTCGGGAGGCTCCGGGGGCACGGGTAGGTTTTCGAGGGCCATCTCCACCTCCGCCAGGACCGCACAATGCCTGACCTCCTGAGCCTCCAGAATGCTCCTCAGCAGGCGCTGATGAGCGGCGACCGCGCTCGGCAGGCCGAAAGGCATGCGAACATAGCTGTGAGGTGGACCCTCGCAACGCCCCACGGGCGAAGGCCAGAGGCGCTCCTGAGACGCGGCTCGGTTGAGCCCTGGCACATCAATGCAGACGCGCATCCCACCATCCTCGCCTGGATGTGGGGCCACGGCGGGCAAGCGGCGGCTGCCGCGCATGACTCTCGACTCCTGTAGCTCCTGGGTGTTTCCTGCGATGAACTCCTGAGGGTTTGGTCTTCCTTGCCTCGTACCTTCCTGAGGGAAACGTGCCTGGAAGCACCCCTCCAAGTGGTGTCCGAGCGCCTCCCTCGTGACCCTGGCAAAGTCGGTGGCTCTCCAAGAAAGAGCCCCCGAGCCCTGCCTGAGGAGGGCGTTGGGCGCGCTTTCCTATGTGACAGAGGGTGGCGCTCCCTGAACGGGCGCAAATCCTGACGCAACGCCTCCGGAGGCGCCTACCTCCTTATGGCTTGGGCCAGGCGAAGCCTTCTTCTTCTTAAGGGTCGCCTCGGGAAGTCTTCCGCTCCTGTGATATGGGTCTTCGATTGCTGCGGCTTGGAACGCACGCTCAAGTGAACACACCGCGTCCCTTTCCTCACAGGGTACGGTGATGACTCCACCGCTTCCTGGCATATTGAGGACATTGTAGCCATAGTGAGTCACTGCCATGAACTTGGCTAGGGCTGGGTACCCGAGGATGGCGTTGTATGGCAGGCGAATGTGGGCAACGTTGAAGTCGATGAGCTTGGTGCGGTAGTTGTTGCGCCGCCCGAAGGTGACTGGCAGGCGAACTTGCCCTATCGGAATAGTGGAACCATCAGTGACTCCTGAGAAAGGCTTGGTCGGCTGGAGCTGATCATACGGCACTTGGAGATTGTCGAACATCTCGACGGACAGGACGTTGAGTCCTGCTCCGCCATCAACGAGGGTCCTGGTGACACGCACATTGCTGATGACTGGGGAGCAAAGCATCGGGAGGACTCCGGCCGTTGCCGCGCACTTGAGCTGATCCGCTGAGCTGAACGTGATGGCGCACGCAGACCACCTGAGAGGGCGCGTGGCCTCAAGCTTGGGGATGACTGCAGTCACCTCGCGAGCAAACTGCTTGAAGATGCGCTGTGATGCTGGGGCCTGGGCGCCACCCAAGATGCAAGCGATTGCGCGCGGCTCCTGGAAGACCCCAGCCCCCTCGTCTTGATGTTGATCTTCGTTTCTTCTTGGTGGTGGCGGTAGAGGAGGGAGGCCTGCGTTACCGTGCGGGCGATCCTCACGAGGCTGATCCCTCCAGCCTCCCTCGCGAGGATGGTCCTGCCAGCGGTCCTCGTGAGGTCGGTCACGCCACCCTTGGCGAGGGCCACGGTCTTCCCATCATCCTCCACCTCTTCCTCCTCCTCGGCCATAGCCCCTGTCGTTGCGCTCGGGGCGTCGGTCGATACGCCCATCTCGCACGGCCCAGAGCTCTTGGCATTCGTTGGTGTTGTGGGTGTGGAGGTCATGGTACATGTAGTATCGGCTGCCCTTGGATGACTCAGGCTGATCCCTGCCTCGCTTGGTGTCTGGTTCCGCCACGAGCACGACAACTCCCTTATGCTTCACGTCCTTGGCCTTGGGCTTTTTCTCTTCTGGGTCGGCAGTCAGGAGCTCGAGGAGGGAGAGGCGTCCTTCCTCAGCCCTGGCGCACTTGGTCGCCAAGTTGAACAGCTCCAGGGATGTGCACAGGTCTTCATGGATTGCCAGCTCCTCCTTCATCTTGATGTCGCGCACACCATCGGAGAAGGCTGAGATAATGGCTTCCTCAGTCACCCTGGGGATCTTGAGGTGAGTGTTGTTGAAGCACTGGATGTATTTCTGCAGGGTTTCCCCTGGCTGTTGCTTGATGCGGCGCAGGTTGCTTATGGCTGGTGGCCGGTCGCGAGTGCCCTGGAAGTTGGCGATGAAGCGAGTGCACATCTCGTCCCAGGAGGAGATCGTGCTGGGAGCCAGGTTCAGGAGCCAGGTGCGGGCGTCGTCCTTGAGCGCCATGGGAAACCAGTTCACCATGACCTTTTCGTCTCTGTTGGCGGCTTCGATGCCCAGCTCGTAGAGCTGTAGGAATTCCGCAGGGTCCGCCATGCCATCGTAGCGAGGGGGCAGATCAGGCTTGAACTTGCCTGGCCATGTGACGCCGCGCGGCTCGGGGGTGAAGGCGCGGCAGCCTGCTGTGGCCACCGACGCCCTTTGCTGGTGCTGGGCCTACTCCTCGTGATCACCACTGCCACCGCTTGGAGCAGCGCGGGGTCTCGGCGTGGAGGCGCAGGGACGCGATCTTGGCGCGCCGGTGCTGGGAGCGCGTGAGCACCTTCTTGGGGACGAGGGATCTCTTGGCATCTCCTTTCTTGTCGCGCAGGCGCCAAACGTGGAGGGTCTCGCCCTGGGTTGCGCGCCTTGGAGCCAGGGCGCCTTCTTGGGGAGGAGGTGGCGGAGGCGCCTCCTGATCCTCTCCTCCTGCGCGGAATGGAGGGCGAGGCAGCGAGAGGGACGGCAAAGGACAGCCCCCTGCAGCGCTTACAAGCTCGGTGATGCGGGCGAGCCAGTCCTCGTAGAGGTCGTCGACAGGGCGGTAGTGCAGGAGCTCTTTTGCCAGGAGCAGCGTGGCGTGCGCGTCCGTGGGGGCGCGACGGGCGTGGGATGACGAACCGGCTGGAGTCAGCGACGGGGTTGCGGTGCGGCCCTCCCACCGCACCGAAGGATGCTGGGACAAGGCCTGCTGCTCGTTCCCTGCCGGGCCGGTGGCGGCGTTGGCGGCAGGCGACGGGGAACGACGAGGGCGTCCGCTGACGGGCGCCGTCTGGGCGACACGGGTGGCGAGAGCAGGCCGGCGCTTGGCGCGAGCCCGACGAGCGTCAGCCATGGACACGACGGAAGATCACACACGAACAACGGAAGAAAGATTCCGGCGCACCCCTACCTGGCGCGCCAAATGTCGGATTTCGGGTTCTGGCAGACCCTTAAGGTTCGAACTCTGGGGTGCGCACGGAGATCTTTCCCCTACCGACTCGCGCTTCTATGGCTCGCAAGAAATCTAGGTTGGAAAGAAGAACACACAAAGGACACGAGTTTTATACTGGTTCGGGCCACCGATGTGGTGTAATACCCTACTCTAGTGTGTGGTGTAGTGGATTGCCTCAGGGGCTGATGATGAACAATACAGGGGAAGAACGGCCTCGCGAGAGGTGTTCTTGAGCTGGTGCGGTGTGTTCTACTCGGTCTGGATCCCTCTCTCCCTTTCTCTTCTCTCTCTCTCTCTCTCTTCTCTTTCCCCCTTTTCTCTTTTCTCTTCTTTCCCTCCCCCTTTTCCTCTTCGGGGGCTAGTCCTATTTATAGAGGCCATGGTCCTCTTCCCAAATAATGAGCGGGAAGGGCGCCAACAATTGGCCATTTTGAAGGGGAACATCTAGTACAAGTTATCCTGACCAAAGGTGGTCTTCGGCTGCCAAAAGCATTGGTGATGAGGCCGTCTTGGGCTCCACGGTGACCTCCGTCCTGCCGCTCTGCTGGTCTTGGTCTTGTTGCACCGGAATGGTAACCTTTGCCCGATGCCTTGGCCTGTGCTTGCTCCCTTTGCACCGAAGGGGAAACAAGAACACTACGCAGGCCGGCGCCCGCCTGGCGCCCGCCTAATCTCGATCGTCATGGCTTGCGTCACGGGCTCCTCGCGAGGCACCCCTGCCTTGATCTCTCTGCCTCCTCGTGAGCCTGCCTGATGAGGCTACTCCTGAGGAAGCCTCCTGTTGTCTACCCCGCAAGGCTTGGCCCCTTACAAGGGTCTTAAGCTTGAGCTGATGAAGCTGGGCCGCACTGGCCCTCCCGCTCGAGCCACGCCGCAGGTAGGCAAGTCTGGGGACCCCCGTTCCCAGAACACCGATAGTCATGGCTCGTACTCAAACATTTCGAATCTCGGTTTTTAAGTCCCCATAAATCCTAAACTCACCAGAAAGTCATCAAAGGTGGCATGGTGTCACGTCATGGCACATGTATGTCGTGGTAAAAACATTGTCCAATTTGGACCAAACTTTATTACAAACCTCTTACAAAAACTGGAGCTTCTCTCAAAGAAGCCTCGTGGTTCTGATAGGGAAACTTGTTCCCCTTGTGGGCGAAACATAATCACTGCCTCTTTTCGCCTTGTATTTTATTCCACGGGCAACATGGAACCACATGATATATGTGCCGAAATTTAAACTTATTCAGGGTTCGTTTGGCCTTTTTATACACTAATTGAGTGAAAGGATCAATATAGTTGACTAGAGGGGGGGTTGAATAGGCAACTAACATTTTTTAGTTTTTCTTTAGCAATTTAAACTTTGCATCAAAGTAGGTTGTCTAGATATGCAACTAGGTGAGCAACCTATATGATGCAACAACAACAAGCACACAAGCAAGCAAGGGATATAATACAAATAAGCTTCCACAAGTAAAGGCACGAGATAACCAAGAGTGGAGCCGGTCAAGACGAGGATGTGTTACCGAAGTTCCTTCCCTTTGAGGTGAAGTACATCTCCGTTGGAGCGGTGTGGAGGCACAATGCTCCCCAAGAAGCCACTAGGGCCACCGTGTTCTCCTCACGCCCTCACACATTGCGAGATGCCGTGATTCCACTATTGGTGCCCTTGGAGGCGGTGACCGGACCTTTACAAACAAGGTTGGGTGAAAGGATCGAGAAGAGGTGTCTAGAGGGGGGGGTGAATAGACTCTTAGTAAGAAAAGTTGCAGTTTTTAATTTCTTTAAGTTGAAGTGGAGTTTTGGCACAAGTTTAAACATTCACAATACATATCAAGCAAGCATGATAAGAATATATGAGCAGCGGAAAGTAAATCATGCAAGCTGCAAGAATGTAAAGGGATGGGATTTGAATGTGCAAACACAATTGGAGACACGGAGACTTTTGGTGTGGTTCTGATAGGTGGTGCTATCATACATCCACGTTGATGGATACTTCAACCCACGAAGGGTAATGGTTGCGCGAGTCCACAGAGGGCTCCACCCATGAAGGGTCCACGAAGAAGCAACCTTGTCTATCCCACCATGGCCATCGCCCATGAAGGACTTGCCTCACTAGGGTAGATCTTCACGAAGTAGGCGATCTCCTTGCTCGTACAAACTCCTTGGTTCAACTCCACAATCTTGATGGAGGCTCCCAAGTGACACCTACCCAATCTAGGAGACACCACTCTCCAAATGGTAATAGACGGTGTGTTGATGATGAACTCCTTGCTCTTGTGCTTCAAATGATAGTCTCCCCAACACTCATCTCTCTCTCATAGTATTGGATTTGGTGGAAAGAGGGTTTTAGTGGAAAGCAAATTGGGGAAGGCTAGAGATCAAGATTTATGTGGTTGGAATGGAATATCTTGACCTCAACACAAGTGTAGGTGGTTCTCTATCAGAAAATGTATGTTGGAAGTGTAGGCATGTTCTGATGGCTCTCTCGATGAATGAAGAGTGGGTGGAGGGGTATATATAGCCTCCACACAAAATCTAACCGTTACACATAAATCACCAAACTCGGTGCAACCGAATCCTAAAACTCGGTCATACCGATTTAGTTCAAAATGTGAACGTTAGGATTTTTGCTGGGACCGATATTACCAAATCGGTAGGACCGATGTGCTAGGGTTAGGGTAAAGCCTCATCTCGGTTGGACCGATTACACAAACTCGGTGGGACCGATTTGGGTAATAAGCAAAACAGAGAGTTGGCCAAGCAAACTCGGTGAGACCGATTGCATATTTCGGTGAGACCGAAATTACTGCAATAGGCAACACAGAGTTGACAAGCCCATCTTGGTGAGACCGGGATCCCATCGGTGTGACCAGATTTACTAGGGTTTCTGGTAGTGGCTATGTCAAGTGAACTCGGTGGCGCCAGATAGGAAATTTCGGTGGGGCTGAGTTTTAATTTTGGTTTGGGACATATGTGGATGTGAGAAAGTGGTTGAGGGCTTTGGATAATATCACTAAGCACTTTGAGCAAGCAAGCCATTAAGCAACACCTCATCCCCTTTTAATAGTATTGGCTTTCCTATGGACTCAATGTGATCTTGGATCACTAAAATAGAAAAACGTAGAGTCCTGAGCTTAAGCTTGAGCCAATCATTTGTCTTCATCATCTTGAAGGGGTTCCACATCCTCTAGTCCACGCCACTCCATTGTTGAACTTATCTGAAACATACTAGATGAGAACATTAGTACAACAAGAGATATGTTGACACTAATTACCAAAACCACCCAGGGAGCACTTGTGCTTTCAATCTGCCTTGAGTTTTTGGTAATTGGTGACAACATACATCAAGCTTTAGATAAAGACATAGAGAATAACTAGTAAAGCTTCGGAAAGACATGTAACGTGCATAGGATCCCCCTACATGTATGCAATCATGCAAATATGGAATATAGGAGCATGTGAATGCATAAGCAGGACAGAGTAAGAAATGTGTTACATGTATCTTGGCTATATGCATCAGAGCAAAATATGTGAATATAGGAAATGTACCTACATGCTCATGCGTCCTTGCAAACAGTATGTACATCAGGAAGAAATCCTCATGCACATGAGTGTGGTGCATATACTTACCTTATGGTCTTGAGTTGGTTTAGGAAGGAATGAACCTGAGTAAACAAGGTTAGATAACACAGATAGATCTAAGCTAGAGCGAACAAAAGAAACCACAAGAGTACCAAGACTGGGATGACATGTAGAGAGTGAGTACTGAGTACTCTATTGGGTATAGACATGTCCCCAAGGGAAAAAGATATGGAATGAATTCAAAGATTTCCTTCCCTAGCAGTCTTTCTCCCCCTGAATCTTGTATTGGATAATGGGAGAACATAGGGAAACAAAATCAGAGCAAAACAAATCATAAATATAAACATAACATAGACATGTCTTTCCCCTCTTAAAGACATGTGACTTCTCTCCTCTTGAACACCAAGCATCTGGGGCCTTTGATGAGATTACCTCTCTCTCCCTTTTACTCTCTCTCCCTCTTTGAAGAGAATAAGCTTTGATGTGATCTCTCTCTCCCTTAGACATCAATTTCCAAGAAGGGATCTTCTGGAGTGTGAGCAAAAGGTTTGGTCCTTGAGTCACAGAGCAAAGTAGCATATAAATTGTGATGCTGGTAGAGGACAAGGATCATCGAGTTGAGCTGGAATAAAACTACTGGAACATATGGCAAATTGTCTTCTCTACAGTGAAATCGGTGATACCGAGTTGTAGTCTTCGGTGGTACCGAATTGGTTCGGTGTGACCGAAACCAACAGATCGGTATGACCGAGTTCAACACAGAGAGAACACTTGTCACCTCAGCTCACTAGGCAAATAATATCTCACAAAGATTTGCAAGGAATTAACTGAAAGATTTGCAATGAATTGGATGCAGAAAATTCAGAACTAAATAGATAAAAACAAAATCTAGATGAAGTTTTTTTGAAAAAAGGAAATGGAATGAATATGCAAAGGACAAATGCAAAAAATCAAGGAAACACTAGAGAACTTCATCTAGAACTGGGCGGTGACAAAGTCAGCTATGTTAGAGTATATTGACTAAGGAGTCAAGTCATACTCATCATTTAAGCTCAAAATGGGGTTACCATTTTTCATTTAAGCATTTGATGTATTCACATCTTGTTGAGTTGCTTTGACCTATGACTTGAGTTAAAGCTTCTCTAAGATGGAATGACATACCTTGGATGGTGGTGTTGATCTTGATCGTGTAGTTGAACTTGCGTGGGGTGCTCAAAGTTGATGTAGCGCATGAATGGTTGGGAGCACCACTTGGAGTTGAGTTCATCTACCTACATGGGTTAGTCTTGCAAGGAAGAGCACTTGTGTATCCAAAATGACAATCATGAAATTTGATACCGAATGAAATTTGATATAGAGAATTTGTCAAAGGATATGTTGAGGGGTTTCATGCTTCCTTGTCTTCAACCACCATTGTGTGGAGACTTGGTGATGTAGAGATTTCTCAAGATGTGAGTGAGTTGCAATCTCATGGACTTAGATTCATCCAAGTACCTACAAGGATTAGATAGCATGCAAGGGTGCAAGAATATCCAAGACATATGATCATCATCATAAGAGAAGTATCAAGGATTAGTCATAGGCTCATGCCTTGCATGTATCCAAATGGAGTTCCTACTCCAAGTTTGAAGCATCAATGATGTTCAATTAACCTCTCAAATAGTAAAAGACTTTCTCATCAAGCGGTTTGGTGAATATATCCGCCAATTGCTTATCGGTACGAACATGTTTAAGATCAATGCCCCCCTTAGCAACATGATCTCGAATGAAATGATGACAAACTTCAATATGCTTAGTTTTAGAATGTTGCACGGGATTGTGAGCAATCTTAATAGCACTCTCATTGTCACAAAGCAATGGAACATGTTTCACATTGATCCCATAATCTTTAAGAGTTTGGGTCATCCAAAGTAATTGGGCACAACATGAACCGGCAGCAATGTATTCCGCTTCGGCGGTAGATAAGGATACCGAGTTTTGTTTCTTGGAGGACCAAGACACAAGAGATCTACCAAGAAATTGACAAGTGCCCGAAGTGGACTTTCTATCAACCTTGTCTCCGTCATAGTCTGAATCGGAATAGCCAACAAGATCAAAAGAGGACCTCTTAGGATACCAAATGCCAAAATTTGGTGCATGTATTAAGTATATCACTATCCTTTTCACAGCCTTAAGATGACATTCTTTAGGGGCCGCTTGATATCGTGCACACATACACACACTTAGCATAATATCAGGATGGGAGGCACATAGATATAGCAATGATCCAATAATAGAGCGGTAAAACTTTTGGTCAACCGATTTGCCGTCCTTGGTCAAATCAAGATGTCCACTAGTTGGCATGGGAGTTTTCATACCTTTGCTTTCTTGCATGTTGAACTTCTTGAATAAGTCCTTGGTGTACTTTGTTTGAGAAACAAAGGTGCCTTACTTAGTTTTCTTGATTTGTAAACCAAGAAAGAACTTGCATTCACTCATCATAGACATCTCAAACTTCTTCGACATTAGCTTCACAAACTTTTCACTAAAATGAGGGTTAGTCGAACCAAATATGATATCATCAACATAAATTTGACACACAAATAATTCACAATTAACCCTTTTAGTAAAAAGAGTAGAATCTATTTTTCCAATCTCAAAGCCTTTCTCAATAAGGAACTTGGTCAAGCATTTATACCACGCTCTAGAAGCTTGTTTAAGACCATAAAGAGCTTTGTGAAGTTTGTAAACATGATCGGGTTTCTTAGGATTGACAAAGCCAGGAGGTTGTTTAACATAAACTTGCTCCTCAATTTCACCATTTAGAAAAGCAATTTTAATGTCCATTTGGTATAAAGTGACATCATGGTGATTAGCATAGGCAAGTAAGATGCGGATGGACTCAAGTCTAGCAACGGGGGCATATGTCTCACCGTAGTCCGTACCTTTAACTTGAGTGTAGCCTTGGGCGACGAGACGAGCTTTGTTGCAGACAACTTGACCATCTTCATCTTGCTTGTTGTGAAATACCCATTTGGTACCAATGATGTTGTGGTTGTTGTCGGGCTTCTCGACCAATGTCCACACTTGATTTCTCTCGAAGTTGTGTAGCTCTTCATGCATGGCGTTTATCCAATCCGGATGTTCCAATGCTTCTTCAACCTTCATAGGTTCAATGCTAGAGATGAATGAATAATGTTCACAAAAGTTAGCCAAACGAGTTTTAGAGCGAGTGATTCTCCCGGTTTGAATATCATTGAAGATTTGTTAGACGGGGTGGTCTCTTGAGACTCTTGCTCGAACTCCTGGGAGCTTTTGTTTGGGTCGGGGTGGAGCATCTTCTTCATCATCTCGTTCTTCTTCTTGGCCTTCTTCATTATTGGCGGTGTTGTTCTCTTGTCTTGGTGGATAAGGAGGTTGATGAGGTTCATCTTGGTGTACTTCCTCGTTTTCTTCATCTTGGTGCGTCCCACTTGTGGATGCTTCCGTATCTACTCTTGGTTCACCTTGTCGTGAGGTAGAAGCTTCCACTTGGACAGACGAGGTACTCTCATTTACCTTTGTTGGACGAATCTTGCCAATAGACAAGTCTTGGATTGCTTCCGAAGGATCCTTATCTCCTACATCAATTGGCAATTGCTCTACTTGCGAGCCGTTAGATTCATCAAACTTCACATCTACCGTCTCCTCAACCTTTCGGGTGAAATTGTTGTAGACACGGTAAGTGTGAGAGTTTGACCCATAACCAAGTAGGAAACCTTCATTAGATTTAGGAGCAAATTTAGAACGACGATGCTTATCAAGAATGTAGCACTTTGAGCCAAATACTCGAAAGTATCCAACTTGGGGTTTGTTACCGGTGATAAGGTCATATGCCGTCTTGCTGAGTAGCTTGTGAAGATACAAGCGATTTGTTGCATGACAAGTTGTCTCAACCCCTTCCGCCCAAAAGTGTTTTGGAGTCTTGTACTCATCAAGCATCATTCTCGCCATCTCAATAAGAGTTCGGTTCTTCCTCTCAACAACTCCATTTTGTTGAGGTGTGTACGTAGCTGAGAACTCATGTGAAATCCCTTCTTCGTCAAGAAAGGTATCCACATTTGCGTTCTTGAACTCCTTTACGTTGTTGCTACGAACCTTCTTAATCTTCACTTCAAATTGATTTTGCACCTTCCTAGCGAAGCTCTTGAATATCTTTTGGACATGTGATTTATCATCAAGAAAGAACACCCACGTAAATCTTGAAAAATCATCAACTATAACTAGACCAAATGAGTTACCACCGAGACTCTTGTAGGCATTGGGAGCAAAGAGATCCATATGAAGTAGCTTGAGCGGTCTTCTCATGGTCATAATGTTCTTCACGGGGTGACTTCCTCCAACTTGTTTTCCTGCTTGACAAGCACTACAAAGTCTATCCTTGTCAAATATAACATCTTTTACACCAAGGATATGATCACCTTTAATAAGCTTATCAAGATTTATCATGCCCACATGACCTAACCTTCTATGCGACAACCAACCTTTTGAGGATTTAGCAATTAGGCAAGTTCTAGGTTGAGAATTTTTAGCAAAATCAAAAATGTAGAGATCACCTCTATGTGTACCGGCAAAGACCATTTTATGATTATCTCTATGAAACACTTGGCAATCTACTTCAGTAAATAGGACATTGAAACCAAAGTCAGCAAGTCTAGATACGGAAAGTAAATTATAGCCAAGAGATTCAACAAGCATGACATTTTGTATGGAGCTATCATGTGAGATGGCCACCTTACCAAGGCCAACCACCTTACCCTTTGAGTTATCACCAAAAGTGACATACTTTCGAGGGTCGTCGTTTTCAGCAAGCTCACGAAACATATCTTTGTCTCCGGTCATATGATCGGTACACCCACTATCAAGAACCCATTCCTTTCCTCCAGCCATGTAGCTGTGAAGATTAGCCATAATACCAAAGTGTCTCATTGCATCATCAAGATCATAGTCACTACCATCATCCTCATAATAGTATCCATGTTCAACATCATCATGTGGTGGATAAATTCCTAGAGAGAGTGATTCATTAGAAGTATGACCGTAACAATGCTCATCTCTATGAATTCTGATGACTTCGGAAATGATATTGTTAATGATTCCAACATCTCCTTTGGCACTCGTAAGATTAGTAAGCTCAAATAAACAATCACCAAATTTGGGATCATTGGAACTCATCTTACTCAAGGCAATAGACTTATGAAGGATCTCATCTAAGTTTTTCAAGGAATAGTTTGGAAATCATTCCTCAAGGAATCTCCATATGGTGTAGGCACAATCAAGAGCAGTCAAGCTAGCAAGCAAGTTTCTAGGCAAACCTCTAGTGATTAAATTGACAGTTCTAAGATTACGGATCATGTCAATAGACTCATCAAGGGCAGGATGCAAAGGATCAACATGAGGTGCACAGGGGCTAGTAATGTACTTGTTTAAATGATATTCATTGAAAATCTCAAGCATCTCATTTTCCACTCATGAAAGTACTCTCCATCAAGTATAGGCACTCTATGTCTAAGATTCCCCAACGTAGACTCATCCATCTTCCTCCAAAGGTGTTTAAACCAAAGCAATGGAAACCAAATGCTCTGATACCAATTGAAAGGATCGAGAAGAGGTGTCTAGAGGGGGGTGAATAGACTCTTAGTATGAACAGTTGCAGTTTTTAATTTCTTTAAGTAGAAGTGGAGTTTTGGCCCAAGTTTAAGCATTCACAATACATATCAAGAAAGCATGATAAGAGTATATGAGCAGCGGAAAGTAAATCATGCAAGTTGCAAGAATGTAAAGGGATGCGATTTCAATGTGCAAACGCAATTGGAGACACGGAAATTTTTGGCGTGGTTCCGATAGGTGGTGATATCGTACATCCACGTTGATGGAGACTTCAACCCATGAAGGGTAACGGTTGTGCGAGTCCACGGAGGGCTCCACCCACGAAGGGTCCACGAAGAAGCAACCTTGTCTATCCCACCATGGCCATCGCCCACGAAAGACTTGCCTCACTAGGGTAGATCTTCACGAAGTAGGTAATCTCCTTGCCCATACAAACTCCTTGGTTCAACTCCACAATCTTGACGGAGACTCCCAAGTGACACCTAACCAATCTAGGAGACACCACTCTCCAAAAGGTAATAGACGGTGTGTTGATGATGAACTCCTTGCTCTTGTGCTTCAAATGATAGTCTCCCCAACACTGAGCTCTCTCTCATAGGATTGGATTTGGTGGAAAGAGGGTTTGAGTGGAAAGCAACTTGGGGAAGGCTAGAGATCAAGATTTATGTGGTTGGAATGGAATATCTTGACCTCAACACAAGTGTAGGTGGTTCTCTCTCAGAAAATGTATGTTGGAAGTGTAGGCATGTTCTGATGGCTCTCTCGATGAATGAAGAGTGGGTGGAGGGGTATATATAGCCTCCACACAAAATCTAACCGTTACACACAAATCACCAAACTCACTGGGACCGAATCATAAAACTTAGTCAGACCTATTTAGTTCAAAATGTGAACGTTAGGATTTTCGCTGGGACCAATATTACCAACTCGGTAGAACCGATGTGCTAGGGTTAGGGTAAAGCCTCATCTCGGTTGGACCGATTACACAAACTCAGTGGGACCGATTTGGGTAATAAGCAAAACAGAGAGTTGTCCAAGCAAACTCGGTGAGACCGATTGCATATTTCGGTGAGACCGAAATTACTGCAATAGGCAACAGAGAGTTGGCAAGCCCATCTCGGTGAGACCGAGATCCCATCGGTGTGATCGAATTGACTAGGGTTTCTGGTAGTGGCTATGTAAAGTGAACTCGGTGGTGCTAGATAGGAAATGTCGGTGGGGCCGAGTTTGACTTTTGGTTTGGGACATGTGTGGATGTGAGAAAGTGGTTGAGGGCTTTGGAGCATATCACTAAGCACTTTGAGCAAGCAAGCCATTAAGCAACACCTCATATCCCTTTAATAGTATTGGCTTTCCTATGGACTCAATGTGATCTTGGATCACTAAAATAGAAAACTTAGCGCCCTGAGCTTGAGCTTGAGCCAGTCATTTGTCTTCATCATCTTGAAGGGGTTGCACATCCCCTAGTCCACGCCAATCCATTGTTGAACTTATCTGAAACATACTAGATGAGAACATCTGTCCAACAAGAGATATGTTGACATTAATTACCAAAACCACCAGGGAGCGCTTGTGCTTTCATTGGGGCTATCTCCACAACTTAATTGGAGGCTCCCAACGACACCATGAAGCTTCACCACAACGGAATATGGCTCCACGGTGACCTCAACCGTCTAGGGTGCTCAAACACCCAAGAGTAACAAGATCCGCAAGGGATTAGTGGGGGAATCAAATATCTCTTGGTGGATGTGTAGATCTAGGCCTTCTCAACCAATCCCTAGGAGATCAACAAGTTTGATTGGCTAGGGAGAGAGATCGGGCGAAAATGGAGCTTGGAGCAACAATGGAGGTTAGTGATGGAAGAGGTAGTAAACTTGGAGAAGAAGACACCCCTTATATAGTGTAAGAACAAATCCAACCGTTATCCACCAACTCAGCCTGCGAAGCACGGTACTACCGCACCGGGGATGTGGTACTACCGCATGGGCACACGGTACTACCGCGAGACACCGTGGTACTACCGCCCAAGCAGCAGGAACCAAACCCACCCTGATGCGATGAAGTAGAGGATGGTAGAACCGCTGGCGCGACACTACTGCTCCCCCTTGCGGTACTACCGCAAGGCAGGGATAGACCAGATACGGGAAGGCACGGGCATATAAAAATACATCCGTGACCACTTCTGCTGAGTTGGGATCTGTGCAAAAGTCCGACACGGTAGTACCGCAAGCCTGGAGCGGTACTACCGCGTAGGGCGCGGATGTAAAAAATTACATCCGCCCCTAATTCCGCTCATGTTGCTGTGCCAGGCCAGGGCTCATGGTACCACCGCACCCAAGGGGCGGTACTACCGCGTAGGGTGCGGATGTAAAAAATTACATCCGCTCCTACAACCGCTGGAGCGGCTGAGCCTGGCCTGGGGACACGGTACTGCCGCTCCCAAGAAGCGGTACTACCATGAGCACCTACGGTACTACCGCGCCTACGACCAGTACTACCGCAAGGCCCGCGGTACTATCGCTCCAAAGAGCAGTACTACCGCGAGCCTCAGAGCAGCAACACTAGGAGTCCTTCATTTCGCTGAGACACGGATAAATGGAGGAAGCCCCAAGGAGCCAAAGGAAAGGGGGTACAAAAGGTGAGACGTGTACGTGAAGATTCCACCCAAACCTTTCCGACGCGGACCCCCTCTTAATAGTACGGCTTTCCTATTACTCAAATACACCGAAAAGAAACATAGAGAAACACCATCTTCAACAGTCTTCGAGGGGCATCAAATCATCTTGTGCCTAGTCATGATATGTCTGAAATACTCAATGCACATGATTAGTCCCCAAGCGCATTGTCATCAATCACCAAAACAACTAAGGGATAAATATGCCCTTACAATCTCCCCTTTTTGGTGGATTGATGACAGTACGGGATTTGCACAGAGGGAGATAACATAGAACATGGGCAAACCCCACATCTCTAAAATATAGACGGGCTTCCCCTAGATGTGTGCTATCTAGAGAAGTGCTTTGGAGTGCACGACACACATACTAGGATCAACACTACCCCTATATTTTATAGACAAGGCATATCTTGCAACAAACAGGCTAACGCTAAGCAAGATAATGGCTAAGAGCATAAAGTAAAGATCACAAGATAACATAGGCTCAATAAGGTACGCTAGTGTGCATATGTCTTACACCATATGATAGAAAGGTCTCACAAGCACAAACCAAACTAAAGCAAACGAGGTTCAATGGAACAAAAGCAAAGCGAAAATACGAAACACGACACACAACTCGCAAATCCTACACTCTCTCCCCCTTTGGCATTGAGACACCAAAAAGGCAGAGAGGACACCTACGACACAAGTGGTGGCTCAAGGTGAAGCGACCACTCGTCACGATCCTCGCCAGACTCGGCAGCGGGAATGGTCTCCTCCTTGTCCTCCTCAGAATCAGTCCACTTGTAGCCCTGCTTCGCCATCCAGTCTGCCTCTGGCGTGATGACCTTCTCAGACCCGCTGGATATCTCCTCGCGAAACATCCTCAAGATCCGCTTGTCGCGGCGGCGACTCTCCTTCTGAGCAACATGAGACCGGTACTGCCCCTTGGCCTGCATGCAGAACAGAGCCTTCATCTTGTTCTTTAGCTTCTTAGCCCAAGAGGGCTCAGAAGATGAAGGCGAGTAGCCAGCAGAGCTTTCCTCATCAGCGTCCTCCTCCTCATTCTCATCCTCATTCACATCCATCTGAGCACCCGCTGCCTGAGCACGGGTAGTAGTGTTGGCCCACTGGGTCTTGACACGGAGCTTGATGGGCTCATGACGAGTCCAGTCAGGGGCAAGAAACTCCTCGTCGGGAAAGAGCTTCTCCCAAGTCTTCGAGATCAATAGAAACAGGTAAGGTCCATAGATGGGTACCTTACGGTTGAACACCGCAAACTGAAGCTCGCACCACATGATATGTGAGACATCAAGTGGTTGCGACTGAGAGTGGCGCGCCTCCTCACAAATGAGCATCATATCCACAAGATAGGCATGCACCTTGTCCTTGTCAACAATGCATGGAAAGAGGGAGTTGCGGAAGATGCGATACATGATGTCAAGGAAGGAGTTCAGTACCCATGCCTTCTTGCCACTGGGAAGAAACTTCTCAACATAGTAGGGCTGAAGCTTGTTCTTGTTGGCTGACTCGGTATTGGCATGAGGGCGAACACCAACGGGCGTGTTGAGCCCCTCATCAGGAACCTGAAGCAAATCCATGAAGTCCTTCCATGTAGCAGTCATCCGCTGTCTGTTGGTCATCTAGGTCATGGTCCGTTCCTCATTAGGATGGAAGTGGACCGTGGCAAAGAACTGGGCACAATCTCAGGGTCATAATCCAGGTGGAAAGAGATCACATCCTCAATTGCAAACTGCTCCACCAGATCCAGAGCCTCACCAAAATAGGCACGATGCTTATCCTGCCTCATATGATTCATGTCGATCCAGTGCATGTCTACATATATGTTCTGGTTGGCCTTATCACATCCAGATAAATGATATACTGCTGCTTAGTCCAGAACAGATCATTCCCTCTGAAGTTGGCATGAGGATTCACATAGGGGTTGATCTTCCTTCGAGTGACAAACTCCACAAGAGGTATCTCATCCATGCCCATGGAGGGCTCCTTGAGCTTGGTGGCGGTGGTCTTGGTCCTGCATTGGGGGGCATTGGAGCCCTCTGGAGCTTCATCTTGGTTGCGCAAACGCTTGGAGCCCGTGTCACGGCTGGGATTGGAACGACGAGCATGGATACCGGAGCCACCACCTATGACACAAAACCACAAAAACACGGAAGAGAAATGAGAAGGGTCAATGCAAAGACCACAACAAAACATGTGAAACAAGTAGAACTCGCACTTGGTAAATGCCACATGGGAGATTTGACAACATCGGTAGTACCGCATGGGTGCGCAGTACTAAAATTTTAGTGCTGCTCCTATCCACGGTAGTACCGCACCAGGACGGCATGGTACTACCATGTCTTGGAGCAGTAGTAAAATTTAAGTTCCGCGCCTCGTGCGGTAGTACCGCTCCTGTGGAGCGGTAGTACCTTACGAGTGGTAGTACCGCACAGGATATGTGGTAGTACCGCACGGTGCCAGATCTGAACCTCCAATGGATCTGAGCATAGTCGTGACAATGAAGGGGTACTACGGCTGATCAAATCTACCACGGGGCAACATATCAAGTACCATCTCTACGCATTACTACTCTCCTACATCCTACTCTTGCAATGATTTGGCCTAAAACCTCAAGAACAACATGCATCTCCCCAAATACCTAGAAACGCAAGAACGAACCAAAGAGAGAGGGATTTGGGGAGAAACCTTGTTCCATGGCAAGAGGAAGAGGTGGGGATCGATCCCACCGGACAAAATGCGAGGAGAGCGGCCGGAGTCGAAGATCCGGCGAGGGTCTCCGGCACCATTCTTGGTCAGGAGAGAGAGACATCGTGGGGAAAAGGATTTGAATGGATATGGGGGAGTTGGAACTCCCCCTGCCCGCTCTTAACCCCCACACGCTCTTGACTGCGTGGTAGTACTGCGTGTCATCGCGGTAGTACCGCCTGGGCGGAAGTACCGCACCGTGGGCGGTAGTATTGCTCCCCCATGCGGCAGTAAAAAATTTACTGTCATGCTGGGTGCGGTAGTACCATGCATAGCTCCTGCGGTAGTACCGTGGCGAACCACGGTAGTACCGATATCGTGGACCCAAGAAAATGCACGTTTCAAAACAGAGAAGAAAGAGGCCTTTCCACTGCAACCTTCACGCGAACGAACACACCAAAGAGCTAACCCACGAGACCACACACTCAAGCTCGGCACGAAGAAAGAAAGGCAAGAGACAACAAGGACTAGACACGCAACAGAACCTCTCCGAAGAGAGGGCGGTGGCCGGAGCCACCTATGTTTGAGTCAATTGGTATGGCACTGCGAAGAATTATCCTTGGGCCCATGACCAAAACTCGTCTTGGAAGCACAAGTACTATTAACAATGGCTAATGTGATGGAGTTGATCAATTTATACATAATGGGGGGAGGGAGAGTTCATTGAGAGAACAACACCCCCTTATGTCCATTCCTACACCTAAACAAGATAACAAGTTGAGCATGGTGGGATGGGCAAGGGTTCAAGCAACATTTCTCGAATCAATGATATTTAGCTCATGCCTTAACTCGCTAAATCTTGCTTCATCCAAAGGCTTCGTGAAGATATCTGCAAGGTTATCATGAGTGCTGACATAGTTGAGCTAGATCTCCCCTCGCCTAATATGATCCCGGATGAAATGATATCGGATCTCAATATGCTTCGTCTTGAAGTGTTGCACCGGGTTGAGAGAAATCTTGATGGCACTTTCATTGTCACACCAAAGAGGCACTTTGTCACAAATGATACCGTAATCCTTTAAAGTTTGCCTCATCCAAAGAAGTTGTGCACAACAACTACCCGCGGCCACATACTCCGCTTCGGTGGACGAGAGAGACACACAACTTTGCTTCTTGGAAGACCAACTCACCAAAGAGCAACCAAGAAATTGGCACCCTCTGGAAGTAGACTTCCTATCCACTTTGTATCCCGCCCAATGGGAGTCTGAATAGCCCACAAGGTTGAAGTTAGATCCTCTTGGATACCATAAGCCAAAGTTTGGGGTATGAGCCAAATATCGAAAGATTCACTTGACTGCCACATAGTGGCTTTCCTTAGGTGCGGCTTGAAACCGTGCACAAATTCCCACACTCAACATGATATCCGGTCTAGATGCACAAAGGTAAAGCAAGGAGCCAATCATGGAGTGATATACCTTTTGATCCACCACTTTACCATTGGGATCTATGTCAAGTTGGCATTTGACGGGCATTGGAGTGGAAGCCGGCTTGACATCACTTATCTTGAATCTCTTGAGCATGTCTTGAGTGTATTTGACTTGGTTGATGAAGGTTCCTTATCTTCGTTGCTTGACTTCGAACCCGAGAAAGAACTTCAACTCGCCCATCATGGACATCTTGAACTTGGAGGTCATGAGTGCGGCAAATTCCTCATTGAAAGCTTTGTTAGGGGAACCAAAGATAATACCATCAACATATAGTTGGCACACAAACAACTCCCCTTTGACCTTCTTAGTAAAAAGAATGGGGTCGATTTTCCCAATTTCAAAACCACGATCTTGCAACAACTTGGTAAGGTGGTCATACCACGCACGTGGGGCTTGCTTAAGGCCATAGAGTGCCTTGTCGAGTTGGTACACATGATCGGGAAAATAGGGATCCTCAAACCCAGGGGGTTGCTTGACATATACCAACTTATTAATAGGACCATTAAGAAAAGCACTCTTCACATCCATTTGTTGTAACTTAAAAGTTATGATGAGAAGCATAAGCAACCAACATGCGAATGTATTCAAGGCGAGCAACGGGAGCAAAGGTTTCACCGTAGTCGATACCCTCGACTTGGGAGTAGCCTTGTGCTACCAAACAAGCCTTGTTGCGAATGATAATTCCATGAGCATCTTGCTTGTTCTTGAATATCCACTTGGTTCCAATGATATTATGGTTCCCCGTTGGCCTTGGCACCAATCTCAACACCTGGTTGTGTTCGAAGTTGTTGAGTTCTTCATGCATGGCATTAAGCCAATCCAGATCCTCGAGCGCCTCATAGACCTTCTGGGGTTCAACACAAGAGACATACGCGTGATGCTCACAATAGTTTGCTAATTGTCTACGAGTGCTTACCCCCTTTCTTAATCTTCCAAGAACATTTGTCATCAGATGAACTTTGGTGGATAGCTTGGATGTGATTTTGGCGGCACGACGCTCTAATTCCTCCTCCGGAGAGAGTCGAGGAGCGGTTACTTGATCATCTTGGGCGTCGTCTTGAGCTTGTTCTTGATCTTGAGCTTGCTATTGATCTTGAACTTGCTTGGATGATAGAACTTGACCTTGGGCATCACTTGGGTATTCAACACCATCTTGATGATGATCTTGCCCTTGGTCATGTTCATGAGGTTGAGGGCCTTCACTTTGTTCTTCGGAAGCGTGTGGGCCTTGGGTTGGTGATGGCTCCACGTGAGTGGAACATTGTCCTTCTCCTTAGGTCACAAGGGGATCCTCAATGGGTAGGATAAAACCAACACCCATTCTTCTTATGGCTTGGGGAGGAATTTCATCACCTACATCACAAGTGCCACTTAGCTCCACTTGGGAGCCGTTATTCTCATCAAACTCCATGTTACATGTCTCCTCAATAAGTCCTGTGGACTTGTTGAGGACACGGTAAGCGTGAGAGTTTGTAGCATAACCAACAAATATGCCCTCATAAGCTCTAGCCTCAAATTTAGACAACCGAACACCTTTCTTGAAAATGAAACACTTACACCCGAACACCCAGAAGTACTTGATGTTCGGCTTGTTGCCGGTGAGAATCTCATATGGAGTCTTGTTCAAGCCTTTGCGGAGATAGAGCCGATTGGATGCATGACACACGATGTTGATGGCTTCGGCCCAAAAGTTGTATGGAGACTTGAACTCTGCCATCATGGTCCTTGCCGCATCCATCAACGTCCAGTTCTTCCTCTCCACTACACCATTTTGTTGAGGGGTGTAAGGTGCGGGATATTGATGCTTGATCCCCTCATCACTAAGAAACTCATCCAAGGTGTAGTTCTTGAACTCGGTGCTGTTGTCACTTCTTATTGTCAATATCTTTGCATTGTGTTGACGTTAGGCTTCATTTGCAAAGTCAATGACGGTTTGTTGGGTCTCGCTCTTCCTCTTGAAGAAATATACCCAAGTGTATCTTGAATAATCATCCACAATCAACAAGCAATACTTTCTACCCCAAGACTATCAAAGGATGGAGGCCCAAAGAGATCCAAGTGAAGGAGCTCCAAAGGCCTCTTCGAGTAAATGATAGTCGTGGGAGGGTGAGCCTTTTCATGTAGCTTTCCTTTGATACAAGAACTGCAAGCACGCCCTTTAGCAAAACTAACATTTGTTAGTCCATGGACATGGTCCCCCTTGAGAATAATTTGCAAAGATCTCATATTGACATGGGCTAAAAGGTGATGCCAAAGCCATCCCACGTCAACTTTAGCCATTAGGCATGTCGCGGTCTTAGTGGGTCGCTCCGAAAAGTTAATCACATAGAGACCGTTCTCGACATTCCCAACAAAGGATACTTTAAGAGTCTTGCTCCACAAGAGGGCCACGGTATCAACATCAAAGAAAGTGGCAAAGCCCATGAGTGCGAGTTGACAAACGGAAAGTAAATTGTATGCAAGGGACTCAACAAGCATGACCTTCTCTATCGTGAGATCATGAGAAATGACAACCTTGCCAAGTCCTAGTACCTTATAGGATGAGGCATCACCCACTCGACATTGGTGGGCATAGATGGAATCTTGTGAACGTCCACCACAAAGTCCTTGCTTCCGGTCATATGATTAGTGGCTCCACTATCGAGCAACCATGATCCCCCACCGGAAGCAAACACCTACAAGAGATCAATGCTTGGTTTTAGGTACCCATTTTGTAATGGGTCCTTTGAGGTTAGTAATAAGGGTCTTAGGAACCCAAATATACCATTCAATGTACTCATAGGAGGAACCAACAAATTTGGCATAAACATGTCCATCACTAGCACGGCATAACACATAAGAAGGGTTAAAGTCGTCGACTTTGTTTGGAGGGGTTGCATTGCCCTTCTTGGCATCACTACCCTTCACAATGTTCTTCTTCTTCTCCTGGGAAGCACCCTCTCCCTCCTTCACAAAAGTTTTCTTGAGAGGCGGAGGTCGTTTGGCCTTGTCTTCCTTCTTATTGTTCTTGGAGTTGGGTGTGAACCCAATCCCTTCCTTGGCCACAATCTCCTTTTGATTGCTCAAAAGGTCGTTGAGGTTCTTCTCACCTTGTATGCATGACACAAGACCTTTCTCAAGTTGCTTCTTCAACTTTGCATTCTCCTCAACAAGATGCACATCCTCACAACAAGGGTTAGTAGCATTTGCATTATCAATTAAAACCATGTGAGGAAAAGTGGCTTTATCCTTGGTTAGCTTCACTTGGAGTTGATCATCAGACTCCTTGAGGCTAGCATGAACACCTTCAAGGCATTGTGAGCCTTGTCAAGTATATCAAACTCCTCCTTGAGTTTACCAAGATCAACCCCAAGCTTGGCCTTTTTGGAGTTTATCACACGAGATACAACAAGTGCATGATCAAGATCTTTCTTTAATTTAGCATGGTCGTCGTTGTATGACTCCTCAAGAACCAAACGAAAACCTCGCTCTTCCTCAAGAGCATTGGAAAGATCCGAAATCTCATCGGCATAGTCATGACTATGCCCCTCCATCTTAGAGATGGTATCTTCGTGAGCCTCGATCATGTCATTGTCTTCACCAAGTTGTTCCAAGAGAGAAACGAAGTGCTTGTTGGATTTACCATTGAGTTTACTCATAAAAGAGTCAAATTCATTTTCCTCCACATTAGACCCCTCATGTTTATCAATGCAATCCGTCAAAGAAGGATTATTGATGATGGTAGTTTTGATGTTGGGGGTTACCTGGTTGGTGGCTTTAGCCATGAAGCACTTGGCGGTGATGTTCTCATTGGGTGAGTGCTACCTCTTGAGCACTGCGTTGGATTTCCCCGAAGAGGAAGGGATGATGCAGCAAAGTAGCGTAAGTATTTCCCTCAGTTTTTGAGAACCAAGGTATCAATCCAGTAGGAGGCTACTCTCGAGTCCCTCGTACCTACACAAAAACAATAGCTCAATGCAACCAACGCGCTTAGGGGTTGTCAATCCCTTCGCGGTCACTTACGAAAGTGAGATCTGATAGAGATGATAAATAATATTTTTGGTATTTTTGGTATAGAGATGCAAAGTAAATAAAGTAAAAGCAAAGCAATAATAATGTGATGGAGATTGATATGATGAGAAAGAGACCCGGGGGCCATAGGTTTCACTAGTGGCTTCTCTCAAGAGCATAAGTATTCTACGGTGGGTCAACAAATTACTATTGAGCAATTGACAAAATTGAGCATAGTTATGAGAATATCTAGGTATGATCATGTATATAGGCATCACGTCCGAGAAAAGTAGACCGAAATGATTCTGCATCTACTACTATTACTCCACTCATTGACCGCCATCCAGCATGCATCTAGAGTATTAAGTTAAAAACAGAGTAACACCTTAAGCAAGATGACATGATGTAGAGGGATAATTTCATGCAATATGATAAAAACCCCATCTTGTTATCCTCGATGGCAACAATACGATACGTGCCTTGCTGCCCCTTCTGTCACTGGGAAAGGACACCGCAAGATTGAACCCAAAGCTAAGCACTTTTCCCATGGCAAGAAAAACCAATCTAGTAGGCCAAACCAAACTGATAATTCGAACAAACTTGCAAAGATAACCAATCATACATAAACGAATTCAGAGAAGATTAAATATTATTCATAGATAGACTGGATCATAAACCCACAATTCATCGGTCTCGACAAACACACCACAAAAAGAAGATTACATCGAATAGATCTCCACGAGAGAGGGGGAGAACATTGTATTGAGATCCAAAAAGAGAGAACAAGCCATCTAGCTACTAGCTATGGACCCGTAGGTCTGAAGTAAACTACTCACACTTCATAGGAGGGGCTTGGATGATGATGTAGAAGCCCTCCGTGATCGATGCCCCCTCCGGTGGAGCTCCGGAACAGGCCCCAAGATGGGATCTCGTGGATACAGAAAGTTGCGGCGGTGGAATTAGGTTTTTGGCTCCGTCCCCGATCGTTTGGGGATACGTGGATATATATAGGAGGAAGAAGTACGTCGGTGGAGCTTCGAGGGGCCCACGAGGCAGGGGGCGCGCCCTAGGGGGACGCCCCTACCCTCGTGACCACCTCGTGGCTTTCTTGATGGAGGGTCCAAGTCTCCTGGATCTTATCTGATGAGTAAATCACGTTTCCTAAGGTTTCATTCCGTTTGGACTCCGTTTGATAGTCCTTTTCTTCGAAACCCTAAAACAGGCAAAAAACAACAATTCTGGGCTGGGACTCCGGTTAATAGGTTAGTCCCAAAAATAATATAAAAGTGGAAAGTAAAGCCCAATAATGTCTAAAACAGTCGATAATATAGCATGGAGCAATCAAAAATTATAGATACGTTGGAGACGTATCAAGCATCCCCAAGCTTAATTCCTGCTCGTCCTCGAGTAGGTAAATGATAAAAACAGAATTTTTGATGCAGAGTGCTACTTTGCATAATTTTAATGTAATTCTTCTTAATTGTGGTATGAATATTCAGATCCGAAAGATTCAAGACAAAAGTTCATATTGACATAAAAATGATAATACTTCAAGCATACTAACTAAGCAATTATGTCTTCTCAAAATAACATGGCCAAAGAAAGTTCATCCCTACAAAATCATATGGTTTAGTCATGTTTCATTTTCGTCACACAAGAATGCTATCATCATGCACAACCCCGATGAGAAGCCAAGCAATTGTTTCATACTTTAGTAATTTCAAACCTATAAACTTTCACGCAATATATGAGCGTGAGCCATGGACATAGCACTATGGGTGGAATAGAATATAATGGAGGGGGGTTATGTGGAGAAGACAAAAAAGGAGAAAGTCTCACATCAACGAGGCAAATCAATGGGCTATGGAGATGCCCACCGATTGATGTTAATGCAAGGAGTAGGGATTGCCATGCAACGGATGCACTAGAGCTATAAATGTATGAAAGCTCAAGAAAAGAAACTAGTGGGTGTGCATCCAACTTGCTTGCTCATGAAGACCTAGGGCACTTGAGGAGGACCATTGTTGGAATATACAAGCCAAGTTCTATAATGAAAAATTCCCACTAGTATATGAAAGTGATAACATGAGAGACTCTCTACTATGAAGATCATGGTGCTTCTTTGAAGCACAAGTGTGGTAAAAGGATAGTAACATTGTCCCTTCTCTCTTTTTCTCTCATTTTTTGGGCCTTCTCTTTTTTATGGCCTTTCCTTTTTTATACCTCACTTGGGATAATGCTCTAATAATGATGATCATCACACTTCTATTTATTTACAACTCAATGATTACAACTCGATACTAGAACAAAGATGACTCTATATAAATGCCTCCGGTGGTGTACCGGGATATGCAATGAACCAAGAGTGACATGTATGAAAGAATTATGAACGGTGGCTTTGCCACAAATACTATGTCAACTACATGATCATGCTAAGCAATATGACAATGATGAATGTGTCATGATGAACGGAATGGTGGAAAGTTGCATGGCAATATATCTCGGAATGGCTATGGAAATGCCATAATAGGTAGGTATGGTGGCTGTTTTGCGGAAGATATAAGGAGGTTTATGTGTGAAAGAGCGTATCATATCACGGGGTTTGGATGCACCGGCGAAGTTTGCGCCAACTCTCAATGTGAGAAAGGGCAATGCACGGTATCGAAGAGGCTAGCAAGGATGGAAGGGTGAGAGTGCGTATAATCCATGGACTCAACATTAGTCATAAAGAACTCACATACTTATTGCAAAAATCTACAAGTCTTCAAAAACCTCGGCACTACGCGCATTCTCCTAGGGGGATAGATTGGTAGGAAAAGGCCATCGCTCGTCCCTGATCGCCACTCATAAGGAAGACAATCAAATAACACCTCATGTTTCAAATTTGTTGCATAACATTTTCCATACATGCATGCTACGGGACTTGCAAACCTCAACACAAGTATTTCTCAATTTCACAACTACTCAACTAGAATGACTTTGATATTATTACCTCCATATCTCAAAACAATCATCAAGCATCAAACTTTTCTTAGTATTCAACACACTCATAAGAAAGTTTTATTATTAATCTAGCATACCAAGCATATTAGGATTTTAAGCAAATTACCATGATATTAAGACTCTCAAAATAATCTAAGTGAAGCATGAGAGATCAATAGTTTCTATAAAACAAATCCACCACCGTGCTCTAAAATATATAAGTGAAGCACTAAAGCAATACTATAAAGCTCAAAAGATATAAGTGAAGCACATAGAGTATTCTATCAAATTCCAAATCATGTATGGCTCTCTCAAAAGGTGTGTACAGCAAGGATGATTGTGGTAAACTAAAAAGCAAAGACTCAAATCATAAAAGACGCTCCAAGCAAAACACATATCATGTGGTGAATAAAAATATAGCTCCAAGTAAAGCTACCGATAGAAGTAGACGAAAAAGAGGGGATGCCTTCCGGGGCATCCCCAAGCTTTGGCTTTTTGGTGTCCTTAGATTATCTTGGGTTGCCGTGGGCATCCCCAATCTTAGGCTCTTTCCACTCCTTGTTCCATAATCCATCAAGTCTTTACCCAAAACTTGAAAACTTCACAACACAAAACTTAAAGTAGAAAACTCGTGAGCTCCGTTAGCGAAAGAAAACAAAAGATCACTTCAAGGTACTGTAATGAACTCATTATTTATTTATATTGGTGTTATACCTAATGTATTCCAACTTCTCTATGGATTATAGACTATTTTACTAGCCATAGATTCATCAAAACAAGTAAACAACACACGAAAAAAAGAATCTGTCAAAAACAGAACAGTCTGCAGTAATCTGTAGCTAGCGCAAGATCTGGAACCCCAAAAATTATAAAATAAATTGTTGGACGTGAGGAATTTATCTATTAATCATCTGCAAAAAGAATTAACTAAATATAACTTTCCAAATAAAAATTACAGCAGTTCTCGTGAGTGCTAAAGTTTCTGTTTTTTACAGCAAGTTCAACAAGACTTTCCCCAAGTCTTCCCAACGGTTCTACTTGGCACAAACACTAATTAAACACAAAAAACACAACCAAAACAGAGGCTAGATAATTTATTTATTACTAAATAGGATCAAAAAGCAAGGAATAAAAATAAAATTGGGTTGCCTCCCAACAAGCGCTATCGTTTAACGCCCTTAGCTAGGCATAACAAGCAAGAATAGATCTAGGTATTGCCATCTTTGGTAGGCAATCCATAAGTGGCTCTCATGATAGATTCATATGGTAATTTTATTTTATTTCTAGGAAATTGTTCCATGACCTTTTTTAATGGAAATTGGAATCTAATATTCCCTTCCTTCATATCAATAATTGCACCAACCGTTCTAAGGAAAGGTCTACCAAGAATAATAGGGCAAGAAGGATTGCAATATATATCAAGAACGATAAAATCTACGGGCACATAATTCCTATTTGCAACAATAAGAACATCATTAATTCTTCCCATAGGTTTCTTAATAGCGGAATCTGCAAGATGCTAGTTTAGAGAGCAATCATCAAAATCACGGAAATCTAGTAAATCACACAAAGTTTTGGGAATAGTAGAGACACTAGCACCCAAATCACACAAAGCATAAAACTCATAATTTTTAATTTTAATTTTAATAGTTGGTTCCCACTCATCATAAAGTTTTCTAGGGATAGAAAGTTCCAATTCAAGTTTTTCTTCATAAGATTGCATCAAGGCATCAACGATATGTTTAGTAAACGCTTTATTTTGACTATAAGCGTGAGGAGATTTGAACATGGATTGCAACAAGGAAATACAACCAATCAAAGAGCAATTTTCATAGTTAAATTCCTTGAAATCCATAATAGTGGGTTTAGCAACATCTAGGGTTTTAATTTCTTCAATCCCACTTTTATCAAATTTAGCATCAAGATCAACAAATTCCGAATTCTTAGAACGCCTTCTAGGTAAAGGTGGATCATAATCAGTCCCATCATTATCAAGATTCATATAGCAAAACAAAGATTTAGTAGGGGACACATCAATAACTTTTATATCTTCATCATTATTTTCATAGGAACTAGAAGAACGCGCTTTTATAAAGGCATCTTTCTTAGCACGCATCCTAGCGGTTCTTTCTTTGCACTCGTCAATGGAAATACTCATGGCTTTGAGAGACTCATTGATATCATGCTTAGGTGGAATAGATCTAATTTTCAAAGAATCAACATCAAGAGCAATTCTATCAACGTTCCTAGCCAAATCATCAATCTTAAGCAATTTTTCTTCAATCATAGCATTAAAATTCTTTTGCAAAGAAATAAATTCTTTAATATTAGATTCAAAATCAGGGGGCATCTTATTATAATTTCCATAAGAATTTTTGTAGAAATTACCATAATTATTAGAGGGATTACTAGGATAAGGCCTAGGATTGAAATTTCCTCTATACGCGTTGTTACCAAAATTGTTCCTACCAACAAAATTCACATCCATAGATTCATTATTATTCTCAATCAAAAGTAGACAAGGGAACAACATTAGGATCAGAAGAAACACTCTTATTAGCAAATAATTTCATAAGTTCATCCATCTTTCCACTCAAAACATTAATTTCTTCTATCGCATGCACCTTTTTAGTAGATCTTTCAGTATGCCATTGAGAATAATTAACCATAATATCATCTAGGGGTATAGTAGCTTCTCCTAAAGTGATTTCCATAAAAGTGCCTCCCGCGGCCGAATCTAAAAGATTTCTAGAAGAAAAATTCAATCCGGCATAAAAAATTTGTATAATCATCCACAAATTCAAACCATGAGTTGGGCAATTACGTATCATTAATTTCCTTCTCTCCCAAGCTTGTGCAACATGTTCATGATCAAGTTGCTTAAAATTCATAATATCGTTTTTAAAAGAGATGATCTTAGCGGGAGGAAAATAGTTAGAGATAAAAGCATCTTTGCACTTGTTCCATGAATCAATACTATTTTTAGGCAAAGACGAAAACCAAGCTTTAGCACGATCTCTAAGCGAAAAGGGAAATAGCTTCAATTTAACAATATTATTATCGACATCTTTCTTCTTTTTCATGTCACACAAATCAACGAAGCTATTAAGATGGGTAGCGGCATCTTCACTAGGAAGGCTAGAGAATGGATCTTTCATGACAAGATTCAACAAAGCAGTATTAATTTCACAAGATTTAGCATCGGTAAGAGGAGCAATCGGAGTGCTAAGGAAATCATTATTATTGGTGTTGGTGAAGTCACACAATTTAGTATTATCTTGAGCCATCGCGACAAACAAGCAAACTAACACACGAGCAAACAAAAAGCAAACGGGCAAAAAGGCAAACGGAGAAAGAGAGGGAGGATAGAGAGAGAGGGCGAATAAAACAGCAAGGGTGAATTGGGGGGAGAGGAAAATGAGAGGCAAATAGCAAATAATGTAATGCGGGAGATAGGGATTGTGATGGGTACTTGGTATGTTGACTTTTGTGCAGACTCCCCGGCAATGGCGCCAGAAATTCTTCTTGCTACCTCTTGAGCACTACGTTGGATTTCCCCAAAGAGGAAGGGATGATGCAGCAAAGTAGCGTAAGTATTTCCCTCAGTTTTTGAGAACTAAGGTATAAATCCAGTAGGAGGCTATGCTCGAGTCCCTCGTACCTACACAAAAACAATAGCTCAACGCAACCAACGCGCTTAGGGGTTGTCAATCCCTTCATGGTCACTTACGAAAGTGAGATCTGATAGAGATGATAAATAATATCTTTGGTATTTTTGGTATAGAGATGCAAAGTAAATAAAGTAAAAGCAAAGTAAAATAAAAGCAATAATAAAGTGATGGAGATTGATATGATGAGAAAGAGACCCGGGGGCCATAGGTTTCACTAGTGGCTTCTCCCAAGAGCATAAGTATTCTACGGTGGGTGAACAAATTACTATTGAGCAATTGACAAAATTGAGCATAGTTATGAGAATATCTAGGTAAGATCATGTATATAGGCATCACGTCCGAGACAAGTAGACCGAAACGATTCTGCATCTACTGCTATTACTCCACTCATCGACCGCTATCCAGCATGCATCTAGAGTATTAAGTTAAAAACAGAGTAACGCCTTAAGCAAGATGACATGATGTAGAGGGATAATTTCATGCAATATGATAAAAACCCCATCTTTTTATCCTCGATGGCAACAATACAATACGTGCCTTGCTGCCCCTTCTGTCACTAGGAAAGGACACCGCAAGATTGAACCCAAAGCTAAGCACTTCTCCCATCGCAAGAAAAACCAATCTAGTAGGCCAAACCAAACTGATAATTCGAAGAGACTTGCAAAGGTAACCAATCATACATAAAATAATCCAGAGAAGATTCAAATATTATTCATAGATAGACTGGATCATAAACCCACAATTCATTGGTCTCAACAAACACACCGCAAAAAGAAGATTACATCGAAAGATCTCCATGAGAGAGGGGGAGAACATTGTATTGAGATCCAAAAAGAGAGAAGAAGCCATCTAGCTACTAGCTATGGACCCGTAGGTCTGAAGTAAACTACTCACACTTCATCGGAGGGGCTTGGATGATGATGTAGAGGCCCTCCGTGATCGATGCCCCCTCCGGCAGAGCTCCGGAACAGGCCCCAAGATGGGATCTCGTGGATACAGAAAGTTGCGCCGGTGGAATTAGGTTTTTGGCTCCGTCCCCGATCGTTTGGGGGTACGTGGATATATATAGGAGGAATAAGTACGTCGGTGGAGCTTCGAGGGGCTTTCTTGATGGAGGGTCCAAGTCTCCTAGATCTTATCTGATGAGTAAATCACGTTTCCAAAGGTTTCATTCCGTTTGGACTCCGTTTGATATTCCTTTTCTTCGAAACCCTAAAATAGGCAAAAAACAGCAATTCTGGGCTGGGCCTCCATTTAATAGGTTAGTCCCAAAAATAATATAAAAGTGGAAAATAAATCCCAATAATGTCTAAAATAGTAGATAATATAGCATATAGCAATCAAAAATTATAGATACGTTGGAGACGTATCAATGAGTTGAAGAGAGACACCCGTGGAGTTGTTGCAATGGCAACGGAGGCCATGGCAACCGACTCACCATCTTCATCATCATCATCATCATCCTCATGGTACTCTTCTTGAGCCACCAACCCTTTAGGAGGAGTCTTCTTGGTGAAGTTGCTCTTGTTGGGAAAAGACTTGGCCTTGTCCTTTTGGATTAGCTTTCCACCATTGTCTTCCCTCTTCTCATAAGGATATTCCGCAATAAAGTGGCTCACATTGCCACAATTATAGCAAGTCCTCACTTGTTGCTTGACCTTCACGCCACTTGAGTTGTTCTTGTTGAAGTTTTGCCTTGTGTTCTTCTTGCTCCAAAATTGCCTTGAAGCAAGAGCCATGTGTTCATGATAAGCATACTTTGTATCTTCGGGGTTGCTCTCCTCTTCTTCCTCTTCTTCCTCTTCTTCCACACTAGCCTTGGCCTTCAAGGCAATATTGGGATTCTTAGCTCTTTGAGAATGTAACACCGCATTGTTGACGGTCTTGTCCAAGATACTCATAGCCACAAACTCATCCAACACTTCGCTTGAGGACAAAGTGTGAAAGTCCAGCCGTTGACGAATGACGGAGGACATGGCCTTGTGGTAAGGCATCAAGGCCTTGAGGAATTTGCGCTTGATCCAATTGTCATCCGTATCCTTGCTCCCATGATCTCGGAGTGAGACAGCGAGAGTTGTTAATCTCTGATAGAGCTCATGAGGTTCTTCATCATCTTTCATTGCAAACTCATCGGCTTTGTCTTCCACTACTTCATAGTTGGAGCGTTGAATGCTTGCGCTTCCCCTGTAGAGGGAAACAACATGCCACCAAGCATCCTTGGCCACGGTGAAGGGTCGGAGATGAGCAAGATCTTCAGGTGGAATTGCATCTTGGATGATGAAGAGAGCATTCTAATTGAATTGATTATCCGCGGCTTTTCTAGGGGTGAAGTTGCTTCAGTCATGCAGATAAAAACCTTCTTCAATGATTCTCCAAAGGTTAGTATTAACATGGTTCAAATGACGCTTAAAGCGATAAACCCAAGAATCAAAGTCCTCATTTTTTACAATCTTAGGGGGAGGACCGGCATGATTCAAATGAATGGAAGGAATTGGTCCACCATAAGTAAGTGGAGGTTCCACATGGGCAAAGATGTCGTTGCCAATTTTACCACTAGAAGAAGGAGCCTTTTCACTAGTAGCTCCCCCTTGTCGGAGTTAGCATCCATCACCTTGTTAGTGGTATCACCCACTTTCACCGGAGCGGTAGATAGTTTAAGCCCTTCTAAGAATTTATTAAACATGCTTTCAACCTCGATTGTCATGGAGGTTTTCAATGTGTCCAAAGCCACATTGAATTCCTCACGAGAGACTGCGGTTCCCCCATCGGCCGTAGACGAGATCGGATTTGCACCGGAGTGCTCCTCCTCTCCGTCTACGGTGTTCAACCATACTCTTCGGATGGTAAAGTCCTTAAGAAAGAGACGAGGCTCTGATACCAATTGAAAGGATCGATATAGTTGACTAAAGGGGGGTGAATAGGCAACTAACAATTTTTAGCTTTTCTTTACCAATTTAAACTTTGCATCAAAGTAGGTTGTCTAAATATGCAACTATGTGAGTAACCTATATGATGCAACAACAACAAGCACACAAGCAAGAAAGGGATATAATACAAATAAGCTTGCACAAGTAAAGGCACGAGATAACCAAGAGTGGAGCCGGTGAAGACGAGGATGTGTTACCGAAGTTCCTTCCTTTTGAGGGGAAGTACATCTCTGTTGGAGCTGTGTGGAGGCACAATGCTCCCCAAGAAGCCACTAGAGCCACCGTATTCTCCTCATGCCCTCACACAATGCGAGATGCCGTGATTCCACTATTGGTGCCCTTGGAGGCGGCGACCGGACCTTTACAAACAAGGCTGGGGCTATCTCCACAACTTAATTGGAGGCTCCCAACGACACCATGAAGCTTCACCACAATGGAATATGGCTCCACGGTGACCTCAACCGTCTAGGGTTCTCAAACACTGAAGAGTAACAAGATCCGCGAGGGATTAGTGGGGGAATCAAATATCTCTTGGTGGATGTGTAGATCTAGGCCTTCTCATCCAATCCCTAGGAGATCAACAAGTTTTATCGGCTATAGAGAGAGAGATCGGGTGAAAATGAAGCTTGGAGCAACAATGGAGGTTAGAGATGGAAGAGGTAGCAAACTCGGAGAAGAAGACACCCCTTATATACTGGAAGAACAAATCCAACTATTATCCACCAACTCAGCCTGCGAAGCACGGTACTACCGCACGGGGGACGCGGTACTACCGCATGGGCACACCGTACTACCGCGAGGCACCACGTTACTACCGCCCAAGCAGCAGGAACCAAACCCACCCTGATGCGATGAAGCAGAGGGCGGTAGAACCGCTGGCGTGGTACTACCGCTCCCCCTTGCGGTACTACCGCAAGGCAAGGATAGACCAGATATGGGAAGGCATGGACATATAAAAATACATCCGTGACCACTTCTGCTGAGTTGGGATCTGTGCAAAAATCTGACATGGTAGTACCGCAAGCCTGGAGCGATACTACCACGTAGGGCGCGGATGTAAAAAATTACATCCGCCCCTATTTCTGCTCATGTTGTTGTGCCAGGATAGGGCTCACGGTACTACAGCACCCAAGGGGCTGTACTACCGCGTAGGGCGCGGATGTAAAAAATTACATCCGCCCCTACAACCGCTGGAGCGGCTAAGCCTGGCCTGAGGCCACGGTACTACCGCTCCCAAGAAGCGGTACTACCGTGAGCACCTGCGGTACTACCGCGCCTACGGCCGGTACTACCGCAAGGCCCGCGGTACACTCCAAAGAGCAGTACTACCGCGCGCCTCAGAGCAGCAACACTAGGAGTCCTTCATTTCGCAGAGACACGGATAAATGAAGGAAGCCCCAAGGAGCCAAAGGAAAGGGGGTGTGAAAGGTGAGACGTGTACGTGAAGATTCCACCCAAACCTTTCCGACGCAGACCCCCTCTTAATAGTACGGCTTTCCTATGACTCAAATCCACCGAAAAGAAACGTAGAGAAACACCGTCTTCAACTGTCTTCGAGGGGCATCAAATCCTCTTGTGCCTAGTCATGATATGTCTGAAATACTCAATGCACACAATTAGTCCGCAAGCGCATTGTCATCAATCACCAAAACAACTAAGGGATAAATATGCCCTTAGATTGAGTTTCCTAGGCATTTAATGTCCATAATTCAAATCTGAACTACGAATACATGCTCCAGTTCACCAAAATGGCTAGAAAAATTATACATGTGTCCTTGGGTGCATGTTTAGGTCTCAGGCTAGGAATGGGAACGAATTACAACCGTACCGGTGTCTTGGCTCTTCCTCAAAAATTTCGAATCTCAATTTTTAAGTCCCCATAAATCCTAAACTCACCAGAAAGTCATCAAAGGTGGCAAGGTGTCATGTCATGGCACACATATATGTCGTGGTAAAAACACTGCCAATTTGGGCCAAGCTTTATCACAAACCTCTTACAAACCGGAGCCTGTCGCAAGAACCCTCGTGGTTTCGATTGGGAAATGTGTCCCCTTGTGGGCCAAACGATAATCACTCCCTCTTATAGCCACATATTTTCTTCTATAAGCGACACAGAACAACTGGGACTCGCGCTGAACTTTGAAATTATTCAGGGTTCGTTTGACCTTTTTTATTCATTAATTGAGTTTTCTAAGCATTTAATGTCCACCATTCAAATCCAAACTACAAATACATGCTCCAGTGCACCAAAATGGCTAGAAAAAACATACATGTTTCCTTGGGGTGCATGTTTAGGTCCCATGGAACTAGTGGGAACGAATTCAACCGTCTCACCGTCCTAGCTTGGCTACAAATATTGTGAATCTCAGTTTTTAAATGTCTGTAAATCCAAAACTCACCAGGGAATCATGAAACTTGGCATGGTGTCACTACATGGTATATATAAATTGTCCAATTTGGGTGAAGCTATATTACAAGCCTTTTACAAACCGGAGCCTGTTGCAACCCTCATGGTTCCGGTAAGGAAACATGCCCCTCTTATGGGCAAAATGATAATCGATGCCTCTTCTCGCCTTGAGCTCTGTTTTCTACAGGCAACATAGAATAACAGGAGTGTCGGGCTGAAATTTGAAACTGTTCAGGGTTCGTTTGGCCATTGTATATATATTAGTAATTACTAAGTTTTCTATGCATTTAATGTAGTCCATAATTCAAATTTGAACTACAACCACATGCTCCAGTGAAGCAAAATGGGCAGGAAATCATACATGTGTCATTGGGTGCATGTTTAGGTCTCGTTTAAGGAATGAGAATGAATTACAAAATTGTCGTCGTCCTGAAACAATGAGAATCTCAGTTTTTGAATCCCAGTAAATAAAAAAGTCACCCAAAAACATTAGTAGCCAACATAGTCCTTTTTGAAACAAAAAGCTGACACGTTAATATCGCAAACGCTTGTATTATATTTACCATGTCGAAATTTAACCATACTCGATGGCATGCGTGCAGCTGTTTGATTAGACGGGACGAGCGCGAGAAGTCCGCCGTGCAGCTTCGACGGGACGCGTGCAAGAAGTCCGTCGCGCAGGCTCGACGGGACGCGTGCATCCTGTCCACCTCGCAGGCTCGACAGGACACGTGCGAGAAGCAAGGCGGCCCATGCTCATCGGGAAGCGAGCTCTTTGACATCCATGCACCAGCCGCCACCCACCTTGTTCACAACTTCTCTATTAATGGGTTAATTAAAGCACCTCACTACAAAAAAAGACACATCCATGACATTTTGGGCCAAACGAATTTTTTTTCTATCATACATATGACACTTCTATGACGATAATTGTGACAAAACCCGGTATCATCATAGATGTGGTGGGCTCCTACTTCTTTTTCAAAAAATCATGAGAGAAAATGGGCTTTTCGTCCTGGGCGGGCCGGAGACGCAGCTGCATGACATTCTTTGGGCCGTCCATGACAGAAAAAATCGTGGTAGAAGCGAGGGGGAGGAAAATTTCGGGGAGTTCCCGGTTACGGTGGGAGGTCGGGGGCCGAGCGATGCGCGTTTCTCTCGTACACGTACGCGCGTGTGTGCAAGGCGTTGGCTCTAACTGAACCCGAGCGAGGCGTTAGGCTCTAACTGAACCTGAGCGATTGCACTGCAGGCTACGCGTTACTGAACTCGAGCGATCGATCGATGGCTGTTAACTGAACCCGATCGAGCGATTCCTTGGCTACTGCTGCTAACTGAAGCCGATCGATGGGATGAACAATGAGCATTGCGGGGGGGGGGGGGGGGGGGGGGGGGTTGGATGAATAGTGAGCGGTGGCGTTGCCTCTGGATGAACAGGACCCCGTGGTGTGGTGGAGGGCTGGATGAATAGTAGACGGTGGAGGGGTGCCCGTGGAGGGGTGGGTGAAGAGGACCCCGTGGTGTGTTGGGCAGGATGAACAGTAGACGGTGGAGGGGTGCCCGTGGAGGGGTGGTTGAACAGGACCCCGTGGTGTGGAGGGCTGGATGAATAGTAGACGGTGGAGGGGTGGTTCAACAGTAGCCGGTGGAGTAGCGCGCGGTGGAGGCTGGATGAACAGGAGCCCGTGGAGGCTGGTGGAGGTCGACGGTGGATGAACAGTAGCTCGTGGAGGCTGGAGGGGGTCGACGGTGGAGCTGAACAGTATCCCGTGGAGTCCCGTTTTGCGGTACGCCACACCCCTCCCGATGAACAGGACCCCTGTTTCGACTGTAGCGCTCCAACACAAGTCCGTTTCCTCCGTTTTGTGGTACGCCACACCCCTCCCGATCAACAGGACCCCCGTTTTAACCGTAGGAGGTCTGTTTCCTCCGTTTTGCGGTACGCCACACCCCTCCCGATCAACAGGACCCCAGTTTCGACCGTAGGAGGTCCGTTTCCTCTGTTTTGCGGTACACCACACCCCTCGCGATCAATAGGACCCCCGTTTCGACCGTAGGAGGTCCGTTTCCTCCGTTGTGCGGTACGCCAGGCCTCGTTTCCATCGCCTCTTCCGTCCAAGCCCCCCCGATGAACATGATCACACATTCCGTTTTGACCCATGAACACGACGACGACACTGTTTCTCCGTTCCGACCCAACCATGTACACGAGCCCTCGCCGTACGTATGCGCGAGTAGGCGTTCGAGACCCCGCCCGTATGTACAGATACGTGGCCGTATTTTCTTTCTTGCACCCTGGCCGTTGTACGTACGTGTACATGCTACGTGCGCGCCTCTACTACGACACGTGTGCGCCTCTACTACGACACGTGCACGCCTCTACATCCACCAGTATATATGTACGTACACGTTCGCGACCAGAATGACAATGCTACGTACGCTTCGACCAGATGGGTCCCGACTGTCAGGCACTTCCTTGCGTGTGAAGGTGTAGCTGGTGGGTCCCAGCAGTCAGGGGGAAACCTTTTTTTCGTTAAATATGGTGGCCCGTCCGATGGGTCCCTACTGTCAGGTGGAGGAAATAAAGTCATCTCCTGAATCCTCATGTTCGTTGACCATGTTAACAATGCTCGGCGCCACGGCGAGCGCAACAACTCAAAGGACAACGGAGAGGGCCTCGCGGGCCCTACGGATGGTCTGATACAGCGCTCGCTACTCATTCAGGAAGCCAGGATCATCGGACACCTATGAGCACCTTCGAGAAACTGAGACGGCATGAAACGGTAAGGCCGCGCTTGGGAGCTCTGGTTTATTTCAAACCTGTATTAACATACAAGTGTAATTTACTCGTCATCAAAAACAAAACGTAACATACAGCCGTAATGAAACCAAGGGCCCGAGATCTGTAAGTAAAACCGGCGGGTTATGCGTGTAATTTGAGAGACCAGTGTATATTTTACGAGACCTGCTATATGGACGACATTACCAGACGATACATGCACGACATGCGTATCATGCCATCCATGGGCAAGGCTGAAACAGCAGCTAACAGCTGGACTAGCAATCGTCCGAGTGTCGTTCAGCGTTTTTATCGTGTGTCAAGTACTTCCGATATTTTACTAGTCGAAATCGACCAACCAAGCGCCTTCGCCCGAGACCATTTGCTTTAATTTACAAGCGTCAGTTTTACAAGCAGTTTTGGTTGGAAAATGATGATCCAATCATGGCCTAATATCATGAGTTGGTCGGAAGATCATATGGTTTCACGTCTAACCAACCCGACTTGTCGCATAGGCTATGAATGAAACATTAGACGATGAACTTCTTAAGCACGGAAACAACAGAAGAGGATGATCTTCTTAACAAGCAAATCACTGGCATTAGATCGACATGCAAAACAATACGAAGCATTATTCTTAGGAGGCACGGTGAACAGCTCGTGATGCCGCATGCCGCAACATTCCAAGCTCAACTTTGCAATCAAACACAAGGCCTGGCATTACATAGACAATATTCAGAACAAACTCTTAACACAGGAATATCTCAGTAGAGTAACTATCTACTTCTAAACTGAACACAGGAATAGGAAAAAACACTCGACGCTTCTGGCTAACATCAATGAGCAAATTTTGACAAGGTTTTCCAATTCCAATATATTAAACTAACGTCTTCTTGCTAACATCAATGATTAAACTTTGACAAGCTTTTCCCATTCAAAATATGTAATGCCTATGATCGTGGAGTCCTGTCGCTTCTTGCTAACATCAATGATTAAACTTTGACAAGCTTTTCCCATTCAAAATATGTAATGCCTATGATCGTGGAGGCACTCCACGTGTTGTTAAATTGCCAATGGTCTCTGTAGACTAGTCATGTCACCGGTGTCTAATAATACTCTGTAAAGCTTCTCGGTCATTCCTTCTATAATGTAGCGCAAACAGTGACTGCTTCTTTCTGCAAAGTGGAACGACCAACTGGACCCAGTAATGCAGCAGTTTGCCTTGGACACATTGGCTCCTTTTTTGCAGTTGAACTAAAATCGAAGTCGGAATAAAACCGAGCTTTAATTTTGATATCCCTGTAAGCAACAAAAGGTATAAGGGAAACAATTACTGAGAAATAACGGTTGATGACTTATACTCCCAGAAGAAAAACATCTACTGATCTACCTTATCTTAATGGGAAACAAAGCAGGAGAGTAGCAATTCTCAATCAGTGTGATTCATTCATATTAACTGAGACATTATCTTAACAATGCCTTGTTTCAAGATGTATAAAGAACGAAAAAGTAGAAAAGTATCATTCCTAAAACAATGCGACTGATTCATTTTAACAGAGACATTATGTTAACAATACCTTGGTTAAACATGTAGAAAGAACTACAAAGCAGGATAGTACCATTTGTAAAACACTGTAAGTCTGTAACTGATATATAATAACAGAGATATTATCTGAACAATACATTTCTTAAACTTGTACTCCGGCCGATCCCTAACAGAAATGGTACTCCTGCCGATCCCTAACAAGTGTTTGCAGTTTTGAACTAAGATTTAGTAGTTAATTCGGAGGAAGGTCTCACAGATATCTCAACACATATATGGAAATATGGTCTCATTTTGTGCAGTTCCACCAAAATTAAGCGAAGCAAAATGTCGCAATAGCAACAAGTTGAATAGATACCCCTGTTTAAACAGAGGCAAAAAGGAATCAATTACTGGCTAATAAAGGAGGATGAAACATGCGGCCACAAAAATGGTAATCCCGCCAATCCCTAACAAGTGTTGTAGTTTTGAAATAAGATTCAGTAGTTAAATCTGAGAGTGGCATCAATTACTTGCTTATAAAGGGGGTGATGCTGAATTTGTTGTAACAAAGCAACAAGCATCATGTCTGGGTTGGTCCCATTTTTGTTCACTACTTAATGGGAAAAGACAGTAATACAATAGCTTCAATTCATCATTTATTTAAAACAGTACCAATACAAGTAGCACAGCATCTCAAAGCACACTGCACAATCATGTGGATGAAGGCCTGTACTGACCTTTCATGAGATGACCAAGATAAAATACGAATCTACCAACACGAATAGGAAATCCAATCAAGTTTTGTGCAGTTGCACTAAAATCAAGCAAAGTTGCCGGTGTGACATTTAAGTTTTCTATAGCAACAAGTTGAATAGATATCCTTGTTTTAAGAGGCAAAAAAGAAAACAATTACTGGCCAATAAATGAGGATGAAACATGCGGCCACAAAAAGAAGCATCTACCTTATCTTGATGGAAAACAAAGTATAGGACAATAGCATTTCTAAAACGGTTGCATTGATTCATATGAACAGAGAGATTCTCGTAAAACAGATCAGTAGTTAAATCTGAGAGTGGCATCAATTACTTGCTTATAAAGGGGGTGATGCTGAATTTGTTGTAACAAAGCAACAAGCATCATGTCTGGGTTGGTCCCATTTTTGTTCACTACTTAATGGGAAAAGACAGCAATACAATAGCTTCAATTCATCATTTATTTAAAACAGTACCAATACAAGTAGCACAGCATCTCAAAGCACACTGCACAATCATGTGGATGAAGGCCTGTACTGACCTTTCATGAGATGACCAAGATAAAATACGAATCTACCAACACGAATAGGAAATCCAATCAAGTTTTGTGTAGTTGCACTGAAATCAAGCAAAGTTGCCGGTGTGACATTTAAGTTTTCTATAGCAACAAGTTGAATAGATATCCCTATTTTAAGAGGCAAAAAAGAAAACAATTACTGGCCAATAAAGGAGGATGAAACATGCGGCCACAAAAGAAGCATCTACCTTATCTTGATGGAAAACAAAGTATAGGACAATAGCATTTCTAAAACAGTTGCATTGATTCATATGAACAGAGAGATTCTCTTAAAACAGATCAGTAGTTAATTCTGAGAGTGGCATCAATTACTGGCTTATACAGGGGGTGATGCTGAATTTTTTGTAAAAAAGCAACAAGCATCATGTCTGGGTTGGTCCCATTTTTGTTCACTACTTAATGGGAAAAGACAGCAATACAATAGCTTCAATTCATCATATATTTAAAACGGTTGCATTGATTCATATTAACGGAGACATTCTGTTGAAACAACATTCGTTAAAAAATGTAATTTACTTTTAACAGTGGCATTGCTTCAATTTTCCGGCGGCATTCTTAGATTAACAACAATGGCCATCCAATTTTGTGCAGTTCCACTAAAATTGAGGAAGACATGCCCGGGTATGGAGACACGCATCGCTGTTTCCAAAAATATAAAAAGGGTTAGCAACGACATCTCAATTGTCAATAAGAATTAATGAAAAGTACACCAACAAACAGAAGCATCATACTATCTTGATGAGAACTAAACCAGGATACCCGAGAAAAAAAGCATTTCTTCATTTAACCAGTGATAGTACTACCATCATATGGACAATGACCGCACAACCACCATGTACTTTTTGTCGAAACAACATGTATACCTCCATCGAGGCATAAATCAGGACAACTTTTTGTGTGGCATTTCCTCTATAATAGTAGTAGCTGATGTTGGACCAGCCGACGAACCCTAGCTACTATGCATGGGGAGCTGGGGAGTAGTCGCATAGAAGAAAACCCACACGCAGCGACCTGGGGAGCTGGACAAGTACAAGAAGTTATACCTCAGGTGGGCGAGATGTCGTTTACGCGGGCGGGCGGGATCGGCCCACACGATGGCAGCGAACAACGGCGCGGAGGATCTTCGTCCGCGCCAGCGCTGGCTCCAAGAGGACGGTGCGCATCGGCTTCCTCCGTCGCCGACGGCGACAACGTCAACGCTGCACCTCCTCACCTCCCGCAGCGGACGGGATTCAGCCGGATCTGTGACCACCGGTGAGGAGAGAGATAGAGTGGACACTGTCATCTTGTTTTGATATGGAGAGGGTGAGAGAGCGAGACGCGAGAAACTCTATCAAACAAGAGGCTATAATGGAGTAAAAAAATCTCTCCATAGCAGTGGTTTTAAATAGAATACGCGCGTTCCCGGAAAAAAGAAACGAAAACTGGCGGACAATTTTTAAGGGTCTGTCTAGGACACATCTAGATGTGACATAGTTATGTCACATATAAGTTGATGTCCACTCTGTTTGTGGTCTTTTCCTAGTTGTTTTTGTTTCTTGTTGCTACATTATATACTTGTTGGAGCTTAGATGTGATATCCTTAAATAACATCTAGATGTGAATTAGACAAATTGATTTTCTAACGTTCCAAGAAAGAAAACTCGATCAAAAACACGCCCCCGCTTCGAGGTCGCGAGAGTCGTCGCGCACACACACATAGACATAGACATGCATATCCGTGTTTACGTAAAATTCCATTTCCATCTCCATCTCCAATCATATTTGTCCAACTGGCACATTATTTATGTTGTTAATTATATACGCAGCAATATTAACATACAACATCTCTTGTTTGCGCACGTCCGGACCGCTACCACGGCCGGTCCTGACCAACCCGAACCCTCTTCATCACCCGCGCGTGCTTCCTGCCCAAAACGGTCAGTGCCGCATTCATTCCCGGCCAGAGGAGACGCGACCTCTCACTGGCGCCGACATTGAAGCGGCACGCCGACCGAGAGAGCGTCGCCCGCGCCGCTTCCGGGTGCACGCGGCTGCTCCGCGTTCAAAGGTCGCAATAGCCGGCTACAACATGCATGTAAAAAGTTCTTGGGAGTCCGTGGTACAGCTAACTATCCTCCCCCAACTCGTCAATCTCTTCCAGTAGTGCTAGTACTCCATGGCGCGATCCATCGACAAGCAGGCGGGAAAGTTATGGTATACTACTCGGTTTGTGGTGAGTGGCATGCCGAGCGACCGTGTGAGACACGAACACGACAGACGTGATTTAAACGTTGGTTTTGCTCGATGGCGCGATCCAACGAAACGAAACGTTGGTTTCTCTCAGTTTCCATTTTTTCTCCTGAAAAACGGAAACTTTTCCACTCCATTTTCATTCCTATTCCAAGGTTGCCCCGTTACAACATTCCATCAAATACAAAGGAAAACTAACACGCATGCTGATGCATCTCAATGATTCACAGATCATAGCCAATATTTAGTTCACAACCAAAGAAAAAAGTTGTGAGAGCGTGTACGAAAGAAAAACTACTGATGGGGTCACTACGACTTAAACCCTAAACCCTAAACATGATTTAATTTCCTGGCCAGGTAGAACCTGTCGAAGGAAAGACGGCTGGCACCCTCGGATCATACGATGCTTTTGTGCAGTTCCACTAAAATCGACCTGAGCATCCCTGATGGCAAAGATATTGAAGAAGTGTGATTAGAATAATAGTACTGGCACTAGTTCATGAGACATAAACTCATCACAAGTAGAAGCCGGTAGAAGTAGAGAAAGATCGACTTGGAGATGGAGCTACGGCAGTGAAGCAAGCCGGCTCCAAAAGGAAGATGGACTACCTGGGACGTCGGGCTGTAGCTAGAAGGGCGGTTGGGACGCGACATCGGCCCATACCACGGTGAGCCCCGATTGGGACGCACCGACTGTGGGTTTTCTTCCTCGCCGATGTCGACCGCCTCTACGCAGAACATTGTTCCCTTCCCCCAGCTACGGGATTAGGCCCGTCGTTCTATGCTTGTGAAGAGAGCAACCTAAGCAAGCAGGCTTGTAGCTTAGGCTCCTGCTAGTGTATATATAGTGGTTTCCTTTTTCTCTCCATATCAACCATTTTATATTGCGTACGTGTCATTCAAGAGTGAAATGATGGTTGCTTCTTCCCACTAACTTACTGTGTGATTTGACTGCTCCTTAGTGGCCCCTACACGTACTCCCCTACGTGTATGCAACAGTCACACGTACAGATGGACGCAAAAACGCGCGCGACGCCCTAATGCATGCATGTCCGATCACACGACGGAACACACACGGTGATGCTCAAGTGCTCAACCTACACGTGCATGCACACACATACTCAATCAGGGTGAGCTAGTGATCGTATGAACACTAGAAAATATATACGCAATGAGAGTATTATGAAGTCCACTGACCGTATTTTTACAAATATACAGTGATAGACAGTGTATTTATCTCATTTGAAATTAAGCCATGTTAACTGGAGAGGAGGCAGCATGGACTAGCATTACTTTGCTGTGTCCCGTCAACTTGCCGAACGAGGAGAAGGTTGCAGGACGGGAGAAGCTTGCGCGCGGTGCCTCGCAGGACAAGGAGAAACATTTGACTAATGCAAGCTCTCCCTCGCGCAGGCGGTGGACGTGCAACAGTTAATTCGGTGTAAGATTGCCAGAAGCATACTACACTATACTACTAGGAACCGGATGGAGGAGTGTCTGCACTCTTATTATAATTTTAAAATGTGATAAAGCAATCTTCAACACATTTGGTCCTCTTCGAGGGTTCTCGCATGTGATAATGGAAGTTGATTGCATGGAACACTCGCCACATTTCTCGCTTAGTTTTGGCTCATATCTTGTTACAAATAGTAGTGCTCAGTAATATTTCCTCTTTTTTTGTTATTCAGCATGTAAACAGGTCAGCAAACCTTGCGGCGCATCTTCGTGCGAACCGTGCTTGCTGCACTTTGAATGTGGCCGAGAGCTGGCTTGATGAAACACCTCGCTTCCTACTTCTTTTTTTGGCTTCCTAGTGACCAGAAAGGAGGGAGTATGGACTAGCACTACTTTTTGGTGTGTCCCGTCAACTCGCAGAACAAGGAGAAGCTTGCAGGACAAGGTGAAGCTCGCTTACGCCTTTTGACTAATGCAACCTACCCTCGGTGGACATGCATCAGTCCATTCGGTGTCAGATTGTCAGAGGCATACACTGTAGTACCCAACATGCGGAGTACCATCATTGTTCGACTTCACGAAGGGGCGAAGAGCCAAGCGCAGTACTAGTACGCGTACTTGGTTTTGCACCTTCATACTACTCCACCCTCCGTCACAGTTTACAGGGTGCACTTCATTATGATGCATTTCTCTCAATGCATTTCCACCACCAGAGAGACTTTAGACGCGTTTGGTTTAATGCTCAATTAATTAGGGCATGGTAACCGCAATCAAGTCCACAATTTTCTCTCCAGGTACTGTACTACGATGGAGTGCATGCATGTGTGTACCCGGGGTGGAAGCACTGCATGCATGTGTGTACGCATTATTCCCTCTAGTAATAGACACCGTGCTATAACTACCAATGCTATTTTTCAGGCCGATCGCTAGTCGCCTTGGTCCCACAGTTTTTTTTTCTTTTTTCTGAAGCGCGTTGTATAAACAGTGACGGATGGAGTAGTATGAGCGGATTCAAAGAAGAGTGTATTGATGGTTGCTTCTTCAGAGCAACTTACAGTGGGAAAGGTGGGGCTTATGATTTGACTGCTCATTACTCACTATTAATGCTGCGCAATGACCGGGCTGAGTCTCCCATGCGGTTGTGCACTACCCCCTCGGTTCTTAAATATACTCCGGAGTATTTGTCTTTCTAAAATATGTTGAAATTTTTGTTAAGACGAATAGAATATTTAGGAACGGAGGGAGTACACATACGAAGCAAAATGAGTGAATCTACACTCTAAAATATGCCCGTTTGAAATTGGTAAAAAGACAAATATTTAGGAACAAAGGAGTATAATTTCGTGCATGGCACATGGATCTGGATGATGAAGAGGCTTCTCGCAATGCTATCAAGCTTCCATCATTTGTTTACATAATTGGCGTACTATACAAATAATTTTCCAGCGACATGAAATTGTACAGTGGTGTGAGCTTTCAGCTTTTGTTTCGCGTGTCTTGCCATCGATGCTCTTTCGGAAACAATAAAAAACTAACTTCCTTGCTAATGCATGTCAATTATTAGCAGATCAGAGCTAATAATTACATCACAACTGAAGACAAAGTTGTGAGAAGGTGTTAAATTAAAATTGATCCATGCTTTCATTGGTAGCAACATCCCCCCAGCTCTGTCTAAATCAACAAGGCATGTTGGGAAAAAAGTAGCTGTCTGGAGCATGCAACATTCCGATCATTTTGTGCAGTTCCACTAAAATAGAGCTGAGTGTCAGTGTTCCAAAGATATCAAGTGTGATTACGATAATAGAGGACTGCTGATGAAACAATAAACACACAAATAGAAGCTGGTCACCTTTGCGGTCTCTCTTAAGACTAACTAGTTGGAGAAGATTAGGCTCGGAGTTGGACGAGGAGGATAGAGCAAAACCAATCTCCCTTTGTGCAGTTGCACTGAAATGTAGAGACGTTGCCCGTGTGACATTTTAGTGCAACTGCACAAAACACTCTTAAGAAAAAAGTGATTTGTGTAGTTCACCAAAAGGTCGCAACAGCAATGAGGTGAAATGGATAGCCCTGTTTGCAAAAAAGGGGTAGAAAGGAAACAATTACTGCCCAATAACAGTTGATGACACATGCGACGACAAAAAAGAAGCATATTCCTTGCCCTAAGGGAAGGTAACAACACGATTGTGTTTGTCTAAAATGGTGTGAGGACGAGAATGCAATATGGAAAGTACGCCGGACGAGCTACGTTTTGGGCAAAGAACTATGGAAGATCCACTTGCAGCGACGTGGGAAAACGGGCAGTGGAGCAAGGCCGGAGGGGATACCTGGAGGTCGTCGGGATGTAACTAGGTGAGCGGTGGCGGGCGGAATCTGCGAGCAGGTGGCGTAGGCCTTGCCATGCCGGAGCTTGGTTAGAGAGAACGACGTGTACCGCAGATCGGGACGTGCTGCCTCGGCGCTGTCGAACGGAGAAACGATGCACTTCCTTCCTTTCCCCCGGCGGACGGGATGCGGCCGAATCAGTGACCGACGGTGAGAGAGAGAGGCCACCGCACTCCCTTTCCCCCGGCGGACGAGATGCGGCCGGATCAGTGACCAACAGTGAGAGAGAGAGAGAGGCCACCGCACTCCCTTTCCCCCGGCGGACGGGATGCGGCCGGATCAATGACCAACGGTGAGAGAGAGAGAGAGAGGCCACTGAAGCCTTCTGTGAGATACTCTGAAGAGCGGACTACCTTTTCCTCCATAAAAATCATTTTATATTCTATGTACGTGCCATTGAGCGCTATAACTTTATTTAAGAATAACGTGGCAATGCGTCAAGTCGAACTTTGTTTCGTGCATGCGTGGTACACGACCTCCCTAGGTAAACAACAGCTACAGGCGTTCAAATTAGCACGTGGGCTGCCATTTTGTAAAGAAATGACCTCCACCGTGTACCCGCGCGGGTGTGGCTGGGCACGAAGCGTGACTACGTGCACGGTGCACCTATTCTCTTCTTGTATACGTACACCACCTACGTGGGGTTGTGTGAGAGAGATACAAACCTAGAGAGATATAGTGTGTGGGTTCTTGAGAGTTTTTTGGGGGGGGGGGGTTAATAAAAAAATTTAACATATGCAATGTGTGTGAAATAGAGTCCTGGATATAACATATATATAGAGGGGGCGATCCACGAGAAGAGAGTGGAGGTATCATCGGCTTGAGGTGTCTATAGAATCAAAGAGAGGGATGATGTGTGTGTGTGTGCACGCGCGTGATCGATAAAGAGTGCCATCGAATTTGTGTGTACCCACGTCAAAGATATAGAGTGGCTGGCCTACTGGAATGTGAGATGGGACATGTGCAGTTTGTCTCTGTGGCATGGATACCTACCTGCAGTGCTCGACTATCGGTGTGTGGTGGGGGAAGAGGGAGGCCCAATTAACTATAGAGGTACAATGGCTGGTATATGTGTGGAGGAGGAGAGAGGCCTACCTCATGTATTAAGGAGATCGATCTGCCTCATGTATTAAGGGAGATCGATCGGCATCCATGCATATGTGCAGGAGATGAATAAGATTGGGAGAGAGACAAAGCTAGAGTGTTGGAGGGGGTGGTAGTGGAGTTGCTTCTAACAAATGGTGGGATAGGCTTGCTAGACAAACGGAGGGCACGCCCGCAATATCAATAAGAGAAGAGATGGTTGCTTGTTGTCTGTGCACGTGCGTGTGAGAGACGGGTCAGGAGGCATGCACAAATGATGAGGGGGGACGATGTGGCTGTGGTAAGCAGACATAACTACATAGGAAGATCAATCGCCCTTTGTAAGAGAAAGGACAGACATAACTTGTGAGGTACGTCGATCGATGGGGGGGTAGTTAAAGTTGATCTAGGTATATGTTGGGAGATCGATAGGTATACATGCATGTGTGTGTTAGAAGCAAATGAGGCACGAGGAGAAGGACAGAGAGAGAGGGATGCATGTAGGAGGTGGTACTAGAGGCATACTAAATCGAGGGGGAGGAGTGTGCGAGTACGAGAATGATGAAAAGAGTGGTGGGAGTGAGGCATGGACGGTGACAAGACATGGGGGAAGCTTGTGTTTGTGCTAGGCACACCTGGCTAGTGAGGCATATCGATCGATGTGTGTCGTAAAGAAGGAGCTGGGGGGCCTACACACACCATGGGTGAACGACCTAAAGTGAAAACACGAATTTGCGCAATGGAGCTAGAGAATGCTGAGGGAGGGTGAGAGGGATGCGGGCGTGTGCATGCACAAGAGAAAGTTAGCGCTAGCTACAAAGATAAGAGGGTTGTGTGGGTGTAAAAGACGAATAGAGATCATATGTACTTCATTATAAAAAGTGAATTCAGATATTTGAAGAATTTATCATAGTGTTTAAAACCGATGGATGTGTGAATATATATAATGGTGATAAACATGGTGTGGTTATGAACATGGTATACTACATTTAATATATTTTATCTCTACTCTTATAAAAAACGGAGTTGTTGATGATGGTGTGCTTGCCATCCTGCATTATAGGCCGTCTGATTTATATCTGGTGGATAGCAAGGAAACTTTGATGGTTGAAGTTGGCAACAATCATGATTGTAGATTCTTATTGAAATAGAGAAACGAATTCAAATTTAGTTCGAATTGCAGCGGTAGTATAGACATTTGGAATGCACTAAAATGTTGGTATGAGTAGGTTACATGCATTATAAAGCAAGCAAAAAAATTTAATCGGACATAACATGGATTCATACTCCCTCCTTCCATCTACATAGGGCGTAATGAGATTTTTAAGAGCGCCTTTGACTATTGACAAGATTAATAGTACATGACATGCACAATGTGAAAATTATATCATTGAAAGAACCTTTCACAAACGAATTTAACAGTGTGCTTTGTGTAAGTTGCATGTCATATATCATTGCTCTAATATTTGGTCAAAGTTAGCATCGAAAAACGCATTAGGCCCTATATAGATGGAAGGAGGGAGTAGCTTTGAATAGCATTTGTATAGTAAAACAGGGCAAGACTCTCTCTTTGTGTGGTGTGAATAGTTTTATTTTTTCCGTTATCTTTTTGGTTGAGGGAAGTGCGAATTGATTTGGTACGTACAAGTACAATATTACGACACGTTAGGCTTGTCCCTGAAATTCAACCCGCGTCTTGTTATATCCCGAAAATTCAGATATCGTGCTCCCAAAACTAGCGCCTTCACAACCCGCGCCTTGCTATCCCTAAATTACAACGCGTGCGAAAACTCCCTCCAGCTGCCAAATCCCGACACGCGAAATCCCCCTTCTAACCCGGAGCCAAAAGCGCCGCTAGTTCAAATTGGTGGGGGGTACTTTTGTAACACACCCTACATTTTGGACAAGCGCGTTCCTAAGTCATGCTTCACCCCCTCCCATGACCCCCTTTTCGCCATTCGAAATCCCAGGCCGCCATAACCTCTCCGCTCCAGCCGCGAAACCCCACCCTCCTCCATCTGCCATGTCACCACTGCCCAGCTGGAGCTTCTTCCCCGACGACGTCGTCCACCGCAATAGCTCGACGTCCCTCATCCACCTCCCCGAATGAGGATCCGTCGTCCATCTCGCCGTCCCACCGGTTCAGCCGCCCCGTCCTCCACCTCCAAGGAGCTGCTCCGACGATCGCCTCATCTATCGCGGCTGCTCCATCCCCACAGCGCCTCCTTAAGCTGCTCCACCGGAACCGCAATATCCTCACCGACTCCTCGGACGAAGCCGAGGCCTACTCGACGCCACCAAAGAGGTTGTACACTCATCGCATCGCACCTTCTCCTTAACTCGACCCCCCGACGCCGACGGTGCTCCATCCCGCACCCCCATGGAGCGGCTACCTTGAAGCTGGCGCCGCGGGCGACATATCCACAGCGGCTCTCCCCCAGTGCGAGGCCCCTTCGGCGGCGGCGTCCATACTAGCCGGATCTCCTGCTGCTGCTCCGGCTCTCGCTCGATCGCTCGCTCGCCCAGCTGCTGCTGCTGCTGCTGCTCCCCCCTCGCTCATGCTGCTGCTCTGCTCCGATTAAGCCACGCTTCAGTTGACTGAATCGACTTTTGGGTCAGTCGATTTTCAGGGGTTGGGGGGCTCGCCGGAGTTAAGGAAGAACCACCTGCAGCGGGGACGGGGGCTCGCTAGAGAGGTACCCCACTATGTATCTTAGGGTTCAGGGTGGGGGGGCCTAGAGGGCTGGTCGGGGCGGCGGTGGCGAGTTGTTTCAGGGCGGCGAGGCAGTGCTGGGGCCGGCGGTTCGGCCGGTGGTGGCTGGCGGCTCAGGGGGGTGTAGGTTGAAGATGAACTGCAGGCCCTCCCTAAACTACATGTTAAGTGCCTCTATGCTACCATTGCGTTCAGTTTCGACAGTAGCATTCAGATTCCACAGTAAATTTCAGTTTCGACAGTTAAGTTCAGAGTCAACAGTTTTTACCTCATCTGTTGTAGTCAGGTGGTTTTTGGTGATGTTAATTTTACATCCATTTTATATCATCTATTGGAGATGCTATTAGAATCCCACTTGAGATTGACGATGTCTGTCTTGTGCTGCTTCAGCCTTGACGTCTTACGGCTCACCGGAGCTGCTCCAACGACAGAACGATGCATCACAACAGAGCAGTGCCCTGGACGCCGTCTACAGATACCTCAGATCTTCCTCCACACCTCCGACAGCCACCTCTGCCTCAACTACTTCAGCGACGAACCCAATGATGCTGAGGTCGACACGGCTACGGCAAAGAGGTTGTACACTTGTTGCATCACTTATTACTATACATTCACGTCGATCCATTAGGGATATTTTGGTTCAACGGAAAAACATCGATCCACCGGTTGTTACCATCACTCTAAATTTCTGCATGCTCTCCTTACATAATCTCACCATATTTTTTTTCATATGCATGTCAGATATTGTACACGGTCATGCTGAACATGTAGAGAAAAAGAGAAGAGTTTTGCGCGGCAATACATGTCATGCAGACATCGCTCCATGGTGGGTTCAATGGCAAACCCTCCCCACCCCTCTCCAGATTGTAATCCAGAGGAAGATATCTGTTTTGAGGCGGATTCGAACGCTGCTGACCACTCCTATTTACCCCCCCAAGGTGTTTGCTCTACCTTGGCATGATGATGTTAGTCATATCATGCATATGTTGCCTTGCAGTTCCTACTTTTGACATCATATATGTCATCTGCTTAGTTTAGACATGTTCTGTAATGCCACCTGTTTAGTTTCTATATCATATATGGGAATTATGCAGTCTCATGTCTTTTAGCCAGCCATAATATATGTGAAATGTGCAATGCCATCCTATTTAACCAGGCATCATATATTTGAATGATATCTTGCCCTTCCTTTTCTTCATTACATTTCCATTTGTCGACAATGTTTGTACATTAAACTACTCTTCCTGTGAATCAGCCATTTGGGTGGGAGATGGAAAAATCTGGAGTGAAAACAAGGCCTTTAGAGCAGACAGTGCTACCTGTCGAAGCAGATCTCTTGTTGGGTCCCGATAGCTCCTCAGAGATGGATTCAGAGACAAATGACCAGTCCTATTCCCCCACTGAGGTGTATGCTCTAACTTGGCACAGTTATACTGTTCATATCATGCATACAGTGTCTTGCATTGCATAGTTTAGACATCATATACACAATATTCAACACCATGTTCTTAGTTCAGACATCATATCGAATGCCCTCTGTTTAGCATATAAATCACATATGGGAATTAAATGATGCGATCCTGATTACTTAGATAACATGTAGGTGAATTATGTCATGCGATCCTGTTTAGTTATTCATCATATCTTTGAATTATGTTATGCTATGCTATCCAGTTTAGATAGACATCATATATGTGAAATTATGTCATGCTATCCGTTTTAGTTAAACAATATACATGTAAACTATTTCATGCCCTCTTTTTTCCACACTATCTATTGCATCTGTCTCTCATACAATGTCTTTACATTCAACTATGTTTCCTGTTTATCAGCCATTTGAATTGGAGCGGGTGATGCCAGTATCTAGCGGACTAAAAACACGGTCTTCAAATAAACAGTGCTACCTCTTGGTGGAGATAGCACCCCGGTTGTACATGCACAAGAACCAGCCCTACCACACATAACTCAAAGTCTCGCAGATTGTACCCCTACTACGATGGACAGAGAACCAGCTTCACCCAATCTAACCCCAACCCAAGCTGATAGTAACCCACTTCCTGTTGACACAACACCATCTCCACCACAGAGCTCCCAAACAAGAGCAGTTAGCAAGGCAGCTCCAATGCCCAAAGGGCCATTACTATCACAGCAAACCCCAACTCTTCCAGTTAGTACGCCTATTCCTATGGAGGAAGCACAACCAGCTAGTCGTAGTTTAGCATCTACCGCATTTGATGTTGTTAAATCGTATGTGCGTATCTTCCCATCTTGGAAATATTATACTGAAGATGAAGGAAAATGCCAGTTGCAGGTGTTTGTCCAGGAGTTATGTGTAAGTAATGTTATTCATGGCAATTACTTTGCTTCGTCCCATACATCCTACCTCCATGATGGTTATAATACAGCAAATTTTTCCCATTTTTCTCTATAGAGAAGGACCGATTTGGAAACTCAGGATGAGGTAACCTGTGCTAATACCTCTGCTATCTTTAAGAATGCTTGGTGGCAGTATCGGAATTACCTGAAGAAAACGTACTTCACCGGCAAAGAAACTCATCAAATTCCCTTACGTTATCCCGAGACACATTTACTGGACGATGACTGGGAACGCCTTGTTCTGTACTGGTCCCGAACCAAGAATGTGGTAAGGTCTATGAGCTCATTTTCTATTTTTAAGTATTATATTCTTGCGTTTTACTGTACTCTGTTCATGTAGAACAAGTGCCTAAACCTGAAGAACAACTGTTCTAATTTAAGATTCCATTGCTACCATAGGACATAGATATATGTTTGTTTGATGCTTTTATTATGTACTAGTACTTGGAAATAGAAGACTTGGTAGTTTAATCCTGTCCACCTTACTAATGAACTGGTTCACCGAAATGAGTTTCATATAGTAGTACATGCTAAACTTGTTATGTGTCTGCTTGTTTCTTCTTTTAGAATGCTGACGGAATATTGGGGAAGAGTGCCTTATTAAGCAACGGTAAAGGAAGTAATGAAGATAAGGTTCAGGATAGTGACACATCCTGTCTTGGTTTATTGTTGGAGTTACTGGCCACTACCGCTTGCACAAGCTATTCGAACTCACTGTCTGAATCAGTTCGGTTTCTTGAGTCTCAACTACAAGCGGAAAGACATCGATCAGCTGTGCTGCGACAAGAAGCGGAAGGACTGCGGAAGTCCCTGGAGCATTCAGATGCATACTTTCTGGTGCAACAGCAAGCGTTGGAGGATTTTAGCGCCAAACAGGACAAAGCTAATCAGCTTGCTAAGCATATTGCCAGCATGGTGGATACCCAGGATAACGTTTCTTGAGCTCTTCTGAAGTTGTTTCAGTTATGCTCTTGTTTTGCTGCCGCGTTTATTTGCACTGGTGGCCAATTTTGACGGCCAGTGTATATGATATGCTGCTTTGCTCCCTATATTTGCACTGGTGGCGAACTTTGATGCCCAGTGGATGTAATATGTGTAATAGCCGTGATAGCCTAGCATTAGTTGCTTGCTTATTTATTTCCTTGTTGTCTTGTTTATTTGTTTGCTTGTAGTCATTGCAGTTCTTTTTCCGCGGTTAACTAGTGGCTGCAATAACCTATTTTTTAAAACTAGGCCACAATAACCATGGGCTAATATTTACTGTAGTGACACTGGGCCTCCTACGGGCCATAGAAATAGTGGGCCTTTTACGGGCCATAGAAACAGTAGGCCTTCTACGGGCCGTATCATCAATGGGCCTTATACGGGCCGTATGATCGATTGGCCAAACATGGGCCAATAACAGGCCGTATTATGGCCGTAAACGGTCTAGAGTTGGAATCGTCTGTTCATGGGCCGACCGTAACGAGCCATCGTTAATAGGCCGTATTTGATGACGCTATGAAAACGGCCCAACGTATTAACGGACCACAAACGGGCCGACTGTAACCACGGGCTGAATTTGGCCCACAAGCAGAAAATGACAGTAACGGGCCGTAGGTAAACGAATGCTAGAAATGAGCCCAAGAATAAATGGGCTCTGAGAAGGCCGAAAGATAACATGGGCTGGAAACGGCCCAACGGAATAACGGGTCGTTAATGGGTATAAAGTGATACACTGTTCATTACGGGTCAGTTTCACCACGGGTCGTTAATGGGTGTAAAGTGATACACTGTTCATCACGGGCCAGTTTCACCACGGGCCGTTAATAGGCCAAGAGTTACATAGGGCCTCATATGGGCCGAAAGACGTCATGGGCCATACATGGGCCAAAAGTGAAAACGGGCTGGAATCATATTGGATGGCCCAGATGACGCTACTGGGCCTAATTCGGATAGGGCGTAACGAGCCTTGGGTTAGCGGCTGTAAATGGGCTATATTCGAACAGGCTGTTAACAGGCTTTCCATGGGCCGACCCGCCAGCTTTTGACCAAGTCAAACGGGCCGGCCTTTTCACAGGAATGGGCCTGTGTTGGGCCGTGCCACGTGTCGACGTATCATAGGCGCCTATCTGACCCACTGACGAGCTGGCACGTGTTTCGTCCGGCCAATAAGAATTTTACACGTGGAAATTTCCCATTGGTCGGGGCTGTTAACGGGTTATCGGATCCAAAACCCGACCAATAGCTTAACGGCGTTCCGTTACGGTGGATGCCATGTGTCGGTCACCCTTGACGAAAGCACTTCTGTGACGCGCGATTTATCGTCATGGAAGTGGACACTTCCGTGATGATAATTTTGGTAATGTCATGGAACACTTCTACGACAGCACATGTTTGACTATCTTGATTCTGTCATAAATTTGTCATGGATGTACATGCATGACAAAAAAAGCGACCTACTGTGACAAACACGTATCATCACGGTAGTGTGTTTTTTTTGTAGTGCCTGGACGAGGGTGTTTGCTTGTGATCCCATGGCAGCATTTTCTTTGCTCGTGTTTTCAACTAGTATTCTGCCCTAATTTAAATTGCCACATAGGGCAACGGATAATACGACCACCAATAAAATGGCAACGGATAATACGATGACAAATTTACAATGGAGCACATAATAATTGTCTTACATATTCCGGATAATTTAAAATGCCACATGCGGCAAAGCCCGGAAGACACGAGGGCAAGAAAAGAAGGAAATTGCAGACAACAATCTGGGTCGCTACTGTCTCTACTCGTCGATGGATCCCCGGGAAGAAAAATCCTCTAGCTCCTTCTTTAATTCCTCACGACTTTGCTTGAAAGCAGCCACAAATTCATCCACCTCCTGCTCGCGCTCGATCTAGAGCTTCCTCAAGCCAACCGTCAGTTCCTCGACGACCGCTTTTAGTGTCATCTCCGAGGCACTGCTCTGCTCATGAAGCATCTTCTAGTCGGTGGCCTCCTCCTCCTTCTCGACGAGCAACTTGAGGAGCTTCACATTATCATCCATGAGTTGCTCGACGACGCCGGTTGCCTTGTCAACCGAGGCATCACTGATCTTGAGCAGCTTCATCAAGCCGTCGACCAGCTCCTGCTGCGTAGTGATGCCAGCGAGAATGTCGTCGTCACTGGCGAAGGATTTCAGGAATGTCGGCTTGTCGCGATGGCCGACGCCGCGAATGCGCTTGTGAGAGCCCTCGCGTGCCCATGAGAGCTCGTTCGAGGGCTCCGCGGCGCGCCCAGACATCTCTGCTGTGGCTACGGCTTCGTGGTGGGACCTCTCTAGTGCTTCCGTGGCCTTGTTCTTTGCTGCCTGGTTATATGTCCACCCTAAACTCCTCCTACCGGTCATGGCAGAATGACTTGGCAAAGAAAACCAGTTTTGTGGGTGATGAAAAGAGGAATTGTGAAGTAATTTTCGAATGGGTAGTTTTTATAGCCCGGTGCTAAGTGTGAACACATATTAGTTTGATAGGTGTGACAGATTTGCAATTACTTATTGCGTTGTAATCAGCAATGTGACGAGAAACAAGGTCAAAATTTATTGATGGCAGAAGGTTGACCACGTGGTTGCTCACCGTTGAGGCGGTCGCGGCGCGCTCTGCTCGCTATTGAGGAAAAGTTACAGTGGCACCTGTTAATAATTCTTAATAATTATCTTACGTAGTCAGGATAATTTGTAATGCCAAATGCGGCAAGGCCCAAAACACTCACGACCTACATATGCATACAATTATAATAAAATATAAGCTAAAAGGCTGAGCTGACGGCCTTCCGATGATGGTCTTCTCGGACTCCATGATCAGCATAGCACCCTTGCGGCCGTTCACTCCGAGTGTCCCGACCCGCCTCCGCCTACGGAGCGGTTGGCACTGGGAGGCTCTTGGGGCTGCTGGGCCTCTTCCAGAAGAGCTTGACAGCGTGCAATCGCGCGCATGACAACTCCGCGGAACCTGTCCATTTCCTTGTTTCTGGCCTGGTAGCAAATTCCGTCAATCACCTGCATCCTCAAGATATCACGTTGGCGATGTTCTATTTCGTCCGGGACATCAACTCCGCCAAGCATGCGCTCGAGCCTGGCCACCACATCATCGGGATCGAGGTTGACACGGCCGCCGCGGGCAATGATGAAGCTGTGGGCTGCCTTTATCTTGACTGAATCGCAGAGGTCCTTTGCCTATTCCTTCCGGGGCATCAGGCTCTCGATGAGCACTGGTGACGATGGCTCTTCGGGTGGGTCGCCGAACATGCCACCGAGCAGCTCTAGATCTTTTGTACGGTGGATGACAAACTGCTCATCACACCTCCTCTGCAATATGTTGATTTGTGCTCCCAATGACTGTGACACCAATATCGCTGCCGATGGGCCATATTGCCTGCACCGGCCAATGAAGCTCTTGCTCCCCGACCTGCTCCAGCTCGTTCTCCTCACTGAAGATGTAACATAGGTAGGCGTTGACGTCGAAGCTTTGGTCGTTGCCTGGCATGCTTAGAATAACTAATGGTAGATGGGTGAGGACTAGATCTTCGTAGAGTGTCGGGGCGGTGTGTTACCGCCTGGGTTATATGCAGCAAGTCGTTCGCTGGTGGTGCGAAACCGGTGAGGGAATAGGCATGGATTTTACAATTCATCCATGTGGAGCGCGGGAAGCATTCGCTAGAGCGTGGGAAGACTAAGTGGAGCACACACACAACCCAAATACCGTATCCGGTGTCACGTGTTATTTATCACACAAGTGTTAACATAAGGAAACATATGTGTAACTTACTAATCATCGCACACGAGTACTCGCAGACGCATCGTGTGTGATACTCCTAGCCACCGCAAACAACTAGTTTGCATTTTTCAAAGTTTTTTGTACACACAGAATCGCACACGAACTAACTGTATTAACCGTCTGTGTTGTAATTTCTCATCGCAAGCAGTTCATCCGAGACGGCTATTTGCCACGTATCACACACATCTTTTTAAGTTGAACCATTTCTATTGCGTCTGCCAATCGAAAATAGTTCGTCCGAGTGAACCGTATGCCGTATACCACAAACACCTTGATCTGGCTAACCGTTTATGTTGCACTCTCTAATAGCAAATGGTTCATCGGAGCGAACTGTATGCCGTATATCGCACACACATTGATATGGCTGCCCATTTCTGTTGTTCTGCCTCATCACAAACAGTTCGAACGGGTTAACCGTGTGGCCTGAATCACACACGCAGCTAAAATCTGAACCATGTTCGATGCATCCTCAATCGCAAACGTTTTTGACCTTTTTAATGGTTTTCATACACCACCGTTTGCGATTATTGCATCGCACACAGTTTCTCGAAGGGTCTCTGGTCGTAGTGTCGCATTAGCAGCATCTTGCAGTAGTGTAGTTCAAATTTGAATTATGCACATAAAATGCCTAGAAAACCCAGTTAATGTATAAAAAAGGCCAAAAGAACCCCGAAAAATTCCAAGATTAAACACAACACTCCTGTTGTTCTATGTTGACACTAGAATTTTTTTGAAAGCAATAAGAGGCAATGGATATCGTTCCGTCCCCAAAGGTGGCACGTTCCCTACCGAAACCATCACGCTTGTTGTGAGAAGCTCTGGTTTGTGAGAAGCTTATACCCAAACCTGTCCCCAAATGGGACAATTTTTTTACCATGACATGTTGATGCCGCTCCATGATACCATGCCAAGTTTCATGAATTTCAGACGAGTTTTGGATTTACTAGAATTTAAAAACCAGTTATCTCAACGTTTTGCCAGCAATCAATAGTGCCTTGGTGTTTCAAATTCATTCTCATTTCTTGCATGGGGCCTAAGCATGCACTCAAGGACACAGATTTGATTTTTCAACCAATTTATATGCACCGGAGCATGTGCATGTAGTTTAATTTTGAATTGTGCACCTGAAATGGCTAGAAAACATGTTTAATGTATAAAATATCCAAACGAACCTTGAATAATTCCAATTCTTTTACAACACACATATAGTTGCATGTTCACTACAGATAAAACGTCTAGCAATTCAAACAGTGTCCATTGCCGCCGTGACCCCATTATGTAATTCAAATCAAGTAGATGCCACATTGTTTATTATCACCAACCATGTGAGATATAGTACACAATATCTTGGAGCACCGTCGGTGTATAGTATGCCTATGGCTTATGTGAGAAGGTGTGCCGGTCCACAGCCGGCGTGTCAAGCACACTAGGTCGCTCCCCAAATACTCCCGCCTCTGCATCCCTCGCAATCTCGAAAATATCTACAGCCTGGAAAGGTTTTAATGTTTGATAGCACACGATTAGTATGTGCGGACCATGTGCGATGTCTGTTACTCCCGCTCTACTTCAGCCCCTTGATTCAAATTTTTAGTAGCCCCGACATTTTACTACCGCCTCTGCATCCCTCTCAATCTCAAAAATATCTACTCGCCCTTGATCCAAATTTTCAGTAGCCCTGCCTTGTTACTCCCGCCTAGTAAAATTTTCAGTTGCTGCATTATTTCCTCAAACACCACCTTGCCCCCTGAAAGTCCGTTAAGTCTACTAGAGGGGGGTGAATAGGCGATTTTTACAAATTCATCACTAAGGAATTTCACAGTGAGGAAATTCCTAAGTCACGAACGACTAGCAGCGGAATAAGTACTCAAATGCAAGCATAACAGAATAGAAGCACATTCAACATGATGAAATGAAAACAAACACATAGTACAGAAAGCGTAAACGCAGGATAAGCAGGCTGAAGACAAACTGACTGAAGAAATTGAACTGAGGAAAGTCTTCAGTCAAATTCTTCAATCAGTAATGATCAAGTACAACAACATCGTAATGAGGAAATGAAAGGGTTGAGGAAATAGAACCAGTTAGCTCGGTGAATACAATGATTTGGTACACCAGTTCCAACTGTTGTGACAGTCGTACGTCTGGTTGGAGCGGCTAGGTATTTAAACCTGAGGACACACAGTCCCGGACACACAGTCCTCATCGTATTCTCCTTGAGCTAAGGTCACACAGACCTCGCCTAATCACTCGTGGTAAGTCTTCAGGTGACTTCCAAACCTTCACAAACTCAGTCACTCGGCGAGCCACAATTTCCTCTTGGATGCTCTAGACAATCATGCCTAACCGTCTAGAAGGTGCATAGTCTTCAAAGGTAACAAGTGCCGGTTCCACACAGGAACAATCTCTTCAGTGATGCTCAATCACTTAGGTTTGTAGGTGTTTGGTTTGGGGTTTTGGGTTTTTCCTCACTTGATGATTTTCACTCCAAGTCCTCAGAGGATGGGATGCTCTCAATGACAAGTGTCAGTGTCTCGTGGAGCAGCCTACCAGCTAGTGGTTGTAGGGGGTGGCTATTTATAGCCTAGGGAGCAGCCTGACATGATAATACATAAATGCCCTTCAATGATATCATCGTTAGGTGGGTAAGATATTTTGGGACAGCTAGCACATAGCACAACAACGGTCGGAAATTTGGGCTCTCAAATTCCTCAGGGCTATCATGTTCCTCACTTGTAGGAAATCCGCACTCGCGAATTACTAACTCCTCAGTCAAAACAAATTTCTCAGAGACCAAAAGAACTTCGTCTCTCTCACTGAAGAAATTGAATGAACTGTATGAGATTTCCAATTGCTTGACTCGAAGGGATTGGTAGGTGTAGGATTTTGAGATGAGCATCACTTGGAAACGTTTCCTTAGTTTTACCTCGACCCGCTTTAACAGTACGGTGTTTCCTATGACTCAAGAAAGAGAAAAAAACAAAACTAGTGTTCAGGCTTCATATACCTCGCATGTATATCAACTCTTCAAGATCACACCAATTTCTTTACTTTCAAAGTCTTCAGTTGAAGACATTCATTTTTAGGGGTCATCTTTCTCTGTAAATATCAAACTCCTCATAGACTTATAAACCTCTGTACACTCACAAACACATTAGTCCATTAACCTATCAGTCTTCAATACACCGAAATCACTAAGGGGCACTAGATGCACTCACACCCCCGCCCCCTCCACACACACCCCAAAACCTCCTCTCACACAGACACACACAACCCTCGAAACCATTGGTAGGTCGCCACCATCTCCGGCACCTCCATCCTCAACCTCTGCCTGTGTGCCGGGGAGCTCGAGGAGCCAATGGCTAAAAAGAGGTTTATCGCGGCCTTTTTGCCCGGCGCTGGCGAGGTGGCCGCCGAGGTGTCCCCGTCGTCCTTCGCGGGTTTGATCCGCCAGTCCCCCGATCCTCCCGCCGCCGCGCCCCTACACCGATTCGAGGACTTCCCCATCCTCCCTCATACCCGGTAGCCAACGAGGTCCTACCTTGAGGTCCGGCAGCAGCGTTGGGGGACGTGGTTCAGCGAGATTACAGATCGGGAGACCCACACCCTCCGGTGGCTCAGTAGCTTCCACACAGCCGAGCTCGCGACCATGGAGTAGAACTGCTGGTAGGTCCGCTACCACGGTGCAGCGGGTAGGCTCAATTTCCCCTTCGGCACACGTCCGGTCGACCTCGTTCCGCAGGAGCCAGGGGTGGTGAGCTCGGCTATGGAGCGGGAGGACTGCAAGACGTGGGAGCACCTCGAGGCCGAGGCTGCTGACGAGGCCTACATGCAAGAGCTCCGCCGGCAGCACCCGAAGCTCGTGGAGGCGGAGCCGGCGATCTTTGCCGGCGCGGAGGGCGGTGAGGTTATCGCGCTCTCCTTCGATGATGAGTCGAAGGCGGCGAGGACGGCGACACGGAGGGCGGCGAGGTTATCGTGCTCTCCTCCGATGACGAGGTCGAAGGTGGCGCCGATGGCGGCACAGAGGGTGTCAAGGTGGGCCCCAAGGACGAGGAGATCGTCGTCGACGAGTGGAGGAGTGCCTTCCCCAACGACCCCGATGATGGTACTGGCACGGACCCGACTCGTGGCACACCGTACATGACGAGGAAGGATTGGCTCGACCTCTACTTCAACCGAAAGTAGTTTAGCTTAGTTTAAATTTATGTTTTATGTTCAGTTATGCAAAACTATCTATGTTATGTTTGAATGTATGCTACTTTCGGTTGAACCTCCTTTGAACTTCATCAAATTGATGTTTACAACCTAGGCCCTGTTTGGATCACCATTTCTCTTTTGAATACACTTGTAAAAAATACACACCTGCGCCCGTCGTTTCAATTTCGGCTGGAATTTGCACAGCGGCGAGTAACTTATAGGTGTAAGTTATACACCTCTGTATTGAAATACAACCATTCCAAGCACGGCCTTAGGTTTAGGGGATCGACTAGAAAAGGCCTAAAATTGTTGGAGTATATATATATATCCACTAAGGGTTTTAGTCCTTTAACTTTTTAAGGATCACCTAGAGATGTCCTTATGACTTCTTTATTTCAGTTCTTCACAATGTGATGCTCTATATGTGCAACTATTTGCCATGCAGTTGAATTTCATCAATAACAGTTTCAACAATACCACTATGAATTACGATATTTCGTTGTTGTTAAGGATATTGCAGTTAACATGCCTTTTTGTTTTTTAACAATAACTAGTGTACTGTAGACCTGCACAATACCAGTTTGAATGACTATTTGCTTGTTTTTAAATGTTACGCCTGATGCATGATACGTCCATTTTGCATCATGCTTTTATATTGATATTTATTGCATTATGGGCTGTTATTACACAATATGTCACAATACTTATGCATATTCTGTCTTATTTTATAAGGTTTACATGAAGAGGGAGAATGCCGGTAGCTGGAATTCTAGGCTGGAAGAGGAGCAAATATTAGAGACCTATTGTGCACATCTCCATAAGTCCTGAAATTTCACGGGAGCACGTTTCAGAATATATAAAAAATATTGGGCGAAAGAAGTACCAGAGGGGGGCCACCCACCATCCACGAGGGTGGGGGGCGCGCCCTACCCCCTGGGCGCGACCCCTGATACGTCTCCAACGTATCTATAATTTTTGATTGTTCCATGCTATTATATGTTCTGTTTTGGATGTTTAATGGGCTTATTTATACACTTTTATATTATTTTTGGGACTAACCTATTAACCGGAGGCCCAGCCCAAATTGATGGTTTTTTGCCTATTTCAGTGTTTCGCAGAAAAAGAATATCAAACGGAGTCCAAACGGAATGAAACCTTCGGGAGCGTGATTTTTGGAACAAACGTGATCCATAGGACTTGGAGTGGATGTCAAGCAATCAACGAGGATGCCATGAAGCAGGGGGCGCGCCTACCCCCTGGGCGTGCCCTCCACCCTCGTGGGCCCCTCGTGGCTCCACCGACCTACTTCTTCCTCCTATATATACCTACGTACGCCCAAACCATCGAGGAGCACCACGAAAACCTAATTCCACCACCGCAACCTTCTATACCCATGAGATCCCATCTTGGGGCCTTTTCCGGCGCTCCGTCAGAGGGGGCATTGATCACGGAGGGCTTCTACATCAACACCATAGCCTCTCCGATGATGTGTGAGTAGTTTACCTCAGACCTTCGGTCCATAGTTATTAGCTAGATTTCTTATTCTCTCTCTTTGGATGTTAATACAAAGTTCTCCTCGATTCTCTTGGAGATCTATTCGATGTAATCTTCTTTTGCGGTGTGTTTGTCGAGATTCGATGAATTGTGGGTTTATGATCAAGATTATCTATGAACAATATTTGAATCTTCTCTGAATTCTTTTATGTATGATTGGTTATCTTTGCAGATCTCTTCGAATTATCAGTTTGGTTTGGCCTACTAGATTGATCTTTCTTGCAATGGGAGAAGTGCTTAGCTTTAAATTCAATCTTGCGGTGCTCGATCCTAGTGACAGTAGGGGAAATGACATGTATTTTATTGTTGCCATCGAGGATAAAAAGATGGGGTTTATATCATATTGCATGAGTTTATCCCTCTACTTCATGTCATCTTGCTTAAAGCGTTACTCCGTTCTTATGAACTCAATACTCTAGATGCATGCTGGATAGCGGTCGATGTGTGGAGTAATAGCAGTAGATGCAGGCAGGAGTCGGTCTACTTGTCACGGACGTGATGCCTATATACATGATCATACCTAGATATTCTCATAACTATGCTCAATTCTATCACTTGCTCGATAGTAATTTTTTACCCACTGTAATACTTATGCTATCTTGAGACAAGCCACTAGTGAAACCTATGGCCCCCAGATCTATTTTCCATCATATTAGTCTCCCGTCAACAAGCTATTTCTTGCGCCATTTATTTTTCTTTCTTTACTTTTATTCTTTATCATAAAAATACCAAAAATATTATCTTATCTTCTTTATCAGATCTCACTTTTGCAAGTGGCCGTGAAGGGATTGACAACCCCTTTATCACGTTGGTTGCAAGGTTCTTCTTTGTTTGTGTAGGTGCAAGGGACTTGAGCATGGCCTCCTACTGGATTGATACCTTGGTTCTCAAAACCTGAGGGAAATACTTACGCTACTTTGCTGCATCACCCTTTCCTATTCAAGGGAAAACCAACGCAGTGCTCAAGAGGTAGCAGGAAGGATTTCTGGCGCCGTTGCTGGGGAGTCTACGCACAAGTCAAGACATACCAATTACCCATCACAAACTCTCATCCCTCGCATTACATTATTTGCCATTTGCCTCTCGTTTTCCTCTTCCCCACTTCACCCTTGCCGTTTTATCCATCCTTCTTTTGTTTGTCTTTCCATTTGCTTTGATGTCTTACTTGGCTCGTTTGTTCATTTGGTTGGAATAGTTGTTTATTTATTACTAAACAGAGAACCAAAAATCTATGGATCCTCATCCGCTTGCTAATCTTTTTAAGAGATCCAATTATGATGAACCAATTGCTAGTGAGTTTTGTGCACTAGATTATCTTTATGAAGTTTTGCTTGAAATTCATGAATCTGAAATTTGTGATGAAGTACTTTATGGAGTGATTCACGATGGATCTTTGAATAGAAAGCATGATTGCAATGATGATAGTATAAATTCTATTAATGTCAATTGTCTTAATCATATGCAAAACCTTAAGCTTGGAGATGCTAGTTTTGCTATGTCTACTACTTGTTGCAATGATCATGATTGGGGTGATTCTTCTTATGATCTTGAAAATTTATTTAAGCCCCATGATGAATATGAGATTGATTATAATGTTTGCAATAATATTGAAAGTGTGTTTGGAAGAGTGTCAACTTTAGATCCCACATATTTGACGAATGTTCAATCTTATGAAGTTTTTGATAAAAGTGGGTTTGGAGAGGTCATGACTTTAGTTAATGTTAATCCCACTATTTTGGAAGAGTGTCAACTTTTCATACTGTGGATCATGTTAAGAATATGTTTTGTGATAGCTATATTGTTGAATTTTCTTCTGATCGTACATGTAATTATTACGAGAGAGGAAAATATGGTTGTAGAAATTTTAATGTTACTAAATTACCTCTCGTTATGCTGAGATTGCTATTGTTTCTTTCTACTTCCTTGCATATGCTAGTTTTTTCTTGCCTTGATAATTTGTTTGCCTATTATATGCTTATGCATAGGAAGTATGTTAGACTTAGATGTGTTTTTCACGTGTTTTATGATGCTATCTTTGCGCTTCAATTCTTGTCTTTCATGTGAGCATCGTTGAAATCTTTTGCCTAGCTAAAAGGCTTTAAAAGAAAAGTGCTTGTTGGTAGACAACCCAATATTTTACCTTGCTGTTTTTCAATAAATAATTCATCTAGACTCTGTTTACATGTGGTTTTATGCTTTTAATTAGTTTTTTGCCAAGTAGAACGTTTGGGAAGACTTGGGGAAAGTCTTTGCGATCTTGCTGTAAAAAACAGAAACTTTAGCGCTCGCGAGAATTGCTGCCATTTTTTATTGGAGAGTGATATTTAGTTAATTCTATTTGCAGATGATTAATAGATAAATTCCTCACGTCCATCAATTTATTTTAGAATTTTTGGGGTTTTAGAAGTATTCGAAACCTACAGATTACTACAAACTATTCTGTTTTTGACAGATTCTGTTTTTCGTGTGTTGTTTGCTTATTTTGATGAATCTATGGCTAGTAATAGAGTTTATGAACCATAGAAAAGTTGAAATACAGTAGGTTTAACACCAATATAAATAAAGAATGAGTTCATTACAGTACTTTGAAGTGGTGGTTTGTTTTCTTTTACTAACGGAGCTCACGAGATTTTCTTTTAAGTTTTGTGTTGTGAAGTTTTCAAGTTTTGGGTAAAGATTTGATGGATTATGGAACAAGGATTGGCAAGAGCCTAATCTTGGGGATGCCCAAGGCACCCCAAGGTAAAATTCAAGGACAACCAAAAGCTTAAGCTTGGGGATGCCCCGGAAGGCATCCCCTCTTTCGTCTTCGTCTATCGGTAACTTTACTTGGGGCTATATTTTTATTCACCACATGATATGTGTTTTGCTTGGAGCTTCTTGTATGATTTGAGTCTTTTCTTTTTAGTTTATCACAATCATCCTCGCTGTACACACCTTTTGACAGAGACACACATGATTCGAAATTTGTTAGAATACTCTATGTGCTTTACTTATATCTTTTGAGCTATATAGTTTTTGCTCTAGTGCTTCACTTATATCTTTTAGAGCACGATGGTGGTTTTATTTTATAGAAATTATTGATCTCTCATGCTTCACTTATATTATTTTGAGAGTCTTAAACAGCATGGTAATTTTCTTTAATTGTGAAATTAATCCGAAGGTGATAGGCATCTAAGATGAGCATAATAAAAACTTCCATATTGAGTTCATTGAATATCATGAGAAGTTTGATACTTGATAAGTGTTTTGAGATATAAAGGTGGTAATATTAGAGTGTGCTAGTTGAGTAATTGTGAAATTGAGAAATACTTGTGTTAAGGTTGGCAAGTCCCGTAGCATGCACATATGGTAAAGGGTTGTGACAATTTTGACACATAAGGTGTTCTTTTATTGCTTTCCTTATGAGTGGCGATCGGGGACGAGCGATGGTCTTTTCCTACCAATCTATCCCTCTAGGGGCATGCGTAGTAGTACTTTGCTTTGAGGGCTAATAAACTTTTGCAATAAGTATATGAGTTCTTTATGACTTGTAGCAACCCGACCTCGAACGGTCAAGTCTCTGTGCTTCAGTGTCATCCCTGGATCGGTAATGCTGACACACACAGTACTCGAAGGATTTATAGCAGAGTGGCAATCACACACTTATTACATCAAATGTCTCAAGAGAGAACTTATTACAATAAATATGGCTTAAGGCCATCTAATACGATAACATCAGAAGGCTTGGAAGATAAAGTGAGTCCATCAACTCCAACATCATAGCTGAGTGCATGACAAACGACCTATCGCACCTTACTCCTCGTCTGAAAAGTCTGCAACATGATACGTTGCAGCCCGAAAATGGGTCAGCACATGGAATATGCTGGCATTGTAACACATGAGAGTAATGAACAGATAAAAACTATCACTACATGCATATATGGCTGGTGGAGGATCTATGGTTAAAATGTTTTGCGAAAAGCTAATTTTTCCCTACAACAAAGGAATATATTTTATTTAAGTATCATGGTAGTTGAACAGCATTGAGAAGGTTCCTCCAACTCCATCCCAATTAAAAATAATTATCAACCCAACAAAATTTATTTAGAGTGATGAGATCCATATGATAATTCAAGAACCAGATACTCGAGATGTCCATAACCGGGGACACGACTAACCATGATTAGTTTGTACACTCTGCAGAGGTTTGCGCACTTTTCCCCACAAGACTCGATCTCCTCCGTTGTATTTCTCGCACTGCATGGTGTTTGAGAAATAGATGACCGAGACACAGTCTTTTCGAACAATTAGCTGTCATAAATGCCTCTTGTACTGCTCCATGGTATGCTAATTATGCTAATTACATTGTTGCTAAATTTATACCACCTAGTTTCACATACCAACAAAACAAAAAGTTTATCTATGATTTAAGACATTACTTTTAGGATGACCCACACCTTTATAAAGAAGGAGTAGATGGTGTTATTAGACGTTGTGTACCTAAGTATGAACAGGAACATATCCTGCGCAAGTGTCACTCCGAGGCTTATGGAGGACACCATGCTGGAGATAGAACTGCACATAAGGTATTGCAATCCGGTTTTTATTGGCCTACTCTCTTCAAGGATGCCCGTAAGTTTTTTTGTCTTATGATGAATGTCAAAGAATTGGTAATATTAGTAGACATCAAGAAATGCCTATGAATTATTCAGTTTTGCTTGAACCATTTGATGTTTGGGGCTTTGATTATATGGGACCATTTCCTACCTCTAATGGGTATACTCATATTTCAGTTGCTGTTGATTACGTTACTAAGTGTGTAGAAGCTATTCCAACTAGTAGTGCTGATCATAACACCTCTATTAAGATGCTTAAAGAAGTTAGTTTTCCGAGATTTGGAGTCCCTAGATATTTAATGACTGGTGGTGGTTCACATTTTATTCATGGTGCTTTTTATAAGATGCTTGCTAAGTATGATGCTAACCATAGAATTGCATCTCCATATCATCCACAGTCTAGTGGTCAAGTAGAACTGAGCAATAGAGAGGTTAAATTAATTTTGCAAAAGATGGTTAATAGATCTAGAAAGAATTGGTCCAAGAAACTTGATGATGCATTATGGGCTTATAGAACTACATATAAAAATCCTATGGGTATGTCTCCATATAAGATGGTTTATGGAAAAGCATGTCACTTACCTCTCGAACTAGAACATAAGTCATATTCGGCCATTAAAGAGCTCAATTATGATTTCAAACTTGCCGGTGAGAAGAGGTTATTTGACATTAGCTCACTTGATGAATGGAGAACCCAAACCTATGAGAATGCCAAATTGTTTAAAGAAAAAGTTAAAAGATGGCCTAACAAAAGGATACAAAAACGTGAGTTTAATGTAGGTGATTATGTATTGTTATACAACTCTCGTTTAAGATTTTTTGCAGGCAAACTCCTTTCTAAATGGGAAGTCCCTTACGTCGTTGAGGAGGTCTATCGTTCCGGTGCTATAAAAATCAACAACTTCGAAGGCACAAATCTGAGTGAGGGAGTCCTGGATTAGGGGGTGTTCGGATAGCCAAACTATACCTTCAGCCGGACTCCTGGACTATGAAGATACAAGATTGAAGACTTCGTCCCGTGTCCGGAAGGGACTTTCCTTGGCATGGAAGGCAAGCCTGGCGATACGGATATTCAGATCTCCTAGCATTGTAACCGACTCTATGTAACCCTAACCCTCTCCGGTGTCTATATAAACCGGAGGGTTTTAGTCCGTAGGACAACGTACACATCAACAATCATCCCATAGGCTAGCTTCTAGGGTTTAGCCTCTCTGATCTCGTGGTAGATCTACTCTTGTACTACCCATATCATCAATATTAATCAAGCAGGACGTAGGGTTTTACCTCCATCGAGAGGGCCTGAACCTGGGTAAAACTTCATGTCCCTTGCCTCCTGTTACCATCCGGCCTAGACGCACAATTTGGGACCCCCTACCCGAGATCCGCCGGTTTTGACACCGACATTGGTGCTTTCATTGAGAGTTCCTCTATGTCGTCGCCGTCAGGCTCGATGGCCCCTACGATCATCGAAAACGATGCAGTCCAGGGTGAGACCTTCCTCCCTGGACAGTTCTTCGTCTTCGGTGGCTTCGCACTGCGGGCCAAATCACTTGGCCATCTGGAGCAGATCGAAAGCTATGCCCCTGGCCGTCAGGTCAGATTCAGAAGCTTAAACTACATGGCTGACATCCGCGGGGACTTGATCTTCGATGGAGTCGAGCCACTGCCGAGCGCGCCGCACTGTCCCAACGAGCATGATCTAGCTCTGCCGCCGAACAGTGCCCTGGAGGCCGCACCTACATCAGCTTCGACCCTTAATTCGGAGCCGATTGCGCCGATCGAGGATGGGCGGTTGGACGCCACCTCGGGGGATGCGATCCCAACGGCGATGGAGCCAAACACCAGCCCCGTATTCTGCGAGACTTGTGACTCCAAGGAGCCGGACTCCTCTCTGAACTCCGAACCCTCCGCGCCCCTGCCAATCGAATCCGATTGGGCGCCGATCATGGAGTTCACTGCCGCAGACATCTTTCAGCACTCGCCTTTCGGCGATATCCTGAAGACACTGAAGTCTCTCTCTTTATCAGGAGAGCCCTGGCCGGACTGCGGTCAGCAAGGTTGGGGTATGGACGATGAAGAAATTCAAAGCCCACCCACCACCCACTTTGTAGCCAGTGTCGACAACTTAACCGACATGCTCGACTTTGACTCTGAAGACATCGACGGTATGGACGCTGATGAAGGAGATGATGAAGAACCAGCGCCTACTAGACCCTGGAAAGCCAGCTCGTCATATGACATATACATGGTGGACACCCCAAAAGAGGGAGATGGCCATGGAACAGCGGAGGATGACCCCTCCAAGAAACAGCCTAAGCGCTGGCGTCAGTGGCGCCGCTCAAAATCCCGCCAACACAAAAACGGTGATTCCAGCACGGGAGATAATAATACTCCGGAGAGTACCGAAGAAAACCCCCTCCAGCAAGATTTAACATAGGAGGATGGAGAAACCAACCCTCATGAGAGAGCGGCAGACAGAGAGGTCGAGGACGATAATTATATGCCTCCCTCCGAAGACGAGGCAAGCCTCGACAACGACGAATTCGTCGTGCCAGAGGATCCTGTTGAGCAAGAGCGTTTTCAACGCAGGCTTATGGCCACGGCAAGAAGCCTCAAGAAAAAACAGCAACAGCTCAGAGCTGAGCAAGATTTGCTGGTTGACAGATGGACTGAAGTCCTTGCGGCCGAAGAGCATAAACTCGAACGCCCCTCCAAGAGCTACCCAAAGCGCATGTTGCTACCCCGATTAGAGGAGGAAGCACTTGATGCGGCCGAACGGCCACCTCGTGGCCACGACAGAGAGGCCTCCCGGCCCTCCACTCAAGCCGCACCCCGTACCAAGGCACGGGAATATGCGCCGTACTTACGAGACATGTTGGAGGACAAGGCAAGGCAAACACGATCGATCTACGGATCGCGTGGGCACCCCACGGCTTGAGACGGTAACCATCACACCGGCCACAAATTCGGCAGGGCCGAACACAGTAGACAAAGCTCATTGGAGCTACGTCATGATATCGCCCAGTACAGAGGCGCCGCACACCCACTATGCTTTACAGACGAAATAATGGATCATCAAATCCCCGAGGGTTTCAAACCCGTAAACATCGAATCATATGATGGCACAACAGATCCTGCGGTATGGATCGAGGATTATCTCCTTCATATCCACATGGCCCGCGGCGACGATTTTCATGCCATCAAATACCTCCCACTCAAGCTTAAAGGACCAGCTCGGCATTGGCTTAACAACTTGCCAACAGGATCAATCAGTTGTTGGGAGGACCTAGAAGCCGCATTCCTCGACAATTTCCAGGGCACTTATGTGCGACCCCCAGACGCCGATGACCTAAGTCACGTAATTCAGCAGCCAGAGGAATCGGCCAGGCAATTCTGGACACGGTTCCTAACAAAGAAAAATCAAATAGTCGACTGTCCGGACGATGAGGCCCTAGCAGCCTTCAAGCACAATATCCGTGACGAGTGGCTGGCCCGGCACCTCGGATAGGAAAAGCCGAAATCTATGGCAGCACTCACGACACTCATGACCCGCTTTTGCGCGACAGAAGACAGCTGGCTTGCTCGTAGCAACAATATGACCAAGAACCCTGGTAATTCGGACACCAGGGACATTAGTGGCAGGTCACGTCGCAACAAGCAGAAGTGCCGCATTAACGGCAAAAATACTAAGGATACGCCAGTTAATGCCAGATTCAGAGGCTCTAAATCCGGGTCAGCGGAAAAAGCCATTCAAAAGGATTCATAGGGGCCCGTCCAGCTTGGACTGAATACTCGACCGCTTGTGCCAAATACATGGCACCCCCGAAAAGCCGGCCAATCACACCAACAGGGATTGTTGGGTGTTCAAGCAGGCAGGCAAGTTAAACGCCGACAATGAAGACAAGGGGCTGCATAGCAATGACGACGAGGAGCCCCGGCCGCTGAACAACAATGGACGGAAGGGTTTTCCCCCACAAGTGCGGACGGTGAACATGATATACGCAACCCACGTCCCCAGAAGGGAGCGGAAGCGCGCGTTAAGGGACGTATACGCGGTAGAGCCAGTCGCCCCAAAGTTCAACCCATGGTCCTCCTGCCCGATCACCTTCGATCGAAGAGACCATCCTACTAGCATCCGTCATGGCGGATTTGCCGCATTGGTCCTAGACCCAATTATTGACGGATTTCATCTCACTAGAGTCCTTATGGACGGCGGCAGCAGCCTGAACCTACTTTACCAGGATACAGTGCGGAAAATGGGCATAGATCCCTCGAGGATTAAGCCCACCAAAATGACCTTTAAAGGCGTAATACCAGGTGTAGAGGCCAATTGTACAAGCTCAGTCACACTTCAAGTGGTCTTCAGATCCCCGGATAATTTCCGAAGCGAGGAGTTGATCTTCGACATAGTCCCATTCCGGAGTGGCTATCACGCACTGCTCGGACGAACCGCATTCGCCAAGTTCAATGTGGTACCGCACTATGCATACCTTAAGCTCAAGATGCCAGGCCCTCGTGGAGTAATTACGTTCAATGGAAACACCGAACGCTCCCTCCGAACGGAGGAGCACACGGCGGCCCTTGCAGCGGAAGTACAAAGCAGCCTCTCCAGGCTGTTCTCTAGTCCGGCCATTGAACGTCCGGACATCGTCAAGCGCGCCTGGAGTAACCCACAACAAGACCGCCTGGCACGTTCCGAGCAGGCGTAGCAATGCGGCCCCAACCCCAACCCTCGCAAAAAGGCGACGCCAGTACTTCGCGTACATAACTACGCTCTAGAAATACCATGGGCATAGGGGGAGGGGCACCATCACGGCACGTCCAAAACACTGCTTAAACCGCACCAGGGGCTGCCGATTTCTTAATTTTCTCTTACTCTCAGGAATCCATTCTTCAGAAGGCCTGTTCGGCAGTTCAATTGCCGCACAAACGATGCAAGAACCAGGGAAGCAAACAAGCCATGCCGCATTACGGAACTCCCAGGTGGTCTCTATCACGAGCAGTATACCTGTTTCGCATACTATTCCGCAGCTTGCACCTGGAGCAGACATGTTAAATAGTCCAATTTTTCGTTTATCGCATTACTTGTATCGTTCTGCTTTGATCGCAGCTATTTTTAATAAACAATGCATAGCTCTTGTCTATTTTTGCATTGCCTTTTTATAAATAAATGTTCCTTAACGACATGTTGCACCCGTACAATTCGGTACGGCCAAAATACGCCAGGGGCTTTTAGCACCCCTCAATATGGTGTGAGAAGTCCAAACACTTTCACAAGTGCAGCACCCCGAACTTATAGCATTATATGCATCGGCTCCGAATCATGTCTTGGGTCAATAGTTGGGTTTGCCCGGCTCCTATGTTTTGGTGCCTTACGTTCCGCTATATCGGCTAAGGTAGCACTATGAGAACCACTGCGATTGTGCCCCAGTTGAGCTGGGTCGAGCACCTCAGTGGAGAAAGCTAAACCTGACTGTCATGATGAAGCGAGAGCTGGTCGCTGTTCGAGAGGTTTTTTCGAGTCCCTAAAGACTTATGCCGCTTAGGGCGAGGAGTCGGCTCTGTCCGGCCAAGGCGTGGATAGCGCCCCGAACTCGGTCTTACGAATACTAGGGGCTTCGCCGAAATTTAAAATTATAGAATTCTATGGCAAAGTGAGAGTGTTCACGCATTATAGTCCGATTGCCTTGTTTGTTGGGCTGAGTGCCTCCCTTGAAGGACCCAAATATGGGAAAAAGAGCGCCCAGGTTTATCCCCGAACACCCCAGCACTAGCGGCACGGGGGCATAAGCCGTGGACTCGCCATCTCTCAGTATTGATAAGCAGCCGCACATAAGGTAATATTTTAAATTCAAGCAGCATTGCTCAGCGCATATGAACAAGTTTTCAGTGCACACGACAAAAACGAGCGAGTTTTACTCAAAAATTACATCCCTAGAACATTCATCCGCCACAAGGCGGGCACCCTTCAGAACATCCTTATAGTAATTTTCGGGCTTGCGATGCTCTTTCCCCGGCGGTGGCCCGTCCTTCACAAGCTTCTCAGCATCCAGCCTGCCCCAGTGCACCTTCGCACGGGCAAAGGCCCTACGGGCACCTTCAATGCAGACAGAGCGCTTGATGACTTCGAGCCTTGGACAGGCCTCCACCAGCTGCCGCACCAGCCTGAAATAGCTCCCAGGCAGAGCCTCTCCAGGCCACAGCCGAACTAGGAGGCCCTTCATGGCCTGTTCGGCCGCCTTGTGTAGCTCGACCAGTTGCTTCAGCTGGTCGCTTAAGGGCATGGGGTGTCCGGCCTCAGCATACTTAGACCAGAACACCTTCTCTATCGAGCTACCCTCCGTGGCTCGATAGAATGCAGCGGCATCGGACACACTCCGGGGAAGATCTGCGAACGCTCCTGGAGAGCTCAGGATTCGGGTAAGTAACAAGTAACTCACGTCTATATGTTTGCTTTGCATAAAGAATGCCTTACCCGTCGCTATCTTCTTCACCTCATCCAACTCCTGGAGGGTCTTCTGGGATTCGGTCTTGACAGACTTGGCATTTTCAATAGCCGCCACGAGCTCGGACGCTCGCGTCTTCGAGTCAAGCTCCAAACTCTCATGTTTCTTCATGAGAACCTGGAGCTCTTGCCGCACCTTGCCAACCTCGGCCTCATACTTCTCCCGCTTGGTGCGCTCCGCGGCTGCACTCTTCTCGGCCTCGAGCGGCCTTGCTTCAGGGTCGCCACCTCATACGTGGCCCCTACAATAGCCATGTTAATCCTGTCATTTCTTGCAATTGCACATTTTTTTATATATATTCAACCAAGGTATTTCTTACCTTCCTTCTCCTTGAGCTGCTTCTTGGCACGCCCGAGCTGTTGCTCGGACTTCTCGAGGCTCTGCTTCAGCATGTCGACTTCCGCAGTTAGTGCGGCGGACGCCAGCAGAGAAGCCTGCATACGCATATTGACTCCTTTTGTTAGACTCCTGCGAATTCTTTGATCCTCTATTCGGCTTTTCTTCCCGAACGCCCAACAGAGCATCAGGGGCTACTGTCTATGTGGTAATATTATTTACACATTATTTACTTACCTCAAAGCCTGTCAAAAGGCTAGTACAAGCTTCAGTCAGTCCGCTTTTGGTGGACTGAACCTTCTGGACCACCACACTCATAATAGTGCGGTGCTCCTCGTCGATGGAGGTGCCTTGGAGTGCCTCCAACATATTGTCCGGCGCCTCTGGTTGGACGGGGGCCGCCGGTATGGTGGACTTTCTCCTCTTGGAAGGAGGTCCCTCGTGGGACTCCGGAACCTTTGATGGTTCCGGAGCGGTGTCCGGCCTAGAGCCGGACTTGAAGCCCTGGGGGGTTTCATCCCCTTTACTCCTGGAGTCCGGGAGGTCGCCTTGCGGCGCCTCCAGGACCACCTCCTCCCTGCTTGGAACCTGTTGGGACAACACCTCGGTGTCGTCCGTAGGGCGGGGGGAGGGAGCCGTCGGAAGCGAGTTCACATCCGACGAGTCCAGTGAGCTGCTCGACGACGCGTCGAGCCGGTCTTTGGGTGGGCTTCATAAACATATTCGACATAAGGGAAAGTTGTGCAATAAATGAATACTATGAATTACTCCGGTATCCGGATACTTACGATTTTGCCAGGGGCTTGGCCCTGGGCTGCCACTCCTCTCCGCCGTCGTCGGCGTCGGTGGAGTAGTCCGGAGGAAGGGTTTTCCCCTTCTTGGACCCTCCGGCCTCCTCAGAGAGGGCGGCCTTCCTTTTCTTCTCTCCTCCCGCTAGAGGGGGAGAGGTTTCTTCTTCTTCCTCCTCGTCTTCACGAGAGGAAGGCGCTTCGGGACCGTCGGATGATGAATCTGACACCTCCTGGCGCCGGGCACTCTTTCGAGTCCCCGTGGCCCTTTTCGTGGCCTTCTTCTCCGGCACCACATAGGGCGCCCGAACCAGCAGCTTCGCCAGGCGAGCGTCCGCTGGGCCTTCGGGCAAAGGAGCCGGACAGTTGATCTGTCCGGACGTCACCTGCCAATCCTGTCAAAGGTAAGGGAGCTTAGATCCCGCATGGAGTCAAACTATGAAAAACTGATACCCTGTAAAAGGACAAAAACAGCATACCGCATGAGCGTGATGCTGCGTACTGAATCCGCGATCCTCGGTAGCGGATGCGGGAGCCTCAGCGCCCTTGAAAAGCATCCTCCAGGCATCTTCGTACGTCTTGTCGAAGAGCCTGTTTAGAGTTTGGTGTTGCACCGGGTCGAACTCCCACAGGTAGAAGGCCCGTTGTTGACACGGGAGGATCAGACGGATGAGCATAACTTGGACTACGTTGACAAGCTTGAGCTTCTTGTCCACCAGGGTTTGGATGCATGTTTGGAGTCTGGTCAGCTCTCCTTTTTTACCCCAAGACAGGCCCGTCTCCTTCCAGAAGGTGAGCCGCGTAGGGGGACCGGATCAAAACTCAGGGGGTGCGACCCATTCGGCGTCGCGTGGCTCGGTGATGTAAAACCACCACGATTGCCACCCCTTTAGGGTCTCCACAAAGGAGCCCTCGAGCCACAGGACGTTGGCCATCTTGCCCACCATGGCGCCTTCGCACTCCGCCTGGCTGCCGCGCACCACCTTCGGCTTGACGTTGAAAGTCTTGAGCCATAGGCCGAAATGGGGGAGGATGCAGAGGAAAGCCTCACACACGACGATAAACGCCGAGATGTTGAGGACGAAGTTCGGGGCCAGATCGTGGAAATCAGGCCGTAGTAGAACATGAGCCCCCGGACAAATGGATGCAGAGGGAAGCCCAGTCCGCGGAGGAAATGGGGGAAGAATACCACCCTCTCATGGGGCCTAGGGGTGGGGATGAGCTGCCCCTTTTCGGGAAGCCGGTGCGCGATGTCGTTAGACAGGTATCCAGCCTTCCTCAGCTTTTTGATATGTCCCTCCATGACGGAGGAGACCAACCAGTTGACTCCTGCTCCGGACATGACTGGAGAAGGTTGAGGTGGGAGAGCGGACTTGGGCGCTGGAGCTCAAGTGCGCAAGAATGGATAGGAAAAGGAGGAAGAAGGCGTGGGTGAAAAGGTGGATCCTTATCCCCTTATATGGGTGGACGCAACTACATGTCCCCACCAGCCTGGTAAAACTCGCTTATCTCCAAGCGCGGTAATCAAAGGCGCGGTTGGGTTACCCACGCCCGTATTGATGAGAATCCCGGAATAAGGGGACACGATCTCTGCTTTGACAAGACGTGCCAAGGAAACCGCCTCGCATGACGCGCTGAGGTGGGATAATGAAACGACTCGGATAAAGGCATGGCCGTGGTGTGTCACACTGCGAAATACGTTAGCAGATTAGATTTGTGTAAATATTATTCTCTCTATGGCAATATGTGGAAAACTTATTTTGCAGAGCCGGACACTATCTTTGTGTTTAAAATATTCTATGAAGTACTTGGAGGAGGAACCCGCCTTGCAATGCCGAAGACAATCTGTGTGCCGGACTCGTCGTCATTGAAGCCTGGTTTAGGGGCTATTGACGGAGTCCTGGATTAGGGGGTGTTCGGATAGCCGAACTATACCTTCAGCCGGACTCCTGGACTATGAAGATACAAGATTGAAGACTTCGTCCCGTGTCCGGAAGGGACTTTCCTTGGCATGGAAGGCAAGCTTGGCAATACGGATATTCAGATCTCCTAGCATTGTAACCGACTCTATGTAACCCTAACCCTCTCCGGTGTCTATATAAACCGGAGGGTTTTAGTCCGTAGGACAACATACACATCAACAATCATCCCATAGGCTAGCTTCTAGGGTTTAGCCTCTCTGATCTCGTGGTAGATCTACTCTTGTACTACCGGTTTTACCTCCATCGAGAGGGCCCGAACCTGGGTAAAACTTCGTGTCCCTTGCCTCCTGTTACCATCCGTCCTAGACGCACAGTTCGGGACCCCCTACCCGAGATCCGCCGGTTTTGACACCGACACCGAGGGTGGTGAACGGTCAAAGAATCAAACATTATATCTCAGGTAACCCCATAAATGTAGAAACTAATGTTATTGAAACCGTAACCCCGGAGGAATACATAAAGGACACTTTCCAGAACGTATCAGACTCCGAAAAGGAATAGGTATGAGGTACGGTAAGTGAACTGACTCCAAAACAGTTATAATAATAATTTTCTCCATTTTGGAATATTTAAGAAAACATGATAATAAGAAGTAGTCCGGGAAGGACACGAGGCTTCCACGAGGGTGGAGGGTGCGCCCCTGCCTCGTGGGCACCTCGTGTGCTCTCCGGACTCTGTTTTTTTGCACGATACTTCTTTCGGCCGGTAAAAATTCATTATATAATATCCCAAAAGTTTTGACCACCGTATCACGCAAATATCTTCTGTCCATGTTTCGAGTTGTTTCTGCTACAAATTAGAGCAATATGTCATCCCAAGATTCAGAGGGAGAAAGCTATGTGGCTCATTACCTTGCAGATCATAAGGTCTACGGGGACTTGGAGCATTGTAGTTGGACCACGGAGGAAGAAGAAGACTATGAGCCTAGGGGAAAGAAGGAGACGAGCTCAGATGAAGATGAAGTCCCATTACCTCAACCTGGGGACATGCATGTGGAGTTCAAAAAGTCAAGCCTCCCCGATAGAGCGAAGAAACCTAAGATCGATTTTATCCCTTTTCGCCTCTTGTAGGAGAATAAACATGATCTATGCAAAAAGATATTAAGCCTTGAGCACGAGATCGATGACCTAAGGGATAAAAATTCTATCCTCAAGCGCAAATTAAGGAAGAAGCACATGCCACCAACAAATCCATCTTCACCACCTCCGAAGAAAGATACATAAGCACATGGGTATGGGCACTCCCCTTGGCAACTGCCAAACTTGGGGGTATTACCATCACACTTTTATCTTTATTGTTTTTCTTAGTTCGATCCTTTTGGTAATATCTTGATCTAGTAGAATAAAGTTTTAGTATGATCTATTTTTGATTTTTGCTTTATGATCCTTCTATGTAATCAAGTCCGTGAGCTATATATAATAAAGATTAGTGTTGAGTCAAGGGCTTGATTATCTTTCTATGATCTTGAGGGTATAAAAATAAAAGAGAAGAGAAAGAATAAAAATAAATAAAGAGATCATATGGATCTTATGGAGAGTAATGACTTCACATATAAAGAGTATGATGAATAAAAGTTGTTGAAAGTTGACAAACATAGCTTTGGTCATCGTTGCAATTAATAAGAAGTAATAAAGACAGAGAGGTTTTCACATATAAATATACTATCTTGGACATCTTCTATGATTGTGAGCACTCATTAAAATATGACATGCTAAAGAGTTGATGTTGGACAAGGAAGACAACTTAATGGCTTATGTTTTCTTATATCCGAAATAAATTATATTGTCATGGATCATTCAACATGTTGAGCTTGCCTTTCCCTCTCATGCTAGCCAAATTCTTTGCACCAAGTAGAGATACTACTTGTGCTTCCAAATATCCTTAAACCCAGTTTTTCCATAAGAGTCCACCATATCTACCTATGGATTGAGTAAGATCCTTCAAGTAAGTTGTCATCGTTGCAAGCAATAAAAATTGCTCTCTAAATATGTATGACTTATTAGTGTGGAGAAAATAAGTTTTGTACGATCTTGTGATGTTGAAGAAATAAAAGCGACGGACTGCATAATAAAGGTCCATATCACAAGTGGCAATATAAAGTGACGTTCTTTTGCATTAAGATTTTGCGCATTCAACCATAAAAGCACATGACAACCTCTACTTCCCTCTGCAAAGGGCCTATCTTTTATTCTTGTCTATTACTTCATACAAGAGTCATGGTGATCTTCACCTTTCCTTTTTACATTTTATCCTTTGGCAAGCACAATGTGTTGGAAAGATCCAGATATATATATAGCTAATTGGATGTGAGTTTTCATGAGCTATTATTGTTGACATTACCCTTGAGGTAAAAGGTTGGGAGGCAAAACTATAAGCCCCTATCTTTCTCTGTGTCCAATTGAAACTTCATACCCATAAATATTGCATAAGTGTTAGCAATTGTGGAAGACTAAATTATAGTTGAGTATGTGGACTTGCTGAAAAGCTCTTATATTGACTCTTTCTGATGTTATGATAAATTGCAATTGCTTTAGTGACTGAGATTATAGTTTGCTAGTTTTCAATGAAGTTTCTGATTCATACTTGAAATTGTGATTGAATTGTTACTTTAGCATAATAAATCATATGACAATATATATATATATATATGTTGCTGTCCTAAGAATGATCATGATGCCCTCATGTCTGCATTTTATTTTGTCGACACCTCTATCTCTAAACATGTGGACATATTTTTCAATCTCGGCTTCCGCTTGAGGACAAGCGAGGTCTAAGCTTGGGGGAGTTGATACGTCCATTTTTGCATCATGCTTTTATATCGATATTTATTACATCGCATTATGGGCTGTTATTACACAATATGTCACAATACTTATGCCTATTCTCTCTTATTTTACAAGGTTTACATGAAGAGGGAGAATGCCGGCAGCTAGAATTCTAGGCTGGAAGAGGAGCAAATATTAGAGACCTATTGTGCACATCTCCAAAAGTCCTAAAATTTCACGGGAGCACGTTTCAGAATATATAAAAAATATTGGGCGAAAGAAGTACCAGAGGGGGGCCACCCACCATCCGCGAGGGTGGGGGTACGCCCTACCCCCTGGGCGCGCCCCCTGCCTCATGGGCCCCATGGAAGCCCTCTGATGCCCATCTATGGCTACATGGAGTCTTTTGTCCTAAAAAAATCAGAAGCAAGCTTACGGGATGAAACTCCGCCGCCACGAGGCGGAACCTTGGCGGAACCAATCTAGGGCTCCGGCGGAGCTGTTCTGCCCGGGAAACTTCCCTCCGGGAGGGGAAAATCATCACCATCGTCATCACCATCGATCATCTCATCGGGAGGGGGTCAAGCTCCATCAACATGTTCACCATCACCATCTCATCTCAAACCCTAGTTATCCCTTGTATCCAATCTTTGTCTCAAAACCTCGGATTGGTACCTATGGGTTGCTAGTAGTGTTAATTACTCCTTGTAGTTGATGCTAGTTGGTTTATTCGGTGGAAGATCATATGTTCAGATCCTTTATGCATATTAATACCCCTCCAATTATGAACATGAATATGATTTGTGAGTAGTTATGTTTGTTCCTGAGGACATGGGAGAAGTCTTGCTATAAGTAGTCATGTGAATTTGGTATTAGTACGATATTTTGATGAGATGTATGTTGTCTTTCCTCTAGTGGTGTCATGTGAACATCGAGTACATGACACTTCACCATTGTTTGGGCCTAGAGGAAGGCATTAGGGAGTAATAAGTAGATGATGGGTTGCTAGAGTGACAGAAGCTTAAACCCTAGTTTATGAGTTGCTTCATAAGGGGCTGATTTGGATCCATATGTTTCATGCTATGGTTAGGTTTACCTTAATACTTCTTTTGTAGTTTTGGATGCTTGCAAGAGGGTGAGGGAGTCCTGGACTAAGGGGTCCTCGGGCGTCCGGCCTGTTATCCTTTGGGCCGGACTGATGGGCTGTGAAGACACGAAGGCCGAAGACTGCACCGTGTCCGGATTGGACTCTACTTGGCATGGAAGGCAAGCTTGGCGACCGAAGATTCCTTCTTATGTAACCGACTCCATGTAAACCCTAGATCCCCTCGGTGTCTACATAAACCGAATGGGATAGTCCGGAAAGGACACCACATATACTCATTACCATATTCATAGGCTAGACTTCTAGGGTTTAGCCATTACGATCTTGTGGTAGATCAACTCCTGTAATACTCATATTCATCAAGATCAATCAAGCAGGAAGTAGGGTATTACCTCCATAGAGAGGGCCCGAACCTGGGTAAACATCGTGTCCCCTGTCTCCGGTTACCATCAATCCTAGACGCACAGTTCAGGACCCCCTACCAGAGATCCGCCGGTTTTGACACCGACATTGGTGATTTCATTGAGAGTTCCACTCTGCCGTCGACAAAAGGTTCGATGGCCCCTTCAATCGTCAATAATGACGCCGTCCAAGGAGGAACTTTCCCCCCGGACAGATCTTCATATTCAGCGGCTTCGTACTGCAGGCCAACTCGCTTGGCCGTCTGGAGTAGATCGACAACTACGCCCCTGGCCATCAGGTCGGATTCGGAAGCTTGAAATACATCACGGATACCCGTGGAGACATGATCTTCGAGGGATTTGAGCCGCGGCGATCGCTCCCCCTCATCCCAATGAACGTGACTTAAATCTGTCATCGGATCACACCCAAGAGATGGTTCCTGTGGCTGCAATGACCCTAGAGCTGAAGCAGATCGAGCCATCCGAGGCCGCAGAGTCCGCGGCGTAGGAGCCACACATGAACTCGACGCCCTGCAATATTCGCTTTAACAGAACTTCGAACTCATCTCCGACTATAAGTTCCGGACTGTGTACGCCCACGGACACCAAGCTAGATCGGTTATCGATCTTCGAGTTCAGCGCCACTAACGTTTTCCAGCACTCGCGTTGGGGTGACGTGCTAAAATCTTTAAAGAATTTGTCCTTGGAGAAGGACTCACAACCGAACTATGTCCGGTTCGAGCTAGAGATGTATGATGTGGAATTTTGCTCCCCACCCGGCACCCACTTCATAGCCACCGTCGATGACTTAACCGACGTGCTTGATTATGGCTCCGAAGACATCGACGGTATAGACAACGATGCCGACGAGGAGCAAGGCCAAGACCTGCCATTTACTGGACGTTGGACGGCTACCTCTTCATACGACGTGTACATGGTTGATACACCTAAAGGATTCGGCGATGACAAAGAAGAGCCAGACACAAATAAAACCTCCGAGACATAGTCGAAGCGTCGGCGGCCCAAACACCGTTCTAAGCCCCGCCGCTCAAAGGATGGCAACAATGGCACCGGGGAAATAGTACTCCGGGCGACGCCGAAAACAATGAAGGCCCTTTCAGGGCTACATCTGAACAGGAACACGACAGCAGGAAAAACAACCCTGACGAACAGGCCATAGAAGATGACTCGGAGGATGATAGTTACATCCACCCTCCGAGGAGGACACAAGCCTGGGCAACGAATACTTCATCGTGCCTGAGGATCCTCTCGAGCAGGAGCGCTTTAAGCTTCAGCTCATAGCCACTGCAAGAAGCCTGAAAAAGAAACAACAACAGCTTCAAGCTGAACAAGACCTGCTCGTCGACAGATGGTATGATGTCCTGACAGCTGAGGAATACGGCCTCAAGCGCCCAGCTAAGAGGTACCTAAAATGCAGACTGATACCTCAGTTCGATGAGGAAGCAACAGATCCCATACCTCCCTCGCACAATGCGGACCGACCACCCCGCGGTCGGGATAAAACGGCAACTCAGACCGAACAGCAGCCCGCCGCACCGCCTCGCAAAAACAGGTACATACCAGCTCGGGACCATACATATGATCTTCGACAGGAATTGGACAATAGAGCAGGACACACCAGATCTATATACGGATCGCGAGGACGTTTCCATACTCGGGATGACAGCTACCTATTCGGACGCGACAAACTTAATCACACACGGGACGATAACCACAGAAGGACGTCATTGGAGATACACCGTGACACGGCCCGCTATAGAGGCGCCGCACACCCTCTCTACTTCATAGACGAGGTGCTGGATCATGAATTCCCCGAGGGGTTCAAACCCGTCAATATTGAATCATACGACGGAATAACCGACCCCGCTGTGTGGATCGAAGATTTTATTCTTCACATACACATGGCTTGAGGAGATGGCCTCCATGCCATCAAATACCTCTCATTAAAGCTCAAAGGACCAGCTCGACACTGGCTAAATAGTCTGCCTGAGAACTCCATCGGTAGCTGGGAGGACATGGAAGAGGCCTTCCTCGACAATTTCCAGGATACATATGTCTGGCCACCCGATGCCGATGACTTAAGCCACATAGTTCAACAATCTGGAGAATCAGCCAAAAAATCCTGGACTAGGTTCCTAACCAAAAAAATCCAGATCCTCGACTGTCCGGACGCTGAAGCCCTAGCAGCCTTTAAGCATAGCATCCAGGATGAATGGCTTTCCCGCCACCTCAGCCAGGAAAAGCCGAGATCCATGGCAGCCCTCACGGCACTTATGACCCGCTTTTGCGCAGGAGAGGAAAGTTGGCTGGCTCGCAGTACAAACACAGCCAATGAAACAGGCCCCTCCGAGGCCAAAAACAGCACCGGCATGCTCCGGCGCAACAGACATAAACGCCGAAGCAATGGCGATAACGCCGATGACACTACAGTTCACGCCAGATTCACTGGCTCCATGTCCGGCCATTGAAAGAAGCCCTATAAAAGGAGCGGCGGAGGACCATCCAGCTTGGACCGCATACTCGATCGTCCTTGCCAGATACATGGCACCCCAGACAAACCGGCCAACCATACTAACAGAGATTGCCGGGTATTTAAACAAGCCAGCAAGGTCAACAGCAGAAACAAGGAAGGAGAATCACAGAGCGAGGACGATGACGAGGAGCCCCGGCAGCCGAACACCGGGGAGCAAAAGAAATTTCCCCCTCAAGTCAAAATAGTGAACATAATATACGCTACACACATCCCCAAAAGGGACCGCAAGTGCACACTTAGGGACGTCTATGCGTTAGAGCCAGTCGCCCCGAAATTCAATCCGTGGTTGTCATTTCCGATCACCTTTGACCGTCGAGATCATCCAACCAGCATTCGCCACGGCGGTTCAGCCGCACTGGTCCTCGACCCAATCATTGACGGATTTCACCTGACACGAGTCCTAATGGACGGTGGTAGCAGCCTCAACCTGCTCTATCAGGATACAGTACGTAAAATGAGCGTCGACCCCTCATGGGTCAAGCCCACGAAGACTACCTTTAAAGGAGTCATACCAGGCATAGAGGGCTGTTGTATGGGCTCAATAATGCTGGACGTAGTATTCGGTTCCCCGGATAACTTCCGAAGCGAAGAACTAATCTTCGATATCGTCCCATTTCGCAGCGGCTATCACGCCCTGCTCGGACGAACCGCGTTCGCTAGATTCAATGCGGTGCCATATTACGCTTATCTCAAGCTCAAGATGCCCGGCCCACGTGGCATCGTTACAGTAAATGGAAATACGGAACGCTCCCTCCGTACAAAGGAGCACACTACCGCCCTAGCAGCAGAATTACACAACGGCCTTCTCAAGCAGCATTATAATCCGGCTGCCGAGCCCCTCGACATCATCAAGAGGGTCTGGACCACACTGCAGCAGGACAGCTCGGCTCGTCAAGAGCCGAATTAGCAATTTGACCTCCGTCCCAGCCATGATGAGGCAATGGCACTAATACCACGTGTACATAAACCACGCACTCAAAACCCCATGGGAATTGACGGAGGCATAAATCGTTTGCGATCCACTTTACGGCTCGACCGACCCTGGGATTCGCACGCTTTTACTTTTTCTTTTTTACGTTTTTTTCTCTTTTGGAGGCCTATGCGGACAACCCGCACGTAGGAGCTCTGGCTTACAAGGGAATCCCCAGGTGGTCTCTACTAAACGATTGTCATACTTGCTTTTCATACCTGCACGTAGCTCGCCCTTGGTTGCGGCATGTTAAATAGCCCTACTTGCTTATCGCATTACTTGTACAAAGTATGCCTTGACGTACTAGTTACATCACAATGGTGAATACATGGTAGCGTTAGCTTATTATTTCATTTTTCCGTTTACTCACCACGGTATTAATTACTCACTGCACACGTACACCATGGTACGTATTACTATGCCAGGGGCTTCATTACACCCAACACTACGGCAATAAAAAGTCCAAACACTTTTATAGTATAGTTTGGCACCCCGAACTTATAGCATTATATGCATCGGCTCCGAATCATGTCTTTGGTCAATAGTTGGGTTGCCCGGCTCCTACAGCGATTGTGTCCCGGTTCTTCCGGACGAGCACCTCAGTGGAGAAACTCGAAAACTGACTGTCATGATGCAGCGAGAGCCGGTCAGCTGTTCGACAGGTCCAAATCGTTAGAGATTCTTTTCCGCTTCTTGCGAAGAATCGGTTCCCCCGATTAGGCATGCATAGCGCCCCTAGTTTGGTCTTCCGAATACAAGGGGCTTCGCCAACTTTCTTAATTGTCAAACTCCTATGGCTAAGTGAGGGCGGTAAAGGCCACATAGTCTGATTGCCTTGTTCGTTGCACTAAACACCTCCTTTAAGGACCAGCATGTGGAGTAAAGAGTGTTTAGATTTATCCTGAACACCCTGATGACCCACAAGTATAGGGGATCTATCGTAGTCCTTTCGATAAGTAAGAGTGTCGAACCCAACGAGGAGCAGAAGGAAATGATAAGCGGTTTCCAGCAGGGTATTCTCTGCAAGTACTGAAATAAGTGGCAACAGATAGTTTTGTGACAGGATAATTTGTAACGAGCAACAAGTAACAAAAGTAAATAAAGTGCAGCAAAGTGGCCCAATCCTTTTTGTAGAAAAGGACAAGCCTGGACAAACTCTTATATAGAAAAAAGCACTCCTGAGGACACATGGGAATATCATCAAGCTAGTTTTCATCACGTTCATATGATTCGCGTTCGGTACTTTGATAATTTGGTATGTGGGTGGACCAGTGCTTGGGTACTGTCCTTACTTGGACAAGCATCCCACTTATGATTAACCTCTATTGCAAGCATCTGCAACTACAACAAAAGTATTAAGGTGAACCTAACCATAGCATGAAACATATGGATCCAAATCAGCCCCTTACGAAGCAACGCATAAACTAGGGTTTAAGCTTCTGTCACTCTAGCAACCCATCACCTACGTATTACTTCCCAATGCCTTCCTCTAGGCCCAAATAATGGTGAAGTGTCATGTAGTCGACGTTCACATAACACCACTAGAGGAGAGACAACATACATCTCATCAAAATATCAAACGAATACCAAATTCACATGACTAATAATAGCAAGACTTCTCCCATGTCCTCAGGAACGAAAGTAACTACTCACAAAGCATAAACATGTTCATAATCAGAGGGGTATTAATATGCATATAGGATCTGAACATATGATCTTCCACCAATTAAACCAACTAGCATCAACTACAAGGAGTAATTAACACTAGTAGCAACCTACTAGCACGAATCCAGGACTTGGAGACAAGAATTGGATACAAGATATGAACTAGGGTTTTGAGAGGAGATGGTGCTGATGAAGATGTTGATCGAGATTGCCCTCTCCCGATGAGAGGAGCATTGGTGATGATGATGACGATGATTTCCCCCTCCCGGAGGGCAGTTTCCCCGGCAGAACAGCTCTGCCGGAGTCCTAGATTGATTCCGCCAAGGTTCCGCCTCGTGGCGGCGGAGTTTCATCCGAGAAGATGGCTTCTTTTTTTTTCCATCGAAAGACTTCATATAGCAGAAGATGGCCACCGGAGGGCCACCAGGAGGCCCACGAGGTAGGGGGCGCGCCCAGGGGGGTAGGGTGCTCCCCCACCCTCGTGGGCAGGGTGTGCCCCCCTGGTGAATCTCTTCTGCTGAGTATTTTTTATATATTCTAAAAACGTCTTCTGTGAAGTTTCTGGACTTTTAGAGCTGTGCAGAATAGGTCTCTAATATTTGCTCCTTTTCCAGCCAAGAATCCCAGCTGTCGGCATTCTCCCTCTTTATGTAAACCTTGTAAAATAAGAGAGAATAGGCATAAGTATTGTGACATAATGTGTAATAACATCCCATAATGCAATAAATATCGATATAAAAACATGATGCAAAATGGACGTATCAACTCCCCAAATCTTAGACCTCGCTTGTCCTCAAGCAAAAGCCGAAATCGAAAAATATGTCCACATGTTTAGAGATAGAGGTGTCGATAAAAATAAAATACGGACATGTGGGCATCATGATCATTCTTAGAACAACAACTTATATTATTTTTTTCATATAATCTCTTATGTAGAGTAATAATTCAATCACATTTTCAAGTATGAATCGTAAACTTCGTTGAAAACTAACAAACTATAATCTTAGTCATTGGAACAATTGCAATTTATCATAACATAGGAAAGAGTCAATGTATAAGAGCTTTTCAGCAAGTCCACATACTCAACTATCATATAATCTTTCACAATTGCTGACACTCACGCAATACTTATGTGTATGGAGTTTTAATCGGACACAGAGAAAGATAGGGGCTTATAGTTTTGCCTCCCAACGTTTTACCTCAGGGGTAATGTCAACAATAATAGTTCATGAAAACTCATATCCAATTAGCCATATATACCTGGATCTTTCCAACATACTGTGCTTGCCAAAGGATAAAATGTAAAAAGGATGGGTGAAGATCACCATGACTCTTATATAAGGTAGGAGATAAAAGTAAAAGATATGCCCTTCACAGAGGGAAGCAGAGTTTGTCATGCGCTTTTATGGTTGGATGCACAAAATCTTAATGCAAAAGAACGTCACTTTATATTGCCACTTGTGATATGGACCTTTATTATGCAGTCAGTCGCTTTTATTTCTTCCATATCACACGATCATATAAAGCTTATTTTCTCCCACACTAATAAGTCATACATATTTAGAGAGCAATTTTTATTGCTTGCACCGATGACAACTTACTTGGAGGATCTTACTCAATCCATAGGTAGGTATGGTGGACTATGAGAAAACAGGTTTTAAGGGAATTTGGAAGCACAAGTAGTATCTCTACTTGGTGCAATGAATTTGGCTAGCATGAGGGGGAAAGGCAAGCTCAACATGTTGGAGGATCGAAGACAATATAATTTATCTCGGATGTAGGAAAACATAACCCATTATGTTGTCTTCCTTGTCCAACGTTAACTCTTTAACATATCATATATTAATGAGTGCTCACAATCATAAAAGATGTCCAAGATAGTATATTTATATGTGAAGACCTCTCTTTCTTTATTACTTCCTATTAATTGCAACGATGACCAAAACTATGTTTGTCAACCCTCAACAACTTTTATTCATCATACCTTTTCTATGTGAGCTCATTACTCTCCATAAGATTCACATGATTTCTTTTTTTATTTTTATTTATTTCTATTTTGTTTTATTCACTTAAGATCATGGCAAAATAATCAAGCCCTTGAATCAACACTAATCTTTATTATATATAGCTCACGGACTCGATTACATGGAGGGATCATAAAGCAAAACTCACAACTATATCATACTAAAAGCTTTTATTCTACTAGATCAAGATATTACCAAAATGATCGAACTAAGAAAAACGGTAAAGCTAAAAGTGATGGTGATACGATACCGGGGAACTCCCCCAAGCTTGGCAGTTGCCAAGGGGAGTGCCCATACCCAATGCTCAATTCTTGTTTGCTGGTGGAGAAGGTGATGGTTTTGTTGATGGCATAGGCTTCTTCCTTAATTTGCGCTTGAGGACAGAGTTTTGGTCCCTTAGGTCATCGATCTCCTGCTCCAAGCTCAGTATCTTTTTGCATAGTTCCTGCTTGTTTTCCTGCAAGAGGCAAAAAGGGATAAACTCGATCTTAGGTTTCTTTACTCTATCCGGGAGGCTTGACTTTTTGAACTCCACATGCATGTCCCCAGGTTGAGGTAGTGGGACTTCATCTTCATCTGAGCTCGTCTCCTCCTTTCCCTTGGGTTCATAGTCCTCTTCTTCTTCCGTAGTTCAACCATAATGCTCCACGTCCCCATAGACTTTAGGGTCTGCAAGGTAATCAGCCACATAGCTTTCTCCTTCCGAATCCTGGGAGACATGTTGCTCAAATCTGCAGCAGGACAGCTCGAAACAAAGATAGGAGATATTTGCGTGATACGGGAGTCAAAACCCCCGGGAGATTATATAATGAATTTTTACCGACCAAAATACGTGTCGTGTAAGAAAACAGAGTCCGGAGAGCACACGAGGTGCCCACGAGGTAGGGGGGCACGCCCAGGGGGGTAGGGCGCGCCCTCCACCCTCGTGTCCTTCCCGAACTGCTTCTTATTTTTCTATTTTTCTAAATATTCCAAAACGGAGAAATATTGCCTTAAAAATGTTTTGGAGTCGATTACCGTGCCACATACCTATTCCTTTTCGGAGTCTGAAACGTTCCGGAAAGTGTCCCTTCTGTATTCCTGGGGTTACGGTTTCAATAATATTTGTTTCAACATTTATGGGATTACCTGAGATATAATGTTTGATTCTTTGACCATTCACCACCTTTGGATTTGTGCCTTAGAAGTTGTTGATTTTTATGGCACCGGAACGATAGACCTCCTCGATAACGTAAGGACCTTCCCATTTAGAGAGAAGTTTTCCTGCAAAAAATCTTAAACGAGAGTTGTATAGCAATACATAATCACCTACATTAAACTCACGCTTTTGTATCCTTTTAGCATGCCATCTTTTAACCTTTTCTTTAAACAACTTGGCATTTTCGTAGGCTTGGGTTCCCCATTCATCAAGTGAGCTAATATGAAATAACCTCTTCTCACCAGCAATTTTAAAATCATAATTGAGTTCTTTAATAGCCCAATATGCCTTGTGTTCTAGTTCGAGAGGTAAGTGACATGCTTTTCCATAGACCATTTTATACGGAGACATACCCATAGGATTTTTATATGCAGTTCTATGGGCCCATAATGCATCGTCAAGTTTCTTGGACCAATTCTTTCTAGACCTATTGACAGTCTTTTGCAAAAATAATTTGAGCTCTCTATTACTCAATTCTACCTGACCACTAGACTGTGGGTGATAAGGAGATGCAATTCTGTGATTAACATCATATTTAGCAAGCATTTTACGGAACGCACCATGAATAAAATGTGAACCACCATCAGTCATTAAATATCTAGGGACTCCAAATCTTGTAAAAATAACTTCTTTAAGCATTTTAATAGAAGTGTTATGATCAGCACTACTAGTTTGTTGGCGTTCTGGGAACGGGGGTCCCCAGACTTGCCTGCCTACGGCGTGGCTCAAAGGGGGGCCCAGCGCGGCCCATCTTCATCGACACAGACCCAAGACCCTCGCGAGGGGCCAAGCCTCGCGGGGCGGACGACACGGAGCTTCCTCAGGCACGGCCTCGTCAGGCAGGCTCGTGAGGAGGTGGAGAGACCAAGGCGGGGTACCTCACGAGGTGCCCGTGACGCAAGCCATGACGATCAAGGGCGCCAGGCGGGCGCCAGTCCGCGCAGTGTCCTTCTTTCCTCTTTGGTGAAAAGGGAGCAAGCGCAGGCGAGAGCATCAAGAAAGGCACCCGTTTCGGTGCAACGAGACCAAGACCAGACCAACGGCAGGGAGGAAGTCATTGTGGAGCCGAAGCCAGCGTCACCACCAGAGCTTTTGGCAGGCGAGGACCAACTTTAGTCAGGATAAGTGTACCAGATGTTCCCCTTCAAAATGGCCAATTGTTGCCGCCCTTCCCGCTCAATATTTCGGAAGAGGCCCAGGGCCTTTGCCTATAAATAGGACTAGCCACCCCCAGGGGAGAGAGGATCGAAGATCGGCCAACCCAGAAACAAGCTGGGATCGGATCGAGTAGCATCACATAGAGAGAGAGAGAGAAGGGTGACTGAACTCCTCCTAGTAGTTCATCCCCCAAGCCACGAACAGACCCTCGCGAGGCTGTTCCTCCTTGTATTGCTCATCATCATCAGCCCAAGAGGAAATCCACCACACCACAAACTAGAGTAGGGTATTACACCACAATGGTGGCCCGAACTAGTATAGACCCTATGTCTCTTGTGCTGTTCTTTCCATAGCTTAGATCTTAGCGTGGCGGTGGGGTGCAGGTAGGTAGAAGGCGAAATCTCTGCGCGCACCCCAGTGTTCGAACCTCAAGGGTCTGCCGGAACCCAAAATCCGACATTTGGCGCACCAGGTAGGGGGCGCCGGGATTCGTCTTCCACCGCCCCGTTCTCCTTCGACCATCGCGTCCATGTCTGACGCTCGTCGGGCCCGCGCTGAGCGCCGAGCCGCTCTCGCTTCCCGCGTCGCCCAGACGGCTCCTATCGGTGGGCGTCCTCGCCGTTCCCCATCACCTGCCGTCAACGCCGCCACCGGCCCGGCGGGAAACGAGCAGCAAGCATCGTCTCAGCATCTGTCCGTGCAGCAAGCTGGTTCTTCGTCCCACGCGCTCCGCGCTCCCATGGAGGCTCGAGCTGCGCTCATCGCGGCAAACGAGCTCCTGCGCTACCGTCCCGTCGACGATGTCTACGAAGAATGGCTCGACCGCGTCACCGAGCTCGTCCGCGCCACAGGGGGCTCTCCTGCACCATCCGTTCCGCTACACTGCACCCCGCCCTGCGCGGGCGACGAAGCTCCGGGGGCGCCCCAGCTGCCTCCTCCTCAAGAAGGCGCCCAGGCTCCAAGGCGCGTGGCCCCTGGGCGGAACCCGCTCCGCCAGGTGCCAGCGCAGCAAGAGCAGAGCTGCCAAGAAGTCCCTCGCCCGCGAGAAGCTGCCCGGGCGCTCCCTGCTCCGGCACGTCGCGGCCATGCTCCTGCTCCTACACGTCAAGACCCCGCGCTGCTCCCAGCTACAGCGCATGGGGACCTGCGCATGGGGACCTACAAGACCAAGCTCTCCGTCACCCAAGGCCTCCTGTGGCCACAGCAGGCTGCCGTGCCTTCACCACCGAGCTACGCAGCGTCGCGTGGCCCGGCAAGTTCAAGCCAGACCTACCTCCTCGTTATGGCGGCACGACCGACCCTGCGGAGTTCCTCCAGCTCTATGAGCTGGGCATCGAAGCTGCCAACGGAGACGAGAAGGTCATGGCGAACTGGTTTCCCACGGCGCTCAAGGACGGGGCCCGCACCTGGCTCCTGAACCTAGCTCCAGGCACGATCTCCTCCTGGGACGAGATGCGCACCCGCTTCATCGCCAACTTCCAAAGTACTCGCGACCGGCCACCCGCCGTGAGTGACATGCACCGCATCAAGCAACAACCCGGAGAGACCCTGCAGAAGTACATCCAACGCTTCAACAACGCACACGTCAAGATTCCCAAGGTGATCGAGGAGGCCATCATCTCAGCCTTCTCCGACGGCGTGCGCGACATCAAGATGAAGGAGGAGCTGGCGATGCATGAAGACCTGTGCACTCCCTTGGAGCTGTTCAACTTGGCGACCAAGTGCACCAGGGCTGAGGAAGGGCGTCTCTCCCTCCTCGAGCTGCCTGCCACAGACCCAGAAGAGATGAAGCCCAAGGCCAAGGATGTGAAGCGCAAGGGGGCTGCCGTGCTCGCGGCAGAACTAGACACCAAGCGGGGCAGAGATCAGCCCGAATGTTCCAAGGGCAGGCGGTACTGTGTGTACCACGACCTTCACACCCACAACACCAACGAATGTCAAGAGCTCCGAGCCGTGCGAGAAGGAAGGATCAGTCGTCGTCCCGACCGCGGTGACCGGGGCTACGGTCGAGGAGGAGGAAGGAACGCAGGACGCCGGGAAGACTGCTGCCCGCGCCAAGGGTGGCGCGATCGACCTCGCGAGGATCGCTGGCAAGACCTGCCTCGCGAGGGAGACTGGAGGGATCAACCTCGCGAGAATCGCCCGCAAGGCAACGCAGGCCTCCCTCCGCTGCCCGCCGCAGCCAAGGAGAAACGAGGACCGCCATCAGGACAAGGGGGCTGGGTGCTTCCAGGAGCCGTGCACGATCGCCTGCATCCTGGGCGGGGCTCAAGCCCCAGCCTCTCAACGCATCTTCAAGCAGTTCGCCCGCGAAGTGAATGCAGTCCTCCCCGAGCTCGAAGCCACGCGCCCTCTCAGGTGATCGGCGTGCGCCATCACGTTCAGCTCAGCGGATCAGCTCAAGTGTGCGGCCAGGGCCGGAGTCCTCCCGATGCTTTGTTCCCCAATCATCAGCAATGTGCTGGTCACCAGGACCCTCATCGATGGCGGGGCAGGGCTCCACGTACTGTCCGTGGAAACATTCAACAATCTCCAAGTGCCCTACAACCAGCTTCAGCCAACCAAGCCTTTCTACGCAGTCACCGACGGCTCCACGGTCCCGATTGGGCAGGTCCGCCTCCCTGTCATCTTCGGGGCACGCAACAACTACCGCACCGAGCTCATCGACTTCGACGTCGCTCACATTCGCCTGCCGTACAACGCCATCCTCGGGTACCTAGCACTGGCCAAGTTCATGGCCATGACTCACCACGGCTACAACATCCTCAAGATGCCAGGAAGTGGCGGAGTCATCACGGTGCCCTGTGAAGAGAAGGACGCGGTGTGTTCCCTGGAACGAGCCTTTCTGGCCACATCACTAGAAGAACCAGATCGCGGAAGCAGGAGGCTTCCCGAGGCCACCCCCAAGAAGAAGAAGACATCGTCCGGCCCGGCTCCTCAGGAGGCAGGCCCCTCAGGGCCCGCGCCTGCCCAGGGGAACCTCCTTCCATCGCATAGGAAAGTGCGCCTGGTGCCCTCCTCAGGCAGGGCTCGGGGGCTCTCCCCTGGAGGGCCACCGACCTGGCTAGGGTCACGAGGGAGGCGCTTGGGCACCACATGTAGGCGTGTTTCGGAGCACGTTTCCCTCAAGAAGGAGTAAGGCAAGGAGGGCCAGACCCTCAGGAGTTCGTCAGCAAGGCCATTCAGGAGCTATAGGAGTCGAGAGTCCTGAGAGGCGGCCGCCACCTACCAGCTGTGGCTCCCCATCCAGGCGAGGATGGTGGGCTGCGCGTCTGCATCGACATACCAGGGCTCAATCGAGTCGCCTCTCTGGAGCGCCTCTGGCCCTCGCGAGTGGGGCGCTGTGAAGGTCCGCCCCACAGCTATGTTCGCATGCCTTACGGCTTGCCGAGCGCGGCTGCCACGTAACAGCGCCTCATGAGGGGCATCATGGGGGCTCAAGAGGCCAGGCGTTCCGCAGCCCTGGCGGAGATGGAGATGGTCCGCGAGGAGCCACCAGCGCCTCCGGAGCCTCCCGAGGCCCCTGGGCCTGGGGGCTCGTGACGATCGGCTTCCGCAGCCACCGAGTCTGCTACACCAACGCTGCTTCGTCCTCAACATCATCAAGTGACATTTTTCAGGTTTCATTTCCAGCTGGGAGCGCCCCCCAGGGCTGCATTATTCCCAGGCCGCGTGGGTCCGTCCCTACGGCATGTATCCCTTTTATTTCATGTTGTTAGCTTACCTTGTTGGGGGCGCCCCTCGGGCTGCATCATCCCAAAGTCGCTCGGGCCTGACCCAGTGATGTCCGCCTTCCCAGCATCTATTTGAATGATTCCACTCCTTCGCGGCTAATGTGTTTGACCTAGTTGCCCGCTCAACTGACGCCAAGTGACGGAGCTGCTCCCAAAATGGCACGGCGCTTGCGCATGGGTCCATCCCTGCAACACCGACAAACCTGAATGGCTGAGCTCTCGCCGCGGCAGCCCCGCATGGCGCCACCTCGTCAAGCCTTCAGTGCCTCATCACCCCTAGGAAGCAACCAACGGTTGACTGTCAATTGTCATGGCAACCCCTCGTTCTTTCTATGATGGGTCTACAGGATCTCCTAAAGGAGCTGCGTCAAGCGAGGCCCTTGCGCTGTCTCCTTCACTCTCATCCGCACGAACCGCTTGCACGTTAAAGGGGGGTGCCTGAGCATCGCGACTCAGGGCTCCTACTGGCTCTCCAGCCCTCACCCTCTGGCCTTGTCCACGGCATCGCGACCTGGCATACCAGGGACGGCTGAGACTCGCTCAAGGGCCGTGACCCGAGGACGTAGAGCAGAAAGGGGAGCAAAGGCGAGAGGGGAGGGACATGCGAGGACCTCGCCGAGCAACCTCACGCCTGCCGGCGCACGGACCCGGCGGCACACCAGGGAGCAGTCCCTGATTCTCGAGATAAGTCACCACCCGAAAGCACCAGCTACCGTGGCACCATCCCCGCACCTAATGCAATCCCGTGTTAGCAATGCCGCTCTACTTTCTCACCGAACGACGGCTGCTTGAGCGCCAAAGGGGACCTCCTGAGCATCGCAACTCAGGGGCTCTTACCAAACCCCGGGTCGCTCACCTCCTGGCCTTGACCACGGCATCGCGACCTGGCATACCAGCGACGGCTGAAGCCGCCTTTGGACTTGGACCTGTCGGCGCAGAGCACCAAGCCCTCGTGAGGTTCGAAAGGGAGAACTGAGCTAAGACGGAATGAGCAACTCGCACAATTCTACGACAAGGGTTATATTAACAAATAGGATCACAGGCACCTTACAAGCCCCCACGAGACGCGTCTTTGATTCCTCGCAGGGAACAGATCCTAAAAGGACGCTAAATACACGCGCCCCTGCAAAAGACGCCATCGTCAACAGTGGGCCGTCAAGCACCGGCGCCAACCCCGTCCAGATCAGAGTCGGCGACGGCCTGACGAGCTCTCCTTGCTCCAGGAGCGGCGCCGGCTTGGGGGCTCGTAGCTGTCGTCGCTCGTCTCCGGGGTCGCGAAGAGCTCGCCGGAGTTGCTGGATCCTCCGATGCCTCCGCCGCCTGAGGAGCCGCCAAGGGAGCGGTCGGCGGGCCTAGCCCTCGCCGTAGCAGGGTCCCGACCACCTCTCCCGGGGTAGCACTCCAGCCGGCGCCCGTTCGCATCGAAGACCTTGAAGAACATCATCGAAGCACCGTCGGCCTCCACGATCGCAGGTAATCATGACCCACTTTGCATGCAGGGACTTGTCCAGTCCGTGCAGTTGCCGAGGCGCCGTGCGGAAGTGGAGATGCCCACGTCCAACCAACCGCCATGCGGCGCCCAAGGCCGCAGGCTGTTAGGGCCTGCGGCGCTTCGCTCTTGCCCTTTCGCCTCCCTGCACGGCCAAGTCCGGGCGCGCCTTGGGCCCGGGGGCTACTGTCGGCATTTTGGGAATGGGTGTCCCCAGACTTTCCTGCCTGCGGCCTGCGGGGTGGCTCAAAGGGGGGCCCAGCACGGCCCATCTTCATCGACACAGACCCAAGACCCTCGTGAGGGGCCAAGCCTCGCGGGGTGGACGACATGGAGCTTCCTCAGGCACGGCCTCATCAGGCTGGCTCGTGAGGAGGCGGAGAGATCAAGGCGGGGTACCTCACGAGGTGCCCGTGACGCAAGCCATGACGATCAAGGGCGCCAGGCGGGCGCCAGCGTGCGCAGTGTCCTTCTTTCCTCTTTGGTGCAAAGGGAGCAAGCGCAGGCGAGAGCATCAAGCAAAGGCACCCGTTTCGGTGCAACGAGACCAAGACCAGCCCAACGGCAGGGAGGAAGTCATTGTGGAGCCCAAGCCAGCGTCACCACCAGAGCCTTTGGCAGGCGAGGACCAACTTTAGTCAGGATAAGTGTAACAGATGTTCCCCTTCAAAATGGCCAATTGTTGGCGCCCTTCCCGCTCAATATTTGGGAAGAGGCCCAGGGGCCTTCGCCTATAAATAGGACTAGCCACCCCCAGGGGAGAGAGGATCGAAGATCGGCCAACACAGAAACAAGCTGGGATCGGATCGAGTAGCATCACACACACACAAAGAGAGAAGGGTGACTGAACTCCTCCTAGCAGTTCATCCCCCAAGCCAATAATAGACCCTCGCGAGGCTGTTCCTCCTTGTATTGCTCATCATCATCAGCCCAAGAGGCAATCCACCACACCACAAACTAGAGTAGGGTATTACACCACAATGGTGGCCCGAACTAGTATAAACCCTGTGTCTCTTGTGCTGTTCTTTCCATAGCTTAGATCTTAGCGTGGCGGTGGGGTGCAGGTAGGTAGAAGGCGAAACCTCCATGCGCACCCTAGTGTTCGAACCTCAAGGGTCTGCGGAACTCGAAATCCGACATAGTTGGAATAGCTTCTATCCACTTAGTAACGTAATCAACAACAACTAAAATATGTGTATAACCATTAGAGGAAGGAAAAGGTCCCATAAAGTCAAAGCCCCAAACATCAAATGGTTCAATAATGAGTGAATAGTTCATGGGCATTTCTTGACGTCTACTAATATTACCAATTCTTTGACATTCATCACAAGATAGGACAAACTTACGGGCATCCTTGAAGAGAGTGGGCCAATAAAAACCAGATTGCAATACCTTATGTGCAGTCCTATCTCCAGCATGGTGTCCTCCATAAGCTTCGGAGTGACACTTGCGTAGGATCTGTTCCTGTTCATGCTCAGGTACACAACGTCTAATAACACCATCTACTCCTTTATAAAGATGTGGGTCATCCCAAAAGTAATGCCTCAAATCATAGAAAAACTTTTTCTTTTGCTGGTATGTGAAACTAGGTGGTATAAACTTATCAACAATGTAATTAGCATAATTAGCATACCATGGAGAAGTATGAGAAGCATTTATAACATTTAATTGCTCATCAGGAAAGCTATCATCAATAGGTAGTGGGTCATCAAGCACATTTTCTAACCTAGACAAGTTGTCTGCAACGGGGTTCTCAGCTCCCTTTCTATCACAAATATGTAAGTCAAATTCTTGTAGCAAGAGAACCCATCTAATAAGTCTAGGTTTAGCATCTTTCTTTTCCATAAGATATTTAATAGCAGCATGATCAGTGTGAATAGTTACTTTAGAATCAACAATATAAGTCTGAACTTATCACAAGAAAAATACAACTGCCAAGAATTCTTTTTCACTAGTAGCATAATTTCTTTGAGCATTGTCTAAGGTTTTACTAGCATATTGAATAACGTTTAATTTCTTATCAACTCTTTGCCCTAGAACAGCACCTACAACATAATCACTAGCATCACCCATAATTTCAAAGGGTAAATTCCAATCAGGTGGCTGAACAATAGGTGCAGAGATCAATGCTTTCTTAAGTATTTCAAATGCTTCTACACAATCATCATCAAAGACAAATGGTATATCTTTTTGTAATAAATTAGTCAGAGGCCGAGTGATTTTTGAGAAGTCCTTAATGAACCTCCTATAAAAACCGGCATGACCAAGGAAACTTATTATACCTTTGATGTCCTTGGGACATGGCATCTTTTCAATAGCATCAACCTTGGCTTTATCAACTTCAATACCTCTTTCAGAAACTTTACGCCCCAAGACAATACCTGCATTAACCATAAAGTGGCACTTTTCCCAATTCAAGACAAGATTACTTTCTTCACATCTCTGCAAAACTCGATCAAGGTTGCTTAAGAAATCATCAAAAGAAGATTCATAGACGGAGAAATCATCCATGAAAACCTCACAAATCTTTTCACAAAAGTCAGAGAATATAGCCATCATGCATCTTTGAAAGGTAGCAGGTGCATTACATAAACCAAAAGGCATGCGTCTATAAGCAAAAGTACCAAAAAGGCAAGTAAAAGTAGTCTTTGATTGATCCTTAGCTGACACAGGTATTTGAGAGAAACCAGAATAACCATATAGAAAGCAAAAATGTGTATGTTTAGATAATCTTTCTTGCATGTGATCGATAAAAGATAAGGGGTAATGATACTTTTTAGTGGCCTTATTTAATTTGCGGAAATGAATTACCATCCTATAACCTGTAATAATTTCTTGAGGAATCAATTCATCTTTATCATTAGGAACGATAGTAATACCTCCCTTCTTAGGGACACAATGGACATGACTTACCCACTGACTATCAGCAACGGGATAAATTGTACCTGCCTCAAGGAGCTTTAGTATCTCCTTTCTTACCACTTCTTTCATTTTAGGGTTCAGCCATCGTTGATGATCACGAACTGGTTTAGCATCTTCTTCCAAATTAATTTTATGTTGACATAGAGTGGGACTAATGCCCTTATGATCATCAAAAGTATACCCAATAGCAACACGGTGCTTCTTCAGAGTTTTCAATAATCTCTCTTCCTCATGCTCTGAAAGGTTAGCACTAATAATAACAGGGTATATCTTTTTCTCATCAAGATAAGCATATTTAAGAGTATCAGGCAACAGTTTAAGCTCAAACACGGGATCACCCTTGGGTGGAGGAGGATCCCCTAGGATTTCAACAGGAAAATTGTGTTTCAGAATAGGTTCCTGTTTAAAGAATACTTCATCTATTTCCCTTCTTTCATTCATAAACATATCATTTTCATGGTCTAGCAAATATTGTTCTAAAGGATCACTAGGAGGTGCGGCAATAGAGGCAAGACCAATAATTTCATCCTTACTAGGTAATTCTTCTTCACGGTGTTGTCTACTGAATTTAGAGAAATTAAATTCATGAGTCATATCATCTAAACCGATAGTAACAACATCCCTTTTGCAATCTATGGTAGCATTAACAGTATTTAAGAAGGGTCTACCAAAGATAATGGGACAAAAGCTATCTTGTGGGGAACCAAGAACAAGAAAATCAGCAGGATATTTAGTTTTCCCACACATGACTTCAACATCATTGGTGAAATAGTATCTCTATTGGCAAGCTTAATTGTGACATCAATATCTTCTAACTCAACAGGTGCAATATCATGCATAATTTCTCTATATAGGTGCCGGGGTTCTGATCCACGAGCACCTATGGGACCGGCGGACCGGGTCCCTTTCGGTTCGGCGGGGGCGGAGGTCGCACGAAGAGCGGATCGAGGCGAAGCACACGAGCAGTTTACCCAGGTTCGGGCCGCACGGATGCGTAAAACCCTACTCCTGCTTTGTGGTTTGTATTGAGTTCTTGCTCGGGAGCGCGGAGTGCTACAGTACCCTCCAGCAGCTAACGAGACCGAGCGTGAATGTTCTCCTCCTGTTCCCCCTCTACGTTGCGCACGGGCCTCCTTTTATATGCTTAAGGGGTCACCGACAGGTGGCAACGGAGACAAAGGGTAAAAATGGAAAGGTGCTGCGGTAGGTACAGCTACCTGCTACAGTGTATCATACCTAACCCTAACGGCAGGGGACAAGGGCATTAAATGACCGTCTGTGTCGCCTAAATAGTGCAAAAGGGACCGTCAGGGACGCCACCGCTCGCCACGATGGCGATCTTGTCAGCGCCGCTTGCCACCGCGCATCGCAGGCTGCGCAGCCTCCCGCCACGTACGCCTGGAAGGGCCCCAGAGCGACACGTTCGTGGATGTGCTGGAGCGCGGGCAGAGTGGTGGCTTGTCGCGGCAAGCGCCTTGCCGCGGTTGTTGTCTTGTCGCGCCCGGGAGCTTGTCGCTCACCGGGCCTTGCCGGGACGCATGGCGCGTGGCGGCAAGCTCCTTGAGATGCCTTGGGTGGCCTTCCCGGCAAGCTCCTCTTGCCGGGGTCTTGTCTCCTTAAGCGCCTTGCCTTGGTTGGCCTTCCTGGCAAGCTCCTATTGCCGGGGTCTTGTCTCCTTGGCTTGGATACTTTGTTCTTGAATGGCTCCAAAGGAACCACGGAGGACCTTGGCGGTCACCCGGCAAGCCTTGCCGCGGGATGCTGCGACTGCCCGTGCACAAGTTCGGGATACTAGGGTACCCCTACTCTAGTACACCGACAGGAGCCCCGGGCCTGGGCCATACACGGTGCCGAGCGCTGTTGGGCCAGGCCCAAAACAGGGCACGGGCACGCGCGGCCTAGGTTACGCTGTATCTCTCTCCGTATCCACCGCGCCCTCCCCGAACGGCACGCGTTGAATGCGGCATCGTGGGAGAGATCGTGGGTGGTTTCTTTATTCGGAAATGCGGAACGTCCGCCCCCTCCCTCTTTATAAGCAGGGGAAACAGGGGTAGTTCGCCCATTCGCCGGTTGCTGCTTCAATCTCGGAAATCTCCGCCGCTCCCTTGTCTTCCCAAAGCCGAAAGAGAGCAACGCTCCGCCCCCCATCGCCACCAGCACCACCAACGCCGTCGACCTCCTCCACCACTTCCGCCATGGCTCCAAGAGCCGACAAGGGGAAGGTTGTGAAGTCGACCGAGGCGCAACGGCTTGCGGCGCTGCGAAAGGAGCGGGCTGTCTTCCCCCCCAAGCTCGCCGCGAGGGAACTGAGGGAGAACTACTACCTCTTCTGGTCGACGGAGACGCGAGCGCATCCGCGCACGAAGGTACTTCCAGCCGCCGCTTGGAAAACGGCTCCAAACGGATATCCTTTCTTCGCCTTGTTCTTCTACTGCGGGCTCTGCCCGCCCTTCTCTGAGTTCTTCTATGACATTATGAACACCTATGGGTTCCACCTCCTTGATTTCACCCCCAATGTTGTTCTGACCATGGCAGTTTTCGCACATCTCTACGAAAACTTTGTCGGAGTCCATCCCAATGTAGCCCTTTTTCGCCACTTCTTTATGCCCCGAGTAGAGAGAGGAGAGCCTTTATCCAGCGGAATCGCCTGGATCTCGAGGGCCGGCAAGAAGGACACTTATCTGGAGGGAGAGTTCCGCGGCAAGTGGGAGGAATGGAGAGCAGACTGGTGCTGGATTGACGAGGAGAACCCGCAGCCGTTTACCACCTGGCGCCAAACCCCAGTAGCATGCGGCAGCGATTGGAGTGACGTGGCCCCGGAAGACGATAGGCTGAAGATTGCCGTCACCCGGATCCTACCCCTCAGGCTTGCCGGGCTCACTGTAGGCGCTGTTGGCGCAGATTTTCTTCGTCGCCGCATCGCCCCCTGCAGGAACGGGGGAGACCCGCCGGGGAATTCAAGAATGCGGCGGACATCATGAGGCTGCGCCCGGGCCTCAACTTCAACTTCACTGTTCTGGAGCTCAACGCGATGCTCCAGGAGCTGTTCAAGTATGACCCTCAACATCCCGAAGTGTTCAGGTTGCCAGGGGGGTCGTTCCGCTGTGCAACAACTCCGCGCTCGACCGCATCCGTGCAATGATGCCGCTGTGCGATTCGCATGGAATTGTCCCAACTTGGCAAGAGCCTGCAGATGACGTCGTGCAGCAATTCTTCGATGGCTTGGTAGAAGTGCCGATCCGCTCCGACGAGAAGGATAGCCTCACCCGCGACACCACCGATGCGGAGATGACACACATCGCCACTAGGCTGGAAGAGGCGGCGGCAGCCGCAGCCGCGGGCGAGTTTGGATTCACCGTGGAGGAGGCAGAGGCAGCAGAGGCGGCAAGCCGTGCCGAGCGACGGGAGCCTGCCGGCGAGAAAGGACTTGCCGGGCGTGGCGTCGAGTCGAGCGAGCCCGCCAAGAATACGAGCGGCTCGCTGGAGATCAACTCCTCTTCCTCCTCATCTTCAGGCAGCTCGCCGCAAGCAGAGGCTCCATCTCCACTGAGAAGGCATCTCCGCAAGGCCGGGGACGTAGCGGAGCGGCAGGCGAGTCAACAGTCGCCGCGCCGCGTGACACGCTCCACCATGGCAAGCACTGTTGCTGCGGGAGCACCTCGCGCTGCGATGGCAACCGGAGCGGGGCCCTCCCGGACCACCACTTCTACTCCTGCCGCTTCTCGCGCCGCGGCGGCAGCCGGAGTGGGGTCATCTCAGGCCACCACCACTGTTCCCGCCAAGCGGCCAACGGAAACTACTCCTCCGCCTCCTCGCGCTGGATGTGGGCTGGACTTTGACTTCTCCGCGTTCAGCTCCGACGAGGAAGAAGAAGAGTAAGATTCTCTTGTTGTACTTGTGGTTCTTTAATTCTCGCTGTTTTGTCTTGTATCTCATTTGCTTTACTCTGAACTTGTTCCTTTTTAGGACTCTGGCCCAGAGAGCAGCAAAGAGAGCCAAGGTTCCGGTGATTGTCATCGAGGACGAGCCCACCGCGACAGCAGGGGGCGCGCCCGAGACAACTTTGCCGGACCCGGCAACTGTTCTCCAGAGCAGCCCCCAGCGTAAGTATATGGTTCACTTTCCGCTGTGAGGTGCGCATGGATACTCTGTCTTTGCTGATATCTGACTGTTGGTTTGTGTAGGAGCAGAGCAACCCCACCAGGAGCCAAGGGAGAGTCCTCCGGCAAGGGAGAGCTTTCCGGTAAGGGAGAAGTCTCCGGCAAGGGGGAGTTCTCCGGCAAGGGACAGCACCAGCGGCCCCCCGACGGTGGAGACCACGACTGCAGAACCTGGTACAGGTAATCCTTTCGCTTCAAAACTTCCCCTGGGTTATTCTTCTTTTGATCTTCTTTTTGTTGGATATTTGCTTGACTCTTCTCCCTTTTCCGGCCGTCAGACCCATTTGCTGTGGAGCCGATGGAGACCGAGGTTGCCGCCGACGACGCCGCTGCCACCGAGGGAGCAGCCGGTGCTGACGATCCTGCCGGCGCAAAGGCTGCCAAAGCTACCGCCGCAGCAGCTGGCGAGGGGTCTGGCGATCGTACTGACGGCCCTGAGGCCGCAGGAGTGCCAGGCGCTACGTCGACCGCCGACCCGTCCGCCGCTGCCGCAGTGCCAGGCTCCGAAGAGCCCCAGCCAGGCGTCTACTTGAAGGCCGGCGATGGCGTCTTCATCAACCTTCCCTGGGCGTCGAGCTCCAGGGCGCCGGTTGAAGGAGAGAGTTTCAACGGAGAGGTGCTCGCCTCCGCTGGGCTGACGCTGGTTGATGCACCGAGCAGCAGCAGCGGCGAGCCTGAGGAGGAGCGGCTGCTGTGGAAGGTGTTGTCGCTCTACCGCGTGCGGCAAGCCAAGATGGAATCCCGCGAGGCGCTTGTCGCGAAGGTGGGAGTGGACATCGAGAAGCGAGCGGAGGAGCTCCAGAGTCTCAACCAGGAAGCTCTCCGGTCCCTGGCAGAGGAGCGGGAGCAACTCGCCGAAGCGCAGAAGGCCTTCTTCCTTGAGAAGGCCAAAGTTGAAGAGCAACAGCGGCTTGCCGCTGAAAAGCTGTCCGCGCAGGAGGGCGAGCTGGCGCAGCGGAAGGTCAACCTTGACGCCCACGAGGAGGAGCTTGCCGTGCGCGAGGAACAATTCGGCGGAGCCCTTAAGCAAGCAAAGGATGCTGCCGCAGTTGCCGAGGCCGCCAAGAAGGAGCTGGAGACGAAGGTGGCGCTGCTGGAGGCCGATCTCGCCGAGAAGGGCAAAGAGCTTACCGCCGCCAAGGACTCCAACGCGGATCTTGAGTTGAAGCTGACCACTTTGACCAAGACGCTGGACGGCGCCAAGGAGCAGGAGGTGGCCTTGAAGGAGGAGATCAAGGCCGACAAGGCGCTGCTGGAGAGTGCTGCCGCCGCCCAGAATGCTTTCAGGGAGAATGTGGAGCACTGGACGGAGAGTCTCGTGAGTGCTGCCGCAGATGTTGACAGGGAGCTGGCGCAGCTGGGGGTGGAGGATCTCGGGTATCCCTCTGATGAGAACCTATAACCCAGCGTCCTCAAGACCCTGCCGCCGGATGCTGATCTGGAGGCGCTCAAGACCCTTGTCGCACCCATTGTGGATAAGGTGAGTGGGATCAAGAGGATCGAGGGCGATCGCGTAGACTAGGCCGCCCGTTTTCTTCTTTTCTTGTCGCTGCTGGTCATGTTATGAGAACAGTCTGTTAGAGCCGCGACAAGCTACTTTGTAATATAACTCTATTCTGGGTAATGATTGCAATGTTATTCCCTTTACTTGATTCCTCCCTTTGTATGTTTTTGCCCTACGCTTTTAGGGAACTTGCCGGTGCAGGCACCTGAGCCACGAGCGCTGAGTGCGGGACGTCAGCAGCCTGCTGGCGGTGCCGCTACCGACAAGAAACCTTGTCGCAACTAGTTGCAGCTCACTTAAGTTGTTGAGTGGACTCGAAACAAAGTAATGGCACAACTAGCTACGAGTTGGTTCCTCCGCGCACAGGTTTTCCATACAAAGTGCGGTCGTTCAAGGGAGATAACTTAAAAAATTTAAAAATCTGATTGCTCAAACTTTGCCAACTTAGCTTTTCTGTTGTTTGCTTCCCGGTAAGGCGAAACTTTCTTGAACGACGCCTGGTCCGTACCATTATCTTCTCCTTTCCCCCCCGGCAAACTTGTGGGCGAGGGAACCTTCCTTTCCTTGGGAAAAAAGAAAGAGGAGAAAATAAAGATATGGAGCCTTACGGCTCGTTATTGCTTACCGGGAGTAGGTGCTGCACAAAGCGTCAGATCACATATGCAAAAAATAGAATGCATGAAATTGACAAGATGTGCGGAGCACATGAGCTTTACTTATGCATGGGGTCTGCGCCCGGCTTTGTACAAAGGATTACATGCAACAGCGGCAAGACTTGTACAAAAGGTGGTTGCCGGAACGGGTTCCGGCAACCGCGCCTTACGGGTAAAACTTACGAAGATGCTCAATGTTCCAGGAGTTGCTCACCGGAATGGCATCTTCGGCCTCAAGGCGGACAGCGCCAGGCCTAGTGACTCATTTCACCCGGTAAGGGCCTTCCCACTTCGGCGTCAACTTGTTGGAATTCTTGGCGGACTAAACACGCCGAAGAACAAGGTCGCCTTCCTCGAGACTTCTGGCATTAACTTTGCGGCTATGGTAGCGGCGCAAAGCTTGCTGGTAGCGAGCAGCTCATACAGCAGCCTGAAGATGGTCTTCCTCAAGGAGCAGCGCGTCATCTTGTCGCAACTGCTCTTGCTCAAGCTCATCATAAGCGAGCACTCGAGGTGACCCGTATACGAGTTCCGTGGGGAGAACTGCCTCTGCTCCATAGACTAGAGCGAAAGGTGTCTGGCCAGTGGCTCGATTTGGCGTCGTCCTGATCGACCAAAGAACCACCAGTAGCTCCTTGATCCAGTTTCTTCCGCACTTGTGCAGCTTATCGAAAGTCCTGGTCTTGAGCCCGCGCAACACTTCAGCATTTGCCCTCTCCACTTGACCGTTGCTTCTTGGGTGAGCAACAGAAGCGAAGCAGATCTTGCCGCCAAGATCTTGGACGTACTGCATGAAGGTGCGGCTCGTGAATTGCGTACCGTTGTCGGTGATTATCCTGTTAGGGATCCCGAAGCGGCAAAGAATCGACCTGAAGAACTTGACTGTTGACTGTGCTGTCACCTTCCTCACTGGTTCCACTTCCGTCCACTTTGTGAACTTGTCGATTGCAACATACAAGTACTCAAAGCCCCCGACTGCTCGGGGAAAGGGGCCGAGGATGTCGAGCCCCCAGACCGAAAATGGCCAGGATAAAGGGATCGTCTGGAGAGCTTTAGCTGGTTGGTGTATCTGCTTGGAATGGAACCGGCACGCTTCACACTTGGTTACTTGTGCAGTTGCATCCTGGAGGGCTGTCAGCCAAAAGAAACCTTGCCGGAATGCCTTGCCGGCAAGTGCTCTTGCGCCAATGTGGTGTCCACATATGCCTCCATGTATCTCTGCCAACAGCTTTTGTCCGTCTTCCCGGTGAATACACTTCAATTTCACACCGTCGAGTCTTCTTCTGTACAGTGTCTTGTCGACAAACTGGTACATACTTGACTGCCAGGCTACTCTTTCCGCTTCTTCTTGCTCTTCGGGAAGTTCTCCCGTCTGAAGGAAACGGACAATCCGCTGTGCCCATGCTGGAGGTTGTGGCTCGACAACAAGGACTAAAGGCAAATCTGCTGCTGCGGGAACATCTGCTTCTACGGCGAGAACCTGCGGCTCTACCAGAGCTTGACGTTCCCCGGCAAGCTTGCCGGAGCAAAACTTGTCGGGAGCTTCTGCTTCAACGGAACAAACCCTAGGGCTTGCCGGAGCAGACTGCTCCTCAGCGCTCTTGGCATTAATCTTGGGGACCTTCTTGGCGGCGGCTTCGGGAAGCTCTGCCGGAAAATAGTCACCAGAAATCAACTTCCTCTTCTTGCTCTGTCCAGTTGATGGCGTTACGGACGGTTGAGTCAGCTTGAGCACAAAGATCCCTGGTTCCACAGGTAACTTAAGTGCTGCGCACTTTGATAGGCCATCGGCAATGTCATTCTGAGCTCTTGGAACATGCTCCATCTGTAGGCCGTCAAAGTGCTCTTCTAGCTTTCTCACTTCGTGGACGTAGGCTTCCAACAACGGACTCTGATAGCTCTTGTTCACTTGGCGGACGACAAGCTGCGAGTCACCCCTGACAATGAGCTTCTTGATCCCAAGGTCTGCCGCGATCCTGAGACCGGCAAGCAAGCCTTCATACTCTGCAGTATTGTTTGTTGCTTGCTCCTTGGGAAAGTGCATCTGGACTACGTACTTGAGGTGCTCTCTAGTGGGTGCGACAAGCAGCACGCCAGCGCCGGCGCCTTGCAGCGAAAAGGCACCATCAAAGTACATCAGCCACTCTTTGCTTGCTTCCTCGACGGGGATGCTCGTTTCTGGAATTTCTTCATCTGGTGTTGGCGTACATTCTGCTATGAATTCTGCCAATGCTCTGCTTTGGATAGTTGAAGTACTCTCAAACTTGAGGCCAAAGCTTGACAGTTCCAGTGCCCACTCAACAATCCTTCCTGTTGCTTCTGGATTCTGTAGTATCCTGTTCAGTGGAAAGCGAGTGACAACTGTGATCTCATGTGCTTGGGAGTAATGGCACAGCTTTCTCAAGGCCATGAGAAGGCCGAAAAGCAATTTCTGCACGCCAGAGTACCTTGACCTAGCCCCCTGCAGAAGGGAACTGACAAAGTAAACTGGGCGCTGTACCATTCTCTTCTATATCTTCTCGCGCGTCTGCGCAGATCCACCATTGTCGGGACCAGAGCTTGTCGGGGAAGCCCCCTGCTTGTCGCTGGATGCGCCTGCCGTGGTTGCTAGCTCGTCATCTGCCTCCCTCTCTGCTACTAACGCAGCACTAACCACTTGATTGGTTGCCGCTATATACAGCAGCAACTTCTCTTGTGGCTTAGGTGCGACAAGTATTGGAGCGGAGGACAGGTATCTCTTTAATCTTGCAGCGCAGCCTCCGCTTCCGGAATCCATTTCATTGGACCTGCCTTTTTCAATATTTTCAAAAAATGGCAGGGCGCGCTCAGCAGACCTAGAGATAAACCTGCTGAGAGCAGCCACGCAACCGGCAAGTCTTTGTACATCCTTGACGCGCTTTGGTGCTTCAATCTGCTCAATGGCCTTGATCTTGTCGGGACTGGCTTCGATTCCCCGCTGAGACACGAAGAACCCGAGAAGCTTGCCGGAGGAGACTCCAAACACACACTTCTCGGGGTTGAGCTTGAGGCTGATCTTGCGCAGATTTGCAAAGGTCTCGTCTAAATCTTGAATCAGAGTCGCCTTGTCCTTGCTCTTGACCACTATGTCATCCATGTAGGCTTCCACATTTCTATGTATTTGTGGCTCAAGAGCGACTTGGACTACCCTTGAAAATGTTGAACCAGCATTTTTTAAACCGAAGGGCATCCGTATGAAACAGTACGTGCCACATGGAGTGATAAATGCGGTCTTCTCCTCATCCTCTTCTGCCATGAAGATCTGATGGTATCCTGAGTATGCGTCAAGAAATGAAAGCAAGTCACATCCGGCCGTGGAGTCAACAATCTGGTCAATGCGCGGCAAAGGAAATGGGTCTTTGGGACAAGCTTTGTTAACATTGGTAAAGTCGATACAAAGTCTCCATTTCCCGTTCGCCTTGCGCACGACTACAGGATTGGCCAACCACGTAGGATGGAGCACTCCTCTGACAAGGCCTACTGCTTCCAACTTCTTGATCTCTTCTGCGATGAATTCTTGGCGCTCCACTGCTTGCTTCCTGACCTTCTGCTTGACGGGCCGTGCATGAGGACAAACGGCAAGATGGTGCTCAATTACTTTCCTGGGAACACCGGGGATGTCAGACGGTTGCCACGCAAACACGTTGACATTCGCCCGCAGGAAAGCAATGAGCGCGCTTTCCTATTTAGGGTCGAGAGTGGCACTAATGGTGAAGGTACCACCAGTGCCGTCCTCCTTGGCGGACAGCTTCTTGGTCTCTGGCAGAGCTGCCATTATCTTCTTACACTTGCCGGTGGAGCTGGAAGGTGCGTCCTCGACGGCAGCGCAGCACTCCGAAGAGGTGCACTCGCTGGAGTGGGCATCAGAACTCTTGCCGGACTTGATCTTCTTCCCCCCGGGAGCTTCAACGGCAAGTGACTTGCGATCTGCCGCGGCTGCCGCTTCCCGGTAGATCTTGTCGGCGCAGATAAGAGCATCCTTCTTGTCGCCAGGGACAGAGATGACGCTTATCGGGCCTGGCATCTTCAGCATGTTGTATGCGTAGTGAGAGGCTGCCATGAACTTGGCGAGTGCTAGATGGCCAAGTATCCCATTGTAAGGCAATGGAATATCGGCAACGTCAAAAGTAACCCTCTCAGTCCTGAAGTTCAACTCACTGCCAAATGTTACTGGCAATGTGACCTTCCCCTTCGGCTTACTCCTTCCCGGGTTGATTCCTTGGAATGTGCCGGTCTCTTCAAGCTCGCTGTCAGGGATCTGGAGTTTCTGGAGTACAGCGGAAGAGATCAGGTTCAAGCCGGCCCCGCCGTCAACTAGCATCTTAGTGACCTTGAGGTTGCGGATAGTTGGTGAAACCAACATCGGCAAGCACCCGACTGCAGTTGTGCGATCAGGGTGGTCTTCAATATCAAAGATGATAGGCGTGCTGGACCATTTCAGAAGCTTGCATGACTCGACAGGTGGTTCCGCCGCATTGACTTCCCGCACCCACTGCTTGAGTTGGCGGTGCGAAGTATGTAGAGAAGCACCGCCGTCAACGCACAAGACCTCTGTGGCTTTCTGGAACTCCTGCTCACTGGTCTCGACATCATCCATGTCTTCGTCGTCGTCGTCATCTTCATCCTTGTCGCGGCCGCGGGGAGGTCTGTCTCCTTGCCGCTGCTTGGCTTTGCCGCGGCGTCCTCCCCGGCCGGCGCGCTTCTTGCCGGATTCTCCAGCGCCTCCTTGGGCCCTTTCCTTGTCGCGTCGCTCGTACTCAGCCTTTTGCTGCTGGACAAGCTGCTCAACCTTCTTGCAGCTCTGGAGGTCATGGCCCTTGGTGCGGTGGATCTTGCAGTACTGCTTGTCGGTGCCGTCCTGCTTGTCGGTGACCGCCACAGCCTGGCAGTTGGTGCATGCGGCAATCTCCTTGCCGGAGCTACAAGCCTTGGCTTTCTTGGCGCCACCTTCGTTGCCGGACTGCTCAACGACTAGCACATCTTTGCCTTTCTTGTTCCTGTTCCGCCGCCGGTTTTTCTTTGCCGGGGCAGCATCCTCGCTGTCAGATCCTCCTGCTCCTATATTCTCTCCAGGGAGTTTCCTCCCTTCCTCAGCACGTGCACACTTGTCGGCCAGGGCATATAGCTCACTGACGTCTCTGATCTTGCACATCGCCATCTCCTCCCGCATCCTGCGGTTACGCATGTTCTGATGGAACGCGCTGATGACGGCGGCAGGGTGGACATCTGGGATGTTGTGCTATACACGGCTAAATCTCTAAATGTACTTGCGCAGGGGCTCTCCTTCCTTCTGGGCGAGCAGATGAAGGTCACTCTCTTGGCCATGAGGTTTGTGGCCGCCTGTAAAGGCGCCGACAAACTGATGGCATAGGTCTGCCCAGGAGGATATGGAGTTGTAAGGCAAGTGCATGAGCCAGGACCTGACGTTGGGCTTGAGCACCAGCGGGAAGTAGTTGGCAAGGATCTTGTCGTCCCGCCCCCCGGCAGCCTGCACCGCGATGGTGTAGATGCTGAGGAACTCCGACGGATGCGACTTGCCGTCGTACTTCTCTGGTACGTCTGGCTTGAAATTCTTCATACTGGGCCACTGGACTTGCCGCAGCTCACGACTAAACGCAGGGCAACCTACCGCGTACGGCAAGTCACCTGGTTCCCCTGGCGCATGCATGTCGACAGAGGGCCCAGCGCGCTGGTCCGATTGACGTCGCGCTTCTCTTTGGCGCTCGATGCGAGTACGAGCATCTTCTTGCTGTCGTTCATGAAGAACTTGGCGCTGATCGCGATGAGCTGGTGGATTTGATGACGCGGTGGAGTCGCTGTCGAGGTGGATCCAATGAGTCGGCGATCTTGGCCTTCGGGGCGGAGAGTGCACAGTGGTCGCACCTCCACCGGTCTTGTCGCCACCGGCTTGTGCCTGGCTGACTTGCCGCGGCTGCGACGTGCTCGGCTGCCGTTGAGTGTCGCCGTTGGCGAAGCCGATGAGACTCTGGATGGTGGCCCTCCAGTCGTCGATCTTGTCTGCCGTTGGAGGGTAGTCCAGGAGCAGTTGAGCTCGCGCCAAAGCTTCTGCTGCAGTGGTGGGTGGCGGTGGCGAACGGTGCGAGGAGTGGGATATGCTCGGACTTCTAACTATGTTAGAAGGAGCAGTATCCTGTCCAGGCGACCGTGCCTCGCTCACGCCAGCATGTTGGCGTGCATGTTGGTCTTGGGCACTCCGAGATCCACCAGCTCGATCTTGGTCCAGCAAACGCATGGTACCGTGAGTACCATGACGCTGCCGGTCCCGCGCCTCCTGAGATGGGCGCGGTGCATGTATGGACGCCGAGGTCTTGGAGTGCGCCCGGTCGTTGTGGGAGCCGGCTACGCCGCCAATGGGCAGCGCAGCCTTGTCCTTGGACCTGGCAGCACCGCGAGCTCCCTCGTCGACGCCCATCGTCTGCCCCATCAGCTCGTTTGCTCCGGCCGGTGGTGGGTTTTCCGGCGCGGACGGAGCAGCCGCCTCCGAAGCCTTGTTCTTCGGCGGCATGTCGATGAAGATGATGAAGATCTAGCTCGTGTGAACGCCGGATCTGGTTCACACAACCTCGACGTCCCCTACCTAGCGCGCGCAAAGATGCCGGGGGGTCTAATCCACGGAGCACCTATGGGACCGGCGGACCGGTCCCTTTCGGTTCGGCGGGGGCGAGGGTCGCACGAAGAGCGGATCGAGGCGAAGCACACGAGCAGTTTACCCAGGGTCAGGCCGCACGGATGCATAAAAACCTACTCCTGCTTTGTGGTTTGTATTCAGTTCTTGCTCGGGAGCGCGGAGTGCTACAGTACACCCCCGCAGCTAACGAGACCGAGCGTGAGAGTTCTCCCTTTTTTCGGAACCTCCTCTACGTTGCGCATGGGCCTCCTTTTATATGCTCAAGGGGTCACCGACAGGTGGCAACGTAGACAAGGGTAAAAATGGAAAGGTGCTGCGGTTGGTACAGCTACCTGCTACAGTGTATCATACCTAACCCTGACGGCAGGGGACAAGGGCATTGTGTCGCCTAAATAGTGCAAAAGGGACCGTCAGGGACACCACCGCTCGCCACGATGGCGATCTTGTCAGCGCCGCTTGCCACCGCACACCGCAGGCTGCACAGCCTCCCGCCACGTACGCCTGGAAGGGCCCCAGAGCGACACGTTGGTGGATGTGCTGGAGCGCGGGCAGAGTGGTGGCTTGCCGCGGCAAGCGCCTTGCTGCGGTTGTTGTCTTGTCGCGCCCAGGAGCTTGTCGCTCACCGGGCCTTGCCGGGACGCGTGGCGCGTCGCGGCAAGCTCCTTGAGATGCCTTGGGTGGCCTTCCCGGCAAGCTCCTCTTGCCGGGGTCTTGTCTCCTTAAGCGCCTTGCCTTGGTTGGCCTTCCCGGCAAGCTCCTCTCGCCGGGGTCTTGTCTCCTAGGCTTGGATACTTTGTTCTTGAATGGCTCCAAAGGAACCACGGAGGACCTTGGCGGTCACCGGCAAGCCTTGCCGCGGGATGCTGCGACTGCCCGTGCACAAGTTCGGGATACTAGGGTACCCCTACTCTAGTACACCGACAATAGGCTAATAGGTATTGCGCTAGCACTGGCAACCATATCACATAAGCCACGATAACAATGATCTCCTATTTTAACAGAAATAATAGGCATGCCTACTACAGGTCTAGGTTTATCTTTAGCACAAGGTTTAGCAATTCTAGCAGTTTCATCACAGAAATAAATAACATGCCCATCAATATTATCAGACAAGAGATCTTTAACAATAGCAATATTAGGTTCAACTTTAACTTGCTCATGAGGTGTATAAGTTTTAATATTGCTTTTACGAACTACAGTTGAAGCTTTAGCATGATCCTTTATCCTAACAGGAAAATGTGGTTTCTCAACATAAGAAGTAGGAACAATAGGATCATTATAAGTGACAATCTTTTCTTCAAATTTAATAGGTGCATCAACTTTTACTTCTATGGGAGGATGATATTTTAACCACTTCTCCTTGGGGAGATCAACATAAGTAGCAAAAGATTCACAGAAAGAAGCTACTATTTCAGAGTCAAGTCCATATTTAGTGCTAAACTTACGGAAAACATCGGTATCCATAAAAGATTTAACACAATCAAACCTAGGTGTCATACCTGACTCCTTACCTTTGTCGAGGTCCCAATCTTTAGAGTTGCATTTAATTCTTTCCAATAAATCCCATTTGAATTCAATAGTCTTCATCATAAAAGATCCAGCACAGGAAGTATCAAGCATGGTGCGATTGTTATCAGAAAGCCGAGCATAAATTTTTTGAATAATCATTTCTCTTGAGAGCTCATGATTGGGGCATGAATATAACATTGATTTAAGCTTCCCCCAAGCTTGAGCAATGCTTTCTCCTTCGTGAGGCCAAAAATTATATATATAATTGCGATCACGATGAACAATATGCATAGGATAAAACTTCTGATGAAATTCCAATTTCAATCGTTTGTAATTCCAAGACCCCATATCATCACATAGCCTATACAATGTCGATGCATCTACCTTTAAAGATAAAGGGAAGACCTTCTTCTTAACAACATCTCCGGGTACACCTGCAAGCTTAAATAATCCACAAACTTCATCCACATATATCAGATGCTCATCAGGATGTTTTGTTCCATCTCCTAAAAAATGATTAGCTAGCAGTTTTTCTATCATACTCGAAGGAATTTCAAAGCAAACATTTTCATTTTCATTTTCATTTTCAGTAGGTTGAGTAGGTTGAGGAGCAACTCTTTGCTCTACTGGTCGGGGTGAAGATACCCCAAACAAGCCCCTCAGAGGATTACTTTCTATAGTAACAAGTGACAGTAAATTTTAGCACACTATATAAATTTTTCCTTACCAAATTCCACCTACCAGAGGCGCTTCACTCCCCGGCAACGGCACCAGAAAAGAGTCCCGATGACCCACAAGTATAGGGGATCTATCATAGTCCTTTCGATAAGTAAGAGTGTCAAACCCAACGAGGAGCAGAAGGAAATGATAAGCGGTTTCCAGCAAGGTATTCTCTGCAAGTACTGAAATAAGTGGTAACATATAGTTTTGTGATAGGATAATTTGTAACGAGCAACAAGTGACAAAAGTAAATAAAGTGCAGCAAGGTGTCCCAATCCTTTTTGTAGGAAAGTACAAGCCTGGACAAACACTTATATAGATAAAAGCGCTCCCGAGGACACATGGGAATATCATCAAGCTAGTTTTATCACGTTCATATGATTCGCATTCGGTACTTTGATAATTTGGTATGTGGGTGGACCGGTGCTTGGGTACTGTCCTTACTTGGACAAGAATCCCACTTATGATTAACCTCTATTGCAAGCATCTGCAACTACAGCAAAAGTATTAAGGTGACCTAACCATAGCATGAAATATATGGATCCAAATCAGCCCCTTATGAAGCAACGCATAAACTAGGGTTTAAGCTTCTGTCACTCTAGCAACCCATCATCTACTTATTACTTCCCAATGCCTTCCTCTAGGACCAAATAATGGTGAAGTTTCATGTAGTCGACGTTCACATAACACCACTAGAGGAGAGACAACATACATCTCATCAAAATATCGAACGAATATCAAATTCACATGACTACTAATAGCAAGACTTCTCCCATGTCCTCAGGAACAAAACTAACTACTCACAAAGCATAAACATGTTCATAATCAGAGGGGTATTAATATGCATATAGGATCTAAACATATGATCTTCCACCAATTAAACCAACTAGCATCAACTACAAGGAGTAATTAACACTACTAGCAACCTACTAGCACCAATCCAGGACTTGGAGACAAGAATTGGATACAAGAGATGAACTAGGGTTTTGAGAGGAGATGGTGCTGATGAAGATGTTGATGGAGATTGCCCTCTCCCGATGAGAGGAGCGTTGGTGATGATGATGGCGATGATTTCCCCCTCCCGGAGGGAAGTTTCCCCGGCAGAACAGCTTTGCCGGAGCCCTAGATTGATTCCGCCAAGGTTCCGCCTCGTGGCGGCGGAGTTTCGTCCGAGAAGATGGCTTCTTATTTTTTTCCATCGAAAGACTTCATATAGCAAAAGATGGCCACCGGAGGGCCACCAGGGGGCCCACGAGGTAGGGGGGCGCGGCCAGGGGGGTAGGGCGCGCCCCCACCCTCGTGGGCAGGGTGTGGCCCCCCTGGTGAGTCTCTTCCGTTGAGTATTTTTTATATATTCTGAAAATGTCTTCCGTGAAGTTTCAGGACTTTTGGAGCTGTGCAGAATAGGTCTCTAACATTTGCTCCTTTTCCAGCCCAGAATCCCAGCTGCCGGCATTCTCCCTCTTTATGTAAACCTTGTAAAATAAGAGAGAATAGGCATAAGTATTGTGACATAATGTGTAATAACAGCCCATAATGCAATAATTATCGATATAAAAACATGATGCAAAATGGACGTATCACACCCCCGTACTATCTACATGGGGGCAGAAGCCGACGACTGGTCAACCCTCAGAGTTAATAAACGGCCGCACAAGAGGTAAATTATAATCATAAGCATTATACTACATAAACACCATTGTTCCATATTACAGGGCAAGGTAATACACATGTTCTCATGGGAATATGATATCCTTTGAACATTGCTCCGCCACAAGGCGGGACCCCTCCAGGACACCTTCAAAATAATGCTCGGGTCGATGATGCTCCTTGCCCTCCGGCGGTCCCTCGGTCATCAGCTTCTTGGCATCCAGCTTTTCCCAATGCGTCTTGACGCGGACAAAGGCCATACGCGCACCTTCAATACAGACCGACCGCTTCATGGCTTCGAGCCGCGGACAGGCACTCACAAGATGCCGCACAAGCCCGAAGTAGGTTCTAGGTATAGGATCGGCAGGCCACAGCCATACTATCAGGTCCTTCATGGCTAGCTCTGCCAACCTATGCAGCTCGACCAACTGCTTTTGCTGGTTGCTGAAAGGCACCTGATGTTCGGATCCCAGATATTGGGACCAGAACAGCTTCTCCGTAGACATCCCTTCTTCGGCTCTATAATGCTCGGCAGCATTTGACACACTGCACGGCAGATCTGTAAACGCCCCTGGAAAATCAAAATTTGTGATAAGTACAAGGAACGTTTCTTCTACACACTTGCTATGCATGGAGAAAGATTTACCAGTCGTAATCTTCTTGGCCGCCTGAACTTCCTGGAGGGCGCTCTGGGCTTCGGCTTGTGCATCATGCGCGCTCTGGGGGGCCTTCGCCAATTCAGACTCTTGCACCTTACAATCGCGCTCCAAGGACTCAAACCTCTCTATCGCGCCCTAGAGCTGTTGTTGTGCCTCGCCAACCCGGGCCTCGTGCTTCTCACGCAAAGCGCGTTCCTTGGCCGCTTTGTCCTCGGCCTCGGCTAGCGCCTTCTTAAGGGCTTCCACCTCGGTCGTGGCCCCTAATAAAGTTTATGACACTTTAGTTCGGTTGGACTACTCATTTTTCAAAATGTACCCACAGGTTCCTGCATACCTTGGCTATCCTCCAGCTGCTTCTTCACAAGGCCGAGCTCCTCTTCGGCCCGCTCTAGTTTTCGCTCCAGTCCGGAAACTTCCGCAGCATGAGCAGCGGCAGCCTGCAGCGATACCTGCTTATTCACATAGACAACTCATGTCAGACACCTGCGATATTTATTCTCGATCTTATGTTTGGCTTTTCCTCCCGAACACCAAACAGAGCATTAGGGGCTACTGTCTCTACGGTGATATTTTTCCTACAATCACATTACTTACTTCAAAGCCTGTTAGAAGGCTAGTACAGGCTTCGATCAGTCCGCTTTTGACAAACTGAACCTTCTCTATTACCGTGTCCATAAGGACACCATGCTCATCTACGATAGAGGCGCCTCGTAGCGCCTCCAGTAGATTATCCGGTGCCTCTGGTTGGACAGAGGTCACCGGTGGAACAAGCACATTCCCTCCTCGGGGGGAATGTCGTTTGCTGGACCCCGGAGCCATGTAGATCTCCTGAATGGTATCCGGCTGAGGCCTGAAGGGAACTTAGGCCCCATCACCAGTCCTCGTGGGGACTTTTTCCCCCTATGTCTGGCGGCCGAGGAGTCATCCTGGGACGTCACCCCGATGGTCTCCGAAATCCCCCCCTTGGTCTGGGAAAGTCTTTTTGGACACCACCTCGTCATCACCCTTGGTTGAGATGGAATGAGCAGGTGGCAGAGACATGCTAGCCATCTCCTTCGAGTCCAGCGAATCCTCTGTCGATGATCGTGGGGAGCCATCGCGTGCCGGACTGCAATGACAAGGTTTAAGATGTATCAATATTACAAACCGAGAAGGCCAGATGTTCTTGATTCTGGTACTCACGAGGCGGCCCGAGGCTTGGTCCGGTGAGGTCGCTCTGGACTGCTATCAACATCCCACGCGGAGTTATCCGCGAGGGAGCCTCTCCCCCTCTTAGGCGCCTCCGCCTCCAAGAGGGGAGTCGCCTCATGGAATCCTCCCTTTTCTCCCTTGCTCCCACAAGAGGGGAGTCGCCTCCCTCCTTGTCGTCATCGTCGGCGGCTGAGGGGTCTGTCTCATCGTCAGACGAGATGACCAAGGTGCTCCTTCGGTGAAGCCCACTCCTGGTCCCCTTGGCCGTGGTTTTGACCTTCTTCTCCGTCATGTGTAAGGTGCCGGAAATAGCATCTCCGTAAGGAGTGGGGTTTCTTCGTCTTTGGGCAGTGGAGCGGACTATTAATCCGTCCCGCTAGGTCGACCCAGGCCTGAAAAAGAAATTGATAAGAAGACTTAGTATCCTTCCTAGAGGTGTGTCCTTAAAGACTATACCTTGATGGCTTACCGAATTGGCCTGACGCTTAGAGTTGAGTCCGCGATCTTTGGTCAAGGGTGGCGGCATCTCGCTGCCCTTGAAGAGCACCTTCCAAATATCTTTGTGCGTCGTGCCGAAAAGCCTTAGCAGCATCTGGTGCTCGGCTGAATAGAACTCCCACAAATAATAGGTCCGGCGCTGACATGGAAGGATCCGGCGTATAAGCATGACCTGGATCACATCAACAAGCTTGATCTTCCTGGTTATCATATTCTGGAGGCACGTTTGGAGCCCCGTGATCTCTTCCAAAGATCCCCAGGTCAGGCCCTTCTCTTGCCAGGAGGTAAGCCGCATCGGGACTCCGGATCGGAATTTGGGACCCGCCGCCCAGTTGGTGTCACGCGGCTCGGTGATATAGAACCACCCGATTGTCATCCCTTCACCGTCTCTACGAAGGAGCCTTCGAGCCAGGTGGTATTGGGCATCTTGCCCACCATGGCACCTCCGCACTTGGCCTGTCGGCCGCGCACCACCTTTGGCTTTACATTAAAAATCTTCAGCCATAGGCCAAAGTGAGGTGGGATGCAGAGAAAGGCTTCGCACACAACTATGAATGCGGAGATATTGAGGATAAAGTTGGGGTCTAGATCGTGGAAGTCCAACCCATAGTAAAACATCAATCCACGAACAAATGGATGAAGAGGGAATCCCAGCCCACGGATGAAGTGTATGAGAAACACAACCCTCTCATGGGGCTTGGGGGTAGGGACGATTTGCCCTTTCTTGGGGAGTCGGTGAGAAATCTCCTTGGCTAAATAGCCGGCCTCCCGGAGCTCCGTGATGTCCTTCTTCTCAACGGAGGAGGCCATCCACTTGCCTCCAGCTCCGTATCCGGACATGATTGGAGTGCCTTCTCGAAAGAGGAAAAGCTAAAGCTTGGACGCTAGAGCTCGAGGACGGAAGGACTGAAGATGAAGAAGGGTGTGGGTAAAGGGAGAGTGTTCTTATCCCCTTATAAAGGCCGCGAATATCAAGCGCCTCCCCACTCATCCTAAAAATTCTCCTATTCCCAAGGGCTGTATAAATGTCATGGTTGGGTTACCCATGCCCGCATTGATGAGAATCCCGCGATAAGGGGACACGGTCTCTGCTTTGACAAGACATGCCAATGGCAAGCGCGTCTCAAAACATGGAGCGACAGACGAAAAGCGGTTCGAAATTATGACCGAACAAACACAATGTCGTGTTGTAAAAAGCTGTCAGTGGATGGAACTCGTGTGAAAATATATATTCTCTCTGCGGTTGTGTGTGGTATGTGACAAGTACGGATACTATCGTCGCATCCGAAGGCTATCTTGGAGTTCGGAGAAAGGGGAACCTACCTTGCAATTCTGAAGACAATCTGCACGCCAGACTCCTCGTCATTGAAAGCCAGGTTCAGGGGCTACTGAGCGAGTCCTGGACTAAGGGGTCCTCGGGCGTCTGTCCTGTTATCCTTTGGGCCAGACTGATGGGTTGTGAAGACATGAAGGCCGAAGCCTGCATCGTGTCCGGATTGGACTCTACTTGGCGTGGAAGGCAAGCTTGGCGACCGAAGATTCCTTCTTATGTAACCGATTCCATGTAAACCCTAGATCCCCTCGGTGTCTATATAAACAGAAGAGGATGGTCCGGAAAGGACACCACATATACTCATTACCATATTCATAGGCTAGACTTATAGGGTTTAGCCATTACGATCTCGTGGCAAATCAACTCTTGTAATACTCATATTCATCAAGATCAATCAAGAAGGAAGTAGGGTTTTCCCTCCATAGAGAGGGCCCGAACCTGGGTAAACATCGTGTCCCCCTTCTCCTGTTACCATCGATCCTAGAGCACAGTTCGGGTCCCCCTACCCGAGATTCGCCGGTTTTGACACCGACAGAGGGGTTAATCATAAGTGGGATGGTTGTCCAAGGAAGGGTAGGTCCCAAGCACCGGTCCACCCACATATCAAATTATCAAAGTACCAACCGTGAATCATATGAACGTGATGAAAACCAGCTTGACGATAATTCCCATGTGTCCTCGGGAGTGTTCTCCTTTATATAAGGGTTTGTCCAGGCTTGTCCTTTGCTACAAAAAGGATTGGGCCATCTTTCTGCACTTTATTTACTCTTATTACTTGTTACCCGTTACAAATTACCTTATCACAAAACTATCTGTTACCGATAATTTCAGTGCTTGCAGAGAACACCTTACTGAAAACTGCGTATCAGTTCCTTCTGCTCCTCGTTGGGTTCGACACTCTTACTTATCGAAAGGACTACGATAGATCCCATATACTTGTGGGTCATCAATGCAGTTAACACACAATTCCACTTCTTGTTTTCCTTAACTAGCGTGCTTAAGCCTGCACACTGAAGCTATCATTTGTAGATTATGTTGTCTACCATGTATATATTTGGTTGATGTTTAGCCTGTTGTGCTTAACATGCCTTTATATGTACTCATGCAGGACAATATTGGGAACAGTGTTGTTTTCCATTGAGGTTAGTTTCATCGCATTGCTTATATGTACTCACTGTTCAAGATATCGGTAGCTGGTACCATATAGCCTGGGGCTGATAAGGGATTAATCCTCGAATCGAACATTTCACTGTATATATCTGTAACCCATTTATCTGTAGGTTAACTTGGGCCATATTTAATATATCTGAGGCTACATAGCAACATGCATTGTACTGAATGACTAAATATGCAATCACAGGCTACATAGCAACAAGGAAGAGTGTTACTTTAATGTTCTGATGATGTCTAGATATACATGTAATAAAATATTATATAATGGGATGGAGGGAGTGTTGTACTACATCATTTTTCAATTGTTGTTTAGCTTATAATATTAACTTGGTGCTTTTAGGTACATATATCATTGCCAAAGATCCACACTTCGACCCTTTCTGCGTATGGGGCAATGAGATATTCATGAACCAACATCAAGTGAGGAAACTAATAAAGATTGTTATTAAAGTGGGTGAAAAGATGTCAATCGGACTATTTATTTACACTTTATGCAAGACAACAGTGAACTGCAGGATGGTAAGTAAGAACCCTGTATCCTTCTCTTTACTGCCCGTAATGAGTTGTGTTAGATGACAATATCTGAATCCTTTTTCTTTTGCAATGGATCCTGAAGCAGTTTAGTCAAGATTACCTCTCAAACTACATGATTACCTGTCGGCTATCACAAGGGGTTGGACTAGAGTCTTGCATGCCTTCTGCATCCAGGAGAGCACAATAGGGCCATTCCGCTTCACCTTGTTCAGCAACCGGAATGTCTGTCCCCTCTTTCTTTACCATATGTAATAGTACAAGTATAGAACCCTTGTTCATCATTCTTTATTTGGTTCTTATGTAATTCGTAAACATATGTACCTGTGAATCGAAAAATGCATTGGTTGTCTGAACCTGATGGATATGAATAAAGTTATAGCCTACTTTCAAGTTTAAATTAGGTACAATTTTAAATAGCGGCAATTAAACTAGGGCGAAATTACGTTGTGCAGGTCATTACGGCACACATGGTTGGTAAAACAAAAACGTTTGCAATATACACCATAATCCGAGATGGTTCACAGGGAGGAAACGTGTGCAAGCATGCACACAGTTGCCGTTTGCAAAGCATGTGTGGTGTCAGACACGATCACATACTGTGCGGGAAAACTAAATGTGTGTGATTGTTTACCTATCATACACAGTTTATAATCGAGAACTATTTGTGATGTGCCAAGCATCGTAAAAATCCCGTGCCTGGAATCTGTCTGGAAAGCTCCCGTGCCTGGATTCTGCCTGGTTTTAGGTAAAACCACAAAACTCCGACTGCGATGGCAATGCGAGCACAAACGAGTAGCAAGGATGAAGTGTTTGGGGTATTCGAGATATCAGAAATGGCTAAATAGGGACAACTATATGCATCAAGGCTCCCTATCCCCAACGGTTTCTAGGTCATGTGGGAAGGACCCCCCTATCACCCACACTCACTTGGCGGCGGTTCCAAATGCCATCGCAGAAAGGGGTTACAAACATTTATATAGCACCGACATGTACCAGTGAAGGTAGGGGACGCCCCAACCCCTAGGGCGCACCCTCCACCCTTGCCGCCACCTCATGGCTCTTTTGGCTTGGACTCCAAGTCCCCTGGGTTTCTTCTGGTCCAAGAAAAATCATCGCAAAGTTTTATTCTGTTTGGACTCCATTTGATATTCCTTTTCTGCAAAACTCAAAAACAAGGAAAGACAGAAATTGGCACTGGGCTCTGGGTTAATAGTTTAGTCCCAAGCATAATAATGCATATAAAACATCCAAAATAGGTAATATAATAACATGGAACAATTAAAAATTATAGATACGTTGGAGACGTATTAATTACTGTTGAGCAATTGATAGAAAAGCGCAAAGTTATGATGATATCCATGGCAATGTTTATGCATATAGGCATCACATCTGTGTCAAGTAGACTGACTCCTGCCTGTATCTACTACTATTATTCCACACATCGACCACTATCCAGTATGCATCTAGAGTATTAAGTTCATAAAGAATGGAGTAACGCCTTAAGTAAGATGACATGATGTAGAGGGATAAACTCAAGCAATATGATGAAAACCCCATCTTTTCATCCTTGATGGAAACAATACAATACGTGTCTCGCTACCCCTACTTTGACACTGGGTTAAATCACGCAAGATTGAACCCAAAACTAAGCACCTCTCCCATTGCAAGAAATACCAATCTAGCTGGCCAAACCAAACCGATAATTCGAAGAGAAATACAAAGATATCAAATCATGCATATAAGAATTCAGAGGAGACTCAAGTAATATTCATAGATAATCTGATCATAAATCCACAATTCATCGAATCTCGATAAACACACCGCAAAATAAGATTACATCGGATAGAACTCCAAGAACATCGAGGAGAACATGGTATTGAAGAACATAGAGAGAGAAGAAGCCATCTAGCTACTAGATATGGACCCGTAGGTCTGAGGTAAACTACTCACGCTTCATCGGAAGGGAAATAGGGTTGATGTAGATGCCCTCCGTGATCGAATCCCCCTCCGGCAGATTGCCGGAAAAGGCCCCAAGATGGGATCTCATGAGAACAGGAGGTTGTTGCGGTGGAAAAGTATTTTTGTGGATGCTTCTGTTGATAATCGAATATCCGAGGATTTATAGAGCTGAGAGGGAGGTCGGTGGACTCCCGAGGGCCCCACAAGCCAGGGGGTGCCCCCTAGGGCGTGTCCCTATGGCTTGTCATCGCCTTGTGGGTCTTCTGACTTCCTCTCCAAGTCTGTTTGGTGTCTTTTGGCCTAAGAAAAATCATCATAAAATTTTATTCCATTTGGACTCCGTTTGATATTCCTTTTTGCGACCTCAAAAACAAGGAAAAAACAGAAAATGACACTGGGCTCTGGGTTAATAAGTTAGTCCCAAACATAATAATGCATATAAAACATCCAAAACAGATAATATAATAGCATGGAACAATCAAAAATTGTAGATACGTTGGAGACGTATCAAGCATCCCCAAGCTTAATTCCTGCACGTCCTTGAGTAGGTAAATGATAAAAACATAATTTTTTATGTGGAATGTTACTTAACATATTTATCCATGTAATTTTTTTATTGTGGCATGAATATTCAGATCCATAAGATTCAAAGGAAAAGTTTAATATTTACATAAAAATAATAATACTTCAATCATACTAATAAAGCAATCATGTCTTCTCAAAATAGCATGGCCAAAGAAAGTTATCCCTACAAAATCATATAGTCTGGCTATGCTCCATCTTCATCACACAAAGTATTAAATAATGCACAACCCCGATGACAAGCCAATCAATTGTTTCATACTTTTGATGTTCTGAAATTTTTTCAACTTTCACGCAATACATGAGCGTGAGCCATGGCTATAACACTATAGATGGAATTAATAGAATATGGTGGTTGTGGAAAAGACAAAAAGAAGGAGATAGTCACACATCAACTAGGCGTATCAAATGGCTATGGATATGCCCATCAATAGACATCAATGTGAGTGAGTAGGGATTGCCATGCAATGGATGCACTAGAGCTATAAGTGTATGAAGGCTCAAAATGAAACTAAGTGGGTGTGCGTCCAACTCACTTGCTCACGAAGACCTAGGGAAATTTGAGGAAGCCCATCATTGGAATATACAAGCCAAGTTCTATAATGAAAATTTACCATTAGTATATGAAAGTGACCAAATAGGAGACTCTCTATCATGAAGATCATGGTGCTACTTTGAAGCACAAGTGTGGAAAAAGGATAGTAGCATTGTCCCTTCTCTCTTTTCTCTCATTTTTTTTATTTTGTCCTATTTTTTTCTCCCTTTTTTTTTCTCTCTTTTTTTTTCCGGAGTCTCATCCCGACTTGTGGGGGAATCATAGTCTCCATCATCCTTTCCTCACATGGGACAATGTTCTAATAATGATGATTAATATGAATTTTTATTTACTTTACAACTCGATAGTTAGAACAAATATATGACTCTATATGAATGCCTCTGGTAGTGTACCGGGATGTGCAATGACTCAAGAGTGACATGTATAAAAAATATGAATGGTAGCTTCGCCACAAATACGATGTCAACTACATGATAATGCAAAGCAATATGACAATGATGAAACGTGTCATAATAAAGGGAACGGTGGAAGTTGCATGGCAATATATTTCGGAATGGCAATGGAAATGCCATAATAGGTAGGTATGGTGGCTGTTTTGCGGAAGGTATATGGTGGGTTTAATGCGTCGGCGAAAGTTGCACGGTACTAGAGAGGCTAGCAATGGTGGAAGGGTGAGAGTGCGTATAATCCATGGACTCAACATTAGTCATAAAGAACTCACATACTTATTGCAAAAGTCTATTATCTATCAAAAAAAGTACTACACACATGCTCCTAGGGGGGTAGATTGGTAGGAAAAGACCATCGCTTGTCCCCGACCGCCACTCATGAGGAAGACAATCAATAAATAAATCATGCTCCGACTTCATCACCTAACGGTTCACCATACGTGCATGCTACGAGAATGACAAACTTTAACACAAGTATTTCTACCAATCCACAATTACTCGCTAGCATGACTCTAATATTACCATCTTTATATCTCAAAATAATCATAAGGAATCAAACTTCTCATATTATTCAGTGCACTTTATATGGAAGTTTTTATTATATCCCTCTTGGATGCCCATCATAGGACTGAATTAATAACCAAAGCAAATCACCATGCTGTTTAGAGAGACTCTAAAAATAATATAAGTGAATCAAGAGAGTTCAATAATTTCTATAAAATAAAACCACTGCCTTGCTCTAAAAGGATATAAGTGAAGCACTAGAGCAAAATTGCCTAGCTCAAAAGCTATAAGTGAAGCACAAGAGTATTCTAATAAATTCATGATTCGAGTGTGCCCCTCTCAAAAGGTGTGTACATCAAGGATGATTGTGGCAAACTAAAAAGAAAAGACTCATATCATACAAGACGCTCCAAGAAAAACACATAGCATGTGGTGAATCAAAATATAGCCTCAAGTAAATTTACCGATGGATTGAAGGCGAAAGAGGGGATGCCTTCCGGGGCATCCCCAAGCTTAAGCTCTTGGCTGTCCTTGAATATTACCTTGGGGTTCCTTGGGCATCCCCAAGCTTAGGATCTTGACACTCCTTATTCCATAGTCTATCAAATCTTTACCCAAAACTTGAAAACTTCACAACACAAAACTGAATAGAAAACTCATGATATCCGTTAGCATAAGAAAATAAAATCACCACTTTTGGTACTTTTGTGAACTCATTCTTTATTTATATTGTTGTAATATCTATTGTATTCCAACTTCTCCATGGTTCATAACCCCCCCCCCCCCCCGATACTACGCATAGATTCATCAAAATAAGCAAAAAAACACATAGAAAACAAAATCTATCAAAAACAGAACAATATGTAGTAATCTGTAAACTTCGAATACTTATGTAACTCCACAATTTCTGAAAATTTAGGACAACAAAGAAAAATTGTAAATAAATCTTGTGCAAAAAGAATCAGTATTTTATCGCGCTTCTCTGAAAAATGAAAATTATTTTACTGGGTGCAAAAGTTTCTGTTTTTCAGCAAGATCAAATCAACTATCACCGTAAGCCATCCCAAAGGTCTTGCTTGGCTCAAACACTAATTAAAACACCAAAACACAATTATTACAGAGCTAATAATGTGTATAATCATAAAAACAGAAAAGAACAATATTAGGTTGTTTCCCAACAAGTGCTTTTTTCTTTAAAGCCTTTTAGCTAGCCATTGATAATTTTAATGATGCTCACATGAAAGATAGCAATTGAAACACACAGAGAGCATCATCTAGCATGTGAAAAACAAGTTTAAGTCTAACATACTTCCTATGCATAGGTACTTTATAAGTAAACAAATTATCAAGACAAGCAAAAACTAGCATATGCAAGGAAGAAGAAAGAAACAATAACAATCTCAACATAACGAGAGGTAATTTAGTAACATCAAAATTTCTACAACCATATTTCCCTCTCTCATAATAATTAAATGTGGGATATGATATGTGAGGGAGTCCTGGATTAGGGGGTATCCGGATAGCCAGATTATATCCTTTGGTCGGACTGTTGGACTATGAAGATACAAGATTGAAGACTTCGTCCCGTGTCCGGATGGGACTCTCCTTTGCGTGGAAGGCAAGCTTGGCAATACGGATATATAGATCTCCTTCCTTGTAACTGACTCTGTGTAACCCTAGCCCCCTCCGGTGTCTATATAAACCGGAGGGTTTAGTCTGTAGGAACAACACACAATCATACCATAGTCTAGCTTCTAGGGTTTAGCCTCTTCGATCTCGTGGTAGATCAACTCTTGTACTAATCATATTATGAAGAACAATCAAGCAGGACGTAGGGTATTACCTCTATCAGGAGGGCCCGACCCTGGGTAAACATCGTGTCCCCGACCTCCTGTTACCATCCGCCTAGACCCACAGTTCGGGACCCCCTACCTGAGATCCACCGGTTTTGACACCGACATTGGTGCTTTCATTGAGAATTCATCTGTGTCGTCATCGTTAGGCTTGATGGCTCCTTCGATCATCGATAGTGATGCAGTCTAGGTGAGACTTTTCTCCCCGGACAAATCTTAGTATTCGGCGGCTTCGCACTGCGGGCCAACTCGCTTGGCCATCTGGAGCAGATCGAGAGTTACGCCCCTGGCCACCAGGTCAGGTTTGGAATCTTAAACTACACGGCTGACATCCGCGGAGACTTGATCTTAGACGGATTCGAGCCCCTGCCAAGTGCGCCGCACGATCACGATGAGCATGATTTAGCTCTGCCATCGGATAGTGTTCAGGAGACCGCGCCGGCAACCGCTCCGATCCTCAATTCGGAGACAATTGCGCCATCCATGGACGGGTGGATAGACCCCGCCACTGAGGCTGCATTCTCAGCGGTGATCGAGCCAAGTATCGACCTTACCCTTCACGAGAGCCGTGACGCCAAACTGCCGGATTCTTCCCCGGCCACGGACTCCGAACCGCCTGCGCCCGTGCCTATCGAATCCGACTGGGCGCCAATCATGGAGTTCACCTCCGTGGATATCTTTCAGCACTCTCCCTTTGGCGACATACTGAACTCATTAAGGTCTCTCTCCTTGTCAGGAGAGTCCTGGCCGAACTATGTCCGGCAGGATTGGGATGCGGATGACGAAGAAATTCGCCGCCCACCCACCACCCACTTAGTAGCCACTGTCGACGATTTGACCGACATGCTCGACTTCGACTCCGAAGACATTGACGGTATGGACGACGATGCAGGAGACGAACAGGAACCACTGCCCACAGGGCACTGGACAGCCACCTCATCATATGATATATACATGGTGGACACACCCAAAGAAGGCAATGGCGATGGGACAGCGGAGGATGACCCCTCCAAGAAGCAGCCCAAGCGCCGACGACAGCGGCGCCACTCTAAGTCTCACCAAGGCAAAAGCGGTGATACCGACACAGGAGATAATAGCACTCCGGATGGTGCCGAAGATGACGACAATCCCCTCCAGCAAGATTTAGAGTAGGAGGATGGAGAAGCCAGCCCTCCCGAGAGAGCGGCAGATGGAGAGGCGGAGGATGATAATTACATGACTCCCTCCAAAGATGAGGCAAGCCTTGACGATGACGAATTTGTCGTGCCTGAGGATCCCGTCGAGCAAGAGCGCTTCAAGCACCGACTTATAGCCATGGAAAATAGCCTTAAGAAAAAGCAACAACAGCTTCAAGTTTGCTAGCTGACAGATGGACTGAAGTCCTTGCGGCCGAGGAATATGAACTTGAACGCCCCTCCAAGAGTTACCCAAAGTGCAGGTTGCTACCCCGACTGGAGGAGGAAGCATTAAAACCTACATCTTCAGCGTATGACGCGGCTGATCGGCCACCTCATGGCCGCGACAGAGAGGAATTTCAGCCAAAAGCTCAGTCCGCACCCCGACGCCACTCAAGTAAAAATGTCAAGGCACGGGGAAACACGCTAGACCCGCGAGACGTATTGGAGGACAAAGCAAAACACGCAAGATCGATCTACGTATCACGAGGGCATGCCACTACGCGAGACGATAACCGTCACGCCGGATACAGTAAAAGTAAATCCGGCCGGGCTGAACACAGCGGACAAGACTCATCTGAGCTGTGTCGCGATATAGCCCAGTACAGAGGCGCCACACACCCCCTATGCTTCACAGACGAAGTAATGGATCACCAAATCCCAGAGGGTTTCAAACCCGTAAATATCGAATCATACGACGGTACAATAGATCCTGCGGTATGGATCGAGGACTTCCTCCTGCACAACCACATGGCCCGCGGTGACGATCTACATGCCATTAAATACCTCCCACTCAAAATCAAAGGACCAGCTCGACATTGGCTCAACAGCCTGCCAGCAGAATCCATTGGCTGTTGGGAAGATCTAGGAGCCGCATTCCTTGACAACTTCCAGGGCACCTATGTGCGACCACCAGATGTCGATGACTTGAGCCACTTAATTCAGCAGCCAGAGGAATCGGCCAGGCAATTCTGGACATGGTTCCTGACAAAGAAAAATCAAATCGTCGACTGTCCAGATGCAGAGGCCCTAGGAGCTTTTAAGCACAACATCCGCGACGAGTGGCTCGCCCGGCACCTTGGCCAGGAAAAGCCGAAATCTATGGTAGCCCTCACGACACTCATGACCCGCTTTTGCGCGAGAGAGGACATCTGGCTGGCTCGCAGCAATAACATATCAAAGAACCATGGTACTTCGGATACCAAGGATAGCAATGGCAGGTCACGTCGCAACAAACACAAGCGCCGCATCAATAGCGACAATACCGAGGATACGGCAGTCAATGCCGGATTCAGAGGCTCTAAACCCGGTCAGCGGAAAAAGCCATTCAAAAGAAGCACTCCGGGCCCGTCCAGTTTGGACCGTATACTCGATCGCTTGTGTCAAATACACGGCACCCCCGACAAGCCAGCCATCCACACAAACAAGGAAATGTTGGGTGTTCAAGCAGGCCGGCAAGTTAAATGCTGAAAACAAGGATAAGGGGCTACATAGCGATGACGAGGAGGAGCCCCGGCCGCCAAACACCGGAGGACAGAAGAGGTCCCCCCCACAAGTGCGGACGGTGAACATGATATATGCAACCCACATCCCCAAGAGGGAGCGGAAGCGCGCGCTAAGGGGCGTATATGCGTTGGAGCCAGTCGCCCCAAAGTTCAACCCATGGTCCTCCTGTCCGATCACCTTCAATCACAGGGACCACCCCACTAGTATCCGTCATGGCGGATTTGCCGCACTGGTCCTAGACCCAATCATCGACGGATTTCACCTCACTCGAGTCCTTATGGATGGCGGCAGCAGCCTAAACCTGCTTTATCAGGACACAATGCGCAAAATGGGTATAGACCCCTCAAGGATCAAACCCACAAAAACGACCTTCAAAGGTGTCATACCAGGTGTAGAGGCCCATTGCACAGGCTCAGTCACACTGGAAATGGTCTTCGGATCCCCGGATAACTTCTGAAGTGAGGAGTTAATCTTCGATATAGTCCCGTTCCGCAGTGGCTATCACGCACTGCTCAGGCGAACCACATTTGCGAGATTCAATGCGGTACCGCATTATGCATACCTCAAGCTCAAGATGCCAGGACCTCGGGGGGTCATCATAGTCAATGGAAACACAGAGCGCCCTCTCCGCACAGAGGAGCACACTGCGGCCCTCGCAGCAGAAGCACAAAGCAGCCTCTTAAGGCAATCCACCTGTTCGGTGATTAAACACCCAGGCACCATAAAGCGCGCTCGAGTAATCTGCAACAAGACCGCCTGGCACGTTCCGAGCTCGCATAGCAATGCGGCCCCCACCCCAGTCCCAGCCAAATGGCGAAATCCGTGCCACGCGTACATAATTATGCATTGAAAATACCATGGGCATAGGTGGGGGCACGACTATGGAACGCCCCAAAACGTGGCTCAACCGCACTAGGGGCTTCTCGCTTTGTTATTTTTTTCTCTCTCTCAGGACTTTACTCTCTGGAAATCCCGTCCGGCAGTATGATTGCCAGACACACGATACAAAAACCAAGGAGGCAGAAAGCTATGTCGCACCATGGAATTCCCAGGTGGTCTCTGATAACGAGTGAAATACCTGCTTTAAATATCATTCCTCAGCTTGCCCTTGGAGGGGACATGTCAAATAGTCCTACTTTTTCCTTATCACACTACTTGTATCATTCTGCTTCGACACACCTTTTTGAATAAACAATGCATAGCACTAGACTATTATCGCATTCTCTATTCTTTTATATATATATATATATGTTCATTCATGACATTCAGCACCCGTACACTCTGGTACGGCCAATACGCCAGGGGCTTAAGCGTATCCCATAATACGGCGTGAGAAGTCCGAACACTTTTGACAGTGCGGCACCCTGAACTTGTAGCATTATATGCATCAGCTCCGAATCATGTCTGGGGTCAATAGTTGGGTTTGCCCGGCTCCCATTTTTTGGTACCTTACGTTTCGCTATATCGGCTAAGGTAGCACTGGGAGAACTACTGCGATTGTGCCCCGGTTCATCTGGGCAAGCACCTCAGTAGAGAAAGCTAAAACTGACTGTCATGATAAGGCGAGAGCTGGTCGCTGTTCGAGAGGTCTCGGGTCCCTAAAGACTTATGCCTCTTAGGACGAGGAGTCAGCTTTGTCGGGCTTAGGCGTGTATAGCGCCCTGAATTCGGCTTTCCGAATACTAGGGGCTTCGCCAAAATTTAAAATTGTAGACTTCTATGGCTAAGTGAGAGTGATAAAGCATTATAGTCTGATTGCCTTGTTCATTGTGCTGAGCACCTCCCTCGAAGGACCCAACAATGGGAAAAAGAGTGCTCAGATTTATCCCGAACACCCCAGCACTCGTGGCATGGGGGCAGAAGCCAACGACCGGCCATCTCTCAGATTTGATAAACAGCCGCACAAAAGGTAATATTTTAAATTCAAACAAGCGTTGCATAGCGCATATGGACAAGTTTTCATAATACAGGATCACACGAGCAAGTTCATTCAAAAATTACATAGTTCGCACACTCGTCCGCCACAAGACGGGCACCCTTCAGGACACCCTCATAATACATTTCAGGGTGGCAATGCTCCTTGCCCTGCGGTGGGCCCTCCTTCACCAGCTTCTCGGCGTCCATCTTGGCCCAATGCACCTTCGCACGGGCAAAAGCACGGCCTGCACCTTCGATGCAGACGGACCGCTTTATGACTTCCAGCCGTGGGCAGGCATCCACAAGCCGCCTCTCCAGGCTGAAGTAGCTGTTGGGAAGGGAGTTGCCAGGCCACATCCGGACTATAAGGCCCCTCATGGCCTGTTCCGCCACCTTGTGCAGCTCGACCAGTTGCTTCAGCTTGTCGCTCACAGGCATCGGGTGTTCGGTCCCAGTATACTGAGACCAGAACAACTTCTCCGTCGAGCTTCCCTCCTCGTCCTGGTACTACTTTGCGGCATCCGACACGCTGCGGGGCAAATCTGCGAATGCTCATGGAGAGCTCCGGACTCGGGTAAGTAACAAGAAATTTACTTTCACATGCTTGCTTTCCATAATGAATGCCTTACCCGCCGCTATCTTCCTCATCGCCTCAATTTCCTGCAGGGCCGTTTGGGCTTCAGCCTTGGCATGCTTTGTGCTCTCGAGGGCCGCGGCAAGCTCGGACTCTCGCGTCTTCGAGTCAAGCTCCAAAGTCTCGTGCTTCTTCACGAGAGCCTGGAGCTCTTGCTGCACCTCGCCCACCCGTGCCTCTTGTTTCTCCCGCTCGGTGCGCTCCTCAGCCGCTTTGTTTTCGGCCTCGGACAACGCTCGCTTCAGGGTCGCCACTTCGGTCATGGCCCCTGGCACATCCATGATGATCCTATCATTTTGCAACCAGATCTTTATATATATATATAGAGAGAGAGAGAGAAGGTATTACTTACCTTTGTTCTCCTCGAGCTGCCTCTTGGCAAGGCCGAGTTCTTTCTCGGACCGCTCGAGGTTCTGCTTCAATGTAGCGACCTCCGCAGTCAGTGCGGCAGAGGTCAGCAATGAAGCCTGCATATGCATATAGACATACTTGTATTAGACTCCTACAGATATTATTTGATCCTCTATTTGGCTTTTCTTTGTGAACACCAAACAGAGCATCAGGGGCTACTTTCTATGCGGTAATATTTCCCTATATTTTAAATACTTACCTCAAAGCCTGTTACAAGGCTGGCACAGGCTTCAGTCAGTCCGCTCTTAGCGGACTGAACCTTCTTGATCACCGCACTCATAATAGTGCGGTGCTCTTCGTCGATGGAAGCGCCGTGAAGCGCTCCCAGCATGTTGTCCGGTGCCTCTGGATGGACAGAGGCCACCGGCATGGGCGGCTTTCTCCTCTTGGAAGGGGGCCTCCTGCAAGAGTCCGGAACCACTGGAGGTTCCGGCGCGGTGTTCGGCTGAGGGCCGAACCTGGAGCCCTTGGGAGTCTTTCTCCCTTTGCGCCTGGAGTCCGAAAGGTCGCCTTGAGGCGCCTCGAGGACTATCTCCCCCGGCTCGGTGCCCCTTGAGACAATACCTCGACATTGTCCATAGGGCGAGGAGAGGAGGCGGTTGGAAATGACTCACTATTCATATCCGACGAGTCCAAGGAACCGCCCGACGAGGATACGTGAATACGGGCTTGGGGCGGATAGCATGATCATATTCGGCATTAGGAAAAGCAGTGAAATAAAAGTATGCTATGAGTTACTCTGGTATCCGAAAACTTACGACTTCGCCAGGGGCTTGGCCTTGAGTAACCACTCGTCTTCCCTGTCAGCGGCAGTGGTGGAACAGTCCGGAAGGAGAGTCCTTCCCTTCTTGGACCCTTCGGCCTCCCCGGTTGGGGCGGCCTTCCTTTTCTTATCTCCCCCGGCTAGAGGGGGGAATCTTCATCTTCCTCCTCGTTTTCATGGGAGGAGTGTGTCTCGGAGTTATCGGACGATGAGTCCGATGCCACCTGGCGTCGGGAACTCTTTCGGGTTCCCGTGGCCTTCTTCTTGATCTTCTTCTCCGGCACCTCATAAGGAGCCGGGGTCCACATCTCCTTCAGGAGAGTGTCTGCAGGGTCTTCAGGCAGAGGGGCCGGGCAGTCAATCTGCTCCGATGTATCCACCCAGTCCTTTCAAAGGCATGGGAGCTCAGATCCCGCACATGGTTAAACTATGGAAAATAAATACCCTACGAGATGTACAGAACTTACCGGATTCGCAAGGCGCGTCGCGCTTAGCCTATGGTCCTCGGTAAGGGGAGGGGGGACCTTGGCGCCCTTGAACAACACCTTCCAGACGTCCTTATGCGTCGTGTCGAAGAACTCGCGTAGAGTCTGGTGTTGGGCCGGGTCGAACTCCCATAAGGTAAAAGCCCGTTGTTGACACGGGAGGATCCGGCGGAAGAGCATGACCTGGACTATGTTGACAAGCTTGAGTTTCTTGCCCATCATGTTCCGGATACACTTCTAGAGTCCCTCCAGCTCCACTGATGAGCCCCAGGACATGCCCTTCTCCTTCTAGGAAGTAAGCCGAGTGGGGATTCCGGATCGGAACTCGGGGGCCGCCACCCAGTTGGTGTCGCGCGGCTCGGTGATGTAGAACCACCCCGATTGCCACCCCTTTCTGGTCTCCACATAGGAGCCCTCGAGCCATGTAACGTTGGGCATTTTGCCCACCAATGCTCCGCCGCATTCCGCTTGTTGTCCGCCTACTACCTTCGGTTTGACATTGAAGGTCTTCAGCCACAGGCCGAAGTGGGGTCGGACACGGAGGAAAGCCTCGCACACGACGATGAACGCCGAGATGTTGAGGATGAAATTCGGAGCTAGATCATGGAAGTCCAGCCCATAATAGAACATAAGGCCGCGGACGAATGGATGGAGGGGAAACCTGAGTCCGCGGACGAAGTGGGTGTGGAAAACCACCCTTTCGTGAGGTTCCGGGGTAGGGACGATCTGCCCCGCGGCGGGTAGACGGTGCGCAATATCCGCGGCTAAGTATCCGGCCCCACGCAGCTTTTTGATGTCTCCCTCCGTAACGGAGGAGACCATCCACTTGCCTCCCGCTCCGGACATGTTTAGAGAGGGTTGAGGAGAAGGATGTGGACTTGGGCGCTGGAGCTCGAGTGCGCGAGAATGGTGAGCAAGGAGGAAGAAGGCGTGGGTAGCAAAAAGCTTAACCCTTATCCTTTTATAAGGGCGGACGAAACTATGCGCCCCCACCAGCCTGGTAAAACTCCCTTATCCCCCAAGCGCCGTAATTGATGGCACGGTTGGGTTACCCACGTCCGTATTGATGGGAATCTCGTAATAAGGGGACACGATCTCTGCTTCGACAAGACGTGCCAATGAAACCGCCTCGCGAAACACGCTGAGGTTGGTTGTGAAAAACGATTCGAATGGTGACCTGGCTGTGGTGTGATGTCACACTATGGAATGCGTCAGCAGATTAGATTTGTGAAAATATTATTCTCTCTACGGTTGTATGTGGAACTTGTTTTGAAGAGTCGGACATGAACCTCGGGTTCAAAATCTTCTATGAAGTATTCGGAGGAGGAACCCGCCTTGCAATGCCGAAGACAATCTGCGTGCCGGACTCATCGTCATTGAAGCCTGGTTCAAGGGCTACTGAGGGAGTCCTGTATTAGGGGGTATCCGGACAGCCGGATTATATCCTTTGGCCGAACTGTTGGACTATGAATATACAAGATTGAAGACTTCATCCCGTGTCCGGATGGGTCTCTCCTTGGCGTGGAAGGCAAGCTTCGCAATACGGATATATAGATCTCCTTCCTTGTAACGAACGCTGTGTAACCCTAGCCCCCTCCGGTGTCTATATAAACCAGAGGGTTTAGTCCGTAGGAACAACACACAATCATACCATAGCCTAGCTTCTAGGGTTTAGCCTCTTCGATCTCGTGGTAGATCAACTCTTGTACTACTCATATTATCAAGAACAATCAAGCAGTACATAGGGTATTACCTCCATCAAGAGGGCCCGAACCTGGGTAAACATCATGTCCCCGGCCTCATGTTACCATCCGCCTAGACGCACAGTTCGGGACCCCCTACCCGAGATCCGCCGGTTTTGACACCGACAATATGTCTACATCGTATCTACTTTTTCTAAAGCTTTTCCTCTTGTATTGGACTCTAATTTGCATGATTTGAATGAAACTAACCCGGCCTGACACGTTTTCAGCAGAACTACCATGGTGTTGTTTTGTGCAGAAATAAAATTTCTCGGATTGGAACGAAACTTTGCAAGGATTTTTTATTCAATAAATAAGAATTTGTAGAGCCAAGAACCACCGGAGGGGGCACCTGGGTGGGCACAACCCACCAGGGCGCGCCCAGGTGGGTTGTCCCCATCTAGTGGCCCCACATACCTCAACCCTGATACTATAAAATCACATATTTGGAGAAAAAAATAGGGAGAAATAATTGTCATGTTTCACTAGACGAAGCCGCCGCCACCTACCGTCCTTCATCGGGAGGCCATATCTGGAGTCCGTTTGGGGCTCCGGAGAGGGGGATCTTTGATCTTCGTCATCACCAACCCTTCTCCATCGCCAATTACATGATGCTCCCCACCGGGAGTAAGAAATTCCTTTGTAGGCTCGCTGGTCAGTGAGCAGTTGGATGAGATTCATCATGTAATCGAGTTAGTTTTGTTAGGGCTTGATCCCTAGTATCCATTATGTTCTGAGATTGATGTTGCTATGACTTTGCCATGCTTAATGCTTGTCACTTTGGGCCTGGGTGCCATGATTTCAGATCTGAACCGTTTATGTTGTTACCATTATATCTATGTTCTAGATCCGATCTTGCAAGTTATAGTCACCTACTATGTGTTATGATCCGGCAACCCCGGAGTGACAATAGTCGGGACACTTCGCGGTGATGACCGTAGTTTGAGGAGTTCATGTATTCATTATGTGTTAATGCTTTGTTCCAGTTCTCTATTAAAAGGAGGCCTTAATATCCCTTAGTTTCCAATAGGACCCCGCTGCCACGGGAGGGTAGGACAAAAGATGTCATGCAAGTTCTTTCCATGAGCATGTATGACTATTTACAGAATACATGCCTACATTATATTTACGAAATAGAGCTAGTGTCGTATCGCCCTAGGTTATGACTGTTATATGACAAATATCATCGAACAAATTCACTGATCCAATGCCTACGAATTTCTCTCATGTTGCTCTTGCTAAGTTACTATTGCTACTGTTACTGCTATATGTAACGCCCCGAGACCGATGTGCCAGGTGTCTTCCAGTTATTCACTGTTGTTGCGTTGTCATTGCTTGTGTGTCATGCATTGTATATCATGTCATCATGTGCATTTCATTTGCATACATGTTCGTCTCATGCATCCGAGCATTTTCCCCATTGTCCGTTTTGCACTCCGGCGCTCCTATCTCACCCGGTGCCCCTTTCTACCTCTTTTCGTGTGCGGGTGTTAAACATTTTCGGATTGGACCGAGACTTGTCATGCGGCCTTGGTTTACTACCGGTAGACCACCTGTCAATTTTCGTGCCATTTGGACTTCGTTTGATACTCCAACGGTTAACCGAGGGACCGAAAAGGCCTCGTGTGTGTTGCAGCCCAACATCCTTCCAAAGTCGCCCAAAACCCACCTAAACCTCCTCCATCATCTCGTTCGTTCGATCACGATCGCGTGGCCGAAAACCGCACCTCATTTGGACTCTCCTAGCTTCCTCTGCCTATAAATATGTGTATCCCTCCGAATTTCTCGCGCAGGCAAACCCTAGATCCAACTCCCTCCGCGCCGGCGGACGCATCCATCCCGCGCCACCTCACTCCGGCGAATGAGGCGCCGCCACATCACCCCGCACTGCCGCCTTAGCCAACCCTGTGCCGCCACCTGTCGCCGCCGCCGTCCCCGCGCCGCCGGGCCCAAGACGCCCAGATCCGGCCCGCCCGGCCCGGATCCGCCGCGCCGCCCTCCCGACCGAGCCACACCGTCCGCCTCGCCGTCTTCTTTGCTTCCGGTCGCCGGAGTTGCTCCGCGCCACCTCGCCGGCGACCACCGCCCCGCCCGCGCTCGCCGCCGCCCGTCGTCTTGCTTGCCGCCTAGCACGTTGTGCCACACGCCTCCCGCTGCCCTGGTCGCCGCCCCGCGCCGCCCACGTTTCTCCGACGCGCCGCCGCACGCTTCGCCGGCCGCCACCTCGCCGGATATCGCCGTCACGCCGACGCCTTGCCTCGGCTTCCGCACTGCTCGTCGCGCGCCCGCACCTCTTCACCACCCTCGCGACCGAGCTCTGCTGCTCGATCTCGTCGCGGCTCCGGCAGGCGCACGCCAGAGTCTGAGCCGCCCCTCGCCGGAATTCATGCAGCTCACCGGAGATCCTCCTTCGTCACAGGATCCGGAGAAGAAGCGGGACCAGATTCACCGGTCCCTTCAACCAAATGGCTCCTTCCCCACGTCCCGGATATCCTCATCCTGCGTTGACTTTTCGCGAAGGTAAAATATCCACTAAGTCCCCGAAGTTTCCAGATTCATATGCCCATTTTCATCGCATCATAACTCATCATCCGTGACTCCGATTTGTGCGTGTAGCATATCGAAATGTTCGTCTTGACGAGTAAATCATTTCATCTCATTCCATAATTTTCATTTGAGCTCATCTTGATGCCCGAAATGCTGTTGGAAGAAGGCTATGTGGTGAATTTTTCAGATCTGTTTCAGCAAATGGCATTTTGTCATTTTTGCCATGTTTAATGTGTGCATGATATGATCCTGAGCTCTACATGTGTTTTGTTAACATTGTGGTGCTCTATCCATCCATGTCTTTGTTTGCAATTATGGAGCACCCTACCTTGAGTCAATCGAGCTCTACTTTTGCTATAAAATGTTCCTAGCAGATTGCTAACTTGTTTAGCGATTTTGCCGAGCTTGTTGTTATTGATCCGTGCCTGCTATGTTGTTGTTCTTGCCATGTCTAGCTTCTATGCTATGTATTCTTGATGGGTGTATGCTTAGTTTGTCATGCCATGCTCTGTAGTGAGTGCATCGAGCTCGTAAACATGCCTACTCGTTAACTGATTTGCATGCTCCAGTTTTTCACTAAGTCTGAGATCTGTTTATGTTTTTGCTATGTTCATATGCTTGCCATTGTATTTTCTGATCCCTTTTGGCTCAAGGTCACTAAGGGACTTTTGTTAAGTGCTTTGAGTAGCTTCATGGCATGCCTTGCTTTGCCATGTTAAGTTCCTGTAGCTTGTAGTTTTCATGCTCTAAAGTGTTCTTCCTGATGTTAAATCCCAGACTTGTGTTAATTTCACTAAGTCTGAAACCTGTTATCGTTTGCCCTTTTGCCATGCTTGTTTGAGCTTGCTATTTAGTGAATTAGCCGTACCTCAGTGTTCATCTTTTGTTAAGCTTCATGAGTGGATCCCTTCCATGTATTTGGTTGCCATGTTTGAGTGCTGTAGCATATTTATCTTGATGCATTTAGATGGCTACTTGTTGTTAATCGCAGACCGGTGCCATATTTGTTTTGCGTGCCATTTCCAAACCGTGCATCCGATTCCGGTGATCTTTATATCAATTTCAACCGAAATCACATCACCTTTCCAGTGGCACTCTTGGATTTACAAGCTGAGTCCAGGTTCAATCATTCCTTTCCAAATCATGCATATGCACCGCATCCCGCATCCCGCATATCATACCATGTTCATGTGTTGGTTGTTTACTATGTTGTGTGCTTCTTTCCGGTGTTTGCTTCTTCGGGTTGGTTCCGGTAACATCGCGTTTGTGAGGACCTATTCAACAACGTCTGTTTGTCTTCTTCATGGACTCGTTCTTCTTCCTTGCGGGATTTCAGGCAAGATGACCATACCCTCAAAATCACTTCTATATTTGCTTGCTAGTTGCTCGCTCTTTTGCTATGCCTATGCTGCGATGCCTCCCATATTGTTAACCCAAGCCTCTAACCCACCTTATCCTAGCAAACCGTTGTTTGGCTATGTTACCGCTTTGCTCAGCCCCTCTTATAGTGTTGTTAGTTGCAGGTGAAGATTGAAGTTTGTTCCTTGTTGGAACATGGAGATGTTGTTCCTTGTTGGAACATGTTTACTTGTTGGGATATCACAATATCTCTTATTTAATTAATGCATCTATATACTTGGTAAAGGGTGCTCGGTCTTATGCCTAGTGTTTTGTTCCACTCTTGCGCCCTAGTTTCCGTCATATCGGCGTTATGTTCCCGGATTTTGCGTTCCTTACGCGGTTGGGTTATAATGGGAACCCCTTGACAGTTCGCCTTGAATAAAACTCCTCCAGCAAGGCCCAACATTGGTTTTACCATTTGCCACCTAGCCTTTTCTTTCCCTTGGGTCAGCTAGCCCAAGGGTCATCTTTATTAAACCCCCCGGGCCAGTGCTTCTCTAAGTGTTGGTCCATCCCAGAGCACCGTGCGGGGCCGTCCCTTGGCAACTTGGGTTACATTGGCTCCCGTACGCTTAGCTTATCCGGTGTGCCCTAAGAACAAGATATGTGCAGCTCCTATCGGGATTTGTCGGCACAGCGGGTGGTCTTGCTGGACTTGTTTTACCATTGTCAAGGATATCTTGTAACCGGGATTCCGAGTCTGATCGGGTCTTCCTGCTAGAAGGAATATCCTTCGTTGACCATGAGAGCTTGTGATGGGCTAAGTTGGGACACCCCTGCAGGGATTTGAACTTTCGAAAGCCGTGCCCGCGGTTATGGGCAGATGGCAATTTGTTAATGTCCGGTTGTAGAAAACCTGAAGTTGACCTTAATTAAAATGCACCAACCGTGTGTGTAACCGTGATGGTCTCTTCTCGGAGGAGTCTGGGAAGTGAACACGGTGTTGGAGTTATGATTGATGTAGGTTGTTCTAGGATCACTTCTTGATCATAATTTTTCGATCGTGCTTTTACCTTTTCTTCTCGCGCTCTTTTGCGAATATGTTAGCCACCATAAATGCTAGTCGCTTGCTGCAGCTCCACATCATACCCTTTTTACCTTACCTATAAGCTTAAATAGTCTTGATCGCGAGGGTGTGAGATTGCTGAGTCCCCGTGACTCACAAATACTTCCAAAACCAGCTTGCAGGTGCCGTTGAACCATGCAGATGATGCAACCAAGATCAAGGAGGAGCTCGATGAAGATCTTGTCCTTTGTGTTGTTTCGTTCCAGTTGATCAGTAGTGGAGCCCAGTTGGGGTCGATCGGGGATCTGTGTAGCATTTGGGGTAGTCTTCTTTATTTTGGTTCCGTAGTCGGACCTTGATTGTATCTGGATGATGTAATGCTTTATTCATGTAATTGTGTGAAGTGGCGTTTGTAAGCCAATTATTATCTCATTCCCTTATGTATTACATGGGTTGTGGGAAGATTACCTCACTTGCGACATTGCTTTCAATGTGGTTATGCCTCGAAGTCGTGCTTCGACACGTGGGAGATATAGCCGCATCGAGGGCGTTACACTATACTTGTTACAAAATCATTGCTATCACTGTTACCGTTACTATTGATGTTGCTACTACTATCAAAATTATCATACTACTTTGCTACTGGTCACATTGCTGCAGATAATTAATCTCTAGGTGTGGTTGAATTGACAACTCAGCTGCTAATACTTGCAAACATTATTTGGCTCCTCTTGTGTCGAATCAATAAATTTGGGTTGAATACTCTATCCTCGAAAACGGTTAAGATCCCCTATACTTATGGGTTATCAGGATCATATAGCTATCACATAACATATTATCTACATGATCCTCATGCATGCAAAGTTGACACTCTTCCAAAATAGTGGGATCATCAAACAAAGTCATGACCTCTCCAAGCCCACTTTTATCAAAAAATTCATAAGATGGATCATTCTCCGACGTAATGGGATCATTATTACCTAGAGTTGACACTCTTCCAAACCCACTTTCAATAATATTGTGATTATTATTATCAATATCATATTCATCATGAGGCTTAAATAAATTTTCAAGATCATAAGAAGTATTATCACCCTAATCATGATCATTGCAATAAGTAGTGGCCATAGCAAAACTAGCATCCCCAAGCTGGGGGTTTTGCATATTATTAGCACATTTGACATTAATAGAATTTATAATAACATCATTGCAATCATGCTTTTCTTTCAAGGAGCTATCGTGATTCACTTCATAAATTTGTTCTTTTAACACTTCATCACAATTTTCAGATTCATGAATTTCAAGCAAAACTTCATAAAGATAATCTAGTGCACTCAAGTCACTAGCAATAGGTTCATCATAATCAGATCTCTTAAAAAGATTAGAAAGTGGATGAGGATCCATAAATTTTTTGCTTTCTAATTTTCAATAAATACACAATTATTCCAAGCAAACAAAACAAGTAAGACATATAGACAAATAGAAAGAAGGCAAATATTTTTTGTATTTTTTCTGAAAATGTTTTAGAAGCGAGGGAGAGGAAAACGAGAGGCAAATGGCAAATAATTTAATGTAGGAGATGAGATTTTATGGTGGGTACTACTACCTCTTGAGCACTTGCGTTGGTATTCCCTTGAAGAGGAAAGGGTAATGCAGCAAAGTAGCGTAAGTATTTCCCTCAGTTTTTAGCACCAAGGTATCAATCCAGTAGGAGGCCACGCACGAGTCCCTCGCATCTACACAAACAAATAAATCCTCGCAACCAACACGATAAGGGGTTGTCAATCCCTACACAGTCACTTACGAGAGTGAGATCTGATAGATATGATAAGATAATATTTTTGGTATTTTTATGATAAAGATGCAAAGTAAAATAAAAGGCAATAAAAATAACTAAGTGTTGGAAGATTAATATGATGAAAAATAGACCCGGGGGCCATAGGTTTCACTAGTGGCTTCTCTCAAGAGCATAAGTATTCACGATGGGTAAACAAATTACTATTGAGGAATTGACAGAATTGCGCATAGTTATGAGAATATGTAGGTATGATCATGTATATAGGCATCACATCCGAGACAAGTAGACCGACTCCTGCCTGCATCTACTACTATTACTCCACACATCGACCACTATCCAGCATGCATCTAGAGTATTAAGTTCAAGAGAACAGAGTAATGCTTTAAGCAAGATGACATGATGTAGAGGGATAAACTCATGCAATATGACATAAACCCCATCTTGTTATCCACGATGGCAACAATACAATACGTGCCTTGCTACCCCTACTGTCACTGGAAAGGACACCGCAAGATTGAACCCAAAGCTAAGCACTTCTCCCATTGCAAGAAAGGTCAATCTATTAGGCCAAACCAAACTGATAATTCAAAGAGACTTGCAAAGATAACCAATCATACATAAAAGAATTCAGAGAAGATTCAAATATTTTTCATAGATAAACTTGATCATAAACCCACAATTCATCAGTCTCAACAAACACACCGCAAAAGAAGATTACATCGAATAGATCTCCACAAGAGAGGGGGAGAACTTTGTATTGAGATCCAAAAAGAGAGAAGAAGCCATCTAGCTAGTAACTATGGACCCGAAGGTCTGAAGTAAACTACTCACACTTCATCGGAGAGGCTATGGTGATGATGTAGAAGCCCTCTGTGATCGATGCCCCCTCCGGCGGAGCTCCGAAAAGGCCCCAAGATGGGATCTCGTGGATACAGAAAGTTACGGTGGTGGAATTAGGGTTTTGGCTCCGTATCTGGTAGTTTGGGGGTACGTTGGTATATATAGGAGGAAGGAGTACGTTGGTGGAGCAACAGGATGCCCACGAGGGTGGAGGGCGAGCCTAGGGGGGTAGGCGCACCCCCTACCTCGTGGCCTCCTAGTTGATGTCTTGACATAGGTCCAAGTCCTCTGGATCACGTTCATTCCGAAAATCACGTTCCCGAAGGTTTCATTCCATTTGGACTCCATTTGATATTCTTTTTTTGCGAAACCCTAAAATAGGCAAAAATAACAGCAACTCTCGGCTGGGCCTCCGGTTAATAGGTTAGTCCCAAAAACAATATAAAAGTGTATAATAAAGCCCAATAATGTCCAAAACAGAATATAATATAGCTTGGAACAATAAAAATTATAGATATGTTGGAGACGTATCAAGCATCCCCAAGCTTAATTCATGCTCGTCCTCGAGTAGGTAAATGATAAAAACAGAATTTTTGATGTGGAATGCTACTTGGCACAATTTCAATGTAATTCTTCTTAATTGTGGTATGAATATTCAGATCCGAAAGATTCAAGATAAAAGTTCAATATTGACATTAAAATAATAATACTTCAAGCATACTAACTAAGCAATTATGTCCTCTCAAAATAACATGGCCAAAGAAAGTTCATCCCTACAAAATCATATAGTTTAGTCATGCTCCATTTTCGTCACACAAGAATGCCCTCATCATGCACAACCCCGATGAAAAGCCAAGCAATTGTTCCATACTTTAGTAATCTCAAACTTTTTCAACCTTCACTCAATACATGAGCGTGAACCATGGATATAGCACTATGGGTGGAATAGAATATAATGATGGGGGTTATGTGGAGAAGACAAAAAAGGGAGAAAGTCTCACATCAACGAGGCTAAGCAATGAGCTATGGAGATGCCCATCAATTGATGTTAGTGCAAGGAGTAGGGATTGCCATGCAACGGATGCACTAGAGCTATAAATATATGAAAGCTCAACAAAAGAAACTAAGTGGGTGTGCATCCAACTTGGTTGCTCATGAAGACATAGGGCATTTGAGGAAGCCCATTGTTGGAATATACAAGCCAAGTTCTATAATGAAAAGGTCTCACTAGTATATTGAAGTGACAAAACAAAAGACTCTCTATCATGAAGATTATGGTGCTACTTTGAAGCACAAGTGTGGTAAAAAGGATAGTAACATTGTCCCTTCTCTCTTTTTCTCTCATTTTTTTGGGCCTTCTATTTTTTTATATGGCATTTCTCTTTTTTTCCTCACTTGGGACAATGCTCTAGAAAATGATGATCATCACACTTCTATTTATTTACAACTAAATGATTACAACTCGATACTAGAACAAAGTATGACTCTATATGAATGCCTCCGGCGGTGTACCGGGATATGCAATGAACCAAGAGTGACATGTATGAAAGGATTATGAATGGTAGATTTTCCAGAAATACTATGTCAACTACATGATCATGCAAAGCAATATGACAATGATGAACATTTCATGATAAACGGAATGGTGGAAAGTTGCATGGCAATATATCTCGGAATGGCTATGGGAATGCCATAATAGGTAGGTATGGTGACTGTTTTGAGGAAGGTATAAGGAGGTTTATGTGTGAAAGAGCGTATCATATCACGGGGTTTGGATGCACCATTGAAGTTTGCACCAACTCTCAATGTGAGAAAAGGGCAATGCACGGTACCGAAGAGGCTAGCAATGATGGAAGGGTGAGAGTGCGTATAATCCATGGACTCAACATTAGTCATAAAGAACTCACATACTTATTGCAAAAATATACAAGTCATCAAAAACCAAGCACTACGCGCATGCTCCTAGGGGGATAGATTGGTAGGAAAAGACCATCGCTCGTCCCCGACCGCCACTCATAAGGAGGACAATCAAAGAACACCTCATGTTTCAAATTTGTTACATAACGTTTACCATACGTGAATGCTACATGACTTGCAAACTTCAACACAAGTAATTTTAAAATTCACAACTACTCAACTAGCACAACTTTGATATCACTACCTCCATGTCTCAAAACAATCATCAAGCATCAAACTTCTCTTAGTATTCAACACACTCATATGAAAGTTTTTACTAGTCTTGAATACCTAGCATATCAGGATTATTTAAGTAAATTACCATGCTATTTAAGACACTCAAAATATTCTAAGTGAATCATGAGAGAATAATAGTTTCTATAAAACAAAACCACCACCATGCTCTTGTTGGGGAACGCAGTAATTTCAAAAAAATTCCTACGCACACGCAAGATCATGGTGATGCACAACAACGAGAGGGGAGAGTATTGTCTACGTACCCTCGTAGACCGGAAGCGTTATAACAACGCGGTTGATGTAGTCGTACGTCTTCACGACCCGACCGATCAAGCACCGAAACTACGGCACCTCCAAGTTTTTGCACACGTTCAGCTCGATGACGATCCCCGGACTACAATCCAGCAAAGTGTCGGGGATGAGTTCCGTCAGCACGACGGCGTGGTGACGATCTTGATGTTCTACCGTCGCAGGGCTTCTCCTAAGCATCGCAACAATATTATCGAGGATTATGGTGGAGAGGGGCACCGCACACGGCTAAGAGATCAATGATCAATTGTTGTGTATCTCGGGTGCCCCCTTGCCCCCGTATATAAAGGAGTGGAGGAGGGGGCCGGCCAAGGAGGGTGGCGCGCCCAAGGGGGGGGAGTCCAACTCCCACCGGGAGTAGGACTCCCCTTTTTCCTATTAGGAGTGGGAGAGGGAAGGAAGAGGAAGGAGGGAGGAAGGAAAGGGGGGCCGACCCCCCTCCCAATTCGGATTGGGCTTGGGGGGGCGCCCCCTTGCTCCTTTCCCCTCCTTTCCACTAAGGCCCAATAAGGCCCATATACCTCCCGGGGGTTCCGATAACCTCCCGGTGATCCGGCATTGTCCCAATCTCACCCGGAACCTTTCCGGTGTCCAAATATAGTCGTCCAATATATCGATCTTTATGTCTCGACCATTTCGAGACTCCTCGTCAAGTCCATGATCACATCCGGGACTCCGAACAACCTTCAGTACATCAAAATATATAAACTCATAATGAAACTGTCATCGTAATGTTAAGCGTGCAGACCCTACGGGTTCGAGAACATTGTAGACATGACCGAGACACGTCTTCGGTCAATAACCAGTAGCGGAACCTGGATGCTCATATTGGCTCCTACATATTCTACGAAGACCTTTATCGGTCAGACCGCATAACAACATATGTTGTTCCCTTTGTCATCGGTATGTTACTTGCCTGAGATTCGATCATCGGTATCTCAATACCTAGTTCAATCTCGTTACCGGCAAATCTCTTTACTCGTTCCGTAATACATCATCTTGCAACTAACTTATTAGTTGCATTGCTTGCAAGGCTTAAGTGATGTGCATTACCGAGAGGGCCCAGAGATACCTCTCCGACAATCGAAGCGACAAATCCTAATCTCAAAATATGCCAACCCAACATGTACCTTTGGAGACACCTGTAGAGCACCTTTATAATCACCCAGTTACGTTGTGACGTTTGGTAGCACACAAAGTGTTCCTCCGGTAAACGGGAGTTGCATAATCTCATAGTCATAGGAACATGTATAAGTCATGAAGAAAGCAATAGCAACATACTAAACGATCGGGTGCTAAGCTAATGGAATGGGTCATGTCAATCACATCATTCTCCTAATGATGTGATCCCGTTAATCAAATGACAACTCATGTCTATGGTTAGGAAACATAACCATCTTTGATTAATGAGCTAGTCAAGTAGAGCCATACTAGTGACACTTTGTTTGTTTATACAATTCTAGCATGAATAATAAACATTTATCATGATATAAGGAAATAAATAATAACTTTATTATTGCCTCTAGGGCATATTTCCTTCAGTCTCCCACTTGCACTAGAGTCAATAATCTAGATTACACAGTAATGATTCTAACACCCATGGAGCCTTGGTGCTGATCATGTTTTTCTCGTGGAAGAGGCTTAGTCAATGGGTCTGCTACATTCAGATCAGTATGTATCTTGCAAATCTCTATGTCTCCCACCTGGACTAGATCCCAGATGGAATTGAAGTGTCTCTTGATGTGCTTGGTTCTCTTGTGAAATCTGGATTCCTTTGCCAAGGCAATTGCACCAGTATTGTCACAAAAGATTTTCATTGGACCTGATGCACTAGGTATGACACCTAGATCGGATATGAACTCCTTCATCCAGACTCCTTCGTTTGCTACTTCCGAAGCAGCTATGTACTCCGCTTCACATGTAGATCCTGCCACGACGCTTTGTTTAGAACTGCACCAACTGACAGCTGCACCGTTTAATGTAAATACGTATCCGTTTTGCGATTTAGAATCGTCTGGATCAGTGTCAAAGCTTGCATCAACGTAGCCATTTACGATGAGCTCTTTGTCACCTCCATATACGAGAAACATATCCTTAGTCCTTTTCAGGTATTTCAGGATGTTCTTGACCGCTGTCCAGTGATCCACTCCTGGATTACTTTGGTACCTCCCTACTAGACTTATAGCAAGGCACACATCAGGTCTGGTACACAACATTGCATACATGATAGAGCCTATGGCTGAAGCATAGGGAACATCTTTCATTTTCTCTCTATCTTCTGCAGTGGTCGGGCATTGAGTCTTTCTCAACTTCACACCTTGTAACACAGGCAAGAATCCTTTCTTTGCTTGATCCATTTTGAACTTCTTCAAAACTTTGTCAAGGTATGTGCTTTGTGAAAGTCCAATTAAGTGTCTTGATCTATCTCTATGGATCTTAATGCCTAATATGTAAGCAGCTTCACCGAGGTTTTTCATTGAAAAACTCTTATTCAAGTATCCCTTTATGCTATCCAAAAATTCTATATCATTTCCGATTAGCAATATGTCATCCACATATAATATCAGAAATGATACAGAGCTCCCACTCACTTTCTTGTAAATACAGACTTCTCCAAAAGTCCGTACAAAACCAAATGCTTTGATCACACTATAAAAGCGTTTATTCCAACTCCGAGATGCTTGCACCAGTCCATAAATGGATCGCTGGAGCTTGCATACTTTGTTAGCTCCCTTTGGATCGACAAAACCTATCGGCTGCATCATATACAACTCTTCTTCCAGAAATCCATTCAGGAATGCAGTTTTGACATCCATCTGCCAAATTTCATAATCATAAAATGCGGCAATTGCTAACATGATTCGGACAGACTTAAGCATCACTACAGGTGAGAAGGTCTCATCGTAGTCAATCCCTTGAACTTGTCGAAAACCTTTTGCGACAAGTCGAGCTTTGTAGACAGTAACATTACCGTCAGCGTCAGTCTTCTTCTTGAAGATCCATTTATTTTCAATTTCTTGCCGATCATTGGGCAAGTCAACCAAAGTCCACACTTTGTTCTCATACATGGATCCTGTCGTGGTTTTGTCACGGCAGATGTCCTAGAGAAAGGACTTAGTCATGGAGCCATCGCCACGGGTTAGCTTGAAGGGGTTAAAGCGGACACAAGGACGCAAGAGAGTTTATACTAGTTCGGCCCCTTCAATGAAGGTAAAAGCCTACGTCTAGTTGTGATGGAATTGATGGGTGTTTCGATGACTAGGGAGCAAATAAGCTTCGCCTATGTCTCGAGTTGTTGTCTGTCTCTAAACCGCCGCTGGGTCATCCCCTTATATACATGGGTGATGCCCGTCGGTTTACAGAGTCCCGATACCGGCTCATAGATGCATCCGGTTCAGTCTCCACTATTCCTAACTTATAACACAAGTTACATACCGACGCCGGTTTATAACTATAAGCCTTAAACCGATTATGGGCCTTTAGCCCTCATCTGCCCTCATGGGCTTTTATCATACTCAACTACTGATGAAGTTAACCCGGCCTGTCCTGGCTAGTTTACGCCCAGTAGTAATATCCCCAACATTAGGCCCCAAATTGATTTGAACAGGTTCATGTCAATCCTTAGCAAAAATCTTCATCTTCAACATCTTCTTGTATTTTGTTGAACCACCGTGATGTCATCTTCTCTGCTCACGGTAGACCGGTGTGACGTCACTGGTTATAAAGAACCTTATCCTGTTAACAATCCTGCGACAATTAAGGCCGCAGCTTCGTTTCCAAACTCGCGGCTCCTTGATTCTCGCGCCTGACATATCCCTTTCTTTATAAATAGGACCGAAGGGTCATTTCCTTTCTCTTTCCCTCCGACCCCTTCTGCTTCATCTTCCTCGCGTTGCCCTGCTTCGGAGCTCTGCCGCCACCGTCGACCCCTGCATCAATCTTGGCCGCTGCATCAACCTGAGCACACCAGAGCATCGCGACGACCTTCCGCTTCTTCCTCAGCTCCGGTAAATCTTCTTTCCTTTCCCCCGCAGTTTTATTCTAGGGTTTCCTCGTTCGTCGATGTTCATCGAGACTCTGGCGCTGTTCTTCTTTTTTTTCTTCTTTAGCCCATGAATAAAACTTCAAACCTGATGTATTCCCCATAATGGCTTATCTTCTGTTACCAAAACAAACCTTTATGCGCATAAAACATTGATCTGGTCCCTTGTGAATTTCTTTGAGATCAACCTTTTAGGTCTAAATCCTTTTATTTTCCTGTCTTACGGTAGATCCAAAATTTCACTGCGACCTTATGAAATCTGTTTTTACCTTCCTTAGTCATTCTTGCCTTAGATCTGTATCCTCTTTACCACATAGGCGGTTCACCTTTGAAAAAGCAATCTATCATATATCATTAGTCCCCTTGTTGAACCGCCGTGATGTTGTTGCTTCATAAACTCCGGTTTAGATATATCTGCTTCCGGTTTAACATTGCACATATCAATGTACTTTGTAGATTTCATCATGGCCAAGCAAGTGTATGAGTGCAATTGGGTCCCTTCTCGCGTCACAGAGGATCAACTGGACGATTTAGTCCTGATTAGTGCCTTGGGCAGCAAAGACACCGTCCATTGGAGGGCTCCTGGCAAAGAATGCCCCCCCCCCCACACCTCGAGAAGGAGAGGTTGTTGTTTTCGTAGACCACTTAGCCCAAGGTTTTAAACCACCCGGTTCTAAATTCTACCGGGATGTTCTAGCTGATTTCCAACTCCATCCGCAAGACACTGGCCCCAACTCTATTACAAATATGTGCCACTTCCAAGTGCTCTGTGAGGTGTTCTTTCAAGAGGAGCCCACGGTGGAATTATTCAGAGATCTTTTCCATCTAAAGCGCCATACTGAGTTTACTGATGGCTCTAATACGGAGTTGGGTGGCATGGCGATTCAAAAAAGGAAAGAGGTCACATACCCTCACGCCAAGCTGCACAGTCACCCCAAGGAGTGGAATCAGACATGGTTCTACTACAAAGACACCTCCCTTGCTGGTGAGAATCCCTTGCCTGGCTTTCGTCCGGAGCGGCTCAGAAATACCCATCCTTTTCCTCAACGATTGAGTGCCCAGGAGAGGAGCAAATATGCTCCTCAGCTGTCAAAGCTCAGAGCCTTTATGGCCAACGGTTTAACAGGGGTTGACCTTGCTCGCTGTTGGATATCATGGAGCATACTGCCCCTTAGTCAGCGCTCCGGTTTGATGTGCGAATATACTGATAGTGTGGATGACCCACTGCGACATTCAAGACTCCAGCTCTCCGGTGAAGAAATCACAGAAGCTGTGCGTAAGATACTGAATGAACCGGAGCACATCTGCGCTAGAACCGGCCTGCTTCCCTTCTGTGCCACCAACAAACCGCCAGCTGTAAGACTTTGATTTTTCTCTTTGCTGAATCTGTTATTGATATGTCTGGTCATTGTTTTTAATATCAGTGTCTGCATAATCAGGGCGATGATCCGTTTTGGAGCAAAAAGCTGCCGCAGGAGAAACCAGAGAAAACAGATAAACCGAAAAGAGCAACCCGGCAAAAAACTAAAGCTGTGAAGAAGACTGCCCACCAGAAAAGAACCACTGCATCTTCTAATCCGGCCCCTGATGACGAGGTGGATAATCCGGACTTTGAGGTAGAGCTTGACTCACTTGGTTTATTTTTCATCCATCTTATTGATGATGATATTTGTTAGGATGATGCCGAAGCCAGCCATGCGGATGTTGTAGAGGTAATTATTCTCTCTTCCAATTCAGAAACTTTGCCTTCACAAAAAATCCGTCAGGCAAACCGGAAAGTTAAATTTTCTCATCCTCTTGCTTATTTGGATCCTAAACTTCTTATGAAGACTCAACAACACGAAGCTCGCCGCACCACCCGGCACAGCGGCCAGGTAGTTACCTCCGCCGGTTTACCGAATAGTCCGGTTCGGAAACGTCATTCCGAGGTCTCTAATTCGCTTGTCAGTGCTTGTCCTAAAGCGGGCTGCTTTCGTCAACCTCTTAATCCGTCTGACTCCGATTATCAGGTTATTTCCCACTCATCTTCTGGCGAGTCGTCGGCTACTCAGCTCCCACCGCTCAAAACGGTGCTTGGGTAAGCTATATTTATTGTGATGTTTGCAGTATATTGCCTTAGAACATATGCTGTATTTAATTTTGTTATTCTTCTCAGGGCCAAACCTAGGCCGAGCAAGAAGGCCCGCCTGGATAAAGCGGCCGAAGAAGATGTCATTCTTGAACCAGGCACCACACCCAATCTTGAAGTGGCTATTCCTGAGGATATTCCCAATGATCCACCACAGCCAGATGATGATCTTACTGCTGAGGAAAGACCTACTGATACCTCAGGTCCTATCCATCAGCCCACAGGTTCCCTTCGGATTGAAAGCTCCACCGGTCCCGCAAAACCTACTAACAAACCAACAGCTCCAGTGCAAACCGGCGGTACCAATGATGATGAAGTTGTCATTACTGGCACTGGCCATACTGAGCCAAGCAATCCTGTCGCTTTATCCAAACATTCTGTCAAGGAAGAATTAGCTGCTTTTGGCAATGGAAATTGGAATGCTGATCTGACGGCTTACCCTGCTCTGAACGCCCAAGATATCCATTCCGGCTATCTGAACCGGCTGTATACCAGCCGTGACTATGAAGCCGGTCTAGTTAACATGATGAAGGATAAATATGAGGTAACTTCCATATGCTCCTTCCTGCTTGTATGCTTTCATTCTTGCTGACTCTCCTAGCCCCTAAGGGCCGATTTGAAATATTCTTTCAAACCGGGACTTAATAATATGAATCTTGATGCTTTGAAATTTGTTGATGTAGTCCCCAAGGGCCGGTTCAACTTAGCGTAGTTAAACCGGTACTTTAAGTAATTGAAACTGCCGCATCAGAATACATATGATCAAATAGCCATTAGCCCCCAAGTGCCAAGTTGAATACTTGTATTGAGCTTGGGACTTTGTAAACAATTGAAAGATGAAGATCGAATATGCATTAGCCCCCAAGTGCTAAGCGCATAACTTGTTATGTGGTTGGTACTCGAATCCTTCTACCGATTTGTTGAAACATATATCTGTATGCCTGCAGGCGGAGCTGAAGGCGAAAGAAAGCCAAGTCATCGATCTGCAAGAAAACCTGATAACCCAACAGGCTGAAACCTCCAAGGCAAAAGAGGAATTGGCCAGTGCCTTAAGCGCCATGGAACAACTTAAGGAGAACTTCAAGAAGAAACGGGCGGATTGGGCCACTGAAAAATCCGCTTTCATCAAACGAGCAGAGGATGCCGAGGCTGCACTGAAACCAGTGACGGATGAACTGACCAGCATAAAGCGGCACGTTCATGCCATGACCACTACTATCTTTGGTAAGCTAGCTTGCCTTCTGAATTGGTTCTGCCTTCTTACAGAGTTGCCGGTTTATTAACCTTTTATGGTATTTCAGGGACACGCATTGGTCACTTGGGGTCAGATGTGCGGAAGAAATTGAAAGCCGCCTATACCTTGGTTGAACAATTGTATATTGGTGCCCAGCGGATCATCTGTACCGCCTCTCATAACAAATCGGCGCCCACTTTGATTCAAGATACTTTGATGAAACTGTCAGTGCTTCCTGCCCAGGTTGAAGAGCTGAAGAAATCTGCTGCTCGAACTGGTGCAATCAATGCTTTAATCCGGGCAAAAGCCTGGGTGCCGGATTTTGATCCTATTGAAGCGGCTCAGGGTTATCCCAGTTTGAAGGAAGACGGGTCAGAATTTGGTGAAGCGGATCTGCGAGCCATAAACCGAGAGGTACGTCCGCTAGCTTGTCAACTGGCTGAGGAAGCAGATTTGTCTCATTATCAAGCCCAATATGACGGCCAGAACAAGCGAATAGCTGCACCAATCGATGAATCAGAAAACCTGATCCCTCCAATCCATAAGCATACTTACGCTCCCGATATTGACCCATCTTTGCTAATTCATGACGAAGCTGTTTTTCAAGCATTGATGGGAATCGACTGGACAACTGTGGATTTCCAGCCACTGGGTAGAGAAACGGAAGCTGAAGCAGTGCAGGATGACCCACAACCATCAGGCCAGGCTGGTGGTCAAGCTTAAACCGGAAGCCGATTTTAAAACTGTCTCTCCTTTGTGAAAAACAATTATGTTATTATGGGCACCATGTTGCCTTGTAATAGGCTAGCTGATACCTTTGATGTTGATATGCCTTCGTGCATAACTTGTTCTTCCTGTGGTAATGATCTTTCCAAAATACTTGCTGCCACCGTTGAGTGTGAAGTTGGCTTGGCCAACCTTGAAGCGGAGTTTTTGCAAACCCACACTCTTGGAGGAAATAACAACTCCTGTATATGTATATGACACTGGTTACCATGTAAACCGTGTCGGGTTATAATGAACACCATGTTACTCCATAAGAGGATGTTAACAACAAGGATCAAACCGGACAAATAGTCTCCGGATTGATGTGAACTGTGTTCCGTCAATTGATTGGTTAAAAAACTTTGTCGGTTTAAAGAACACAATAAAAAACAAAAAAAAAAACCCTTCAAAGAAAAGTATGAAGCAAAAGTAACGACAAAAACGTTTGCCAAAAAAGATTTATTCAGGCTGATCAAATGGCGTAACCATGGCCAAACACGACCAAGCTCCCGTTAGGTGTAACTATGGTTCTAGTTAGCCAGGTCCCCAAGTGATTCTTGTGGCATTTATGCCGACCAAATGGCGTGGTCATGGTTCGGGTTTGACCAAGCCCCCAAGTGATTCTGTGGCCTTAGGCCGATCAAGAGGCATGACTGGTTCAGACATGACCAAGTCCCCAAGTGATCTGGTGGCTTTTGCCTATCAAGAGGCATGGTATTGGTTCGGACACGACCAATCCTCCAAGTGATATAACACGATGCTTTTAGCAAAGCGAACTCAAGGGTTAAACCGGAGGCCGCTTTAGAGGAACTCCGTGTAACCTCACATGATGTAAAAGAACAGATACCCCGCTTTAGCTGAGGTTCCGGTTTATTATACTTAATCATAATATATACATTGTATGTACATAAGTGTAACCAATGGCTCAGGTATAGTAAGGCCTAAGATGATCTATATTCCACGGCATGTTAGTTTCCTCCTCTGATGTACATGAGTCCTTATGCTCTCGAATATCGATCAGATAGTACGACCCGTTGTGCAGATTCTTGCTGACCACGAAAGGCCTCTCCCAAGGTGGGAATAGCTTATGCATATCAGTCTGATCTTGGATGAGCCGAAGCACCAAATCTCCTTCCTGGAAGGCTCTGGTTCTGACTCGGCGACTGTGATAACGACGAAGATCCTGCTGGTAAATCGCCGACCGGGCGGCTGCGATGTCACGCTCTTCATCCAACCGGTCCAAAGCATCTTGCCGTACTGTCTCGTTGTCCGCTTCAACATAAGTCGTGACACGAGGTGAGTCATGACGGATATCGCTGGGGAGAACCGCCTCCGCTCCATAAACCATGAAGAACAGTGTGTATCCTGTTGATCTGTTGGGTGTTGTATTGATGCTCCATAACACAGATGGTAATTCTTCTACCCAACAACCCGGCGTTCTCTGCAAAGGAACCATGAGCCGGGGCTTGATGCCTCTCAAGATCTCTTGATTAGCTCTTTCTGCTTGACCATTGGACTGTGGATGTGCCAGTGATGAAACGTCGAGCCGGATGTGCTCCTGTTCGCAGAACTCCTTCATAGCACCTTTGGACAAATTGGTACCATTATCTGTGATAATACTGTGTGGAAAGCCGAACCGGAAAATCAATTTTTTGATGAACTGAACCGCCGTGGCCACATCACACTTGCTAACAGGTTCTGCCTCCACCCACTTTGTAAACTTGTCCACCACCACCAGGAGGTGGGTCTTTTTATCTTTGGACCTTTTGAAAGGCCCAACCATATCCAGCCCCCAAGTCGCAAATGGCCATGTAATTGGAATCATCCTCAATTCTTGAGCTGGTACATGAGCACTTCTTGAAAACCCTTGGCAACCATCACATCATCTGACCAGATCCTTCGCATCAGCATGAGCAGTAAACCAATAGAAACCATGGCAAAACGCTTTAGCCACCAGAGACTTTGAACCGGCGTGGTGACCACAATCTCCTTCGTGGATCTCACGCAAAATTTCACGGCCTTCTTCAGGAGACACGCAACGTTGAAAAGCTCCTGATACACTGCAATGATGCAACTCACCGTTGATGACAGCCATGGACTTGGATCGCTGGATTATCTGCCAGGCCAGAATCTCATCTTCTGGCAACTCGCCTCGGTTCTTGTATGCTAGGTAAGGAAGCGTCCAATCCGGAATAACATGAAGAACTGCCACCAATTGAGCCTCCAGATCAGGAATGGCCAAATCCTCTTCACCAGGGATCTTCACCGACGGGTTGTGCAGCACATCCAGAAAAACATTGGGTGGGACCGGTTTGCACTGAGAGCCCAGCCGGCTTAAAGTGTTCGCCGCTTCATTTTTCTGCCGGTCCACGTGGTCCACCTGATAGCCTCTGAAATAACCTGCAACAATATCCACCTCACGACGATATGCTGCCATGAGTGGGTCCTTGGAGTCCCAAGTGCCAGACACTTGCTGAGCCACAAGGTCCGAATCACCGAAGCACTTAACTCGACTTAGATTCATCTCCTTAGCCCTCCGAAGACCATGGAGCAAGGCTTCATACTCAGCTGCATTGTTAGTACAAGGGAACATTAAACGGAGAACATAACAAAACTTATCACCTCGTGGGGAAGTTAATACGACTCCAGCCCTCGAGCCTTCCAACTGCCTGGATCTGTCAAAATGGATGGTCCAATACGTATGATCCGGCTTTTCTTCAGGTGCTTGCATTTCCGTCCAATCATTGATGAAATCAACAAGTGCTTGAGACTTAATCGCTGTCCGAGGCACATATTTCAAACCGTACGGCCCCAGCTCTATAGCCCACTTTGCAATCCGGCCAGTTGCTTTCTGGTTCTGGATGATATCTCCCAAAGGAGCAGAACTGACCACCGTAATTGGGTGCCCTTGGAAGTATTGCTTAAGCTTCCGGCTTGCCATAAAAACTCCGTACACCAGCTTATGCCAGTGCGGATACCTTTGCTTGGACTCAACGAGTACCTCGCTGATATAATAGACCGGACGTTGAACTGGATGCTCCTTACCTGCCTCCTTTCGTTCCACCACAATATCCACGCTGACAGCACGAGCATTAGCAGCAACATATAGCAGTAACGGCTCCTTGTCAATGGGAGCGGCGAGCACAGGCGGATTGGCCAATTGCCGCTTTAAGTCCTCAAATGCTTCATCAGCAGCAGAACTCCAGACGAACTGATCCGTCTTCTTCAACATCTGATACAAAGGGATCGCCTTCTCACCAAGGCGGCTGATAAACCGGCTTAACGCGGCAATCCGGCCTGCCAGGCGTTGAACATCATTGATACACTTCGGTTTAGCCAGGGAGGTGATGGCTATGATCGTCTCCGGATTAGCCTCAATTCCCCTGTTGGACACCAGAAAACCCAATAATTTGCCCGCCGGTACACCAAAGACACACTTGTCCGGATTAAGCATCATCTTGTACGTCCTTAGGTTATCAAAGGTTTCCTTCAAATCATCAACCAGAGTCTCCTTCTCCCTGGATTTAACCACGATATCATCCACATAAGCATGTACATTACGGCCAATCTGCTTGTGAAGACAATTTTGTACACACCGTTGATAAGTTGCCTGGGCACTTTTGAGTCCAAAGGGCATAGACACATAGCAGAAGGCTCCAAAGGGAGTTATGAATGCCGTCTTCTCTTGGTCCTTAACTGCCATTTTGATCTGATGATAGCCAGAATATGCATCCAAAAAACTTAAACGCTCACAACCCGCCGTAGCATCAATGATTTGATCAATATGGGGGAGGGCAAAAGGATCTGCTGGACAAGCCTTATTAAGATCTGTGTAATCCACACACATACGCCAGGTGCCGTTTTTCTTAAGGACTAGCACCGGATTGGCAAGCCACTCAGGGTGAAAAACTTCAACAATAAAACCAGCTGCTAAGAGCCTGGCTACCTCTTCTCCAATCTCCTTGCGTCTTTCTTCATTAAACCAGCGGAGGAACTGTTTCACCAGTTTGTATTTAGGATCCACATTAAGTGTGTGCTCAGTGAGTTGCCTCGGTACACCGGGCATGTCAGAGGGCTTCCATGCAAAAATGTCCCGATTCTCACGGATGAACTCGATGAGCGCACTTTCCTATTTCGGATCCAAGTTGGCACTAATGCTGAACTGCTTGGACGAATCACCAGGTACGAAGTCAACAAGCTTAGTTTCTGCTGCCGATTTGAACTTCAGGGCTGGATCATGCTCCATAGTTGGCTTCTTCAATGGAGTCATGTCCGCCGGATCAACATTGTCTTTATAGTACTTCAACTCCTCGGTGGCACAAACCGACTCTGCATAAGCCGCATCTCCTTCCTCGCATTCCAAAGCGATTTTGCGGCTTCCGTGAACCGTTATTGTCCCCTTGTGACCCGGCATCTTGAGCTGCAAATACACATAACAGGGCCGAGCCATAAACTTGGCGTATGCCGGACGCCCAAACAGGGCATGATATGGACTTTGGATTTTCACCACTTCAAACGTTAATGTCTCCGACCTGGAATCATGATCATCCCCAAAGGCCACTTCAAGAGCTATCTTACCAACGGAATATGCTGATCTGCCAGGCACTACACCGTGGAATACTGTATTGGACGGTTTGAGATTCTTATCTATTAGTCCCATACGACGGAAGGTCTCATAGTATAGGATGTTAATGCTGCTCCCTCCATCCATGAGCACCTTGGTGAACTTATAAACTCCCACCTGAGGCGCCAGCACCAGAGCCAACTGACCCGGATTATCAACCTGGAGTGGGTGATCCTCTCTGCTCCATATGATTGGCTGTTCAGACCAACGTAGATAACGGGGTGTGGCCGGTTCAACAGAGTTGACTGCCCGCCTCTGAACCTTCCGATCTCGCTTGTCCAGGCTAGTGGTAAAGACATGGTACTGCCCATTACTCAACTGCTTTGGGTTGCTTTGGTAACCTGACTGTTGCTGCTATTGGTTGTAACCACCCTGGTTGTTCTGACTATTTTGACCATTATGTCCGCCCGGATTACCATTAAATCCTGAACCGGAACTTCCTCCACCGTAACTCGGCCCGGACCCTGAGCCACCCCCAGATCCGTGATCATACCGGAAATTATTAGAATTCTTGAACTCCTGCATAATAAAGCAATCCTTCCAAAGGTGGTTTGCTGGCTCCTCCTTCGTCCCATGTCTTGGACAGGGCTGGCTTAGCAGATAGTTCAGGCGGTTTGGGTTGGGGTTGGGCGCTCCACTATGATTTTTCGGCCTATCCTTGCGCTGCTGGCCATTGTCCTGTACGTTGGTATTAGCCACAAAATCCATGTTGCCATCCGCTTTACGCTTTCCTCCTCCGCCATTGCCTACCCAGTGATGCTGCTGACCTTTGGAGCTGTTGTTCTTCTTCCCCTTCCCTGTCTTGTCATCATCAGATTCGGGATCCTTGGTACTATCAGAATCAGCATATTTTACCAAAGCGGCCATGAGGGTCCCCATGTCGGTGCAATGACGCTTCATCCGTCCCAATTTCAACTTCAGGGGCCCAAACCGGCAGTTGCCTTCTAGGGTTAATACTGCGGTGTCAGCGTTGATGCGGTCTGAGGAGTGCAACACTTGTGAAACCCGGCGTACCCAATGAGTCGTTGACTCTCCTTCCTCCTGGACGCATGCAGCTAAGTCCACTATCGACATAGGCTGTTTACAGGTATCCTTGAAATTGTTGATAAACCGGGCTCGTAATTGGGCCCATGAACTGATAGAATTAGCGGGCAAGCTTTTTAACCAAGTACGGGCCGTTCCTTCAAGCATCATGGTGAAGTATTTCACACGCCGTGTCATCCACATCAAGCATCTCCATGGCCATCTCATAGCTCTCTATCCATGTCTCTAGTGGTTGATCCGCCATATAATTTGGTACCTTGCGTGGACCTTTGAAATCCTTGGGCAGGCGCACGTTGCCTAAAGCGGGGACGAGGCAAGGCACCCCTAAAGAACTAGAAGTAACACCAGGTTCGATCGAAATGGTTGGACGAACCGGCGTGAGCTGCCGAGCCTGATGCTGTGCGGCTAACTCGGCCTCCCTACGGGCTCGGGCCTGGTTCACCACTTCTTGAGTGTCATCAGCACCACCCGTCGGGTTGTTACCACGGGGTGCTCCACGTCGTTCATTACTCGATACTGCTGGTTCATCCATATGTCTGCTATAGCTCCGGCTTGGACAGGGGGTCGAGTGGATCCGGTCGCGGCTGTACGAGTACGCCTCCTGTTGGGCCAAAGCTATCCTCAGAAGTTCCTTGACCTGTTGCGTCTCTACTGCCTACGGCCAGTCACCTTCAACTGGAATGGCCTCCAGTCGTGCAGCAGCGGCAACAAGATTGTCCATTGGGTTGGAGTAGTGACCCAGAGGTGTTAAAGCATCCTGAGGTATAACGGTGTTTTGACGAGGCGGGTCCATCTGACGGGGCTGAACCGGTGCACCGGTCCCAGGGGCTTTTGCCCGGTTCCCCTCCAGCGGATTACTGGCTCTTGGTCCTGGAGTGTTGAAAAGGTCTCTGGCCTCAAAAACCGGAGGTAAGCGGGACCGGTGCTTCCTCCTCATGACTTCATGCGACGCGCTCTGATCCAACATAACCCTGTAGGCCAGTGCGTCTAAAGTGGCCCGCTCTGCGGCCATCCTGGTGTCCTCAGCCGCCAGATCTGTTTTGGCCTGGGTGATTTGTTCCTTTACCTTTGCAATCTCCGTGTTGTGAGCGTCCTGATCTGGCGGATTAACTTCTGCCATAAGCACAGCCAACGCATCAAATAGTTCTGATAGAACCTGAGCCGGTGGGCGCACAGGGCCTCCCGCCCCGGCAACCGTTGCCGCTGCTGAACCGGAGATCGTTGCCGCGGCTGTCGAAGAGTGAAGCGCTGCTTGTGTTCCGGTCATGAATATTCCAACCCGGTTAGGCAAATCAGAGGGGTCCGGAATACTGTCGCCATCGGAACAGCTCTCAATCCGGCCATCTTGTAGCTGATAAAGAGATTCGGTTTCTCCGGTCGAAGATTCGTCACCGAAACGAACGGCAGTTGCCCCGTGAAGCTCCGATCCATCCTCATAACTCCCTCCATGGATCATTCCCACGAAGGCATGCTTCATGGCCGGTTTAACCCGGGCGGATCACGCACGCTGAGCCGTCTCGACGAGGTCGGTGCAGATGTCTGACTCAGGACCCGGTTCACCGATCTTGCCAATGAAAACGTGAATGCTACCAAAGGGGACCCGGTACCCATACTCAATTGAGCCGGCCTCGGGGCCCCAGCCTGCGTCGTCGATGTAGAGTTTGCCGTGACGACTCTTAGTCATCCGGCCTACAGCGTAGCCCTCGAGTCCTTTAAAGCGGCCCTCCAAGAACCGGAAACCATCGTGCGATAGCCCCACGGTGGGCGCCAACTGTCGTGGTTTTGTCACGGCAGATGTCCTAGAGAAAGGACTTAGTCGTGGAGCCATCGCCACGGGTTAGCTTGAAGGGGTTAAAGCGGACACAAGGACGCAAGAGAGTTTATACTAGTTCGGCCCCTTCAATGAAGGTAAAAGCCTACGTCTAGTTGTGATGGAATTGATGGATGTTTCGATGACTAGGGAGCAAATAAGCTTCGCCTATGTCTCGAGTGGTTGTCTGTCTCTGAACCGCTGCCGGGTCGTCCCCTTATATACATGGGTGACGCCCGTCGGTTTACAGAGTCCCGATACCTGCTCATAGATGCGTCCGGTTCGGTCTCCACTATTCCTAACTTATAACACAAGTTACATACCGACGCCGGTTTATAGCTATAGGCCTTAAACCGATTATGGGCCTTTAGCCCTCATCTGCCCTCATGGGCTTTTATCATACTCAACTACTGATGAAGTTAACCCGGCCTGTCCTGGCCGGTTTACGCCCAGTAGTAATATCCCCAACAGATCCCATCTCAGATTTCATGGCTTCAAGCCATTTTGCGGAATCTGGGCTCACCATTGCTTCTTCATAGTTCATAGGTTCATCATGATCTAGTAGCATGACTTCCAGAACAGGATTACCGTACCACTCTGGTGCGGATCTTACTCTGGTTGATCTACGAGGTTCAGTAGTAACTTATTCTGAAGTTTCATGATCATCATCATTAGCTTCCTCACTAATTGGTGTAGGTGTCACAGAAACCAGTTTATGTGATGCACTACTTTCCAATAAGGGAGCAGGTACAGTTACCTCATCAAGTTCTACTTTCCTCCCACTCACTTCTTTCGAGAGAAACTCCTTCTCTAGAAAGGATCCATTCTTAGCAACAAATGTCTTACCTTCGGATCTGTGATAGAAGGTGTACCCAACAATCTCCTTCGGGTATCCTATGAAGACACATTTCTCCGATTTGGGTTCGAGCTTATCAGGTTGAAGCTTTTTCACATAAGCATCGCAGCCCCAAACTTTTAGAAACGACAACTTTGGTTTCTTGCCAAACCATAGTTCATAAGGCGTCGTCTCAACGGATTTTGATGGTGCCCTATTTAACGTGAATGCGGCCGTCTCTAAAGCATAACCCCAAAACTATAGCGGTAAATCTGTAAGAGACATCATAGATCGCACCATATCAAGTAAAGTACGATTACGACGTTCGGACACACCATTACGCTGTGGTGTTTCGGGTGGCGTGAGTTGCGAAACTATTCTGCATTGTTTCAAATGTAAACCAAACTCGTAACTCAAATATTCTCCTCCACGATCAGATCGTAGAAACTTTATTTTCTTGTTACAATGATTTTCAACTTCACTACGAAATTCTTTGAACTTTTCAAATGTTTCAGACTTATGCTTCATTAAGTAGATATACCCATATCTGCTTAAATCATCTGTGAAGGTGAGAAAATAACGATATTCGCCACGAGCTTCAACATTCATTGGACCACATACATCTGTATGTATGATTTCCAACAAATCTGTTGCTCTCTCCATAGTACCAGAGAACGGCGTTTTAGTCATCTTGCCCATGAGGCACGGTTCGCAAGTACCAAGTGATTCATAATCAAGTGGTTCCAAAAGTCCATCAGTATGGAGTTTCTTCATGCGCTTTACACCGATATGACCTAAACGGTAGTGCCACAAATAAGTTGCACTATCATTATCAACTATGCATCTTTTGGCTTCAACATTATGAATATGTGTATCACTACTATCGAGATTCATCAAAAATAGACCACTCTTCAAGGGTGCATGACCATAAAAGATATTACTCATATAAATAGAACACCCATTATTCTCTGATTTAAATGAATAACCGTCTCGCATTAAACAAGATCCAGATATAATGTTCATGCTTAACGCTGGCACCAAATAACAATTATTTAGGTCTAATACTAATCCCGATGGTAGATGTAGAGGTAGCGTGCCGACCGCGATCACATCGACTTTGGAACCATTTCCCACGCGCATCGTCACCTCGTCCTTCGCCAGTGTTCGCTTAATCCATAGTCCCTGTTTCGAGTTGCAAATATTAGCAACAGAACCAGTATCAAATACCCAGGTGCTACTGCGAGCTCTAGTAAGGTACACATCAATAACATGTATATCACATATACCTTTGTTCACCTTGCCATCCTTCTTATCCGCCAAATACTTGGGGCAGTTCCGCTTCCAGTGACTAGTCTACTTGCAGTAGAAGCACTCAGTTTCAGGCTTAGGTCCAGACTTGGGTTTCTTCTCCTGAGCAGCAACTTGCTTGCTGTTCTTCTTGAATTTCCCCTTCTTCTTCCCCTTGCCCTTTTTCTTGAAACTAGTGGTCTTGCTGACCATCAACACTTGATGCTCCTTCTTGATTTCTACCTCTGCAGCTTTTAGCATTGCGAAGAGCTCAGGAATTGTCTTATCCATCCCTTGCATATTATAGTTCATCACGAAGCTCTTGTAGCTAGGTGGAAGTGATTGGAGAATTCTGTCAATGACGCAATCATCCGGAAGATTAACTCCCAGTTGAATCAAGTGATTATTATACCCAGACATTTTGAGTATATGCTCACTGACAGAACTATTCTCCTCCATCTTGTAGCTATAGAACTTATTGGAGACTTCATATCTCTCAATCTGGGCATTTGCTTGAAATATTTAGCTTCAACTCCTGGAACATCTCATATGCTCCATGACGTTCAAAACATCGTTGAAGACCCGGTTCTAAGCCATAAAGCATGGCACATTGAACTATTGAGTAGTCATCAGCTTTGCTCTGCCAGACATTCTTAACATCGTTAGTTGCATCAGCAGCAGGCCTGACACCCAGCGGTGCTTCCAGGACGTAATTCTTCTGTGCAGCAATGAGGATAATCCTCAAGTTACGGACCCAGTCCGTATAATTGCTACCATCATCTTTCAACTTTGCTTTCTCAAGGAACGCATTAGAATTCAATGGAACAACAGCACGGGCCATCTATCTACAATCAAACATAAACAAGCAAGATACTACCAGGTACTAAGTTCATGATAAATTTAAGTTCAATTAATCATATTACTTAAGAACTCCCACTTAGAAAGGCATCCCTCTAATCTTCCAAGTGATCACGTGATCCAAATCAACTAAACCATAACCGATCATCACGTGAAATGGAGTAGTTTTCAATGGTGAACATCACTATGTTGATCATATCTACTATATGATTCACGCTCGACCTTTCGGTCTCAGTGTTCCAAGGCCATATCTGCATATGCTAGGCTCGTCAAGTTTAACCTGAGTATTCTGCGTGTGCAAAACTGGCTTGCACCCGTTGTAGATGGACGTAGAGCTTATCACACCTGATCATCACGTGGTGTCTGGGCACGACGAACTTTGGCAATGGTGCATACTCAGGGAGAACACTTTTATCTTGAAATTTAGTGAGAGATCATCTTATAATGCTACCGTCAATCAAAGCAAGATAAGATGCATAAAAGATAAACATCACATGCAATCAATATAAGTGATATGATATGGCCATCATCATCTTGTGCTTGTGATCTCCATCTCCGAAGCATCATCATGATAACCATCGTCACCGGGCGACACCTTGATCTCCATCATAGCATCGTTGTCGTCTCGCCAATCTTATGCGTCTACGACTATCGCTACCGCTTAGTGATAAAGTAAAGCATTACAGGGCGATTGCATTGCATACAATAAAGCGACAACCATATGGCTCCTGCCAGTTGCCGATAACTTGGTTACAAAACATGATCATCTCATACAATAAAATTTAGCATCATGCCTTGACCATATCACATCACAACATGCCCTGCAAAAACAAGTTAGACGTCCTCTACTTTGTTTGTTGCATGTTTTACGTGGCTGCTATGGGCTTAGCAAGAACCAATCTTACCTACGCATCAAAAACCACAATGATAGTTTGTCAAGTTGGTGTTGTTTTAACCTTCGCAAGGACCGGGCGTAGCCACACTCGGTTCAACTAAAGTTGGAGAAACTGACAGCTGCCAGCCACCTGTGTGCAAAGCACGTTGGTAGAACCAGTCTTGCGTAAGCGTATGCGTAATGTTGGTCCAGGCCGCTTCATCCAACAATACCGCCGAACCAAAGTATGACATGCTAGTAAGCAGTATGACTTATATCGCCCACAACTCACTTGTGTTCTACTCGTGCATATAACATCAACACATAAAACCTAGGCTCGGATGCCATTGTTGGGGAACACAGTAATTTCAAAAAAATTCCTACGCACACGCAAGATCATGGTGATGCACATTAACAAGAGGGGAGAGTGTTGTCTACGTACCCTCGTAGACTGGAAGCGGAAGCGTTATAACAACGCGGTTGATGTAGTCGTACGTCTTCACGGCCCGACCGATCAAGCACCAAAACTACGACACCTCCGATTTTTTGCACACGTTTAGCTCGATGACGATCCCCGGACTCCGATCCAGCAAAGTGTCGGGGTTGAGTTCCGTCAGCACGACGTGGTGACGATCTTGATGTTCTACCGTCGTAGGGCTTCGTCTAAGCACCACTACAATATTATCGAGGATTATGGTGGAGGGTGGCACCGCACATGGCTAAGAGATCAATGATCAATTGTTGTGTATCTGGGGTGCCCCCTTGCCCCCGTATATAAAGGAGTGGAGGAGGGGGCCGGCCAAGGAGGGTGGCACGCCCAAGGGGGGGAGTCCAACTCCCACCGGGAGTAGGACTCCCCTTTTTCCTATTAGGAGTAGGAGAGGGAAGGAAGAGGAAGGAGGGAGGAAGGAAAGGGGGGCCCGCCCCCCTCCCAATTCGTATTGGGCTTGGGGGGGCGCTCCCCCTCCCTTGCTCCTTTCCCCTCCTTTCCACTAAGGCCCAATAAGGCCCATATACCTCCCGGGGGGTTCCGATAACTTCCCAGTGATCCGACATTGTCCCAATCTCACCCAGAACCTTTCCGGTGTCCAAATATAGTCGTCCAATATATCGATCTTTATGTCTCGACCATTTCGAGACTCCTCGTCAAGTCCGTGATCACATCCGGGACTCCGAACAACCTTCGGTACATCAAAATATATAAACTCATAATGAAACTGCCATCGTAACATTAAGCGTGCGGACCCTACGGGTTCGAGGACAATGTAGACATGACCGAGACACGTCTTCGGTCAATAACCAATAGCGGAACCTGGATGCTCATATAGGCTCCTACATATTCTACGAAGATCTTTATCGGTCAGACCGCATAACAACATACGTTGTTCCCTTTGTCATCGGTATGTTACTTGCCCGAGATTCGATCGTCGGTATCTCAATACCTAGTTCAATCTCGTTACCGGCAAGTCTCTTTACTCGTTCCGTAATACATCATCTTGCAACTAACTTATTAGTTGCATTGCTTGTAAGGCTTAAGTGATGTGCATTACCGAGAGGGCCCAGAGATACCTCTCCGACAATCGGAGCGACAAATCCTAATCTCGAAATACGCCAACCCAACATGTACCTTTGGAGACACTTGTAGAGCACCTTTATAATCACCCAGTTACGTTGTGACGTTTGGTAGCACACAAAGTGTTCCTCTGGTAAATGGGAGTTGCATAATCTCATAGTCATAGGAACATGTATAAGTCATGAAGAAAGCAATAGCAACATACTAAATGATCGGGTGCTAAGCTAATGGAATGGGTCATGTCAATCACATCATTCTCCTAATGATGTGATCCCGTTAATCAAATGACAACTCATGTCTATGGTTAGGAAACATTACCATCTTTGATTAACGAGCTAGTCAAGTAGAGGCATACTAGTGACACTTTGTTTGTCTATGTATTCACACAAGTATTAAGTTTCCGATTAATACAATTCTAGCATGAATAATAAACATTTATCATGATATAAGGAAATAAATAATAACTTTATTATTGCCTCTAGGGCATATTTCCTTCAGCTCTAAAAGATATAAGTGAAGTACTAGAGCAAAAAACTATATAACTCAAAAGATATAAGTGAAGCACATAGAGTATTCTAATAATTTCCGAATCATGTGTGTCTCTCTCAAAAGGTGTGTACAGCAAGGATGATTGTGGTAAACTATAGAGCAAATACTCAAATCATACAAGATGCTCCAAGCAAAACACATATCATGTGGTGAATAAAAATATAGCTCCAAGTAAAGTTACCGATGGAAGTAGACGAAAGAGATGATTCCTTCCGGGGCATCCCCAAGATTTGGCTTTTAGGTGTACTTAGATTATCTTGGGGTGCCATGGGCATCCCCAAGCTTAGGCTCTTGCCACTCCTAGTTCCAAAATCCATCAAATCTTTCACCCAAAACTAGAAAACATCACAACACAAAACTTAAAGAAGAAAATCTCGTGAGCTCCGTTAGCGAAAGAAAACAAAACACCACTTCAAGGTACTGTAATGAACTCATTATTTACTTATATTGGTGTTAAACCTACTGTATTCCAACTTCTCTATGGTTTATAAACTATTTTACTAGCCATAGATTCATTAAAATAAGCAAACAACACACGAAAAACAGAATCTGTCAAAAAACAGAACAGTCGGTAGTAATCTGTAGCAAACGCAAGATATGGAACCCCAAAAATTATAAAATAAATTTCTGGACGTGAGGAATTTATCTATTAATCATCTTCAAAAAGAATTAACTAAATAGCACTTTCCAAATAAAAATGGCAGCAATTCTCGTGAGCGCTAAAGTTTCTGTTTTTTACAGCAGGATTAAAAAGACTTTCCCAAGTCTTCCCAATGGTTCTTCTTGGCACAAACACTAATTGAACACAAAAACACAACCAAAACAGAGGCTAGATAAATTAATTATTACTAAGCAGGAGTAAAAAGCAAGGAATAAAAATAAAATTGTGTTGCCTCCCAACAAGCGCTATCGTTTAACGCCCCTAGCTAGGCATAAATAGCAAGGATGGATCTAGGTATTGCCATCTTTGGCTTTCAATTTTTTAGCGGAATCAAGCTTGAATCCGGGAGGTTCTTTATGTTTCCCTTCATATTCGGAAAATTTTAGATCTAAATAATCCAACCGCTTGTTGCAAAGGGTATTCAACATATTCATGCGGTGAATATTTCCGCTAACACTTTTAAGAGGTTCAAGAGACTTTTGTACAATCTTAGTTACTTCGCAATTTTTTTCAAAAACTTGCGTCTCTTCCTGGGTATGCTGTGGCCCCTTTTGTTGAGGTAGTGTTCCCACTACCCCCTCTATGATTTCATGCGCAACACTGGGATCAATTTCAATAAAATTTCCTTTGGCAACACAATCTAAGAGTTGTCTATGGGACATATTTAGTCCAACGTAAAAAATGTGAAGCAAAATTCTAAAACTCACCTCTAAGGTGCAATTACGATAAGATTCCATCATCCTATACCAAGCATCTTTTAAATTTTCTCCTTGTCTTTGTTTATAGTGAAGAACTTCATACTCAGGGTTAGGGGACAAAGGAACAGATAGGGGACTAGCCATAACGACAAGCAAGTGAAAAAGAGGCAAACGGAAAAGAGGGGGCGAATAAAACGGAAAGGGTGAACTGAGGGAGATGAAAATGAGAGGCAAATGACAAATAATTTAATGCTGGAGATAAGGGTTTGTGATGGGTACTTGGTGTGTTGACTTTTGCGTAGACCTCCCCGGCAACGGCGCCAGAAATCCTTCTTGCTACCTCTTGAGCACTTGCGTTGGTTTTCCCTTGAAGAGGAAAGGGCAATGCAGCAAAGTAGCATAAGTATTTCCCTCAGTTTTTGAAAACCAAGGTATCAATCTAGTAGGAGGCCACACACGAGTCCCTCGCACCTACACAAACAAATAAATCCTCGCAACCAACGCGATAAGGGGTTGTCAATCCCTACATGGTCACTTACGAGAGTGAGAACTGATAGATATGATAAGATAATATTTTTGGTATTTTATGATAAAGATGCAAAGTAAAATAAAAGGCAATAAAAATAACTAAGTGTTGGAAGATTAATATGATGGATAATAGACCCAGGGGCCATAGGTTTCACTAGTGGCTTCTCTCAAGAGCATAAGTATTCACGATGGGTAAACAAATTACTATTGAGCAATTGACAGAATTGAGCATAGTTATGAGAATATCTAGTATGATCATGTATATAGGCATCACGTCTGAGACAAGTAGACCGACTCCTGCCTGCATCTACTACTATTACTCCACACATCGACCGCTATCCAGCATGCATCTAGAGTATTAAGTTCAAGAGAACAGAGTAACACTTTAAGAAAGATGACATGATGTAGAGCGATAAACTCATGCAATATGATATAAACCCCATCTTGTTATCCTCGATGGCAACAATACAATACGTGCCTTGCTGCCCCTACTGTCACTGGGACAGGACACCGCAAGATTGAACCCAAAGCTAAGCACTTCTCCCATTGCAAGAAAGATCAATCTAGTAGGCCAAACCAAACTGATAATTCGGAGAGACTTGCAAAGATAACCAATCATACATAAAAGAATTCAGAGAAGATTCAAATATTATTCATAGATAAACTTGATCATAAACCCACAACTCATCGGTCTCAACAAACACACCGCAAAAGAAGATTACATCGAATAGATCTCCACAAGAGAGGGGGAGAACTTTGTATTGAGATCCAAAAAGAGAGAAGAAGCCATCTAGCTAGTAACTATGGACCCGAAGGTCTAAAGTAAACTACTCACACTTCATCGGAGAGGCTATGGTGTTGATGTAGAAGCCCTCCGTGATCGATGCCCCCTCCGGCGGAGCTCCGGAAAAGGCCCCAAGATGGGATCTCGTGGATGCAGAAAGTTACGGCGGTGGAATTAGGGTTTTGGCTCCGTATCTGGTAGTTTGGGGGTACGTAGGTATATATAGGAGGAAGGAGTATGTCGGTGGAGCAACAGGGGGGCCACGAGGGTGGAGGGCGCGCCCAGGGGGTAGGTGCGCCCCCTACCTCGTGGCCTCCTGGTTGATGTCTTGACGTAGGTTCCAAGTCCTCTGGTTCACGTTCATTCCAAAAATCATGTTCCCGAAGGTTTCATTCCATTTGGACTCCGTTTGATATTCTTTTTCTGTGAAACCCTAAAATAGGCAAAAACAGCAATTCTGGGCTGGGCCTCCGGTTAATAGGTTAGTCCCAAAAATAATATAAAAGTGTATAATAAAGCCCAATAATGTCCAAAACAGAATATAATATAGCATGGAACAATCAAGAATTATAGATACATTGGAGACGTATCAGGTACTTGGTAGGCTTGATGTATATCTCTCCGGCAACGGCGCCATTAATTCTTCCTACTACTTCTTAAGCTTGCGTTGGTTTTTTCCTTGAAGAGGAGAGGGTGATGCAGCAAAGTAGAGATAAGGATTTCCCTTAGTTAGAGAACCAAGGTATCAATCCAGTAGGAGGTACAAGCAAGTCTCTAATCTATGCACCTGCACAAACAATCAAACACTTGCACCCAACGCGATAAACGGGTTGTCAATCCCTTCACGATCAATTGCGAAGGTGAGATCTGATAGAGATTGGTATAGAAGATTGCTAAAACGTAAAAGTAAATAAATTGCAGCAAGGTATTTTTGGGTTTTTTGGTTTATAGCTAGATCTGAAAATATATGATGGAAAATATACCCGTGGGCCATAGGTTTCACTAGAGGCTTCTCTCTTGAAGGAAAATAATATGGTGGGTGAACAAATTACTGTCAAGCTATTGATAGAAAAGCGCAAAGTTATGACGATATCCAAGGCAATGATTATGCATATATGCATCACGCCCGTGTCAAGTAGACCGACTCCTGCCTGTATCTACTACTATTACTCCACACATTGACCACTATCCAACATGCATCTAGAGTATTAAGTTCATAAAGAATGGAGTAACACCTTAAGTAAGATGACATGATGTAGAGCGATAAACTCAAGCAATATGATGAAAACCCCATCTTTTCATCCTTGATGGAAACAATACAATACGTGTCTCGCTACCCCTACTTTGACACTGTGTGAAATCACGCAAGATTGAACCCAAAACTAAGCACCTCTCCCATTGCAAGAAATACCAATCTAGCTGGCAAAACCAAACCGATAATTCGAAGAGAAATACAAAGATATTAAATCATGCATATAATAATTCAGAGGAGACTCAACTAATATTCATAGATAATCTGATCATAAATCCACAATTCATCGGATCTCGACAAACACACCACAAAATAAGATTACATCGGATAGAACTCCAAGAACATTGAGGAGAACATAGTATTGAAGAACATAGAGAGAGAAGAAGCCATCTAGCTACTAGCTATAGACCCGTAGGTCTGAGGTAAACTACTCACGCTTCATCGGAAGGGCAATAGGGTTGATGTAGATTCCCTCCGTGATCGAATCCCCCTCCGGCAGATCGCCGGAAAAGGCCCCAAGATGGGATCTCATGGGAACAGAAGGTTGCGGCGGCGGAAAAGTATTTTCGTGGATGCTTCTATTGATAATGGAATATTTGAGGATTTATAGAGCTGAGAGGGAGGTCGGTGGACTTCTGAGGGCCCCACAAGCCATGGGCGCACGGGGGCGCCCCTATGGCTTGTCATCACCTCGTGGGTCTTCTAACTTCCTCTCCAGGTCTCGTAGGTGTCTTTTGGCCCAAGAAAAATCATCGTAAAGTTTTATTCCGTTTGGACTCCGTTTGATATTCCTTTTCCGCGAAACTCAAAAACAAGGAAAAAACAGAAACTGGCACTGGGCTCTAGGTTAATTAGTTAGTCCCGGAAATAATATAAAATAGCATATTAATGCATATAAAACATCCAAAATAGATAATATAGTAGCATGGAACAATAAAAAAATTATAGATACGTTGGAAACGTATCAAGTACCTGCACCGGAGATGGATTGGTGGAAGACGGCGGCGGCAGCCTCTGAGAGTGCGTCAGACCGGTGTGTGACCCAGTCCCGACATTGTGGCTTTGGCTGGAGCATCCAGCTTTAGATGTTAGGCCTTGGTGTGATGTATGTTTGCTATTGGGCTCAGACATTCGACACCCCTTCATCAAGGGGATATGAGTAGAGACATGTGTTGCCAAGATGATGGCTTCAAGCTTACTGATGTATTACTTTGTAAGGTCTTTGTGAATAATTATTAAAATAGTTGCATGCATCGCCCGGATGTAGAGACCGGGGGTATATCCTCCTTTTCTAAAAAATATGCCAACTGATGAAATGTAGTATGTGCCAACGGAAAAAATAATGCACAAGTTTATGCCTACCTGCTTCATCATTATAAAAAATGGAGTATCTGTTTGGCACTCCAAGGAAAAGTAGTTGGGATTCAATCAAATTTTGTGACAAATAGATAGACGAGACATGTTTTTTTTGTTTTTTACTAGGGATGGAATTAATCAGACCATTTTTTGAACAGGGGATGGGTCCTCTCTGGACGGAGAGCGCATGCTCATACAAGGACTCAAAAAAAGAGAAATTACAACTTGACCCTTGACCTTTTCATGGAGGACCACAACGGGAAGATTAGGGGACATTTGGTTGCATTGTTCGGCTGGGCTATAGTTGAGCTAGTCCATCTTGGCTTTGCTAGCCTTGCCATGTGTTGCATGTTTGGATGCACTGCCAGTTACATGCAGGTTTTGCGTGGATTTTATTTTCAGGAGGTGGTTTGCCATTGACAGCAAGCCGATTCGTTTCTTCCTGGTGGATGAACTTTTCGACGAAATTAACTATGTGTTATTAAGTTCGTTGGAGTTTGATCATAACTACAAAGTTGAATTTTTTCCTGAAAAAACATGGCTAGGGACTAGAGTGTGAGGGATGATCAGCGCTAGCGAAAAAGAAGAAGATCCCACGTACACATGTCGTATACATGTACATGTACAAGCCTAGCGATTGGCCCACAACTACATGCATCGCTCCACACCTCCGTCCATACCTAGCCATCACAACTCATCAGATAGCGCCTCTTCACCCTAGACGACCAACTCATCATCCGGTGCGCCATCCTCGAGTCAGGGCCCCTGCAGATCCTCATGCTTAGGGGAACGTTCGGCTAGCCGCTCACAAGTCTTGCACGCTGCTTCTAATCTCTTGATGTAACTAGTACTCATACTTAGCAGTATACTAGCATATGAATGTAATATGTGATTCATCTACTCAGACTATTTTGCTATAGTTTCGAAGCAATGTAGTCCATAGATAATGTAAGGATGAAATTCGATGTGTTCCTAAAAAATATGCTAATTTAGGGCTATGTAGGGACTCTAACCGAGAGGAGGTCTGGGCAAGCTCAAGAAGAGGATTGTGATATGGACAAGCTCAACAAGCAATTTCTAGACTCTCAAGAAACTATATCATCACAAAGCTGAAGGAGGTGATTTACGAGCTGTAGGAGGAGAGGGGTCATTTGAAGGATGATATGGACGAGCTGAAGGAGGAGTGGGATCAACTAAAGGAGCTGAAAAGTATGATCGTTGATCTACTCAAAGCTGGGTATGCAAATAGGCAGAAGCTTCGCAAGATCAAGACACTCCTTAATGAGTGAACACTAACACTTTTATGTTAAGTTGATTGAGTACCCATCTAACTCGTTAAATTGCTTTGCTAATTTGATATCCTATCTAGCTTGTTAATTATTGTGCTAGTTTGATTACCTATTGATAGAGGCTAAGGTGTCCCGATGTCTCGATGAGATGGTGGCTATCATTTTCTGTGGGAGTCGACCTTGTCGATCCGACTACGAACGTGCGAGACGTCGCGCCTTAGCAATCGCTAAACCAACTTCCGAGGGTTATTGACCACGCCGGAGCACGATCAACCTGACCACGAGGGTCTGTTTCCTGCGAGCAAACGAAGAACAAGCAAGAAACTGAGATTGCAATCGGGATATTGCGAATATAAGATGAAAGCTTTATTGATCAAGGTGGGGTTCTGTGACGTCTTGGTCTGGTCGTTGGACACAAACGAAGTACGCGAAGTTGCAGCTATGGCGAACTTTTAATCTAAACAAAACCCAAAGTCTAAACGACGCCCTAAGGGCTGTATATATGGAGGAAGAGGGGGGAATTTCGTGGCCCTTGAGGGTGGGGTCCGAAACCAACCCTAACTCTTGTTTCCCCACACATACGGACTCTAAAAATAGCCTATACTTAAGTATTTCGAAATTACATGGGCCTGGCCCATTAATAAGGTGACGCAGCACCTAGAATAGCCTATGGACGAATATTATGAAGTGGCATCTTTGTATATTTCGTCCAAGCTTCATGCACTCCTTATGGCGGCTTCAAAGTCCTGAAATCATCACTTGTAACTCCGTTCTTGATCCCCTTGCGCATGCCATCAACTCCATGCGTGTTCTTGCTCCAAGTTCATTTCCTTCTCCAAGCTAGGCCCTTCATTTGTAAGCAAAACAAATGTATCCAATTTAGGCAGCATCATATCTCATGAACATTAGAAGTCATACCAAGAAACGAAAGTACCTGGTAATTTAATTGGCGTGCGCGAGCTCTAGTAATTGGTCCAGTATATGTAACATACAGGGGCTGTGGGTGTAACAATGGTATTGATGTCCTCATCATCCTCCCCTTCTTGAAATGAAGTCGTCCTCGACGGAAGCTCATCTTCCTCACCCAAATAAGCTTCAAATCTGCAATGTTAAAAGTGGGACTAACCCCAAAATTTGCGGGCACCTCAAGTTTATATGCATTATCATTTATTTTCTCTAACACCTTAAAAGGACCATCAACACGTGGCATTAGCTTTGATTTGCGCAAATTAGGAAATCTATCGTTACGCAAATGTAACCAAACAAGATCTCCAGGTGCAAACACAACATGTTTTCTACCCTTATCTCAGCAAGTTTATATTTAGCATTCATACGCTCAATGTTTTCCTTAGTTAACTCATGCATTTTTAAAATCAATTCAGAACGTTCTTTAGCATCAAAATTAACCTTCTCCGAAGATGGAAGAGGCAACAAATCAATAGGTGCACGAGGTAGGAAACCATACACAATTTCAAAAGGGCACATCTTAGTAGTAGAATGCAATGAACGATTATAAGCAAATTCAATATGAGGCAAGCATTCTTCCCACATTTTCTTGTTATTCTTCAAAACAGCCCTAAGCATAGTAGACAATGTTCTATTGACTACTTCAGTTTGTCCATCAGTTTGGGGGTGACAAGTAGTACTAAAAAGCAGCTTAGTCCCCAACTTAGCCCATAAACATCTCCAAAAGTGGCTAAGAAATTTAGTATCACGATCTGAAACAATAGTATTTGGCACACCATGTAAGCGAATAATTTCACGAAAGAACAAATCAGCAACATTAAACAGCATCATCGCTTTTATGACATGGTATAAAGTGTGCCATTTTCGAGAACCTATCCACGACAACAAATATGCTATCCCTCCCCTTCTTTGTTCGAGGTAAACCTAAAACAAAGTCCATAGATATATCCTCCCAAGGAACACTAGGTACAGGCAAAGGCATATATAAACCATGAGGATTGAGTCGTGACTTAGCTTTGACATGTAGTGCAGCGAGCAACAAAACGCTCAACATCCCGTCTCATCTTTGGCCAAAAGAAATGTGTAGCAAGTATATCCTCCGTCTTCTTGACGCCAAAGTGTCCCATTAATCCTCCTCCATGCGCCTCCTGCAACAACAAAAGACGAACGGAGCTAGCTGGAATGCATAGCTTGTTAGCACGAAACACAAATCCATCGTTAAGAACGAACTTGTTCCAAGTTCTCCCTTCCTTACAATTCTGCAATACATCTTTAAATTCAGCATCATGAACATATTGATCTTTGATGGTCTCCAAACCAAATATTTTAAAGTCAAGTTGTGAAAGCATAGTATAACGACGAGACAATGGCATCAGCAATAACATTTTCTTTACCCTTCTTGTGTTTAATGACATAAGGGAAAGTCTCAATGAATTCAACCCATTTAGCATGTCTACGGTTCAGTTTTGCTTGACTTTTAATGTGTTTCAAAGATTCATGATCAGAATGTATAACAAATTCCTTGGGCCATAAATAATGTTGCCATGTTTCTAAGGTCCGAACAAGAGCATATAATTCTTTATCATAAGTAGAATAGTTCAGACTAGGCCCACTCAATTTTTCAGAAAAGTATGCAACAGGTTTTCCATCTTGTAATAACACACCTCCTAATCCAATTCCACTAGCATCACATTCAAGCTCAAAAGTCTTATTGAAATTAGGAAGTTGGAGTAAAGGAGCATGTGTCAACTTATCTTTCAATACCGTGAAGGCTTCTTCCTGTGCGGTACCCCAAACAAAAGGCACATCCTTCTTTGTAAGCTCGTTGAGAGGTGCAGCAATGGTGCTGAAATCTCTCACAAAACGCCTATAGAAAACCAGCGAGGCCAAGGAAACTCCTCACTTGTGTGACCGTTTTGGGCTGCGGCCAACTCTCAATAGCTTCAATCTTGGCTTTATCAACTTCAATTCCCTGTGGAGTAACAACATAGCCAAGAAAAGATACTCGGTCGGTGCAAAAGGTGCACTTTCCAAGGTTACCAAACAAACGTGCATCACGTAGAGCAATAAAAACAGCACGTAAATGTTCCAAATGTTCCTCCAAAGATTTGCTATAAATCAATATGTCATCAAAGTAACTACCACAAATCGTCCAATGAAAGCACGTAAAACTTCGTTCATTAACCTCATGAAAGTACTAGGTGCATTAGTTAACCCAAAAGGCATGACTAACCACTCATATAATCCAAACTTAGTTTTAAATGCTGTTTTCCATTCATCACCCAATTTCATACGAATTTGATGGTATCCACTACGCAAATCAACTTTGGAGAATATTGTAGAGCCACTCAATTCATCAAGCATATCATCTAGCCTAGGAATAGGATGACGATAACGAATAGTAATATTATTAATGCCTCTAGAATCAACGCACATACGCGACGTACCATCCTTTTTTGGCACTAAAATGATAGGAACAGCACAAGGACTAAGGGATTCGCGTATATAACCTTTGTCGAGCAGTTCTTGTACTTGACGCATAATCTCCTTCGTCTCCTCTGGATTGGTACGGTATGGTGCACGGTTGGGTAGCGAAGCACCGGGAATTAAGTCAATTTGATGCTCAATCCCTCGAATAGGTGGTAATCCTGGTGGCACGTCTTGTGGAAAGACGTCAGCGAACTCCTGCAAAATGTTAGTGACAGCAGGGGGCAAAGAGGAAGGCACGTCCTCGAATGAAAATAATGCCTCTTTGCACACGAAAGCATAGCAAACAGATTTGCTGAAATCTAGCTCATCAATATCAGATTTGGTGGCAAGTAAACATGCACTTTTCAATTTAATTTCAGAAACAACAGTAGATGGTTTATTATTAGGCTTCATTTGGTGCTCAAATTCTTTTGCCACAATCTGATTTTCACTCTTATTTGTCTCCTGTTTTGCTTTATTAGCTCTATTAATATCATCTTTCAAAATGGAATCAGGAGTCATAGGAAGCAAAGTAATATTTTTATCGTTATGAACAAGAGTATACTGATTGTTTCTACCATGGTGTACAGAATTTTTATCAAATTGCCATGGTCTACCAAGTAATAAGGAACATGCTTGCATAGGTACCACATCACAATCAACATAATCAGCATATGTAGAGATACTAAAATGCATACGAACAGTACGTGTTACCTTAACCTTGCCGCTGTTGTTGAACCATTGGATGTAGTAAGGATGTGGATGTGGTCTTGTGGTGAGAGATAGCTTCTCCACCATCTCCATGCTAGCCAAGTTATTGCAGCTCCCTCCATCTATGATCACGCGAACAGAACGTTCCTTCACAACTCCCTTTGTATGGAACAAATTATGCCTCTGATTTTGCTCAGCTTGTGTAACCTGCACACTCAAAACACGTTGAGCAACTAAACATTCATACCTGTCAGCATCTTCAGGAGCCATGTATTGCGTCTCATGATCAGAATCGTCTCCACCGTGTTCGTCACGTGTAATAAGAGCCAAAGTCTCCTCATCATAGTCACTAGCGGACTCATACCCACCATCCTTAGTAACAATCATCACACGCTTAGATGGGCATTCTCTCGCATAATGACGTCCACCTTGCAACGTCGACAAATAATATCATGTGTTTGCCCTGTTGATGCCATGGATGAAGAAGAGCTCTTTGCAGGCCTAGAAGGTGTGCTCTTGGCAGATAGTGGTGATTGTGCCTGCTTTATTGTATCACGGTTGGAGGTGGTAGCCGACGGAGGCGCCGGTGTAGCAGAACGTGTGGAAGTAGATGATGCACGTGGTGTCCATGATGAAGGTCGACCTGCAGAAAAGTTAGTCCGCGCCAATGCCTGTCGATCCTGCACTTCACGTTCAGCTTTACAAGCAAGATGGAATAAACGAGTGATATTAGTATACTCCTTATACTCTAGAATCGTCTGAATCTCTCTATTTAATCCACCCATAAAACGTGCAAGCATAGCTTCATTCTCCTCAACAATACCACATCTAATCATGCCAGTTTGTAATTCCTGATAATATTCTTCTACAGAATTTTTTCCTTGTCTTAAGCGCTGCAATTTTTGAAGTAATTCACGTTGATAATATGGTGGAACCCAATGAGTACGCATAGCAGTTTTCAAAGCAGCCCAAGTAGCCGGAATAGGATATAATCTACAATGCTCAGACCACCAAACACATGCAAAACTAGTGAAAGCACAAACAGCAGCAGGAACACGTCTCTCCTCGGGATATTGTAAACATGTAAATCGTTGTTCAGTTTCTAACTCCCAAGTAAGATATATATCAGGAACATATCTACCCTCAAATGGTGGAATATTCAATTTTAGTTTAGGGAGATGGTCATGATCTCGTACCTGAGGGTGAGCCCTACCATTGCCATTATTTTCATGTGGACGACCTGGTGGTTGCTGTGCTGTTGGTGGCACGTAGTTCTGATTTTGATCAACCTCATCCTCATAATCTCCCACATAAGCATCCTCCTCCACATCAGCAGTAGGAGCCACAGAAGTATCAACAGCAGCACCAGCAGTTTGGCCCGACTGAAGAGGGACACGGCTCGCTCGGCGGAGGGCTGTTTCCCGACGTGGAGGTAGTCGGTGTTGTTGCTGTTGTTGCAGAGGTGCGGCAGGAGCAGCCGGTGGTGGTGGTGGAAAACGCGAAAGCAATTCAGCAAACTTGTTATCGAGCTTTGTTTCAAACGTCTTCTCCATGCCATCTATCTTCTCCATGGCCTCTTCAAATCTGTTTATCACATCTTGCACCTGTCCATTCATCATTTGCTGAAACGTATCATGAAGCTCCTTGTTCGTCAAGTTCTCCCAGTCAGTCTCGTCGGCTTGTGATCCTGGCATGGTTAGCAGCAATAGAAACACACAAGAATATGATCCTACAGACTACTAACAAGTGGTGGTGGTGGCGGGTGTCACAAATCCGTCAAGCAAATATCAAATTCTTACCAGTTCTTACCCAGCAGCAGGCGGTGATCGGCAACCATTGTAGTCAAAAACTCTCAAAAGCTAGGATAGAGCGATTGCCAGGGAGAGTCAAACGCACGACGTAGATGTATGTGGAGCTGGGAAGGCTTATAGTATGGTAGCAAAAAGGGTCAGCAATAATCAATTCAGAGATGCAAAGTTGAATAAACGCTCAACGACGGTACTGTGCTGGTCCTAGGCTAGACCGTGCTAGAGACGCGAGCCTAGAACACTAACAAAATCACGGCGCTGCACGTAAATAAGGGAAGAGCACACTCTGGAACTTTTTTTTCGCTCTTTTTTTTGCGCTCCTTTTTTTTGCGCTCCTCTTTTTTTTTGCGAAAAATCACTATAATGGCGAGTGTCTCAAAACTCTTCCCTCGTCAAACTGATAGGATGGGCACGAAAAAAAACATTTCACTTTTTTTTCGGAAATCAGGGCAGTGATGACGAAAAAGTGCGACAAAAAATCACTATGATGGCACGTGGCTCAAAAGACTCGATCTAATCTATGAAAAACTGTAAAAATCTCACCGAGCAACCTGGAAATCGGATACCACTTGATAGAGGCTAAGGTGTCCCGATGTTTTGATGAGATGGTGGCTATCGTTTTCTGTGGGAGTCGACCTTGACGATCCGACTACGAACGTGCGAGACGTCGCGCCTTAGCAATCGCTAAACCAACTTCCGAGGGTTATTGACCACGCCGGAGCACGATCAACCTGACCACGAGGGTCTGTTTCCTGCGAGCAAACGAAGAACAAGCAAGAAACTGAGATTGCAATCGAGATATTGCGAATATTAAGATGAAAGTTTTATTGATCAAGGTGGGGTTCTGTGACGTCTTGGTCTAGTCGTTGGACACAAACGAAGTACGCGAAGTTGCAGCTATGGCGAACTTTTAATCTAAACAAAACCCAAAGTCTAAACGACGCCCTAAGGGCTGTATATATGGAGGAAGAGGGGGGGATTTCGTGGCCCTTGAGGGTGGGGTCCAAAACCAACCCTAACTCTTGTTTCCCCACACATACGGACTCTAAAAATAGCCTATACTTAAGTATTTCGAAATTACATGGGCCTGGCCCATTAATAAGGTGACGCAGCACCTAGAATAGCCTATGGACGAATATTATGAAGTGGCATCTGGTATATTTCGTCCAAGGCTTCATGCACTCCTTATGGCGGCTTCAAAGTCCTGAAATCATCACTTGTAACTCCGTTCTTGATCCCCTTGCGCATGCCATCAACTCCATGCGTGTTCTTGCTCCAATGTTCATCCTTCTCCAAGCTAGGCCCTTCATTTGTAAGCAAAACAAATGTATCCAATTTAGGCAAGATCATAATCTCATGAACATTAGAATCATTACCAAGAAACGAAAGTACCTGGTAATTTAATTGGCATGCGCGAGCTCTAGTAATTGGTCCAGTATATGTAACAATAGGGGCTGTGGGTGTAACAATGGTATTGATGTCCTCATCACCTATCCAAGTTGATAAACTGCTATGCGCTAAGTGTCGATGTCAAAACCAGCAGATCTTGGGTAGGGGGTTCCGAAGTGTGCGTCTAAGGTCGATGGTGACAGGAGGCAGGGGACACGATGTTTTACCCAGGTTCGGGCCCTCTTGATGGAGGTAATACCCTACGTCCTGCTTGATTGATCTTGATGAGTTTGAGGATTACAAGAGTTGATCTACCACGACATGATAATGGCTAAACCGTAGATGTCTAGCCTGTATGATTGTGATTGCCCCTACGGACTAAGCCCTCTGGTTTATATAGACACCGGAGGGGCCAAGGGTTTGTATAGAGTCGGTTTACAAAGGAAGGAATCTACATATCCGAACGCCAAGCTTTCCATGCACGCAAAGGAGAGTCCCATCCGGACATGGAGGAAGTCTTCTGTCTTGTATCTTCATAGCCCATTAGTTCGGCCCAGTTACATAGTCCGGATGTCCGAGGACCCCTTAATCTAGGACTCCCTCAGTAGCCCCTGAACCAGGCTTCAATGACGATGTGTCCGGCGTGCAGATTGTCTTCGGCATTGCAAGGCGGGTTCCTCCTCCGAATACTCCAAAACAGCATTCGAACACAGAAAACGTGTCTAGCTCTGCAAAACAAGTACCACATACACACCCACTCAGAGAGTATAATGTTTTACAAGTCCAATCCACTGACAACTTTTGTAGTGTGACATCATGTCACTGCCCGGTCATTATTTCAAACCATTTTTTATCCTACCGCCCCATGTTTCAAGATGCGGTTTTATTGGCACATCTTGTCGAAGCAGAGATTGTGTCCCCTTATTGCGGGATTCTCATCAATACGGGCATGGGTAATCCAACTGCGCCATCTGCGCGGACCTTGGGGAATAGGCGAGTAGGAAGGCGCTTGATATTCGCAGCCTTTATAAAGGGATAAAGATTTCAAATTTTCACCCACGCCATCTTCCTCTCTGCCCATCCATTCTCGAGCTCTAGCGCCCAAGATTCCATCTTTCCACCTCAAAAAAGCACTCCAGCCATGTCCCACTTCGTCCGCGGATTGGGATTCCCTCTACACCCATTCGTCTGCGGACTCATGTTCTACTACGGGCTGGATTTCCATGATCTAGCTCCCAACTCCTTCCTCAACATCTTGATATTTATTGTCGTGTGTGAGGCCTTCCTTCGCATCCCACCCCACTTCGGATTATGGTTAAATGTCTTCAATGTGAAGCCGAAGGTGGTGGGCGGTCAACACGCAGAGTGCGGAGGCGCCATGGTGAGCAAGATGCCCAACGTCTCATGGCCCAAAGGTACCTTCATGGAGACCATCAAAGGGTGGAAACAACAGTGGTTCTACGTCACAGAGCCTCATGACGCCACCTGGGCCGCGGCTCCTGAATTCCAGTCCGGAGCCCCGATGCGGCTCACCTCCTGGCTAGAGAAGGGCCTGGACTGGTCTTCGTCGAATGAGCTGACAACACTTTAGACGTGCATCAGGAGCATGGTAGACAAGAACATCAAGCTTGTCAATGTGATCCAGGTGATGCTTGTTCACCGGATCCTTCTGTGCCAAAGCCGGGCTTGCCATTTGTGGGAGTTAGATCCGGCAGAGCACCAGACCTTGCAATGAGACGTCTAGAAGGTGCTCTTTAAGGCCAACGAGACGTGGCCAGCGACGACGGAGGACTGTGGGCACGACCTGGCCCATCTCGCCAGTCCGATAAGTTTTTTGTATTTCAAGGTGTATCCTTTACTTGCATACTCAAGGAAGACGCCTAAGCTTCCCCATTTATTTTTTCAAGGCTGGACAAAGAAGGCGGAGCGGATCCAGTGTCCGGCTCTGCTGCCAGAAAACCCAGCAATCCCTCTTCTGATGAAGATGCTGGTTCCGGCGCCCTACCAAGCGCCAGAGAAGAAGGCCAAGAAGAAGGCCAAGGAGACCAGGAGTGGTCACCGCTGTAAGGGCACTTCGGACGTGACGTCCGAAGACGCCGAGACCCACTCCTCCCACATCAAGGAGGAGGAGGAAAGCAACTCTCCCCGGAGTGGGGAGGAAGAAAAGGGCGGCGTCCACGCATCTGGAGGCAGAGGCATCCAAGAAGGGGAAGGTTTCCCCCGCGGACAACTCCGCGTGGGACATCGATAGCAGCTCCGAGTGGCGCCCCAGGGATAAGCCCCTGGCTGAATCGTAAGTACTCAAAGACGCACACATATATCCAACTCCTTTATTTGATGGTTTTAACATGTTGAATTATGCACTGCAGTCCGGCTTGTTCCGACCTCCAGCGATCCTCATCTTCAGGGAATTCGCTGGATCCGAAGGTGATGGACAGTGGGTCCCTTTCGGTGGCCTCTTCTCCCAAGGCCATGGATGATACCGAGGTGCTATCCCAAAGAATCTCCCCAGGCCAGGGAGAGACACATGAGGCCGTCAGTTTGGCGCCAAAGGGTGAACCCTTGGCCGCCGGACACATGGGGGAGCAAATCCCCATGGAGACTGGCGATGGGGGCCATATCGAATCTGGCCCCCAGCCGAATACAATTCCATAGACCTATACGACTCCGGAATCCAGCAAGCAGCCTCCTTCGAAAGAAGGAGGTGCACCGATTCCACCGGTGACCTCTGTCCATCCAGAGGCACTGGATACTCTACTGGAAGCGCTGCGAAGTGCTTCCATTATGGAGGAACACCATACCCTCATGGGTACGGTGGTTGAGAGGATTCAATCCGCAAAGAGTGGACTGACCAAAGCATGCACAAGCCTTCTAACAGGCTTTGAGGTATGAAAACGCAATTTATGCAAAAGGAATGTCATAGTATAGACAGTAGCCCCTGAGACACTGTCCGGTGTTCGAAAAGAAAAGCCGGACATAGGATCAACTAATTTTCGCAGGAGACTAACAATATGTGTCTATGTGAATTAGCAGGCGTCTTTGCTGGCTACGACCTCTCATGCTGCTGAGGTCTCTGGACTGAAGCATAGTCTGGAGTGGACCGAGGAAGAGCTCGGCCGCGTGAAAAAGCAGCTGGAGGACCATCAAGGTATGCAATGACCTTGTGTAGATTCAGAAAGGATGAATGATTTGTGTTGACCATAGTGCCATGATATTTTGTCAGAGCGGCGACCGAGGTGGAGACCCTCAAGAAGGCGCTGGCCGAAGCCCAGGAGAGAGCGATAAAGGAACAAGCCGCTCGCGAAAAACACGAGGCCAGGGTTGGTGAGGTCCAGCAGGAGCTCCAGGACACCGTGAGGAAGTGCGAGTCCTTGGAGTGCAATATTGCGGATCAAGAGTCCGAACTTTCCAAGGCCTGCCAAAGCACACACGATGCCCAGGTTGAAGCCCAGGGCACCCTCCAGGAAATCCAGGAGGCCAAAAAAATCGCGGCGGGTGTCGTGGATCTAAGACTGACAGTAGAATGGGGGTAGGTATGAGGAGGCAAGATCCTAGCTATGGAGTAGTTGTACACATGAGTTTTACGAGTTCAGGCCCTTCTTGGAAGAAGTAACAACCCTACGTCTCGGTGCCCTGAGGCGGTCGACTGGATTATATGTGTGTGTGAGTTTACAAAAGATGTGAACCCTTGTGCCAGTGGAGGGGGTGGCTTATATAGAGTGCGCCAGGACCCCAGCCAGCCCACGTTACAAGGGGTTTAAGATACATTAAGAGGGGGGGCGTTACTGGTAACGCTAGTAATTAAATGACATAAATGCCTATTAAGTCTATGATGTAAACGTCCGACCGTTGTCGTGTAGAGTGACTTTAGGTCTTCTGTCTGTCGAGTGATAATTGTTGCGGTCGAGTGACCTTGAATCTTCTGAGTGGAACGACTTGTAGTCGAGTGGATGATGACTCTTCTTCGAATGCTTCTGGTTTGAGGGTGACATCCTAGGGGAGGGTGCCTAGGTCAGGCCTATGACCCTACCGTAGGTACATATCTTCATCATTAGCCCCCGAATGGTTCAGGGTTTGAGTGGAGAAGGAGTTGATAACCCCTCCGATTCAGCTTTTGCGCTTCGGAAATGTTTTGTCCAGAGGTCAAATGAACATTCATGATGACTTCAACTGCTTGTTCAGTCGCCTTGATCCATTCTTGGTTTTGTCGAGTGAATTTTCATTATTAAGCTTCGAGTGTTGATATGGGAAAAATCTTCCGTCTAACGGGTTGTTCTGCTGTCTGCGGATTTCACGGGATTCGAATTTTGGGAAGCGCGCCGGGCGGGGAAGGCCGCAGTAATTGGGACGGATTACGCAGGCCGCCTCGATCTCCGTGCCACCTTTTTCACCACATATCGCGTGCGTGACTGTTGCGGGATTTGATCGGATCGCCTGGGCCCAAGAGTCAGCCACTCGGAAATGCCCTCATATAAGGTGTTGGACGGGATTTTTCACACAGTGCGTTCTCATTCTTCCCCTTCCTCCTCTGTTTTCTCCATCGCATCTGCCTCTGCTCTCGGCGTCGTCGACCCGTTCTAGCTCGATCCGCTGCCATGGGGAAGGAGAAGACGTTGGCGTTGGAGCGTGCGAAGAAGGCGACGGCGAAGGCGAAAGGGAATAGGACCAGCCGGGGCGGGTCTTCGTTGAGGTCCGGCCTGCCGCCTGGCTGGATCCAGGGCAACTAGATTCGCTCAACAATTAGCCAAGACGATATCGACGACCTGGTCGAGGGGGGGCTGATCCCCCATGAATCGGCGCGGCTCCCGGGGAACGAGACCGAGCCGCAGTCGTAGGAGGGTGAGTGCGTTCTCCGCGCAACTCATGTCGACCGCGGGTTTTCTTTGCCTCCCCATCCTTTATTTCGCTATTTCTTGAACTTCTTTGGGGCTCAACTTCACCACTTTTCTACAAACACCATCGTGTACCTTGCCGCTTTTGTGTCCATGTGCGAGAACTTCTTGGGTTGTCGACCAAACTAGGTCTCTTGAAGCACATATTCACGTGTCATTCTCAGATGGTCAAGAAGGCCAACCCGAGTGATGAGAGGACGCACGTGATACAGATGTGCGGGGGTCTTGGAATTCAGATGAGGAACAAAAGCACTTTCCCAACCATGATCCTTCCCGAGTCAGTCCGGGGTTGGCAGTCGACCTGGTTCTACTGCAAGGACCAACCGACTCCGGGTCAGTCGACTGGACTTCCCCCCTTTTCCGTGGCCCGAGTGGAGAAGCCCTCCACCTTGAGAGTGATCCCAGAAGAGAAGGCGCAGGTGAAGGTGTTGGTCGAGCGAGTGGTCCAACTCGTCCGCGACGGAGTGACCGGTATGGACCTGCTGGAGGTCTTCCTCAGTCGACGTATCCAACCACTCCAAGCTCGTGACCATCCGATGTGGATGTACTCGGGGATCGAGGATTCCACTCAGATCCACCTGGAGGATGTCAGTGAGGGCACGGTGGAGCAGTGGCTGAGAGGCATTACTTGCAACAAGGATAACCCCCGGGGGTCCAGGAGGGTGGTTCCACTCGACCGTTTGCACCAGCCTGAATAGGTATGAGTCTGCATTGTCGAGTGTTTTCTTGATTTACCATGCAACATCTTGTTGACGGCCGACTGCCTTTCTTTTGTTCGTTGTCTTTCAGGCTCTTGTTGATATGTATTCAATGCCCAACAGAGTGCAGGAGCAAGATCTCGAGGGAGAGGCGAGCGGAGGCAAGAGTGGCGAGTGGCACTCGGATGCAGAGGAGGACGAGGAGAGCGACGACCCGATTGATGAAGAAGAGGTCGGCTCGCCCCCTCGCAGAGAAAGAAGGTCCCAGCACGCTCACGACCCGACAAGCACCCCCGAACTGGTGGCCGCACCAACTGGGCAGTCTTCAAAGCGCCCTCGGACGTCTTCTCCAGTGCCGACCGAGAAGGCACCAAAGCAGCCCAAGACTGCGCCGCCTCAAGTGCCGAAACCACCGAAGGCCACCTCTTCCAAACCACCGAAGGCTTTGCCCAAAATCAAAGTGGTCATTCCCACTATCTCTGGGTAACAATCTGACCTGATCCTTTGGTTGACTTGGGTAACAGAACGTAACTGACTAAATGTTGATATTTGCAGTGCTGCCACTGTCGTGGATCTAAGACTGACAGTAGAATGGGGTGTAGGTATGAGGAGGCAAGATCCTAGCTGTGGAGTAGTTGTACGCACGAGTTTTACGAGTTCAGGCCCTTCTCGGAGGAAGTAACAGCCCTACGTCTCGGTGCCCTGAGGCGGTCGACTGTATTATACGTGTGTGTGTGTTTACAAAAGTGCAAACCCTTGTCCCAGAGGAGGGAGGTGGCTTATATAGAGTGCGCCAGGACCCCAGCTCCCCTCCGTTACACAGAGTTCAATGCTCATAAAGGAAAGGCGTTACAGGTAACGTCTACAGTAAATGTCATAAATGCTCATAATGCTATGGTTTAAGTCTTAACCGTTGCAGAGTGGAGGGTTCCTCATCTTCTGGTGGTCGAGTGTCTTCAAGGTGGTCGAGTGAGCGCATATCCACGGTCGAGTGGATGATGATTTCTCTTCGACTGCTTCTGATTCTTTGTAAAGATGTCCTTGGGGAGGGTATGCTGGACAGGTCCATGACCCTACCCTAGGTACATAGCTTCATCATTAGCCCCCGACTGGATCGGGGTTTGAGTGAGGAAGGGGTCGTGAACACTTCCGACCCACTCTTTGTGCTATGAATATGCCTTGTCCTGAAACAATGAGTTGAGGAGATGACGTCGACTCCTTTCTCAATCGCCTTGGTCCATTCTTGGTTGTTGTCGAGTGAACTTTCATGTTTGAATTCCGAATGATGATGTAGAGGATGTTTTTCTTCAGTCTGACAGGTTGTTCCGCTCTCCGAGGATCTCGCGAGATTCGAATTTTGGGAATCGCGCCAGACGGGAGGAAACGAGGTTATCGGGACGGATTAGGTAAGTCTCCTCGATCCCCACGCCACCTTTTTCGCCATGTACTGCACGCGCGACTGTTGCGGGATTTGTTTAGATCGCTTGGGTCCACTAGTCAGCCACTCGGTGGAAGGCCTTATAAAAGGTCTCGGGCCGGGCCTCTGCTCCGCACGCCCCCATTCTCTCTTCTCTTTCTCCCGATCCCTCCACCACTCTCGCTTCCGCCTCGTCGCCGGAACTCCGCTCGAGATCGACCCGCCACCATGGGGAAGGACAAGACAGCGGTGTTGGAACACACGAAGAAGGCGACCGCGAAGGCGATGGGCAAGCGGACCAGCCGGGGCGGATCCTCGTCGAGGTCCGGCCTGCCGGCGGGCTGGATCCAGGGCAACTGGATCCGCTCGGCAATCACGCAGGACGACCTCAATGACCTGGTGGAGGGGGCATTGATCCCCCACAAGTCGGCTCGGCTCCCGAGGGACGAAACTGAGCCGCAGCCTAGAGAGGGTGAGTGTGTCCTCTTAGCAACCCACGTAGATCGCAGATTCTCGCTGCCTCCCCACCCTTTCTTCCGGGGTTTTTTGAACTCCTTTGGGGGTCAGCTCCACCATTTCACTTCGAACACCATAGTCTATCTGGCCTCTTTCGTGTCCATGTGCGAAAACTTCTTGGGCTGTCGACCGCACTAGGGGCTTTTCAAACACATTTTCACTTGCCGTTCCCAGTCGGTTAAAAAGGCCAAGTCAAGTGAAGAGAGGACGCGGGTGATCCAGATGTGCAGTGGTCTGGGGATCCAGATGAGGAGAAAGAGTACTTTCCCAGCGATGATCCTTCCTGACTCGGTCCGGGGCTGGTAGTCGACTTGGTTTTACTGCAAGGATCAGCCAACCCATGGCCAGTCGACTGGACTTCCTCCTTTATCCTTGGCTTGAGTGGAGAAGCCTGCTCCCCTAAAGGTAGTTCCAGAAGAGAAGGCACAGGTCAAGGAGCTGGTCGAACGGGTCGTCCATCTTGTCCGTGACGGAGTGACCAGGATGGATCTGCTGGAGGTCTTTCTCGGTCGACGCATCCAACCTCTTCAGGTGCGCGACCATCCAATGTGGACGTACTCTGGGCTCGAAGATACCACTCGGATCCACCCGGAGGAGGTCAGCGAGGATATCATGGAGAACTGGTTGAGGGGAATCACTGGCAACAAAGACAACCCTCGGGGATCTAGGAGGGTGATTCCATTTGACAACTCGCGCCAGCCGGAGCAGGTATATTTCTGTTTTATCAAGTATCTTTCCGATTGACCATGTGATGTCCAGTTTGTGGTCGACTGAATGTCTTTTGATTGTTATCTTTTCAGGCCCTCATTGAAATGTACTCGATGCCCAATGGAGTGCAGGACCCCGGCGCTGAAGAAGAAGGGAGCGGGGGCGAGAGCGGCGAGGAGCATTCGGAAGCCAAGGAGGACAAGGAGAGCGATGAATCGACCGATGAGGAAGAAGTCGACTCGCCTCCTCGCAGGGAGAGGAGGTCCAAGCACACTCAAGATCCGGAACGCGCTCCGGACTTGGTGGCTGCGCCGATCGGGCAATCCTCGAAGCGCCCCAGGACGTCTTCCCCGACGCCGACTAAGAAGCCTCCAAAGCAATCCAAGGTCGCGCCGCTTCCAGCGCCGAAAGTGCCGAAAGCCATCTCTTCCAAACCGCCCAAAGCTTTGCCTCGGATCAAAGTGACCGCTCTATCTCCAGGTAACCATCTGACTTGTCCTTTATGTGGATTCAATTAACTGGATGTAACCGATTGAATGCGGGCCTTTGCAGTGCTGCTACGTCGGGGACCTCTTCATACCAGTACCGGGACGAGGAAATGGAGGATGCGGTGACCTCTAACCCAAGTATGAACTCTTGCGATTTCGATTCTTGATCCTTTTAGGGTCGAGTGGTTCATTTGGGGTCGAATGTTCTGTCTTGCAGTTCCACCCAACATCATTGACCTTCCGGACGACGACGAAGATGTGGCTCCTAAGCCTAGGAAGAGCAAGAAGGTAACAGCTGGCAGGGTGGCTCGACAGGAACCAACTGCAAGGCCTCCCGTCTGTCAGGATGAAGATGCGGGCAGGGCCGCTGTGACATTCGCTGCACCCTTGCCGAGTGGGCACCCCGCACGGTCGACCACGCCTGTGGTTCCTTCAACTATCCAACTCCACACCGCGGAGCCTCAAGTAGCTGCACCTGGGTCGTCTGCACATTTTTTCACCAGCTACCCCGTCCCAGACAACCAGTCGGAAGCGGCTGCGGAAGCCATCCGACAGGCTGATATGATGATGGAGCGGGTGAAGATAGTGCACGAGAGCAGTCAGGCTGCCTATGATGCTAGTGCCGCTCTTCGTGCCAACGTCGAGGTGAGTAGACTTTCCGACTGTTTTTGTTCTCGAAAAATCTTCTTCTGCAAATCTCCTGTTGTTCGCGTTGAGTTAGAGCACCCACTAGGTGTTGCTGTCGTTTTTGGTAGTTTCGCTCTTCCACTCGGTCTGGGAGAGTGGGATCAGAACCGGTGGGGGCACGCCAAGGCACCCACTGGGCGTAGTCCCCGAGACCGTGGTCGACTACTGGCAGTCGACTGTGGTCTGAGTTCTTCTTTTCTTGACGGCGCAATTGTTCTTTCTTTCTCTCTCTCTCTTTTACTCCTTGCACTCGACTCCGGCGGGCCGGGCGAGTGGGATCAGAACCGGTGGGGGCACGCCAAGTGCACCCACTGGGTGTAGTTCCCGAGATCGCGGTCGACTGCTGGCAGTCGACTGGGGTCTGAATAGCTTGTTGTCCACTTCCTTAGGTTTTATTCATTCGGAAATGAACTGCTTTCAAACCTATCAATTGACCTGTCTCTTGCCTCCTGCAGAAGTCTTGTACTTTTATCTCCAAGTTTGTCGAACTCGAAGAGAAGCAGAGGCAACTCAACTTAGACTTGGAATTGGCTCAGCAAAATCTAAAAAAAGCTCAAGACGAGGCCGCTGGTACGGAAGGTAACTGATTACCGACTGAATTTCAATATATCTCTTTGATCTCTTTTTTGATTCGATTATTTCTTTTGCAGAGAAAATGAAGTTGGCTCTGGACAAGAAGGACTCGGACCTCGCCGCCGCGCAAAAAGCAGCCCAAGACAAAACCGCTCTCGCAGAGAAGAAGCTTGCTTCAGTCGGAACGCTTGAAGGAGAGGTGACTAGACTGACATCTTGTCTTAATGAAGCTAACCGCGAAGTGACCAGCCTGAAGAAGGATAAGGTTGCCCTAAATGAAAAGTTGGAGTCTGCGATCCGCAAGAGGAACGACACAGAAGCCTATCTGAGGACCCTCGCCAAGAAGCTTTATCTCGTGCTGGGAGGTATTTCTTTTAATCCGACTGTGTTGATGTTTGCCATCGGATTTTGCTCGGTTGATTGAACTGACTCTTGGCTGCAGAACTTTGTCAAGACTTTGACGAAGAAACTGGGAGGGTCAAGATGGGCCTGGACCCTATCGCTTCCCCGGTCTGCGATGAAACTGCGATGAATGTGCTCCGACTGGAGTCTCGTATCGCCAGTGCCACAAGCTACCTTGCACGCCTGAAGGAGGTTGTCTCTCGAATCGACTCGATGCTTTGGCCAGTGGCGACGCTTCAGAATGATCTGGAATCTCTAATGACTCGACTGAACGAGATCCCTGACCGAGTGCAAGAATGGAAGAAATCCTCCGCCCGGTGTGGTGCTGACGTGGCGCTGTCCCTGGTGCGAGTCCATTGCAAGGAGGTTCGTGAAGACAAGCTGGCTGCGATCAAAGTCGCTAACACCAAAAAGCATGACTTCCAGTCCTTCATGGAGACTTTCATTGTTGCTGCCACTTGGATCGCTGATGGGATCGATCTGGACTCATTCGTGGAGCCTTCCAGTCCTCCTCCGGCTGAGTGAACAATCTTATGAAACTTGGATACGCTTTAAATTTGCCTTGGAATGCCGAGTGGTTTCTGTAACCGTTAAACTCCTTCGGGCTTGGTGCCCGAGTACTTTTGATTCGTTGCTTGGAACCTTTTAGTATTTATCTGAATTTGGTTTATCGCCGAATGTGCTTGTGTTTGCCTTCGGGTGAATTTGCTTGCTGCACCTCTTCGTCCTTGCGGATAGGGATGGAGCGGACGTTGTATTTGTGCCGCAGCTCCGAAGGAGAAGGTGGCAGTCGACCTGCACCTCGTCTTCCTTGCGGATAGGGATGGAGCGGACGTTGTATTTGTGCCGCAGCTCCGAAGGAGAAGGTGGCAGTCGACCTGCACCTTGTCGTCCTTGCGGATAGGGATGGAGCGGACGTTGTATTAGTGTCGCAGCTCCGAAGAATAAGGTTGCAGTCGACCTGCACCTCGTCGTCCTTGCGGATAGGGATGGAGCGGACGTTGTATTAGTGTCGCAGCTCTGAAGAATAAGGTTGCAGTCGACCTGCACCTCGTCTTCCTTGCGGATAGGGATGGAGCGGACGTTGTATTTGTGCCGCAGCTCCGAAGGAGAAGGTGGCAGTCGACCTGCACCTCGTCGTCCTTGCGGATAGGGATGGGTCTCAAACTTAGGCGAGTATTGGACTGCAGCTAAGCCCCCGAGTGGGAGGATTGCTCTCCACTCGGTAGGATTTTTCCAAACTTAGGCGAGTGCTGGACTGCCGTTAAGCCTCTCAGTGAGAGAACTTAGGCGAGTGCTCGACTGCAGCTAAGCCCTCGAGTGGGAGGACTGCACTCTGCTCAGTAGGATTTTTTCAAACTTAGGCGAGTGCTGGACTTCCGTTAAGCCTCTCAGTGAGAGAACTTAGGCGAGTGCTCGACTGTAGCTAAGCCCCCGAGTGGGAGGACTGCTCTCCACTTGGTAGGATTTTTTCAAACTTAGGCGAGTGCTGGACTGCCGTTAAGCCTCTTAGTGAGAGAACTTAGGCGAGTGCTCGACTGCAGCTAAGCCCCCGAGTGGGAGGACTGCTCTCCACTCGGTGGGATTTTTTCAAACTTAGGCGGAACGGATTCGCGACTAAGCCCACCCACTGGGGGATTTCAGGAGTAAATAAGAACAACACAATCGAATGAGAGAACCATAAGCTCTTGTCTTTGATAAACGAATTACAAAAGGTGTTGCTTATTACATTTTATTCGAATGAGTGTTGAAGTATAAAAGGGGCGGAGCAGCTCCGCGTTCCAAGCCCGTGGCTCGTCTTTCTGATGCTCGATACTGTAAAGATGGTATGCCCCGTTGTGGAGAACTTTGGTGACGATGAAGGGGCCTTCCCAAGTTGGAGCGAGCTTGTGTGGTTTCTGCTGATCCACTCAAAGAACCAAGTCTCCTTCTTGAAAGGCCCGACCCCTCACATTCCTGGCGTGGAATCAACGCAAATCTTGCTGATAAATGGTCGAGCGGATCAAGGCCATCTCTCTTTCCTCCTCTAAGAGATTGACTGAATCTTGCTGGGCCTGCTCTGCTTCTGCTTCGGAGAAGAGTTCAACTCGGGGTGCGTTGTGGAGCAAGTCACTTGGCAGGACAGCTTTGGCTCCATAAACTAAGAAGAAAGGAGTTCTTCCAGTCGACCGATTAGGAGTTGTCCTTAAACCCCACAGAACTGACGGAAGTTCATCAACCCAAGCACCTGCTGCGTGTTTGAGACCACGCATCAGTCGGGGCTTCAGTCCTTTGAGAATTAGGCCATTGGCTCTTTCTGCTTGTCCGTTCGACTGCGGGTGAGCAACAGAAGCATAGTCGACTCGAGTGCCCTGAGAGGCGCAGAAAATTCTGAACACATCGGAATTGAAGTTCGATCCGTTGTCCATAATGATGCTGTGTGGGACTCCATATTGGAATGTCAATTCTCTGATAAAACTGACAGCGGTGCTAGCGTCAAGGTTCTTCATAGGTTTGGCTTCGATCCATTTGGTAAACTTGTCGACTGCAACGAGCACGTGAGTGAATCCGCTTCTGCCGGTCCTCAGCGGTCCAACCATATGCAGTCCCCAAACAGCAAAGGGCCAGATGAGGGGGATGGTCTTCAGGGCTGACGCTGTCTTGTGAGACATATCGGAGTAAAATTGACAACCTTCACATTTGTCGGCTATATCTTTCGCCATCTCATTTGCTCGTGGCCAATAGAATCCAGCTCGGTATGCTTTAGCCACGATAGCCCGAGAGGATGCATGGTGACCACAGGTCCCCGAGTGGATGTCATTGAGGATCATTCGACCTTCTTCTGGTGTTATGCACTTCTGACCAACTCCAGTCACACTTTCTCTGAACAGCTGCCCTCTTATCATAGTAAAAGCTTTAGATCGGCGGACGATCTGTCGAGCTTCTTCTTCATCCTCTGGGAGCTCTTTCCTGAGGATGTACGCAATGTAGGGCACCGTCCAGTCGGGAGTGATGGCCAGAACCTCCATGATTAGGTCGACCACAGCTGGGACCTCGACTTCAGTCAGATCCGTGGCGCTCTTGGGTTGTGGGGGCTCTTCAATGAAAGGGTCTTCCTGAACTGTCGGTGTGTGAATATGCTCCAAGAACACATTGCTGGGAATGGCCTCTCTCTTGGAACCTATCTTTGCCAATTCATCGGCTGCTTGATTTTTCAATCGGGGGATGTGGTGGAGTTCTAACCCCTCGAACTTCCTCTCAAGCTTTCTCACCGCGTTGCAGTAACCAGTCATGGCTGGGCTTCTGACGTCCCACTCCTTCATCACTTGATTAACTACCAAATCTGAGTCGCCATAGACCATGAGGCGACGGACGCCGAGTGAGATGGCCATGCGCAACCCATACAGGAGTGCTTCATACTCTGCTTCATTGTTGGAGGAATCAAAGTGAATCTGGAGGACATATCTGAGCTTGTCTCCTCGGGGGGATACCAGAACTACTCCAGCACCAGAACCATTCAACATCTTGGATCCGTCAAAGAACATGGTCCCGTGCTCCGAGTGAACTTGAGTCGGCAGTTGCTGTTTGATCCACTCGGAAGAGGAAATCTGCTATTGCTTGGGACTTGATAGCTTTCTTTGCCGCAAACTTGATATCCAAGGGAAGGAGTTCAATTGCCCATTTTGCCACTCGACCAGTTGCATCCCTGTTGTGCAGAATCTCTGACAATGGAGCATCGCTGAGGACTGTAACAGAGTGATCTGAGAAGTAGTGTGCAACCTTCTTCGTGGTCATGTAAATTCCATAGACAAGCTTCTGATAGTGAGGATATCTCTGCTTTGATGGGGTCAGGACTTCAGAAATATAATAAACTGGGCGTTGAACTTTGTACGCTTTTCCTTCTTCTTCCCGCTCGACCGTAAGTACTGTACTGATGACTTCTCCAGTGGCTGCTATATAAAGCAAAAGAGGCTCTTTGCTGATTGGAGCAGCAAGCACCGGCTGGGTGGAAAGCAGGGCTTTTAGCTCTGCAAATGTTGTATCAGCTTCTGGAGTCTACTCGAACGCATCTGATTTCTTCATCAGTCGGTAAAGAGGCAGGGCCTTTTCACCAAGGCGAGAAATGAATCGACTTAGGGCGGCCAAGCAACCAGTAAGCTTCTGGACATCATGCACACGCACAGGGCGTTTCATCCGAAGTATAGCGCCTACTTTCTCTGGGTTAGCATCGATTCCTCGTTCGGAAACAAGAAAACCGAGTAACTTTCCGCCTGGAACTCCAAACGTGCACTTTGATGGATTGAGCTTGATATCATACCTTCTGAGGTTGGCAAAGGTTTCGGCGAGGTCGGTCAGCAGGTCAGAACCTTTACGTGACTTGACCACAATGTCATCCATGTATGCTTCGACATTCCGACTGATCTTAGTGAGCAGGCACTTCTGAATCATTCGCATAAATGTGGCTCCGGCGTTCTTCAAGCCGAATGGCATTGTGACATAACGCAAGCACCCAAACGGGGTGATAAAAGTTGTCTTTATTTCATCAGGTCCATACAGACGGATCTGGTGGTACCCGGAGTAGGCATCCAAAAAGGACAAATGCTCGCACCCAGCAGTCGAGTCGACTATCTGATCGATGCGAGGGAGAGGGAAGTGATCTTTCGGGCAGGCCCAGTTGATATGCTTGAAATCGATGCACATGCAGAGTGAGTCATCTTTCTTTGGGACCATTACAACATTGGCTAACCACTCGGAGTGGTAAATCTCTCGGATAAACTCAGCTGCCAAAAGCCGAGCCACCTCTTCGCCCATTGCTTTTCTTTTCTGGACGGCGGACCGTCGAAGATGCTCTTTGACTGGTTTCACTTTCGGTTCGACTCGCAAACGATGCTCAGCCAGTCCCTTGGGAACACCTGGCATGTCAGAAGGCCTCCATGCAAAGATGTCCCAGTTCTCACGGAGGAACTGGATGAGCGATTCTTCCTATTTGGAGCCGAGTGTGGTCGAAATGTGGGTCGGAGCTGCATTGGGGTTCGTCGGGTGAATGTGAACAGACTTTGTCTCGCCAGATGACTAGAATGTTGAATCCTTGGCTGGCTTCTTGGCTCGCAACAAGTCACTTGGGTCTGCATTTTTCTGGTATTCTTGCAATTCTGCCACGGCCATCTGGGCATCGGCGATCTTTGAGCCCTTCTGGAAACACTCTTCCGCCTTTTTCCGATTACCAAAGATAGTGATCACCCCTCTGGGACCAGGCATCTTCAGTTTCAGGTACACGTAACAAGGTCGAGCCATGAACCGTGCATAAGTTGGCCTGCCCAGAATTGCATGATACGCACTCTGAAAATCCACGACTTCAAACGTCAACTTCTCTTTGCAGTAATTTTTGGCATCACCAAAAACCACGTCGAGTGCAATCTGACCGAGGGACGCAGCCTTCTTGCCTGGGATGACCCCATGGATACTCATGTGGCTTTCACTGAGTCTGGACATCGGAATTCCCATTCCTTTCAACGTTTCTGCGTACAGAATGTTCAGGCCACTGCCACCGTCCATCAGGACCTTTGTCAGTCGAGTGCCTTCGACCACCGGGTCGACCACCAGCGCTTGCCTCCCAGGGGTGGCGATGTGCGCTGGGTGATCAGACTGGTCGAACGTAATGGCAGTATGTGACCATTTCAAATAATTGGGTGTCGCTGGAGCAACCATGTTCACTTCTCTGTTGATGACTTTCAATCGACACTTGTTTTCAACATCAGCAAAAATCATCAGAGTGGAATTCACGTGAGGATAACCATCATCATCTTCCCCTTCACTCTCAGCCTTGTCTACCTCCTTCTCCTTTTCCTTGGGCTGTTTCTCTCGGAACTGCTGGATCAGGAGCCGACACTGTCGAGTGGTATGCTTCGGGTAAATGAAATTACCTTCTTCGTCTTTTTTGGTGTGGATATGGCACGGCAGATCCAACACGTCATTTCCATCTTGATCTTTTACTTTCTTGGGGTTCCACGGCCCTTTGGGCTTCCCCTTGAACTTTCCTTGAACCACAGCCAAGGTCTCACCCAGAGCAGCTGGTTCGGCCTTGCGTTTTTGTTTCTGACTGGAGTTTCCTCCTCCGGCTTCGTGGGCGACTGCCTTGTGCTTGCCGCTCCGCAGTCGCTCCTCCTCTTCACCATTAGTATACTTGGTGGTGATTACCATCATCCGAGTCAAAGTCATGTTCCCTGTCCGACCGAATTTTAGATTCAACTCTCGGTACCTGACGCCTTCCTTAAAAGCACAAATTGCCTGATGATCAGACACATCTTCCACCGTGTGGTGCAGGGTGATCCACCTCTGGATATAATCTCTCAAAGTTTCATTCGGTTTCTGGATGCAACACTGTAATTCTGTCAAACCTGCTGGCCGCTTGCAAGTACCCTCAAACGTTCTGACAAACACTCGGGCGAGATCTTCCCAAGTATAGATACTGCCAGGCGCCAACTGATTCAGCCACGCCCTAGCCGAGCCCTCCAACATCAGAGGAAGGTGTTTCATGGCCACCTCATCATTGCCGCCACCAATCTGGACAGCCACTCGGTAGTCTTCGAGCCAGGTGTCAGGCTTGGACTCTCCAGTAAACTTACTGACTCCAATCGCCAACCTAAAGTTGGGGGGAATCACTGCAGCTCTGATAGCTCTGCTGAAGCACTCTGGGCCAGAGACATGCACCCTGTCGCTGGTTTGCGGGCCTCTGTCATGGCCATCTCGGTGAGCTCTGTTTCTGTCGACCAAGCCTTGTACGAGAATAGATCTCGCATCAAAGCCTGGCTCCCTGGGGTCGACTGGAATACCTCTTCCGACGCTGTTAGGGCACCTGTCTTCATGTGGTTGCGGCACGTACGACCCACTCCTTGGAGGAGGCGTGGGCACTCGATGGCGACCATCGCGATCGGCTCGACGATCATACTGCTCCTGGTTTCTGTACTGATCACGCCGCTCTCCACGTCCCTCACGCCTCGGGGGCGATCTTGGGCTATGGGCCGACTGGACCGTATCTGCGACCGCAGATCTGCTATGGATCCATCCCGCGACTGAGACATAGCTGTATTCTGCTCTCCTGCTGCCCAGAGCAAGGCCCTGATCTGTGCCAGACCTCGGCCAGCTTCTGACTGGGAAGGTTGAATCGACTCTGCTATCCGGGCCGCAGCTGCTAGGTTTTGGATCGGCGTTCGGTATACCTGGGCCGGAGGTGGAAAAAGTTGGCATCGGCTGGACTCAGGAGCATGTTGACGAGCGCGATCATCGAGTGCGCGTTGTAGGTTCTCCAGCCGAGTGCGCTCAGCCAGATTGGCCAAGCGAGCCTGTTCCAAGGCCTGGGCCTCGGGCGTTTCTCCAACGATAGGAGTATGCAGGGCATCCATGTTTCGGCGACGAAGTTCTTCTCTCTGCTGCGAGGAGAGAGGCTCGGGGCGGTACTCCTTGTGAACGAGCGACGGATCACCGTTCCCATCACCTCCGTCTTCACGATCGAAGCTAGGAGGACCGCGTGGTCCATTGACCATCAGGACTTCCGCTGCCGAGTCATTGCTACCGCACTCGGATGCAGTCTCTACGGAGCCAGTCGACAGATCGAACAGGCCGTAGAGAGACTTGTCGGGCTCGAGCGCCGCGACTTGAGGGGTGGCCGACTGGCGGGTAGGTATGAGGAGGCAAGATCCTAGCTATGGAGTAGTTGTACGCACGAGTTTTATGAGCTCAGGCCCTTCTCGGAGGAAGTAACAACCCAACGTCTCGGTGCCCTGAGGCGGTCAACTGTATTATACGTGTGTGTGTGTGTGTGTTTACAAAAAGTGCGAACCCTTGTCCCAAAGGAGGGAGGTGGCTTATATAGAGTGCGCCAGGACCCCAGCTCCCCTCCGTTACACAGAGTTCAATGCTCATAAAGGAAAGGCGTTACAGGTAATGTCTATAATAAATCTCATAAATGCTCATAATTCTATGGTTTAAGTCTTAACCGTTGCAGAGTGGAGGGTTCCTCATCTTCTGGTGGTCGAGTGTCTTCAAGGTGGTCGAGTGAGCGCATCTCCACGGTTGAGTGGATGATGATTTCTCTTCGACTGCTTCTGATTCTTTGTAAAGATGTCCTTGGGGAGGGTATGCTGGACAGGTCCATGACCCTACCCTAGGTACATAGCTTCATCAGCCACCTCTGGAACTTCCACCCACCAGTACAGAGACGAGGAAATGGAAGATGCGGTTACCTCTAACCCAGGTACAATTCTCGTGATCTTGTTCTTGATTATTTGGTCGATTAAATTCTGGTGATTCACTTGGGGTCGACTGATTCCTTTGTAGCCCCACTCAATGTTATCGAGCTTCTGGATGACGATGAAGACGTGATATCGAGGCCCAGAAGGAGCAAGAAAGCAGCAGCTGGCAAGATATCTCAGTCGGAACTGGCGACAGAACCAACAGTCCAACAACCCGAAGATGCAGGTAGAGCCTCTGTAACTTTTGTTGTCCCAGTGTCGAGTGAACGCCCCGCACCGTCGACTGTACCAGTGTTTTCTTCAGTCATCCAACCTCATGCCTCGGAGCTCCACGCTGCTGCATTTGGACCGTCTGTCCCCTTCTTCACCACCTATCATGTTCCGGAAAACCAGTCGGACGCCACTGCGGAGGCTATCCGTCAGGCTGGCGTAATGATGGAGCGGATGAAGGCGGTGCACGACAATAGCCAGGCTGCTTACGACGCCAGCGCAGCTCTTCGAGCCAATGTCCAGGTAAGTTGACTTCCGACTGAACTTGTTCTATTAGGATATGCTACATGAATATTATCCTTCGTACAATCTCTTATTATCTGCTTCGAATCTGTACACCCACTGGGTGTTCTGTTGTCTTTAGTATTTGCACTCTTCCACTCGGTCTGGTCGAATGGGATCTGAACCAGTGGGGGCACGCTAAGTGCAACCACTGGGTGTAGTCCCCAAGACCGCAGTCGACTGCAGGCAGTCGGCTAGGGTCTGAGCGCTTCTTTCTCTTTCCTTTCTTCCACTCGATCTGGGCGGAACATGCCGAGTGGGATCTGAACCAGTGGGGGCATGCCAAGTGCACCCACTGGGTGTAGTCCCCGAGACCGCGGATGGCTGCTGGCAGTCGGCCGAGGTCTGAGCACTTCTTCTTCTTTTTTTTACTCGACTTGGGCGGACCGGCCGAGTGGAATCTGAACCAGTGGGGGCACAGCAAGTGCACCCACTGGGTGTAGTCCCCGAGACCATAGTCGACTGCTGGTAGTCGGTTGGGGTCTGAGTAAACTTTGAAGTTTTATTCACTCGGAAGTAAATAATCTTTGATCTTGTCGATTGATATGTCTTTTACTCTCTGCAGAAATCTTGTACTGTCATTTCCAAGTTCGCCGAATTTGAGGAGAAGCAGAGGCAAGTCAACCTTGACCTGGAGCTGGCCCAACAAAACTTGAAGAAGGCTCAAGATGAAGTTGCCGGTATGGAAGGTAACTGCCTGTCGACTGCTCATGTCGATCGTCCTTTAAATTATCCCTTTGATCTTTTGTTTGATCTAAATGCTTATTTTGCAGAGAAAATGAGGTTGGCTCTGGAGAAGAAGGACTTGGACCTTGCAGCTGCGCAGAAGGAGGCTCAAGAGAAGACTACCCTTGCTGACAAGAAGCTGGCCGGCGCACTAGAAGAGGAAGCAAGCAAGCTGAAGTCCTCTCTCACTGAATCCAACCGAGAGGCAACTTGCCTGAAGAAGGATAAGGCGGCTCTGAACGAGAAGCTGGAAGCCATAGCTCGTAAGAGAAATGACTTGGAAGCTTATCTGGAAACCCTCGTCAAGAAGCTCTTTCTTATGCTCGAAGGTACCCCTTTTAATTAGACTGCTTTACTGTTTGCAAGTTAGTCCTGTCTAGTCGACTCACTAACTCCTTGACTGCAGAATTCTGCCAAAACTTTAAAGAGGAGACTGGACGGATCGAGACGGGTTTGGACCTTATCCTTTCTTCAGTCGGTGACGAGGCTGCCATGAATGTGCTTCGACTGCAATCCCGCGTCGCCAGTGTTACAAGTTATCTTGCTTGTCTGAAGGTGGCAGTTTCACGCATCGACTCATCGCTCCGGCCAAGGGCAACGCTTAAAAATGATCTCGAGTCTCTGATGGCTCGACTCAACGAGGTCCTCAGTCGAGTCCAGGAATGGAAGAAGTCCTCTGCCCAATGCGGTGCTGACATGGCTCTGTTGCTGGTAAGAGTCCACTTCAAGGAAGCCCGCGAAGATAAGCTGGCGGCGATCAAGGTCGCCAACACCAAAAGGCGTGACTTACAGTCCTTTGATAACCCACAAGTATAGGGGATCACAACAGTTTTCAATAAGTAAGAGTGTCGAACCCAACGAGGAGCTAAAGGTAGAACAAATATTCCCTCAAGTTCTATCGACCACCGATACAACTCTGCGCACGCTTGATGTTTGCTTTACCTAGAACAAGTATGAAACTAGGAATACTTTGTAGGTGTTGTTGGATAGGTTTGCAAGATAATAAAGAGTGCGTAAATAAAAGCTAAGGGCTGTTGTAAGTAAAGAAGCAATAAAGTAAATATAGCGAGATTGGAAAAGTGGTGGTAGGAGTTGCGAAATTGCCCCTAAGCAATTGACTACTTTACTAGACCGATAGCAAGTATTATGTGGGAGAGGCCACTGCTAGCATGTCATCCCTGACTTGGAATTCTATGCACTTATGATTGGAACTATTAGCAAGCATCCGCAACTACTAATGTTCATTAAGGTAAAACCCAACCATAGCATTAAGATATATTGGTCCCCCTTCAATCCCGTATGCATCAATTTCTATGCTAGATGAAGCTTCTGTCACCCTTGCCCTGCAATACATAGTCCTATCAACATACAGCTAACCCTAGGGTGTGATCCATGCGCCCGATCATATGATGGGCACCAAAGGATAGCAACATAACCACAAGCTAATTAAATCAATCATAGCAATTCATCAACCACCGGTAGGACAACGAAAATCTACTCAGACATCTTAGGATGGCAACACATCATTGGATAATAATATGAAGCATAAAGCACCATGTTCAAGTAGAGGGTACAGCGGGTTGAGGGAGAGTGGACCTCTGTAGATAGAGGGGGGAAGGTGATGGAGATGTTGGTGAAGATGGCGGAGGTGTTGGTGTAGATCGCGGTGATGATGATGATGGCCGCGGCAGCATTCCGGCGCCACCGGAAGAGAAGGGGAGAGGGGGCCCCTTCGTCTTCTTCTTCCTTGACCTCCTCCCTAGATGGGAGAAGGGTTTCCCCTCTGGTCCTTGGCCTCCATGGCATGGGAGAGGCGAGAGCCCCTCCGAGATTGGATCTGTCTCTCTCTGTTTATGCGTTCTATTCTGCTGCCCTTTCACTGTTTCGGGTATATATGGAGATCCGTAACTCCGATTGGATCAAAACCTTCGCTGTGATTTTTTTCTTCCAAAAATTAGCTTTCTTGCGGCCGAAGAAGGGCATCAACCGCCTTACGGGTGGCCCACGAGGGTCAGGGGCGCGCCCAGGGGGGCAGGCGTGCCCCGCTACCTTGTGTCCACCTCGGGCACCGTCTCGCGTGGATTTTTCTTCTGGAATTTTCCAAATATTCCAAAAATAAGCTCCGTCCATTTTTATCCCGTTTGGATTCCATTTGATATGGATATCCTGCAAAACATAAAACATGCAACAGAGAGGAACTAGCCCTGGGCACTAGATCAATATGTTAGTCCCAAAAATAGTATATAAAGTTGCCAAAAGTATATGAAGGTTGTAGAATATTGGCATGGAACAATCAAAAATTATAGATACGACGGAGACGTATCAGCATCCCCAAGCTTAATTCCTGCTCGTCCTCGAGTAGGTAAATGATAAAAAAGATAATTTTTGATGTGTAATGCTACCTAGCATAATCTTGATCACATATCTAATCATGGCATGAATATTAAGAGACGAGTGATTCAAAGCAGTAGTCTATCATTTGATATAAAAACAATAATACTTCAATCCCACTAATAAAGCAATCATGTCTTTTCAAAATAACAAGGCCAAAGAAAGTTATCCCTACAAAATCATATAGTCTGGCTATGCTCCATCTTCACCACACAAAATATTCACATCATGCACAACCCCGATGACAAGCCGAGCAATTGGTTCATACTTTTTAACGTGCTTCAGCATTTTCAACCCTCACGCAATACATGAGCGTGAGCCATGGATATAGCACTATAGGTGGAATAGAATGGTGATTGTGGAGAAGAAAAAAAGGAGAAGATAGTCTCACATCAACTAGGCGTATCAACGGGCTATGGAGATGCCCATCAATAGATATCAATGTGAGTGAGTAGGGATTGCCATGCAACGGATGCACTAGAGCTATAAGTATATGAAAGCTCAAACTGAAACTAAGTGGGTGTGCATCCAACTTGCTTGCTCATGAAGACCTAGGGCATTTGAGTAAGCCCATCGTTGGAATATACAAGCCAAGTTTTATAATGAAAATTCCCACTAGTATATGAAAGTGATAACTCAAGAGACTCTCTATATGAAGAACATGGTGCTACTTTGAAGCACAAGTGTAGTAAAAGGATAGTAACATTGTCCCTTCTCTCTTTTTCTCTCATTTTTTATATTTTTTTTAATATATTTTTTCGTGGGCTTCTTTGGCCTCTTTTTTTTATTTGGGCTTCTTTGGCCTCTTTTATTTATTTTTAAAGTCCGGAGTCTCATCCCGACTTGTGGGGGAATCATAGTCTCCATCATCCTTTCCTCACTGGGGCAATGCTCTAATAATGATGATCATCACACTTCTATTTACTTACAACTCAATATTACAACTCGATACTAGAACAAAGATATGACTCTATATGAATGCCTCCGGCGGTGTACCGGGATGTGCAATGATCTAGCGTAGCAATGACATCAGAAAACGGACAAGCCATGAAAACATCATGCTAGCTATCTTACGATCATCCAAAGCAATATGACAATGAATGCTCAAGTCATGTATATGATGATGATGGAAGTTGCATGGCAATATATCTCAGAATGGCTATGGAAATGCCATGATAGGTAGGTATGGTGGATGTTTTGAGGAAGGTATATGGTGGGTTTATGGTACCCGCGAAAGTTGCGCGATACTAGAGAGGCTAGCAATGATGGAAGGGTGAGAGTGCGTATAGTCCATGGACTCAACATTAGTCATAAAGAACTCACATACTTATTGCAAAATTTTATTAGCCCTCGAAGCAAAGTACTACTACGCATGCCCCTGGGGGGATAGATTGGTAGGAAAAGACCATCGCTCATCCCCGACTTCCACTCATAAGGAAGACAATCAATAAATACCTCATGCTCCGACTTCGTTACATAACGGTTCACCATACGTGCATGCTACGGGAATCACAAACCTCAACACAAGTATTTCTACTAATCCACAACTACCCACTAGCATGACTCTAATATCACCATCTTTATATCGCAAAACTATTGCAAGGAATCAAACATATCATATTTAGTGATCTACAAGTTTTATGTAGGATTTTATGACTAATGATGTGAATGACCAGTTCCTATCAGCTCTCTAAATAGATATAAGTGAAGCAAGAGAGTTTAATTCTTTCTACAAAAGGTATGCCCACACTCTAACAAATATAAGTGAAGCAAAAGAGCATTCTACAAATGGCGTTTTTCTATGTAAAGAGAAACAGGCAATCCAAACTTCAAATGATATAAGCGAAGCACATGAATTCTATAAAGCCATACTCAAAAGATATAAGTGAAGTGCATAGAGCATTCTACAAATCAACCAAGGACTATCTCATACCAGCATGGTGCACAAAATAAAAATGAAAACTAAATGCAAAAGACGCTCCAAGATTTACACATATCACATGAACGAAACGAATCCGAAAACATACCGATACTTGTTCAAGAAAGAGGGGATGCCTTCCGGGGCATCCCCAAGCTTAGACGCTTGAGTCTCCTTGAATATTTACTTGGGGTGCCTCGGGCATCCCCAAGCTTGAGCTCTTGCCTCTCTTCCTTCTTCTCACATCGAGACCTTCTCGATCATCGAACACTTCATCCACACAAAACTTCAACAGAAAACTCGGTAAGATCCGTTAGTATAATAAAGCAAATCACTACTCTAAGTACTGTTACAAACCAATTCATATTTTGTTTTTGCATTGTTTCTACTGTAATATAAATTTTTCGTGGCTTAATCCACTGATATAATTCGATAGTTTCATCAAAACAAGCAAACTATGCATCAAAAACAGAATTTGTCTAAAACAGAACAGTCTGTAATAATCTGAACATTAACCATACTTCTGATACTTGAAAAATTCTACAAAAATTAGGAAACATAAACAATTTGTATAGGAAGACAGTGCAAAAAGAATCAGAACCATTTGACGTTCCAGCTGAAAATGTAAAATCGTGCACTACAGCCAAAGTTTATGTCCTGCACCATACAAACCATCAAGCAAATGTAAACATCCTAAAGGCAAACCTTGGCACATTATTTTTATTTCTGATCTTTATAAAAGCACACAACAGCAATAAATGACTCTCTAAAACTTCTGGGTTGTCTCCCTGGCAGCACTTTCTTTAAAGCCATTAAGCTAGGCATATAGTGCTCAAGTAATGAATCCTCCCGGATCCCAAGGTATATCAAAGCCAATTTTAATTAACAATGATTTGTAATTTAGTAGTGAGCACAAAGTAACATATATCATACAACAACAAAGTCTAACTCTCTTCCTATGCATCAGCATGTCATAAAAGAACAATTCATGCACACATAGTAAAGGTCAATGCATAGTATAAACAGTCTCTTGCAATTTTATCGTATTGGAAACATAGAGAGGTGGAGATATAGTTCCTCTCTGATAATAATTGCAAGTAGGAGCAGCAAGCACATGCATATTATATTCATCAAAATCATCATGTGCAACGGTAAAAGGCAACCCATCAATATAATCCTTAATAAGCGCAAACTTCTCCGATATAGTGTAGTCAGGAGAATTCAAAAAGATAATAGAATTATCATGCGTGGGTGCAATAGCAACAATTTCATGTTTAACATAAGGAACTATAGCAAGTTCATCTCCATAAGCATAATTCATATTGGCATCTTGGCCACAAGCATAGCAAGCATCATCAAAAAGGGATATTTCAAAAGAATCAACGGGATCATAGCAATTATCATAGCATTCATCCTTCGGTAAGCACGAAGGGAAATTAAGCAATGTATGAGTTGAAGAGTTACTCTCATTAGAAGGTGGACATGGGTAGCTAATCCTCTCTTCCTCCTTTTGTTCTTCGCTCTCCTCATCATCTTTTTCATCCAATGAGCTCACATTTTCATCAATTTCTTCTTCCATAGACTAATGCAAAATATTAGTCTCTTCTTGGAAAGCAGAGTAATCCTCAATATATGGTTCAACATAGGAATTAGAAGCATAATTATCATAGCAATATTTAAGTATGGCAAAATTTTCAGATTTGTAAAGAGTAGCATCATACTTTTCAATCAAAGAAGCAATTTCATAAGCACCCTTAAAAGCAACAAATTCTTCAATTTGTTGAACATCATAGTAATTATAAACACCCTTAGCATATGAAGATACGATTCCATTATCACTAAACTCACATTGATAGGGAAGGTGTTTCTTCGGGTTTTTAGAACAACAAGTAAAATCATATATTTCACATAAATTCCAAGCATAGCATTGCAAACGATGAATTAGACCCAGTAAAATTTTCCCTTTTACAGATATTCGGTGTCGCACATAACAAGCATGCTCATCTAAAGATTTGCCCTCAACTAAGCTAGTTGGGGTTTCAGCACAAGCACATAGGGATCGAAGATGATCCAAGTAATAAGCTTCGGAAGTGTGATAGATTTTGAGTGGTTCTTCAACCATTGGTTTAGCAGGTACAACTAATTTTTTTGGTATTTTGCATTTCCTACCCATAACTAAAGATAGAAAACAACTAAGAACAGCAAATAAAAATTACTTAGTGATAAAGCAAACAAGCACACACGAGAATATTCACCCGACACTATTGCTCCCTAGCAACGGCATCAGAAAAACGTCTTGATAACCCACAAGTATAGGGGATCGCAACAATTTTCGATAAGTAAGAGTGTCGAACCCAACGAGGAGCTAAAGGTAGAACAAATATTCCCTCAAGTTCTATCGACCACCGATACAACTCTACGCACGCTTGATGTTCGCTTTACCTAGAACAAGTATGAAACTAGAAATACTTTGTAGGCGTTGTTGGATAGGTTTGCAAGATAATAAAGAGTGCATACATAAAAGCTAAGGGCTGTTGTAAGTAAAGAAGCAATAAAGTAAATATAGCGAGTGTGGAAAAGTGGTGGTAGGAGTTGCGAAATTGCCCCTAAGCAATTGACTACTTTACTAGACCGATAGCAAGTATTATGTGGGAGAGGCCACTGCTAGCATGTCATCCCTGACTTGGAATTCTATGCACTTATGATTGGAACTATTAGCAAGCATGCGCAACTACTAATGTTCATTAAGGTAAAACCCAACCATAGCATTAAGATATATTAGTCCCCCATCAATCCCGTATGCATCAATTTCTATGCTAGGCTGAAGCTTCTATCACCCTTGCCCTCCAATACATAGTCCTATCAACATACAGCTAACCCTAGGGTGTGATCCACGCGCGCGATCATATGATGGGCACCAAAGGACAGCAGCATAACCACAAGAAAATTAAATCAATCATAGCAATTCATCAACCACCGATAGGACAATGAAAATCTACTCAGACATCGTAGGATGGCAACACATCATTGGATAATAATATGAAGCATAAAGCACCATGTTCAAGTAGAGGGTACAGCGGGTTGCGGGAGAGTGGACCGCTGTAGATAGAGGGGGGAAGGTGATGGAGATGTTGGTGAAGATGGCGGAGGTGTTGGTGTAGATCACGGTGATGATGATGATGACCACGGCAGCGTTCCGGCGCCACCGGTAGAGAAGGGGAGAGGGGTGCCCCTTCGTCTTCTTCTTCCTTGACCTCCTCCCTAGATGGGAGAAGGGTTTCCCCTCTGTTCCTTGGCCTCCATGGCATGGAAGGGGCGAGAGCCCCTCTGAGATTGGATCTGTCTCTCTGTCTCTCTCTGTTTCTGCGTTCTGTTCTGCTGCCCTGTCACCGTTTCGGGTATATATGGAGATCCGTAACTCCGATTGGATCGAAACCTTCGCCATGATTTTTTTCTTCCGAAAATTAGCTTTCTTGCGGCCGAAGAAGGGCATCAACCGCCTTACGGGTGGCCCACGTGGGTCAGGGGCGCACCCTGGGGGGCAGGCGCGCCCCCTGCCTCGTGGCCACCTCGGGCACCGTCTCGCGTGGATTTTTCTTCCGGAATTTTCCAAATATTCCAAAAATAAGCTCCGTTCATTTTTATCCCGTTTGGATTCTGTTTGATATGGATATTCTGCGAAACATAAAACATGCAACAGACAGGAACTGGCACTTGGCACTGGATCAATATGTTAGTCCCAAAAATAGTATAAAAAGTTGCCAAAAGTATATGAAGGTTGTAGAATATTGGCATGGAACAATCAAAAATTATAGATACGACGGAGACGTATCATCCTTCATGGAGACTTCCATCGCTGCTGCCACTCGGATCACTGATGGAATTGACTTGGATGAATTCGTCGAGCCTGCAAGCCCTCCTCTTGCCGAATGAACAAACTTGATATTTAAACTTGCCTTAAATTTGCCTCGGAATGCCGAGTGGTTTCTGTAACCGTTAAACTCCTTCGGGCCTGATGCCTGAGTACTTTTATCTTTGTTTTATCTTGGTTTATCTTCTGCATATGCTTGCGTTCGTCTTTGAGTAGAACCTGTTCTTCACTCAGAATATCTTTCGAGATGCAACTCTGAAGGAGATATCCCAGTCGACCTGCACCTCGCTGTCCTTGCGAATAAGGATGGAGCGCACATTGTATTTGTGGCGCAGCTCCGAGGAGAGGGTTGCAGTCGACCTGCACCTCGTCATCCTTGCAGATAGGGATGGAGCGGAAATTGTACTTGTAGCATGGCTCCGTGAGAGGATTGCAGTCGACCTCCTCCTTGTCATCCTTGCGAATAGGGATGGAGCGGACATTGTTCTTGTAGCGCAGCTTCGTGAGAGGATTGCAGTCGACCTGCACCTCGTCATCCTTGCGGATAAGGGTGGTTTTTCGACTTAGGCGAGCACGGGGCTGCAACTAAGCTCCCAAGTGCGAGGTTTGCTCATCACTCGATAGGATTTTTGGGACTTAGGCGAGCATGGGGCTGCAGCTAAGCTTCCGAGTGAGAGGCTTGCTCATCACTCGGTAGGAGTTTTGAAACTTAGGCGAGCACGGGGCTGCAGCTAAGCCTCCGAGTATGAGGTTTGCTCATCCCACGGTAGGATTTTTAAAACTTAGGCGAGTACTAGACTGCAGCTAAGCCCCCAAGTGTGAGGTTTGCTCATCACTCGGTAGGATTTTTGAAACTTAGGCGGGTACTAGACTGCAGCTAAGCCCCCGAGTGTGAGGTTTTCTCATCACTCGGTAGGATTTTTGAAACTTAGGCAAGTACTAGACTGCAGCTAAGCCCCCGAGTGTGAGGTTTGCTCATCACTCGGTAGGATTTTTGAAACTTAGGCAAGTACTAGACTGCAGCTAAGCCCCCGAGTGTGAGGTTTGCTCATCACTCGGTAGGATTTTTGAAACTTAGGCGAGTACTAGACTGCAGATAAGCCCCCGAGTGTGAGGTTTGCTCATCACTCGGTAGGATTTTTGAAACTTAGGTGAGTACTGGACTGCAGCTAAGCCCCCGAGTGTGAGGTTTGCTCATCACTCAATAGGATTTTTTCAACTTAGGCGAGTACTGGACTGCAGCTAAGCCTTCGAGTGAGAGGTTTGCTCATCACTCGGTACGATTTTTTCAACTTAGGCGAGTACTGGATTGCGGCTAAGCCTCCGAGTGAGAGGCTTGCTCACCACTCGGTAGGATTTTTTCAACTTAGGCGAGTACTGGACTGCAGCTAAGCCCCCGAGTGAGAGGCTTACTCATCACTCGGTAGGATTTTTTCAACTTAGGCGAGTACTGGACTACAGCTAAGCCCCCGAGTGAGAGGCCTGCTCATCACTCAGTAGGATTTTTTTCATCTTAGCGAAACGGATTCGTAGCTAAGCCTCCGAGTGAGAGGCTTGCTCATCACTCGGTAGGATTTTTTTTCAACTTAGGCGAAACGGATTCGCAGCTGAGCCACCCACTGGGGGATTTCAGAAGCAGACGCATCGACAATCTTTTTAGAAGACTGTAAAACTCTTGTCTTTGATAAACAAAATACAAAGGTGTTTTTTATTACATCTCAGCAGACTGAGTGTTTAAGTATAAAAGGGGCGGAGTAGCTCCGCATTCCAGGCGCGCGGCTCGTCTTGCTTGTGCTCGATGTCGTAAAGGTGGTACGCTCCATTGTGGAGCACTCTGGTGACCACGAAGGGACCTTCCCAAGAGGGATCAAGCTTATGTGGTTTCTTCTGATCCACTCGGAAAACTAAGTCTCCCTCTTGAAATGCTCGACCCCTGACGTTTCTGGCATGGAATCGACGCAGGTCTTGCTGATAGATGGTTGATTGGATCAAGGCCATCTCTCTTTCTTCTTCAAGGAGGTCAACTGCATCCTATCATGCTTGTTCTGCTTCTTCCTCTATGAAAAGCTCGACTCGGGGTGCATTGTGGAGCAAGTCACTCGGAAGTACAGCTTCGGCTCCATAAACCAAGAAAAATGGGGTTCTGCCAGTCGACTGATTGGGAGTTGTCCTCAATCCCCATAATACTGATGGAAGTTCATCGACCCAGGCTCCTGCTGCGTGTTTGAGGTCACGCATCAGTCGGGGTTTCAGTCCTTTGAGAATCAATCCATTTGCTCTTTCAGCCTGTCCATTCGACTGGGGGTGGGCGACCGAGGCATAGTCGACTCGAGTACCTTGTGAAGCACAAAAAGTCCTGAACTCATCAGAATCAAAGTTTGATCCATTGTCAGTGATGATGTTGTGTGGAACACCATATCTGAATGTTATCTCCCTGATGAAGCCGATAGCAGTAGTGGCATCAAGGTTCTTGATAGGCTTGGCTTCAATCCACTTGGTGAACTTGTCGACTGCTACAAGCACATGAGTGAATCCACTCCTGCCAGTCTTCAAAGGTCCAACCATATCCAACCCCCAAACAGCAAAAGGCCAGATGAGTGGAATGGTCTTCAGGGCAGACGCAGGCTTGTGAGACATGTTGGAGTAAAACAGACAACCTTCACATTTGTCGACTATTTCTTGTGCCATCTCATTTGCCCGAGGCCAGTAAAATCCCGCTCGGTATGCTTTGGCCACAATGGTCCGAGAGGACGCATGGTGACCACAGGTCCCCGAGTGGATATCATTGAGGATCACTCGACCTTCTTCAGGTGTTATGCATTTTTGGCAAACTCCAGTCACAGTGAAGGCCTTAGATCGACAGACGATCTGTCGAGCCTCTTCTTCATCTTCTGGGAGTTCCCTTCTAAGAATGTATGCGATATATGGTACTGTCCAATCGGGGGTGATGACCAAAACTTCCATGATCAAGTCGACCATGGCTGGAATCTCGATTTCAGTCAGATCGGTGGCACTCTTCGGCTATGGGGGCTCTTCGGTGAAGGGATCTTCTTGAACTGAAGGTGTATGAATATGCTCCAGGAACACATTACTGGGAATGGCTTCTCTCTTGGATCCTATCTTTGCCAGATCATCGGCTGCTTGATTTTTCAGTCGAGCGATGTGATGGAGCTCTAACCCCTCAAACCTCTTTTCCAACTTTCTTACTGCATTGCAATAACCAGTCATGGCTGGGCTTCTGACGTCCCACTCCTTCATCACCTGATTGACCACTAAATCTGAGTCGCCATAGACCATGAGGCGACGAACGCCGAGTGAAATGGCCATACGCAACCCATACAGAAGTGCCTCGTATTCAGCCTCATTGTTGGAGGAGTCAAAGTGAATCTGGAGAACATAACTGAGTTTGTCACCACGGGGGGAGACCAACACCACTCCAGCACCGGAACCATTCAGCATCTTGGACCCATCGAAGAACATGGTCCAATGCTCCGAGTGAATTTGGGCCGGAAGTTGTTGTTCGATCCACTCGGCGAGGAAATCAGCTATTGCTTGGGACTTAATAGCCTTCTTTGCTTCAAACTTGATATCCAGGGGAAGGAGTTCAATCGCCCACTTTGCCACTCGACCAGTTGCATCTCTGTTGTTCAAAATCTCCGATAGTGGAGCATCGCTGACGATTGTAACGGAATGATCAGAGAAATAGTGTGCAACCTTCTTTGTGGTCATGTAAATTCTATAAACAAGCTTCTGATAATGGGGATATCTTTGCTTTGATGGAGTCAGAACTTCAGAAACGTAATACACCGGGCACTCAACTTTATAAGTTTTTCCTTCTTCCCGCTTGACCGTGAGTACTGTACTGACAACTTGTCCAGTGGCTGCAATGTAAAGTAGTAAAGGCTCTTTGCTTATTGGTGCAGCAAGCACCGGCTGGGTGGAAAGCAGGGCTTTGAGCTCTACAAACGTTGCATCATCTTCGGGAGTCCACTCAAACTTATCAGACTTCTTCATCAGTCGGTAAAGAGGCAGTGCCTTTTCACCGAGACGAGAAATGAATCGACTCAAGGCGGCCAAACAACCAATAAGCTTTTGGACATCGTGCACACGCACAAGGCGTTTCATCCTAAGAATGCACCAACTTTCTCTGGGTTAGCGTCGATCCCTCGTTCGGAAACGAGGAAACCGAGTAACTTTCCACCAGGAACTCCAAATGTGCACTTTGATGGATTAAGCTTGATATCATACCTTCTGAGTCTGACAAAGGTTTCAGCAAGGTCAGCCAGCAGGTCGGAACCTTTACGTGACTTGAATACAATGTCATCCATGTATGCTTCCACATTCCGACTGATTTGAGTGAGTAGGCACTTCTGGATCATCCTCATGAATGTGGCTCCGGCGTTCTTCAGGCCGAATGGCATAGTGACATAACAGAAACCCCCGAATGGAGTAATGAAAGCCGTTTTTATCTCATCGGGTCCATACAGTCGGATCTGATGGTACCCAGAATAGGCGTCCAAGAAGGACAAACACTCACACCCCGCAATTGAGTCGACAATTTGGTCGATGCGGGGAAGAGGAAAATAATCTTTCGGGCAGGCCCGATTGATATGCTTGAAGTCAATGCACATGCGAAGTGAATCATCCTTCTTGGGTACCATGACAACATTGGTGAGCCACTCGGAGTGGTAAATCTCTCGGATGAACTCAACTGCCAGGAGCCGAGCCACTTCCTCGCTAATTGCTTTTCTCTTCTGGACGGCGGACCGTCGGAGATGTTCCTTGACTGGTTTTACTTTCAGGTCAACTCGCAAACGATGCTCAGCCAGTCCCCTGGGTACACCCGGCATGTCAGAAGGTTTCCATGCAAAGATTTCCCAGTTCTCACGGAGGAACTGGATGAGCACTTCTTCCTATTTGCTATCGAGTGTTGACGAGATATGGGTCGGAGCAGCATTGGGATCGGTCGGGTGGATATGAATCGGCTTCGTTTCCCCTGACGACTGAAATGCGGAGTCTGTGGCAGGCTTCTTGGCTCGCAGCAAATCACTCGGATTTGCATTTTTCTGGTACTCTTGCAGTTCCACTACAGCCATCTGTGCATCGGCAATTTTTTGAGCCCTTCTGGAAGCACTCTTCTGCCTTCTGCCGATTGCCAGTGACAGTGATTACTCCTCTGGGGCCAGGCATCTTCAATTTGAGATACACGTAACATGGTCGAGCCATAAAACGTTCATAAGCGGGTCTCCCCAGAATGGCATTGTAAGCACTCTTGAAATCCACTACCTCAAACGTCAACTTTTCCTTGCGGTAATTCTTGAAATCACCGAAAACCACATCAAGTGTGATCTGGCCGAGTGACTGAGCCTTCTTGCCGGTTATAACACCGTGGAAACTCATGTTGCTCTCACTAAGCTTGGACATCGGAATGCCCATTCCCTTCAAGGTTTCAGCATAAAGGATATTCAGGCCACTGCCACCATCCATCAGCACTTTAGTCAGTCGAGTGCCTTCGACTACTGGGTCGACCACCAGTGCTTGCCTCCCAAGGGTGGCTATATGCGCTGGGTGGTCCGATTGGTCGAATGTGATGGCAGTCTGGGACCACTTCAGATAACTGGGTGTTGCAGGAGCAACCATGTTTACTTCCCTGTTAATAACCTTCAACCGACTTTTGATTTCAATATCAGCAAAAATCATCAGTGTGGAATTGACATTGGGAAAACCATCATCATCTTCTTCCCTATCCTCACCTCCGTCCGACTCCTTTTCCTTGTCCTTCGGTTGTTTCTCTCGGAACTGCTGGATCAAGAAACGACACTGTCGAGTGGTGTGTTTAAGGTAAATGATGTTCCCCTCTTCATCTTTTTTGGTATGAATATGGCATGGTAAATCGAACACATCATTCCCATCTTTATCCTTAACTTTTTTGGGAGCCCAGGGCCCTTTGGGCTTTCCTTTGAACTTTCCTTGGGCAACAGCTAAAGCTTCACCAGGAGCAGCTGGTTCGGCCTTTCGCTTCTGTTTCCGACTGGAATTCCCTCCTCCAGTTTCTTGGGCGACTGTTTTGTGTTTGCCACTCCGGAGTCGGTCTTCCTCTTCACCATTGGCATATTTGGTGGCAATCTCCATCATCTGAGTCAGAGTCATATCTCATGTCTGACCGAATTTTAGATTCAACTCCCGATACTTAACGCCTTCCTTCGAGGCACAAATTGCTTGGTGATCTGACACATTCTCCACTCTATGGTGCAACGTGATCCATCTCTGGATATAGTCCCTCAAAGTTTCATTCTGCTTCTGGACACAACACTGCAATTCTGTCAACCCTGCCAGCCTTTTGCAAGTGCCTTCAAAGGTCCTAACAAATACTCAAGCAAGTTCCTCCCAACTATATATGATGCCAGGAGCCAACTGATTGAACCATGCTCTGGCAGAGCCTTCCAACATTAAGGGGAGGTGTTTCATGGCCACATCATCATTACCACCACCAATCTGCACAACCACTCGGTAATCCTCAAGCCAAGTGTTTGGTTTGGACTCGCCGGTGAACTTGCTAACTCCAGTCGCCAACCTGAAGTTGGGAGGAATCACTGCTGCTCTGATGGCTCTGCTGAAACACTCGGGTCCTAAAACGTGTACCCTGCTTCCAGTCGGATGATCTCTATCGTGGCCTTCTCTGTGAGCTCTGTTCCTATCAACCAGACCTTGAACAAGGATAGACCTGGCATCAAAACCTGGCTCTCTGGGGTTGATTGGAATTCTTCATTTGCCGCTGTGGGGGCGCCTGTCATCTTGCCGCCGAGCCACATATGACCCACTCCTCGGAGTAGGCGTGGGCACTCGACGACGGTCATCATGGTCGAGTCGATGATCATACTGCTCACGGTTCATGTACTGATCTTGCTAGTACCCACGTCCCTCACGCCGCGGAGGCGATCTCGGGCTATGGGCAGACTGGACAGTATCCACCACCACAGACCTGCCATGAATCCTATTCCGCGACTGAGATACTGTTGTATTCTGCTCCCCTGCTGCCCGGAGTAAAGCCCGGATCTGCATCAAACCTCGGCCAACTTCTGACTGGGAAGGTTGAATTGACTCTACTATTCAAGCTGCAGCTGTGAGATTCTGGATCGGAGTTCGGTATACCTGAGTCGGAGGTAGAAAAAGTTGTCGTCGACTGGACTCGGGAATCCGCTGCCGAGCACGCTCATCGAGTGCGCGCTGGAGGTTCTCCAGTCGAGTGTGCTCGGCCAAGTTGGCCAAGCGTGCCTCCTCCAAGGCCAAGGCCTCAGGGGTTTCTCCAACGATAGGAATGTGAAGTGCATCCATATTATGGCGGCGAAGATCTTCCCTACACTGCGAAGAGAGGGGTTCGGGGAGGTACTCCTCGTGAACTCGCGACGGATCACCACCGCCATCGCCACCGCCTTCACGGGTGAAGCCAGGAGGACTGCATGGTCCATTGACCATCAAGACTTCCGCCGCGGGGTCGCTGCTGTCGCATTCGGACGCAGTCTCGACGGAGCCAGTCGACAGATCGAACAGGCCGTAGAGAGTTTCATCGGGTTCGATCGCCGCGATTTGTGGGGTGGCCGATTGGCGGGCCACCGCGTGCCTCACCCACCGCTGAAGCTGCGACCGACCAGATCACTGGCGCCGGCGGACAACAGAGAGGGAGGTTGCCGTAGGAGTCGACCGATACGGAGTCGACGGTTGCCGAAGAAGGATGCCACGAACGCATGCGCGGAAGTGCGTCGCCCCGCGGACGGGGAGCGCCTCGATGTCGAGTGGAGCCTCGTGGAGCCAAGCGGAGTCGTCGGCGATGAAGACGAGCGCGCCGAGACGGATCTCGCGGCCTTCAGCCAATCCTCCGCCAGAAACCATGATGATGGGAATCGGAAGAATTGCAACTTCTCTAATAAACTGCTAAGACACCTGCCCCACGGTGGGCGCCAACTGTCGTGGATCTAAGACTAACAGTTGGATGGGGGGTAGGTATGAGGAGGCAAGATCCTAGCTATGGAGTAGTTGTACACACGATTTTTACGAGTTCAGGCCCTTCTCGGAAGAAGTAACAACCCTACGTCTCGGTGCCCTGAGGCGGTCGACTGGATTATATGTGTGTGTGAGTTTACAAAAGATGCGAACCCTTGTGCCAGTGGAGGGGGTGGCTTATATACAGTGCGCCAGGACCCCAGCCAGCCCACGTTACAAGGGGTTTAAGGTACATTAAGAGGGGGGCGTTACTGGTAATGCTAGTAATTAAATGACATAAATGCCTATTAAGTCTATGAAGTAAACGTCCGACCGTTGTCATGCAGAGTGACTTTAGGTCTTCTGTCTGTCGAGTGATAATTGTTGCGGTTGAGTGACCTTGAATCTTCCGACTGGAACGACTTGTAGTTGAGTGGATGATGACTCTTCTTTGAATGCTTCTGGTTTGAGGGTGACGTCCTAGGGGAGGGTGCCTAGGTCAGGCCTATGACCCTACCCTAGGTACATATCTTCATCAGCGGATAAGGCCTTTATTATGCAAAGCAAGTATGTGAAGAAAAGGTTCCTCTTACTAATCCGGATTTGGAGTTCTCCAGGGGCGTTTGCAGATCCGCCGCGCAGTGTTGCCGATGCTGCGGAATTCTTCCGAGCCGAAGAGGGGAGCTCAACGAAGAAGCTGTTCTGGCCGCAATACCTTATGCCAGAGCATCCAGTGCCCTTTAGCGATCAGCTGAAACAGCTAACCGAACTGCATAGGGTGGCCGAACTGGCCATGAAGGATTTGATAATCCGTCTATGGCCTGCCGAAGCCATACCCATCAGCTACTTCGGGCTCGTGAAGTGGCTGGTCAATGCCTGCCCTCGTCTTGATGCCATCAAGCGGTCGGTCTGCATTGAAGGTGCGCGGATGGCCTTCGCCCGTGTCAAGGTGTAGTGGGCGAACATGGACGTCGTCAAGCTCGCGACCGAGGGACCGCCCGCGGGAAAGGAGCACCGCACGCTCGAGTGGTATTTTGATGATGTCCTGAATGAATTCGCTCATGTTATCCCTTCCTGTATTATGAAACAGAGCCATTATGTAATATAATGTTTCTTGTTTGAAAATTTTACCTCATGTGCGGCCGTTTTGTTAAATCTGAGAGTTGGCCAGTCGTCGGCTTCAGCCCCCACGTAGGTAGTACGGGGGGTGTTCGGGATGGAATCTAAACACTCTTGATCCAAGAATTTGGTCCTTGAAGGAGGTGTTTAGCGCAACGAACTAGGCAATCGGACTATGTGGCTTTATCACTCTCACTTAGCCATAGGAGTTTGACAATAGAAATGTAGGCGCATCCCCTAGTTAGTATTTAATTCATACTAGGGGGTTGTAGACACCTGATCGGGTAGAGGCCGATTTGTCGCACAATGCGGAAAAAATCGCAAAAGATTTTTAACCTCCGAATAGCTGACAAGCTCTCGCCGTATCATGATAGTCAGTTTTCAGCTTTCTCTACTGAGGTGTTTGCTCTGATAAACCAGAAACACAATCGCACTAGTTCTCCCTTTACTACCTTAGCCGATAGGACGGAACGTAAGGTAGCAAGCACCGGAGCCGGGCAACCCAACTATTGACCAAAGACATGATTCGGAGCCAATGCATATAATGCTAAAATTTGGGGTGCCGAACTATACTGTAAAAGTGTTCAGACTTTGTTGCTATAGTATGGAGCATAATGAAGCCCCTGGCGAATTAAAGCATACCAAAGTGTATAGGTGCAATCGATAAGAATAGCAAAATAAAATGAAGCAGTAAGCTAGTGCCACGTAAGTTGGGCCGTAAACTATTTCCATTATAGTTTGATTAATATGTCAAAGCGTATTTGTATAAATAGTGCGATAAGCAACCTGGCTTTTTAACATGCCAAGACCAAGGGGGAGCTGTGTGCGGGTCCCGAAAACAGGTAGAATGATCATCAAGAAGAACATCTAGAGATTCCCCCACATGTCTGTACTGCTTGCCGCCTTGGTGTATCTATCCTTCGAAAGGACTGATGATCAGGTCGTCGAGAGGGGCCTGTAGAGAAAAGTCCAAAAATGGTAAAAAGGAAAAGTATGTGTGGGAGCCGTATGATGGACACAATCAAGTTACGCCTCCGTCTATGCTCATGGTATTTTGAGTGCGTAGTTATGTACGCGTGGTAAGTACGCCGCCATTTGGTCAGGACTGAGATGGAGGCCGAATTGCTAGTCGAGCTCCTGACGAGCTGGACTGTCCTGCTGTAGAGTAGTCCGGACTCGTTTGACAATGTCCGGGAGCTTGGCCGCCGAATTAAGGTTCTGCTTGGTAAGGCCGCTCTGTACTTCTGCTGTCAGGGCCGCGGTGTGCTCCTCAGTACAAAGGGAGCGCTCCGTGTTTCCACTGACTGCTATGACACCGCGTGGTCCGGGCATCTTAAGTTTGAGATAAGCATAGTGTGGCACTGCATTGAATCGAGCAAATGCAGTTCGTCCAAGCAGTGCGTGATAGCCACTGCGGAAGGGAACGATGTCGAAGATCAATTCTTCGCTTTGGAAGTTGTCCGGGGATCCGAAGACAACTTCCAATGTGATTAAACCCGTGCAGCGGGCCTCTACACCTGGTATTACTCCTTTAAAGGTAGTTTCTGTGGGCTTGATCCTTGATGGATCGATGCCCATTTTGCGGACTGTATCCTGATAGAGCAGGTTGAGGCTGCTGCCACCGTCCATGAGGACTCGCGTGAGGTGGAATCCATCAACGATTGGGTCGAGGACCAATGCGACTGAACTACCATGAAGGATACTGGTCGGATGATCCGTGCGATCGAAGGTGATCGGATAGGACGACCATGGGTTGAATTTTGGGGCGACTAGCTCTATCACGTAGACGTCCCTGAGCGCTCGTTTGCGCTCCCGGATACGTCTCCAACGTATCTATAATTTCTGATTGTTCCATGCTATTATATTATCTGTTTTGGATGTTTAATGGGCTTTAATATACCTTTTTATATTATTTTTGGGACTAACCAAAGGCCCGGTGCAAATTGTTGTTTTTTTGCCTATTTCAGTGTTTCGCAGAAAAGGAAAATCAAATGGAATCCAAACGGAATGAAACCTTCGGGAGAGTTATTTTTGGAACAAACGCTATCCAGGAGACTTGGAGTGGACGTCAAGGAAGCATCAAGGAGGCCACGAGGCAGGGAGGCGCGCCCCCCACCCTCGTGGGCCCCTCGTGGCTCCCCTGACCAACTTCTTTCGCCTATATATACTCATATACCCCGAAAACATCCGAGAGCACCACGAAACCCTATTTCCACCGCCGCAACCTTCTGTATCCAAGGGATCCCATCTTGGGGCCTTTTCCGGAGCTCTGTCAGAGGGGGAATCGATCACGGAGGGCTTCTACATCAACACCATAGCCTCTCCGATGATGTGTGAGTAGTTTACCACAGACCTTCGGGTCCATAGTTATTAGCTAGATGGCTTCTTCTCTCTCTTTGGATCTGAATACAAAGTTCTCCTCGATCTTCTTGGAGATCTATTCAATGTAATTCTTTTTGCGGTGTGTTTGTCGAGATCCGATGAATTGTGGGTTTATGATCAAGATTATCTATGAACAATATTTGGTTCTTCTATGAATTCTTTTATGTATGATTTGTTATCTTTGCAAGTCTCTTCGAATTATCAGTTTGGTTTGGCCTACTAGATTGATCTTTCTTGCAATGGGAGAAGTGCTTAGCTTTGGGTTCAATCTTGTGGTGTCCTTTCCCAATGACAGCAGGGGCAGCAAGGCACGTATTGTATTGTTGCCATCAAGGATAAAAAGATGGGGTTTATATCATATTTCTTGAGTTTATCCCTCTACATCATGTCATCTTGCCTAATGCATTACTCTGTTCTTCTGAACTTAATAATCTAGATGCATGCTGGATAGCGGTCGATGTGTGGAGTAATAGTAGTAGATGAAGAATCGTTTCGGTCTACTTGTCGCGGACGTGATGCCTATATACATGATCATGCCTAGATATTCTCATAATTATGCACTTTTCTATCAATTGCTCGACAGTAATTTGTTTACCCACCGTAATACTTATGCTATCTTGAGAGAAGCCACTAGTGAAACCTATGGCCCCCGGGTCTATTTTCCATCATAAAAGTTTCCAATATATTTTACTTTGCAATATTTACTTTCAATCTATATCATAAAAATACCAAAAATACATATCTTATTATCTCTATCAGATCTCACTTCTGCAAGTGGCCGTGAAGGGATTGACAACCCCTTTATCGTGTTGGCGTGTAGTCTCCTACTGGATTGATACCTTGGTTCTCAAAAACTGAGGGAAATACATACGCTACTTTGTTGCATCACCCTTCCCTCTTCAAGGGAAAACCAACGCAGTGCTCAAGAGGTAGCAAGAAGGATTTCTGGCACCGTTGCCGGGGAGGTTGCACCAAGTCAAGTCAAGAGTTGATCTCCTATCAACAAGCCATTTCCGGCGCCGTTGTCGGGGAGATCTACGCACAAGTCAAGACATACCAAGTACCCATCACAAACTCTTATCCCTCGCATTACATTATTTGCCATTTGCCTCTCATTTTCCTCTCCCCCACTTCACCCTTGCCGTTTTATTCACCCTCTTTTATATTCCTCCTCTTTTTCTGTTTGCCTCTTTTTCACTCGCTTCTTGTGTGCTTGTGTGTTGGATTGTTTGTCACAATGGCTCAGGTGTAACGCCCTCGATGTGGCTATATCTCCCACGTGTCGAAGCACGACTTAGAGGCATAACCGCATTGAAAGCAATGTCGCAAGTGAGGTAATCTTCACACAACCCATGTAATACATAAGGGAAAAGATACATAGTTGGCTTACAATCACCACTTCACACAATTACATGAATAAAGCATTACATCATCCAGATACAATCAAGGCCCGACTACGGAACCAAGATAAAAGAAGACTACCCCAAATGCTACACAGATCCCCGATCGTCCTGACTGGGCTCCGATATTGATCAACTGGAAACGGAACAACACAAAGGACAAGATCTTCATTGAGCTCCTCCTGAGCTAGGTTGCGTCACCTGCTCAGTAACATCGGCACCTGCAAACTGGTTTTGGAAGTATCTGTGAGTCACGGGGACTCAGCAATCTCACACCCTCTCGATCAAGACTATTTAAGCTTATAGGTAAGGTAAAAGGTATGAGGTGGAGCTGCAGCAAGCGACTAGCATATATGGTGGCTAACATACGCAAATGAGAGCGAGAAGAGAAAGGCAAAAGCACGGTCGAGAACTATGATCAAGAAGTGATCCTCGAACAACCTACATCAAGCATTACTCCAACACCATGTTCACTTCCCAGACCCCGCCGAGAAGAGACCATCATGGTAACACACGCGGTTGATGTATTTTAATTAAGGTCAACTTTAGATTTTCTACAATCGGGCATTAACAAATTCCCATCTGCCCATAACCGTGGGCACGGCTTTTGAAAGTTCAAATCCCTGCAGGGTTGTCCCCACTTAGCCCATCACAAGTTCTCACGGTCAACGAAGGATATTCCTTCTCCCAAGACAATCCGATCAGGCTCGGCATCCAGGTTACAAGACATCCTCGACAATGGTAAAACAAGTCCAGCAACACCGCCCAAATGTGCCGACAAATCCCGATAGGAGCTGCACATATCTCGTTCTCAGGGCACACTCAGATAGGTCAAGCTACGAGTAAACCAACCCTCGAGTTTACCCGAGGTGGCCCCACAGGCTGCCCAGTTCGGACCAACACTCAGAGGAGCACTGGCCCGGGGGTTAAAATAAAGATGACCCTTGAGTCTGCAGAGCCCAAGGGAAAGAAAAGGCTAGGTGGAGAATGGTAAAACCAATGTTGGGCATTGCTGGAGGAGTTTTATTCCAGGCGAACTGTCAAGGGGTTCCCATTATAACCCAACCGCGTAAGGAACGCAAAATCCGGGAACATAACACCGATATGACGGAAAACTAGGGCGGCAAGAGTGGAACAAAACACCAGGCATAAGGCTGAGCCTTCCACCCTTTACCAAGTATATAGATGCATTAATTAAATAAGATATATTGTGATATCCCAACAAATATCCATGTTCCAACATGGAACAAGCTCCAATCTTCACCTGCAACTAACAACGCTATAAGAGGGGCTGAGCAAAGCGGTAACATAGCCAAACAACGGTTTGCTAGGACAAGGTCGGTTAGAGGCTCAGTTCAACAATATAGGAGGCATGATAAGCAAGTGGTAGGCATCACAGCATAGGCATAACAAAAGAGCGAGCAACTAGCAAGCAAATATAGAAGTGATTTCGAGGGTATGGTCATCTTGCCTGAGATCCCACAAGGAAGAAGAACGAGTCCATGAAGAAGACAAACGGACGTAGTCGAATGGGTCCTCACAAACGCGACGTTATCGTAACCAACCCGAAGAAGCAACACGGAAAGAATCACACAACATGGTAAACAACCAACACACGAGCATGGTATGATATGCGGGATGCGGTATGTGATGCATATGCATGATTTGGAAAAGAATGATTGAACCTGGCCTCAAAATGTAAATCCAAGAGTTCCACTGGAGAGGTGAGGTGATTTCGGTTGAAATCGATATAAAGATCACCGGAATCGGATGCACGGTTTGGAAATGGCAAGCAAAACAAATATGGCACCGGTCTACGATAATCAGCAAGTAGCCTTCTAAGTGCATCAAGATAAGTATGCTACAGCACTCAACCATGACAACAAAATGCATGGCAGGGATCCACTCATGAAGCTTGACAAAAGATGAACACTGAGCTACGGCTAATTCATCCACTAACAGGTTCAAACAAGCATGGCAAAAATGCAAATGATAACAGGTTTTAGACTTAGTGAAATTAACACAAGTCTGGAATTTATCATCAGGAAGCACACTTTAGAGCATGAAAACTACAAGCTACAGGAACTTAACATGGCAAAGCAAGGCATGGCATGAAGCTCCTCAAAGCACTTAACAAAACTCCCTTAGTGACCTTGAGTCAAAAAGGATCAGAGAATACAATTGCAAGCATGTGAACATGGCAAAAACATAAACAGATTCAGACTTAGTGAAAAACTGGAGCATGCAAATCAGTTAACGAGTAGGCATGTTTACGAGCTCGATGCACTCACTACAGAGCATGGCATGAAAAACTAAGCATATACCCATGAAGAACACATGGCATAGAAGCTAGACGTGTCAAGGACAACAACATAGAATGCACGGATCAATAGCAACATCCCCGGCAAATCGCTAAACATGTCAACAATCTGCCAGGAACATTTTATAGCAAAAGTAGAGCTCGATTGACTCAAGCTAGGGTGCTCCATAAATTCAAACAAAGACATGGATGGATATAGCACCACAATGTTACCAAAACATCCTTACTGATCATCCTCAAAAGAGGCACGGATCACTTGGAAACAACATGAACATATGGCATAACAACAAAAACAGAACAAGGACTTAGTGAAATTCTAAGTCCCTGAAATAAGCATTACCGATTACGCTACTTTGCAAGCTTGTGCTAGTCACCACAAATATCACAAAAATACATGGCAAGCACACATGTAAAGATGGCATGACATATAACAAAACACATGTAGAGCTCAGGATCATAGCATGCACACATTAATCATGGAAAAAATGACAAAATGCCCTTTGCTGAAACAGATCGGTCAAATTCCTCAAATATCCCTCTTCCAACAGCATTTCGGGCATCAAGATGAGCTCAAATGAAAATGATGCAATGAGATGAAATGATATACTCATCGAGACGAACATTTTGATGTGCTACACGCTCAAAACGGAGCCACGGACAGTGAGTTATGATGTGATGAAAAAGCCCAAAAAAATACTGGAATCTGGGGGAGTTGGTGAAATCTGGACCTCTCGGGAAAAAGTCAATGCGGGACCGGATGAAGCGGGACGGCGCGGTGCGGATCCGAGACGGGTGTTTGGTTCAAGGATGTATGGATCTCATCACGTCTTATCCAGCGAGGTGCCGAACTCCGGCGAGCATGGCGCGGGGCGGCGCCGGGCGGTGGAGCTCCGGCGAGCATGGCGCGGGGGCGGCGCCGTTGGACGACGCTGGCGAGGAGGTCTGTGGGCGGCGGCGGAAGGCGACCGGCGCGGCGACATGGATGGCGGCGCCGGCGAGGAACCGGAGCGGCGACGCGGTAGAGAAGCGGCGGGCGGCGGCGCAGATCCAGCGGAAGTTGCCGGCGGGAGGAGGCGCGGCGGCCGGCGCAAGTGCGGCGAAGGGCGGCGGGTGGCTCGGAGCAAGGAGGCGCGCGGGGAGGCGAGGGCCTCGGGCGGCGGCGGCGCACCGGGCCGGGGGGGCCGGATCTGGGCCTCCCGGGCCCGTGCGGGAGAGGCGGTGAGGCAGGGCCAGGTGGCGGCGCCTGAGTGGAGGAGGGAGGCGGCGGTGATGACGTGGCGCCTCATGATTGGCTGTAGTGATGTGTCCGGCGAGATAGACGTGTCCGCCAGCGAGCGGACATGTCCAGCGGCGCGGAGGGAGTTGGATCTAGGGTTTGTACTGCGCGAAATTTCGGGGGAGGCCACATATTTATAGGTAGAGGGAGCTAGGAGAGTCCAAATGAGGTGCGGTTTTCGGCCACGCGATTGTGGTCGAACGACCGAGATGATGGAGGAGGTTTAGGTGGGTTTTGGGCCATTTTGGAGAGGTGTTGGGCTGCAATATACATGAGGCCTTTTCGGTCCCTCGGTTAGCCGTTGGAGTATCAAACGAAGTCCAAATGGCACGAAACTTGACAGGCGGTCTACCGGTAGTAAACCAAGGCCGCATGGCAAGTCTCGGTCCAATCGGGAAATGTTTAACACCCGCACATGAAAAGAGGTAGAAAGGGACACCGGGTGACATAGGAGCGCCGGATTGCAAAACGGACAACGGGGAAAATGCTCGGATGCATGAGACGAACATGTATGCAAATGAAATGCACATGATGACATGATATGCAATGCATGACACGCAACCAATGACAAGGAAACAACAGCGAATAACTGGAGAACGCCTGGCACATCGGTCTCGGGGCGTTACAACACTCCACCACTAGGAGTGGATCTTGTCCCGAGATCTAGAATGGCACCGGAGGGAAAACGGAAGAGAAAGAGAAGAGGTAAAACTAAGTTGCTTCTTTGACAAACGAGTGAAACGAAAGAACCTTGAGAGGTTGAACAAATGAAAGAAAGAAAGCAACGGAGATGAACAAAGTTGAAAGCACTCCGTTAAGAAAGTGGAATAAGAAAGAACCGATTCGGGTAGCACTTCGGTTGAAAAGAGATGAAGACTTGATAAAATGGAAGAGCTTGAGCAAAAGGGACACAACACTCCAGTTAAATGGATAAGCACGAAAAAAACACGATCCAAGATGATGAGAGAAAAGAGCAACATCACAATGGCTCCGGAACAAAAGAATAGAAGATAGATAATTGAAATAAAAGAATGGAGAAGAAAATGCCATCTTATGCCACAAAAGAGCTTGAGAAGGCATCCTTAGGAGACGGGTCGAGCGGAGTTGTTGGAACACCAACAACGAAAAGAATACGCTTGATATGGTCTTATGGAATACATCTCAAATTATGAGGTGACAACCTGCCACTCACGGGAAAAAGAATTGGATTGGTATGAAGAAGGAGACGAGAAACTTATTTCACCGAGAGGATAAATGAAGAACTTGGGTCATTATAAGCACCATAAATAGCAACAATCCTTAGGGAAAGCTTTAGGTGAAATATAACCCAAGGTAACTCCAATGATGAGATTGATGGATTTAAAAATACCTCATTCTTAATAACATGTGAATCATGAAACATGAACTCAAATTATCAAGAATGACATAATACCACCTCCAAAGATGCGGTAGAAAGAAATTGCAATCCGGATTGCAAGATGAAGAATGCTTGAGCTCCTCTGAAAAGAATCTTGATGAACACTTCAAGAAGAAATTAAATCCTTTATGAACCATCATGTAGAACCTTCATGAAGAACTCCGTTAAACAAAAGGACGATTAAACGGAAGGAAAAAGAAGTTGAAAACACAAGGTGAATCCTTGTACCGATTTAGATGAATCTCTGTGGTGAAATAGTTGTAAAATGTTGGAACTCCGGGAAAAAGAGAAGATGAAACAATTGAAACCGAGAATTTGATGAGCCTCCGGAATAGGGAATAGAGTTCACTCGATGAAACAAGAATAAGAATTACATTATGCTTATCCTTCACCAATTAAATTGATGACAAACAACGGATTTGACATACTACTTATTCTCGTAGAAAGGATTAAGATAGATATAGTGTCATCTTGGAAAGGTCTTCCATGAACCACCGGTAGAAGTGAAACAACGAATGAATTGATATGATAAACAAGGAAGAGAAATCTTGAACGAACCATCGTAAGAATTTGAAAATGGAATTGAAAAAAGGCACAAATCATCGGGAAGAATTAAAGAATGAACGAAGATGCTTGAGGGAATTTAGATCCCTGAGAACGAAGAGATCATGAGCTAAATAGAGAATGTTAGAATGATACACCGGTAAGATTGGAGATGATAACTGAAAACTGGAATGAATAAATCTTAGATGATGGGCTCCGGATAAAAAAACTGAGCAGACTCTTGAATTGCTCCGGATAGGTGAAAAGAATTCTCACAATCGAAAATAATTATGAGAGGATGGCAACAAACTAGAGCCACGAATCTTGAAGAGAATGAAGCAAGATATGGAGGAAAAACTCTTCTTCGGTCTTCAAATGATGAGAAAGACAACGAGAAACACCACCAAGAATTATTGAGGCACACCGGAATAAAGAATGGAAAAGTTGAGCCAACGATGAAAAGAGTTGGAAAGATCTTGGAGAAAGGCATGTGACTGATGATAAATCATTCTTACGTCAAACTTTGAAATGAATTTGACACTAACTCCGGGAGAATAAGAAGAGTCAGGTAAGATCCTGGAAAAAGACCTGTGGGTTAGGTCCCACTCAAAAGAAACACCGTTGAAATGATTTAAAGAGAGAGATTGCACCGGTTGAATTAAAAGACTTGAATGAGATAACAGCCTCGAGATATCTTGAGAACTCTGGAACAATTGAATAGCAAATGGGGAATGATTATGAGGTGGACCGGCATGAGAAGGTATTTGAAACAAGGAAAAAGGATATGATCAACACCAAAGCTTGATTTGAATCCACCGAAGGAGAAAAAGAACGAATAATGATAACTTGAAGCTCCGTTAGTATCTTCCTGGGAATCACCGGATACGAACATTGATGGAAAAGAATGGAGAGACTTCACAAGAATAAAAGGACATTTGATTAAGACATCAGATTCCTTGAAAAAAAAGGGGGGGGGGGGGGGGGAAAAAACAAAGGAAACTTGGAGGACGGATGAAACGAACACTGTTGAGAAGAACTGATAATTGATCTTGCTGATGTTGAAATGATCGAAACCACTTAAAGAGAAAACACGCCGGTTGAAAAGGATTGACATGACAATCTCGATTATCATGAGGGATTAGTATTCACATAGGAATATGAGAACACCGATTAGACAAGGGATGGAATCAACATTTGACTTCGAAGCAACTCGAATACCACAACTCAAAACAAAAACAAAGGATTGGCTTGCAAAATAAGCAAGAACAAACATATGATAGAGATTTCGTCCGAAGTTTTTGTGGTGGGGCCTACACGGGCTCGATCGTATAGCACCATCATGTACAAGGCAGTGCACATGACATACGAAGCGTCCCCGAGTCGGCATAGCCAAGGACTCTTTAAGACACAACGAGATCACTGTAAAACCGACCGTGAATAGGCAGACCACTAGACATCGAACCCCAATTTCATATCATACATCTGTCGGAAAGATATCCTAAGAGCTACTTGAATTCCCACTAATAAACTCCCGAAATTTTCCGGTTATGCAATCAGGTGTTGGGGATACAGGGGAAGCATAATATCTCACCCAAACTAGCAAATCCTACATCCAGCTGTATCCATCCTTCAACACATAACCAAGAAACCTTCGAAAATCATCTACCTCAACCTTCGAAAAGCATTCGTTATACGAGTTATGGCAATACTCCCGAACTCCCGCCGAGAAGCACGACTCTCACGTGTAACAGCCTCGATGCGGCTATATCTCCAACGTGTCGAAGCACGACTTAGAGGCTAACCGCATTGAAAGCAATGTCGCAAGTGAGGTAATCTTCACACAACCCATGTAATACATAAGGGAAAAGATACATAGTTGGCTTACAATCGCCACTTCACACAATTACATGAATAAAGCATTACATCATCCATATACAATCAAGGCCCGACTATGGAACCAAAATAAAAGAAGACTACCCCAAATGCTACACAGATCCACAATCGTCCCGACTGGGCTCCGCTACTGATCAACTGGAAACGGAACAACACAAAGGAAAAGATCTTCATCGAGCTCCTGCTGAGCTTGGTTGCGTCACCTGCTCGGTAACATCGGCACCTGCAAACTGGTTTTGGAAGTATCTGTGAGTCACGGGGACTCAGCAATCTCACACCGTCGCGATCAAGACTATTTAAGCTTATAGGTAAGGTAAAAGGTATGAGGTGGAGCTGCAGCAAGCGACTAGCATATATGGTGGCTAACATACGTAAATGAGAGCGAGAAGAGAAAGGCAAAAGCACGGTCGAGAACTATGATCAAGAAGTGATCCCCGGACAACCTACGTCAAGCATTACTCCAACACCTGTTCACTTCCCGGACCCCGCCGAGAAGAGACCATCACGGTAACACACGTGGTTGATGTATTTTAATTAAGGTCAACTTCAGATTTTCTACAACCGGACATTAACAAATTCCCATCTGCCCATAACCGCGGGCACGGCTTTCGAAAGTTCAAATCCCTGCAGGGGTGTCCCAACTTAGCCCATCACAAGCTCTCACGGTCAACGAAGGATATTCCTTCTCCCAAGACAATCCGATCAGGCTCAGCATCCAGGTTACAAGACATCCTCGACAATGGTAAAACAAGTCCAGCAACACCGCTCGAATGTGTCGACAAATCCCGATAGGAGCTGCACATATCTCGTTCTCAGGGCACACTCAGATAGGTCAAGCTATGAGTAAAACCAACCCTCGAGTTTCCCCGAGGTGGCCCCACAGGCTGCCCAGTTCAGACCAACACTCAGAGGAGCACTGGCCCTGGGGGGTTAAAATAAAGATGACCCTTGAGTCTGCAGAACCCAAGGGAAAGAAAAGGCTAGGTGGTGAATTGTAAAACCAATGTTGGGAATTGCTGGAGGAGTTTTATTCGAGGCGAACTGTCAAGGGGTTCCCATTATAACCCAACCGCGTAAGGAATGCAAAATCCGGGAACATAACACCGATATGACGTAAAACTAGGGCGGCAAGAGTGGAACAAAACACCAGGCATAAGGCCGAGCCTTCCACCCTTTACCAAGTATATAGATGCATTAATTAAATAAGGTATATTGTGATATCCCAACAAATATCCATGTTCCAACATGGAACAAGCTCCAATCTTCACCTGCAACTAACAACGCTATAAGAGGGGCTGAGCAAAGCGGTAACATAGCCAAACAACGATTTGCTAGGATAAGGTGGTTTAGAGGCTTGGTTCAACAATATAGGAGGCATGATAAGCAAGTGGTAGGCATCATAGCATAGGCATAGCAAAAGAGTGCGCAACTAGCAAGCAAAGATAGAAGTGATTTCGAGGGTATGGTCATCTTGCCTGAGATCCCGCAAGGAAGAAGAACGAGTCCATGAAGAAGACAAACGGACGTAGTCGAATGGGTCCTCACAAACGCGACGTTATCGTAACCAACCCGAAGAAGCAACACGGAAAGAATCACACAACATGGTAAACAACCAACACACGAGCATGGTATGATATGCGGGATGCGGTATGTGATGCATATGCATGATTTGGAAAAAAATGATTGAACTTGGCCTCAACATGGAAATCCAAGAGTGCCACTGGAAAGGTGAGGTGATTTCGGTTGAAATCGATATAAATATCACCGGAATCGGATGCACGGTTTGGAAATGGCAAGCAAAACAAATATGGCACCGGTCTGTGATAATCAGCAAGTAGCCTTCTAAATGCATCAAGATAAGTATGCTACAGCACTCAACCATGACAACAAAATGCATGGCAGGGATCCACTCATGAAGCTTGACAAAAGATGAACACTGAGCTACGGCTAATTCATCCATTAACAGGTTCAAAACAAGCATGGCAAAAATGCAAATGATAACAGGTTTCAGACTTAGTGAAATTAACACAAGTCTGGAATTTATCATCAGGAAGCACACTTTAGAGCATGAAAACTACAAGCTACAGGAACTTAACATGGTAAAGCAAGGCATGGCATGAAGCTACTCAAGACACTTAACAAAAGTCCCTTAATGAACTTGAGCCAAAAAGGATCAGAGAATACAATTGCAAGCATGTGAACATGGCAAAAACATGAACAGATTCAGACTTTGTGAAAAACTGGAGCATTCAAATCAGTTAACCAGTAGGCATGTTTACGAGCTCGGTGCACTCACTACAAAGCATGGCATGACAACTAATCATATACCCATGAAGAAGACATGGCATAGAAGCTAGACATGGCAAGGACAACAACATAGCATGCACGGATCAATAGCAACATCCCCGGCAAAATCGCTAAACATCTCAACAATCTGCCAGGAACATTTTATAGCAAAAGTAGAGCTCGATTGACTCAAGCTAGGGTGCTCCATAAATGCAAAAAAATACATGGATGGATAGAGCACCATAATGTTAACAAAACATCCTTACTGATCATCCTCAAAAGAGGCACGGATCACTAGGAAACAACATGAACATATGGCATAACAACAAAAGCAGAACAAGGACTTGGTGAAATTCCAAGTCCCTGAAATCAGCATTACCGATTACGCTACTTTGCAAGCTTGTGATAGTCACCACAAATATCAAAAAAATACATGGCAAGCACCCCTGTAAATATGGCATGGCATATAACAAAACACATGTAGAGCTCAGGATCATAGCATGCACACATTAATCATGGCAAAAATGACAAAATGCCATTTGCTGAAACAGATCAGTCAAATTCCTCAAATAGCCCTCTTCCAACAGCATTTCGGGTATCAAGATGAGCTCAAATGAAAATGATGCAATGAGATGAAATGATGTACTCATCGTGACGAACATTTTGATATGCTACATGCTCAAAACGGAGCCACGGATGATGAGTTATGATGCCATGAAAAAGCCCAAAAAAATACTGGAATCTGGGGGACTTGGTGAAATCTGGACCTCTCGGGAAAAAGTCAATGCGGGACCGGATGAAGCGGGACGGCGCGGTGCGGATCCGAGACGGGTGTTTGGTTCGAGGATGTATGGATCTCATCCCGTCTTATCCAGCGAGGTGCCGAACTCCGGCGAGCATGGCGCGGGGCGGCGCCGGGCGGTGGAGCTCCGGCGAGCATGGCGCGGGGGCGGCGCCGTTGGACGACGCTGGCGAGGAGGTCTGTGGGCGGCGGCGGAAGGCGACCGGCGCGGCGACGTGGATGGCGGCGCCGGCGAGGAATCGGAGCGGCGGCGCGGTAGAGAAGCGGCGGGCGGCGGCGCAGATCCGGCGGAAGTCGCCGGCGGGAGGAGGCGCGGCGGCCGGCGTAAGTGCGGCGAAGGGCGGCGGGCGGCTCGGAGCGAGGAGGCACGCGGGGAGGCGAGGGCCTCGGGCGGCGGCGGCGCACCGGGCCGGGGGGGCGGATCTGGGCCTCCCGGGCCCGTGCGGGAGAGGCGGCGAGGCAGGGCCAGGTGGCGGCGCGTGAGTGGAGGAGGGAGGCGGCGGTGACGACGTGGCGCCTCACGATTGGCTGCAGTGATGTGGCCGGCGAGCGGACATGTCTAGCGGCGCGGAGGGAGTTGGATCTAGGGTTTGTACTACGCGAAATTTCGGGGGAGGCCACATATTTATAGGTAGAGGGAGCTAGGAGAGTCCAAATGAGGTGCGGTTTTCGGCTACGCGATCGTGATGGAACGACCGAGATGATGGAGGAGGTTTAGGTGGGTTTTGGGCCATTTTATAGAGGTGTTTGGCTGCAACACACACGAGGCCTTTTCGGTCCCTCGGTTAACCGTTGGAGTATCAAACGAAGTCCAAATGGCACGAAACTTGATAGGCGGTCTACCGGTAGTAAACCAAGGCCGCATGGCAAGTCTCGGTCCAATCTGGAAATGTTTAACACCTACACACAAAAAGAGGTAGAAAGGGACACCGGGGACATAGGAGCGTCGGATTGCAAAACGGACAACGGGGAAAATGCTCGGATGCATGAGACGAACATGTATGCAAATAAAATGTACATGATGACATGATATGCAATGCATGACACACAAGCAATGACAAGGCAACAACAGCGAATAACTGGAGGACACCTGGCACATCGGTCTTGGGGCGTTACATCAGGACAATACTAAATTGTGTGATTTTTCCAATACCAACAATAATGATTTTATTAGCACTCTGATTGCTCCCCTTACCGATGCTGAATCTTGTGAAATTAATACTGCCTTGCTGAATCTTGTCATGAAAGATCAATTTGTTGGCCTTCCTAGTGAAGATGACGCTACCCATCTAAACAACTTTGTTGATTTCTGTGACATGCAAAATAAGAAGGACGTGGATAATGATATTGTTAAATTGAAGCTATTTCCGTTTTCGCTTAGAGATCGTGCTAAAACTCGGTTTTCTTCTTTGCCTAAAAATAGTATTGATTCTTAGAATAAGTGCAAAGATGCTTTTATCTCTAAGTATTTTCCTCTCGCTAAGATCGTCTCTCTTAGAAACGATATTATGAATTTTAAGCAACTTTATCATGAGCATGTTACACAATCTTGGGAGAGGATGAAATTAATGATTCGCAATTGCCCTACTCATGGTTTGAATTTATGGATGATCATACAAAAATTTTATGCCAGATTGAATTTTGCTTCTAGAAATATTTTAGATTCGGCCTCGGGAGGCACTTTTATGGAAATCACTTTAGGAGAAGCTACCAAACTCCTAGATAATATTATGGTTAATTATTCTCAATGGCACACCGAAAGATCTACTAGTAAAAAGGTTCATGCGATAGAAGAAATTAATGTTTTGAGTGGAAAGATGGATGAACTTATGAAGTTGTTTGCTAATAAGAGTGATGTTGTTGATCCTAATGATATGCCTTTGTCTACTTTGATTGAGAATAAAAATGAATCTATGGATGTGAATTTTGTTGGTAGGAACAGTTTTGGTAACAGCGCGTATAGAGGAAACTTTAATCCTAGGCCGTATCCTAGTAATTCCTCTAATAATTATGGTAATTCCTACAACAATTCTTATGGAAATTATAATAAGATGCCCTCTGATTTTTAATCTAGTATTAAAGAATTTATTAGTTCGCAAAAGAGTTTCAATGCTTTGATTGAAGAAAAATTGTCTAAGATTGATGAGTTGGCTAGGAACGTGGATAGAATCTCTCTTGATTTTGATTATTTTAAGCTTAGATCTATTCCACCCAAGCATGATATCAATGAGTCTCTCAAAGCCATGAGAATTTCCATTGATGAGTGCAAAGAAAGAACTACTAGGATGCGTGCTAAAAAAGATTGCTTTATAAAAGCGTGTTCTTCTAGTTTTGATGATAATAAGGATGAAGATCTAAAAGGGATTGATGTGTATCCTATTAAATATTTGTTTTGCAATATGAATCTTGATAATGATGGGACTGGAGATGAGTCAACTTTAGCTAAAAGGTGTCCCAATGATTCGGAGTTTTTAGAACTTGATGCAAAAATTAATAAATGTGGGATTGAAGAGGTCAAAACTTTACATAGCAATAAACCCACCATTTTGGATTTCAAGGGATTTAATTATGATAATTGCTCTTTGATAGATTGTATTTCCTTGTTGCAATCCGTGCTAAATTCTCTGCATGCTTATAGTCAAAATAAAGCTTTTACCAAACATATCAATGATGCTTTAATGCAATCTTACGAAGAAAAGCTTGAATTAGAAGTTTCTATCCCTAGAAAACTTCATGATGAGTGAGAACCTACTATTAAAATTAATATTAAAGATCATGAATGCTAAGCTTTATGTGATTTGGGTGCTAGTGTTTCCACGATTCCAAAAACTTTGTGTGATGTGTTAGGTTTCCGTGAATTTGATGATTGTTCTTTAAATTTGCACCTTGCAGATTCCACTACTAAGAAACCTATGGGAAGGATTAATAATGTTCTTATTGTTGCAAATAGGAATTATGTGCACGTAGATTTCATTGTTCTTGATATTGATTGCAATCCTACATGTCCTATTATTCTTGGTAGACCTTTCTTTAGAACGATTGGTGCATTTATTGATATGAAAGAAGGAAATATTAGATTCCAATTTCCGTTAACACTTCCCTAGAAAGAAAGTTAAATTACCTTATGAATCTATTATGAGAGCCACTTATGGATTGCATACCAAAGATGACAATACCTAGATCTATTCTTGTTTTTATGCCTAGCTAGGGGCGTTAAACGATAGCGCTTGTTGGGAGGCAACCCAATTTTATTTCTGTTTCTTGTTTTTGTTCTGTTTAGTAATAAATAATTGATCTAGCTTCTGTTTAGATGTGGTTTTATGCTTTTAATTAGTGTTTGTGCCAAGTAGAACCTTTGGGAAGACTTGGGGGAAGTCTTTGCGATCTTGCTGTAAAAAACAGAAACTTTAGCGCTCACGAGATTTGCTGCCATTTTTTACTGGAGAGTCCGATTAGGTTGATTATATTTTCAGATGATTAATAGACAAATTCCTCATGTCCACCAATTTATTTCCGAATTCTTGGGGTTACAGAAGTATTCGAAACCTACAGATTACTACAGATTGTTCTGTTTTTGACAGATTCTGTTTTTCGTGTGTTGTTTGCATATTTTGATGAAGCTATGGCTAGTATCGGGGGGTATGTACCATAGAGAAGTTGGAATACAGTAGGTTTAAAACCAATATAAATAAAGAATGAGTTCATTACAGTACCTTGAAGCAGTGGTTTGTTTTCTTATACTAACGGAGCTCATAAGATTTTCTGTTGAGTTTTGTGTTGTGAAGTTTTCAAGTTTTGGGTAAATATTTTATGGATTATGGAATAAGGAGTGGAAAGAGCCTAAGCTTGGGGATTCCCAAGGCACCGCAAGGTAAAATTCAAGGACAACAAAAAGCCTAAGCTTGGGGATGCCCCAGAAGGCATCCCCTCTTTCATCTTCGTGCATCGGTAACTTTACTTGATGCTATATTTTTACTCACCACATGATATGTGTTTTGCTTGGAGCATCTTGTATGATTTGAGCCTTTGATTTTTAGTTTACCACAATCATCCTTGTTGTGCACACCTTTTGGAGAGACACACATGAATCGGAATTTATTAGAATACTCTATGTGCTTCACTTATATTTTTTGAGCTAGATAATTTTTCTCTAGTGCTTCACTTATATCTTTTTAGAGCACGGTGGTGGTTTTATTTTATAGAAATTATTGATCTCTAATGCTTCACTTATATAATTTTGAGATTCCTCTAGAATAGCATGGTAATTTGCTTTGGCTATAAAATTAGTCCTAATATGATAGGCATCCAAGATGGGTATAATAAAAACTATCATAAAAGTGCATGGAATACTATGAGAAGTTTGATACTTGATGATTGTTTTGAGATATGAAGATGGTGATATTAGAGTCATGCTAGTTGAGTAGTTGTGAATTTGAGAAATACTTGTGTTAAATTTTGTGATTCCCGTAACATGCACGTATGGTGAACCGTTATGTGATGAAGTTAGAGCATGATTTATTTATTGATTGTCTTCCTTATGAGTGGCGGTCGGGGACGAGCGATGGTCTTTTCCTACCAATCTATCCCTTAGGAGCATGTGCATAGTACATTGTTTTGATAACTAATAGATTTTTGCAATAAGTATGTGAGTTCTTTATGACTAATGTTGAGTCCATGGATTATACACACTCTCACCCTTCCACCATTTGCTAGCCTCTCTAGTACCGTGCAACTTTCGCCGGTACCATAAACCCACCATATACTTTCCTCAAAACAGCCACCATACCTACCTATTATGGCATTTCCATATCCATTCTGAGATATATTGCCATGCAACTTACCACTGTTCTATTTATTATGACACGCTTCATCATTGTCATATTGCTTTGCATGATCATGTAGTTGACATCATATTTGTGGCAAAGCCACCTTCATAATTCTTTCATACATGTCACTCATGAGTCATTGCACATCCCGGTACACCGCCGGAGTCATTCACATAGAGTCATATTTTGTTCTAAGTATCGAGTTGTAATTTTTCGAGTTGTAAGTAAATAAAAGTGTGATGATCATCATTATTAGAGCATTGTCCCATATGAGGAAAGGATGATGGAGTGATGACCCACAAGTATAGGGGATCTATCGTAGTCCTTTTGATAAGTAAGAGTGTCGAACCCAATGAGGAGCAGAAGGAAATGATAAGCGTTTTCCAGCAAGGTATTCTCTGCAAGTACTAAAATAAGTGGTAACAGATAGTTTTGTGATAGGATAGTTTGTAACGAGCAACAAGTAACAAAAGCAAATAAAGTGCAGCAAGGTGGCCAAATCCTTTTTGTAGAAAAGGACAAGCCTGGACAAACACTTATATAGAGAAAAGCGCTCCTGAGGACACATGGGAATATCGTCAAGCTAGTTTTCATCATGTTCATATGATTCGCGTTCGGTACTTTGATAATTTGGTATATGGGTGGAACGGTGCTTGGGTACTGTCCTTACTTGGACAAGCATCCCACTTATGATTAACCTCTATTGCAAGCATCCGCAACTACAACAAAAGTATTAAGGTAAACCTAACCATAGCATGAAACGTATGGATCCAAATCAGCCCCTTATGAAGCAACGCATAAACTAGGGTTTAAGCTTCTGTCACTCTAGCAACCCATCATCTACTTATTACTTCCCAATGCCTTCCTCTAGGCCCAAACAATGGTGAAGTGTTATGTAGTCGACGTTCACGTAACACCACTAGAGGAGAGACAACATACATCTCATCAAAATATCGAACGAATACCAAATTTACATGACTACTAATAGCAAGACTTCTCCCATGTCCTCGGGAACAAACGTAACTACTCACAAAGCATATTCATGTTCATAATCAGAGGGGTATTAATATGAATATAGGATCTGAACATATGATCTTCCACCAAATAAACCAACTAGCATCAACTACAAGGAGTAATTAACACTACTAGCAACCTACTAGTATGTGACGCCCCGAGACCGATATGCCACGTGTCTTCCAGTTATTCATTGTTGTTGCCTTGTCATTTGCTTGCGTGTTGCATCTTGCCATGTCATCATCCGCATTGCATCTGCATGTTTTCAAAACTTGCATCCGTCCGGGTTCCCCCAGTTCCGTCCGTTGTCCGTTCTGAGCCCAGACACACTTGCACGTGCCTGCGGCACGTCCGAAATATTATTTTATAAGTGGCCGGAAAATGTTCTCGGAATGGGTTGAAAGTTGGCGTGCGGTCTTATTTTAGTGTAGGTAGACTACCTGTCAAATTTCATCGCGTTCGGAGTCCATTTGATGCCCCAATGAGTAACTATAGCGGCACCGTTGCCGGTCTAACGTCGGACGTTTTCGGTCTCCGAAAACTGTTGCCGGGCTTTCCCTCTATTTCCTCCCTAGACCATCTACACCGTCCACTACCTACCGCCAGGCCCAACCTAACCTCTCTCGCCAGCCCACGGCCCTCCTCGTGCGCGTCCGAAAACTGTCCCGAACCCGACCCGGATAGTCGTCACCGTTGGGTCCGGATCATCCCCAAACATCTACAAAACATCTCTGTTTTGTTAATTGGACTTCCTAACATATATTTTCTCGGCCGTCCGATTATAATCGTACGGACCGAATACCCCCTAACCTAATCCCACCTGCTATATAAATAGGCTAACCCTAGTCCTAACCTGTCCCATCCTCCTATTCCCTGCCGCCGCCACCACTCACCATCCCACCTTGGGATCTCCTCCCGATCCAAATTCTCTCTGACCCTCTCCCTTGATTTCCGCCGCCACCCACCAGTGCACTCCTTCCAAATCCATCGATCCCCTCGTCTACTCGCTCGTCCCCGAGCACCTCGATCCACCAACGCTGCCTCTCCTGAGTACCAGACGCCAACGGCGACAATCACCACCGAACCAGCAGGCCCTGCGCCTCATCCTTTTTCCTTCCCCTTGTCCTCTCATTCTTCCTCCCTTTCTCCTTTCTATTTTCTCTCTCCCTCTCACATCTCTCTCTCTTCTAGGTACCTAGGAGCTATCCCGCCGCGCCATGGACGCCAAGGCCGAGCCACCGTGTTCTTCTCTCAAATCCAGCGAACCAAGCCGCTATTGGAGTACTCCGCGTCGGCCTGGACCCAAGCGCCTCCCCGTGCCCATTCCTGGACCCCGCCGCCGCGCCAAGTCCATGCAGTGGCCATGCCTCACGCCGGAGCTCTACTTCCACCCGCTGCCTGCTGCATCCTCTGCGTCGACCCCATGCCCGGCCTCTGCATCGCGCGCATTGACCCCGGTCCTCGCTTCGATCTGGAGGTGGCAGCCAACCGCATCGCCAACCCGCTTCATGAACGACGACGACCAGAGACAAGTCCCTCGCCCCGCCTCTGCTCGCACGCTTCTCCAGCGCCAAGTCCCGCTCGCGTTGACCAGGCCAAGTCCCACGACTGACCACACGCACCTGGGCTGCCTCACCTTCGCCTGTTGACCGCGTCGAACGAGCACGACACCCCAGCGCCCGTGCCTGGGCCACCTCTGCTCCGGCCCAGTGGCTCCCCTCCGTCGTGTGAGGCCCAGCGCCCCAAGCTGGCCTCCTCTGCAGATGGGCCAAGCCCATGGGTGAGGCCACACCCGAGCGCCTTTTTTTCTCCTCCTGTTGGGCCAAGTCTTAGATGCGGCCTGATTCATGTTTTTTTTCGTGGAACGAATTTAGTATTTATTCCAGAGATTGCAGTTTTGAAGAAAACTCCCTAAGCTTCATGCATATCCTAACTATTTAACCGTGCATCGGATTAAAACAAACTTTATATGAAAAATGCTTAGTTTTTCATCTAGTTTCATAATATGAAACTTTCATGCATGTTTGAAATGTTTAAAATGATGTTTGGTTAAATTTGCTCCTATGCCATGTTAAAATGCTTTAATTCATAACTTAATAACCGTAGCTCAGTTTTTAGTAATCTTTATATGTAAATGGGGTAGAAAAATGTATATGTAAATGGGGTAGAAAAATGCCTAGTTTAACATGGTGGCATACTTTGCATGTTTAACAACTCTAAAATTGTGTTTAGGGCAGAACAGTACCACCTAATATTGCATAGGAGTTTTCCGGAATTGTTGTTCGTTGTTTCCGGCCTCATTTAAACTTGACTAGATAGGTAGTTTTACTTTGCTTCACCTCTTGCCATGTTTAACAACATTTAATATTGTTGGGTACATAAACGAGATCGAACTAAATAACTTGATGTGGTGTTTCGTCAATATGCAACGTTGCATATTGAGCTCCACTTAATTTGTAGGATTGTTTGTGCACTTTGTCATGCCATGCTTCATTAAACCGGACATGCATCATACTTGATTGTGCATCATGCCATGTTTATGTGGTGGTTGTTTTACTATGTTGTTTGCTTCTTTCCGGTGTTGCTTCTTCGGGTTAGTTCCGATAACGTCGCGTTTGTGAGGATTCGTTCGACTACGTCCGTTTGTCTTCTTCATGGACTCGTTCTTCTTCCTTGCGGGATTTCAGGCAAGATGACCATACCCTCGAAATCACTTCTATCTTTGCTTGCTATGTTGCTCTTTTGCTATGCCTATGCTGCGCTACCTACCACTTGCTTATCATGCCTCCCATATTGCCATGTCAAGCCTCTAACCCACCTTTCCTAGCAAACCGTTGTTTGGCTATGTTACCGCTTTTGCTCAGCCCCTCTTATAGCGTTGCTAGTTGCAGGTGAAGATTGAAGTTTGTTCCATGTTGGAACATGGATTTTGTTGGGATATCACAATATTTCTTATTTAATTAATGCATCTATATACTTGGTAAAGGGTGGAAGGCTCGGCCTTATGCCTGGTGTTTTGTTCCACTCTTGCCGCCCTAGTTTCCGTCATACGGTGTTATGTTCCTTGATTTTGCGTTCCTTACGGTTGGGTGTTATGGGAACCCCTTGACAGTTCCTTGAATAAAACTCCTCCAGCAAGGCCCAACCATTGGTTTTACCATTTGCCACCTAGCCTTTTTCCCTTGGGTTTCCACTAGGGTCATCTTTATTTAACCCCGGGCTCATCTTTATTTAAACCCTCGGGCCAGTGCTCCTCTGAGTGTTGGTCCAACCTGTCAGCTGCCGGTGGCCACCAGGGGCAACTCTGGGCTGGCCTACCGGAACCTTGGACAATCCGGTGTGCCCTGAGAACGAGATATGTGCAGCTCCTATCGGGATTTGTTGGCACATTCGGGCGGCTTTGCTAGTTTAGTTTTACCATTGTCGAAATGTCTTGTAACCGGGATTCCGAGTCTGATCGGGCCGTCCTGGGAGAAGGAATATCCTTCGTTGACCGTGAGAGGTTGCGATGGGCTAAGTTGGGACACCCCTGCAGGGTTTTGAGCTTTCAAAAGCCGTGCCCGTGGTCATGGGCAGATGGGAATTTGTTAATGTCCGGTTGTAGAAAACTTGACACTTGACTTAATTAAAATGCATCAACCGCGTGTGTAGCCGTGATGGTCTCTTTCCGGCGGAGTCCGGGAAGTGAACACGGTCCCGTGTTATGCTTGAACGTAAGTAGTTCTAGGATCACTTCTTGATCATAGATTCTCGACCGTGATTTGCTCTTCTTCTCGCTCTCATTTGCGTAAGTTAGCCACCATATATGCTAGTGCTTGTTGCAGCTCCATCTCATACCTTTTTTCCTACCTATAAGCTTAAATAGTCTTGATCGCGAGGGTGTGAGATTGCTGAGTCCCCGTGACTCACAGTTTACTTCAAAACCAGATGCAGGGTCCGATGATACCGTTCCAGGAGACGCGACTGAGCTCAAGTGGGAGTTCGATGAGGACTCAGGACGTTACTACATTTCCTTTCCAAATGATCAGTAGTGGAGCCCAGTTGGGGCGATCGGGGATCTTTTGCATTAGGGGTTGTCTTTCTTTATTTGGTTCCGTAGTCGGACCTTGATTGTATTCTGGATGATGTAATGTTATATTCATGTATGGTGTGAAGTGGCGATTGTAAGACAATACTTTATCCCTTTCTTATTCATTACATGGGATGTGTAAAGATTACCCCTCTTGCGACATGCCTACTATGCGATTATGCCTCTAAGTCATGCTCCGACACATGGGAGATATAGCCGCATCGTGGGTGTTACAAGTTGGCAATCAGAGCCTTCCCCGACTTAGGAGCCCCCTGCTTGATCGAATCGTTGGCGTTGTTGAGTCTAGAAAAATGTTTTGAGTCTTATGGGATTATATATATCGGAGAGTAGGATTCTTTTTACTCCGCAGTCCCTTCGTCGCTCTGGTGAGGCATCCTGACGTAGAGTTTTGACTCTTCTCTTCTCAAATTTTCACTTAATTTTTTTTAGGATCATGTGGGTATCTTGGAATCGTTTCGATGGTTTTGTGACGAGAACATTGTTCTTGGTGCCTCCTGACATTTAGGGGTTGTGGCAGTGTCCCGGGGAGTTGAGCTCCGAGGTGTTGTCGTCACAATTTTATCGTTGCAGTTCTGGAATACCTGAGTTTCGCCGACATCGAAAATCTCTTTTATGCAGTTGTTGGTGAGATAACCTCGACGCCACCCAGTACTGGGGCGGGAGTTCGGGACTATTGCCATAACTTGTATAACAGATGCTTTTCGAAGGTTGAGGTAAACGATTTCCGAAGGTTTCTTGGTTATGTGTTGAAGGATGGATACAGCTGGATGTAGGATTTGCTAGTTTTGGGTGAGATATTATGCTTTCCCTGTATCCCCAACACCTGATTGCATAACCGGAAAGTTTCGGGAGTTTATAAGTGGGAATTCAAGTAGCTCTTAGGATATCTTTCCGACAGGTGTATGATATGAGATTGGGGTTCGACGTCTAGTGGTCCGCCTATCCACGATTGGTTTTACAGTGGCCTCATTGTGTCTTAAAGAGTCCTTGGTTATGCTGACTCGGGGACGCTTCGTATGTCATGTGCAATGCCTTGTACATGATGGTGTTGTACGATCGAGCCCGTGTGGGCCCCACCATGGAAACTTCGGACAAAATCTCTATCATATGTTTGTTCCGACTTATTTTGCAAGCCAATCCTTGTTTTGTTTTGAGTTGTGGTATTCGAGTTGCTTCAATGTCAAATGTTGATTTCATACCTTTCCTAAGTGGTGTTCTCATACTCCTATGTGAATACTAATCCTTCATGATAATCGAGATTGTCATGTCAATCCTTTTTCATCCGGCGTGTTTCTCTTCAAGTCGATCTGATCATGTCAACATTCGCAAGACCACCTTTCAGTTCTTCTCAACGGTGTTCGTTTCATCCATCTCCAAGTTGACTTTGTTTTCCCGCCTACCCACCCCTTTTTTTCTTCAAGGACTCAGATCTCTTATTCGAGTATCCTTTTATTGATGCAAAACCTCTCCTTTCTTTCCCTTCAATCTTCTTATCCGGTGATTCTCAAAAAGATACTAACGGAGCCTCTCGTTCACCATTCTTCATTCTTTTCTTCTCCGGTGGTTCCAACTCGAGCCTTTCAAGGTTGATCATATTCTTTCCCTCGCTTCAAATGCTTTCTCAAGCCAGTGCACCTCATAATCATTCACTTCTCGCTATACATTTGTTCGGGAGTGCTGAAGACATCTCAGAAGACTCGTCTTTTCATTCAAGATCCGTTCAACCAATTTTGAGGTTGTTATCTCATTCAAACCATTTAATGCAACTGGTGCATTCTCCTTTTCAAGTAATCATTTCAACAGTGTATCTTTTGAGTGGGCCCTAACCCACGGGTCATTTTACAGGATCTTACCTGACTCTTCTTATTTTCCCGGAGTTATTCTCAAATCTTTCAAAGATTGATGTGAGTATGAATTATCATCAGTCAAATGCCTTTCTCCAAGATCTTTCAAATTCTTTTCATCGTTGGTTCAACCTTTAAATTCGTCATCCGGGAGTATCTCAACAATTCTTGGTGGTGCTTCTCATCGTCGTTCTCAACATTTGAAGACCAAAGAAGAATTTCTCTTCAATCTTATCCATTCTCTCAGAGATGCATAGTTCAAGCTTGATACCATCCTCCCATAATTGTTTTCGATTGTGAGAATTCTTTTCACCCATCAGGAGCTATTCAAGAGTATTTTTCAGTTTGATTCTCCGGAGCCCATCATTCAGAAGACTTATTCATTCTCAGACTTCAGCTATCATTCTCCAAATCTTACCGGTGTATCATTCAAGTATACTCTAATCAGCTCGTGATATATTCAGTCTCATGTATCTAAATCCCCTCAAGTATCTTCATTTGTTCTCTAATTATTCCCGATGTTTCGCTATATTTTCCTTAATCGTTTTTAATTCTTACGGTGGCTATTCAAGAGTTCTCTTCCTTCATTATCATATCAATTCATTCGTTGTTTCAATTCTACCGGTGGTTCGTTGAAGATCGTACCAAGATTACGCTATATCTCTCCTTAATCCTTTTCAATGAGAATAAGTAGTATGCCAAATCCCTTGCTTGTCATCAATCTAAATTGATGAAGGATAAGCATTATGTAATTCTTATTCTTGTTTCATCGAGTAAATTCAATTCCTTATTCCGGAGGTTCATCAAAATTCTTGATTTCTATTGTTTCATCTTTTCTTTTCCGGAGTTCCAAGTTTTTCTGTATTATCTCGTCGCAAAGCTCCATCTAAATCATCGCAAGGCTTCACCTTGTGTTTTCAACTTCTCTTTCTTTTTATCATCCTTTATTACCGGAGTTCTTCATCGAGGCTCTACATGATGGTTCATAAAGGATTTAATTCCTTCTCGAAGTGTTCATCAAGATTCTTTTCAGAGGAGCTTCAAGTATTCCTCTTCTTGCATTCCGAAGTACAATTCTTTCAACCGTATCATTTGAGGTGGTATTATGTCATTCTTGATAATTTGAGTTCATGTCTCATGATTCGCAAGTTTTCAGGAATGAGATAGTTAAACCCATCAATTTCTTCGACCATGAGCTCTTCTCAATCCATCAATCTCTTTGTCGGAGTATCTTGGTTTAGATTTCACCGAAAGCCTTCCATTGGGAATGTTGCTAATTATCGTGCTTATAAATGACCAAAGTTCTTCATTTATCCTCCCGTTCAAATACATTTCTCGTCTCCTTGTTCATATCAATCCAATCTATTGTTTCCGTTAGTGGCAGAATTTCACCTCATAGTTTTGAGATGTTCTCCATAAGCCCACTACAACCTTGTTCTTTTCGTTGTTGGTTTTCCAACAATTCCGTTCGACCCTTCTCCTAAAGATGCTTTTAAAGCTCATTTGAGGTAGAAGATATTGTTTTCTCCTCCGTTCATGCCATTCCATTCTCTCATTTCTTCCGGACTCATTGTGATGTTGCTCTCGTCGACCCATCATCTTGTTTTGTCAAGATCATGTTCTTTCCTTTGCTTATCCATTTAACCAGAGTGTTGTGCCCTCTTCTCAAGTTCTTTTCATCTTATCAAGTTTCATATCACTTTTCAACCGGAGTGATGCCCGAATTTGTTCTTCCTTGTTTCTCTATTCTAACGGAGTGTTTTCAACTTTGCTCATCTCTGTTGTATTCTTTTCTCGAAGTTGTTCAACCTTCCAAGGTTCTTTGGTTTCACCCATTTGTCAAAGAAGCAACTTAGTTTTACCTCTTCTCTTTTCTCTTCCGTTTTCCCTCCGGTGCCATCCTAGATCTCGGGACGAGATCCTCTTGTAGTGGTGGAGTGTTGTGACGCCCCAAGACCGATATGCCAGGTGTCTTCCAGATATTCGCTGTTGTTGCCTTGTCATTTGCTTGTGTGTTGCATCTTGCCATGTCATCATCCACATTGCATCTGCATGTTTTCAAAACTTGCATCCGCCCGGGTTCACCCAGTTCCGTCCATTGTCCGTTCTGAGCCCAAACACACTTGCACGCGCCCGCGGCACGTCCGAAATATTATTTTATAAGTGGCCATAAAATGTTCTCGGAATGGGTTGAAAGTTGGTGTGCGGTCTTATTTTAGTGTAGGTAGATTGCCTGTCAAATTTTATCGCGTTCGGAGTCCATTTGATGCCCCAACGAGTAACTATAGCGGCACCGCTGCTGGTCTAACGTCGGACGTTTTCGGTCTCCGAAAACTGTTGCCGGGCTTTCCCTCTCTTTCCTCCCTATACCGTCTACACCGTCCACTACCTACCGCCAGGCCCAACCTAACCTCTCTCGCCAGCCCGCGGCCCTCCTCGCGCGCGTCCGAAAACTGTCCGAACCCGACCCGGATAGTCGTCACCGTTGGGTCCGGATCATCCCCAAACATCTACAAAATATCTCCATTTTGTTAATTGGACTTCCTAACATATATTTTCTCGGTCGTCCGATTATAATCGTGCGGACCGAATACCCCCTAACCTAATCCCGCCTGCTATATAAAGAGGCTAACCCTAGTCCTAACATGTCCCATCCTCCTATTCCCTGCCGCCACCACTCACCATCCCACCTCGGGATCTCCTCCCGATCCAGATTCTCTCCGACCCTCTCCCTTGATTTCCGCCACCACCCAACCAGTGCACTCCTTCCAAATCCATCGATCCCCTCCTCTGCTCACTCGTCCCCGAGCACCTCGATCCACCAGCGCCGCCTCGCCCGAGTACCAGACGCCAACGGCGACAGTCACCACCGAACCAGCAGGCCCTGCGCCTCATCCTTTTTCCTTCCCCTTGTCCTCCCGTTCTTCCTCCCTTTATCCTTTCTCTTTTCTCTCTCCCTCTCACATCTCTCTCTTCCAGGTACCCAGGAGCTATCCCGCTGTGCCATGGACGCCAAGGCCGAGCCGCCGTATTCTTCTCTCGAATCCAGTGAACCAAGCCGCTATTGGAGTCCTCTGCGCCGGCCTGGACCCAAGCGCCTCCCCGCGCCCATTCTCGGACCCCGCCGCCGCGCCAAGTCCATGCAGTGGCCATGCCTCACGCCGGAGCTCTGCTTCCACCCGCACGCTGCTGCGTCCGCTGCGTCGACCCCATGCCCGGCCTCTCCATCGCGCGCGTTGACCCCGGTCCTCGCTTCGATCTGGAGGTGGCAGCCAACCGCATCGCCAACCCGCTTCACGAACGACGACGACCAGAGACAAGTCCCTCGTCCCGCCTCTGCTCGCACGCTTCTCCAGCGCCAAGTCCCGCTCGCGTTGACCGGGCCAAGTCCCATGACCGACCGCATGCACCTGGGCTGCCTCACCTTCACCTGTTGACCGCGTCGAACAAGCACGACGCCCCAGCGCCCGCACCTGGGCCACCTCTGCTCCGGCCCAGCGGCTCCCCTCCATCGCACGAGGCCCAGCGCCCCAAGCTGGCCTCCTCTGTAGATGGGCCAAGCCCATGGGTGAGGCCACACCCGAGCGCCTTTTTTTCTCCTCCTATTGGGCCAAGTCTCAGATGCGGCCCGATTCAAGTTTTTTTCATGGAACGAATTTAGTATTTATTCCAGAGATTGCAGTTTTGAAGAAAACTCCCTAAGCTTCATGCATATCCTAACTATTTAACCGTGCATCGGATTAAAACAAACTTTATATGAAAAATGCTTAGTTTTTCATCTAGTTTCATAATATGAAACTTTCATGCATGTTTGAAATGTTTAAAATGATGTTTGGTTAAATTTGCTCCTATGCCATGTTAAAATGCTTTAATTCATAACTTAATAACCGTAGCTCGGTTTTTAGTAATCTTTATATGTAAATGGGGTAGAAAAATGCCTAGTTTAAGATGGTGGCATCACTTTGCATGTTTAAAAACTATAAGATATGGTTTAGGGCAGAACAGTACCAAACCTAATATATGCATATGAGGTTTTTCCGGAATTGTTGTTCGTTGTTTCCGGCCTCATTTAAACTTGACTAGATAGGTAGTTTTACTTTGCTTCACCCTCTTGCCATGTTTAACAACATTTAATATTGTTGGGGTACATAAACGAGATTGAACTAAATAACTTGAATGTGGTGTTTCGTCAATATGCAACGGAGTTGCATGTTGAGCTCCACTTAATTTGTAGGATTGTTTGTGCATTTTTCCATGCCATGCTTCATTAAACCGGACATGCATCATACTTGATTGTGCATCATGCCATGATTATGTGGTGGTTGTTTACTATGTTGTTTGCTTCTTTCCGGTGTTGCTTCTTCGGGTTAGTTACGATAACGTCGCGTTTGTGAGGATTCGTTCGACTACGTCCGTTTGTCTTCTTCATGGACTCGTTCTTCTTCCCTGTGGGATCTTAGGCAAGATGATCATACCCTTGAAATCACTTCTATCTTTGCTTGCTAGTTGCTCGCTCTTTTGCTATGCCTATGCCGCGATACCTACCACATGCTTTATCATGCCTTCCATATTTCCATGTCAAGCCTCTAACCCACCTTGTCCTAGCAAACCGTTGTTTGGCTATGTTACCGCTTTGCTCAGCCCCTCTTATAGCGTTGCTAGTTGCAGGTGAAGATTGGAGTTGTTCCATGTTGGAACATGATTATTGTTGGGATATCACAATATCTCTTATTTAATTAATGCATCTATATACTTGGTAAAGGGTGGAAGGCTCGGCCTTATGCCTGGTGTTTTGTTCCACTCTTGCCGCCCTAGTTTCCGTCATACCGGTGTTATGTTCCTTGATTTTGCGTTCCTTACAGGGTTGGGTGTTATGGGGACCCCTTGACAGTTCACTTTGAATAAAACTCCTCGAGCAAGGACCAACTTTGGTTTTACCATTTGCCACCTAGCCTTTTTCCCTTGGTTTCTACAGACTCAAGGGTCATCTTTATTTAAACCCTCGGGCCAGTGCTCCTCTGAGTGTTGGTCCAACCTGTTAGCTGCCGGTGGCCACCAGGGGCAACTCTGGGCTGGCCTACCGGAACCTTGGACAATCCAGTGTGCCCTGAGAACGAGATATGTGCAGCTCCTATCGGGATTTGTCGGCACATTCGGGCGGCTTTGCTAGTTTAGTTTTACCATTGTCGAAATGTCTTGTAACCGGGATTCCGAGTCTGATCGGGCCGTCCTGGGAGAAGGAATATCCTTCGTTGACCATGAGAGGTTGCGATGGGCTAAGTTGGGACACCCCTGCAGGGTTTTGAGCTTTCGAAAGTCGTGCCCGTGGTCATGGGTAGATGGGAATTTGTTAATGTTCGGTTGTAGAAAACTTGACACTTGACTTAATTAAAATGCATCAACCGCGTGTGTAGCCGTGATGGTCTCTTTCCGGCAGAGTCCGGGAAGTGAACACGGTCCCGTGTTATGCTTGAACGTAAGTAGTTCTAGGATCACTTCTTGATCATAGATTCTCGATCGTGATTTGCTCCTCTTCTCGCTCTCATTTGCGTAAGTTAGCCACCATATATGCTAGTGCTTGTTGCAGCTCCATCTCATACCTTTTTTCCTACCTATAAGCTTAAATAGTCTTGATCGCGAGGGTGTGAGATTGCTGAGTCCCCCTGACTCATAGTTTACTTCAAAACTAGATGCAGGGTCCGATGATACCGTTCCAGGAGACGCGACTGAGTTCAAGTGGGAGTTCGATGAGGACTCAGGACGTTACTACATTTCCTTTCCAGACGATCAGTAGTGGAGCCCAGTTGGGGCGATCGGGGATCTTTTACATTAGGGGTTGTCTTTCTTTATTTGGTTCCATAGTTGGACCTTGATTGTATTCTAGATGATGTAATGCTATATTCATGTATGGTGTGAAGTGGCGATTGTAAGCCAACACTTTATCCCTTTCTTACTCAGTACATGAGATGTGTAAATATTACCCCTCTTGCGACATGCCTACTATGCGGTTATGCCTCTAAGTCGTGCTCCGACACGTGGGAGATATAGCCGCATCGTGGGTGTTACATAGTACCAATCCCGGACTTGGAGACAAGAATTGGATAAAAGAGATGAACTAGGGTTTTGAGAGGAGATGGTGCTGATGGAGATTGCCCTCTCCCGATGAGAGGAGCGTTGGTGATGACAATGGCAATGATTTCCCCCTCCCGGAGGGAAGTTTCCCTGGCAGAACAGCTCCGCCAGAGCCCTAGATTGGTTCCGCCAAGGTTCCGCCTAGTGGCGGCGGAGTTTCGTCCGAGAAGATGGCTTGTGATTTTTTTTCCATCGAAAGACTTCATATAGGAGAAGATGCCCACCGGAGGGCCACCATGGGTCCCATGAGGTAGGGGGCGCGCCCAGGGGGTAGGGTGCGCCTCCCACCCTCGTGGGCAGGGTGTGGCCCCCCTGGTGAACTTATTGCGCTCAATATTTATTATATATTCTGAAAATGTCTTCCGTGAAGTTTCAGGACTTTTGGAGCTGTGCAGAATAGGTCTCTAATATTTGCTCCTTTTCCAGCCCAGAATCCCAGCTGCCGGCATTCTCCTCTTTATGTGAACCTTGTAAAATAAGAGAGGATAGGCATAAGTATTGTGACATAATGTGTAATAACAGCCCATAATGCAATAAATATCGATATAAAAGCATGACGCAAAATGGACGTATCAACTCCCCCAAGCTTAGACCTCGCTTGTCCTCAAGCGAAAGCCGAAATCGAAAAATATGTCCACATGTTTGGAGATAGAGGTGTCGATAAAAATAAAATACAGACATGAGGGCATCATGATCATTCTTAGAACAGCAACTTACATAATTCTTGTCATATGATTTCTTATGCTAGAGTAATAATTCAATCACAATTTCAAGTATGAATCGTAAACTTCATTGAAAACTAAAAAACTATAATCTCAGTCATTGGAGCAATTGCAATTTATCATAACATAGGAAAGAGTCAATATATAAGAGCTTTTCAGCAAGTCCACATACTCAACTATCATATAGTGTTTCATAATTGCTGACACTCACGCAATACTTATGGGTATGGAGTTTTAATCGGACACAGAGAAAGACAGGGGCTTATAGTTTTGCCTCCCAACGTTTTACCTCAAGGGTATTGTCAACAATAATAGTTCATGAAAACTCACATCCAATTAGCCATATATACCAGGATCTTTCCAACATACTGTGCTTGCCAAAGGATAAAATGTAAAAAAGGGAGGGTGAAGATCACCATGACTCTTATGCAAGGTAGGAGATAGAAGTAAAAGATAGGCCCTTCGTAGAGGGAAGCAGAGGTTGTCATGCGCTTTTATGGTTGGATGCACAAAATCTTAATGCGAAAGAACGTCACTTTATATTGCCACTTGTGATATGGACCTTTATTATGCAGTCTGTCGCTTTTATTTCTTCCATATCACACGATCGTATAAAGCTTATTTTCTCCCACACTAATAAGTCATACATATTTAGAGAGCATTTTTTTATTGCTTGCACCGATGACAACTTACTTGGAGGATCTTACTCAATCCATAGGTAGGTATGGTGGACTCTTATGGCAAAACTGGTTTAAGGGTATTTGGAAGCACAAGTAGTATCTCTACTTGGTGCGATGAATTTGGCTAGCATGAGGGGGAAAGGCAAGCTAAACCATGTTGGATGATCCATGACAATATGATTTATCTCAGATGTAATAAAACATAACCCATTACGTTGTCTTCCTTGTCCAACGTCAACTCTTTAGCATGTCATATTATAATGAGTGCTCACAATCATAAAAGATGTCCAAGATAGTATATTTATATGTGAAGACCTCTCTTTCTTTATTACTTCCTATTAATTGCAACGATGACCAAAACTATGTTTGTCAACTCTCAACAACTTTTATTTATCATACTTTTTCTATGTGAGCTCATTACTCTCCATAAGATCCATATGATCTCTTTGTTTCCCTTTTTTATTTATTTCTCTTTTCTTTTATTCACTTAGGATCATGGCAAAATAATCAAGCCCTTGACTCAACACTAATCTTTATTATATATATAGCTCATAGACTCGATTACATAGAGGGATCATAAAGCAAAACTCAAAACTAGATCATGCCATAAACTTTATTCTACTAGATCAAGATATTACCAAAAGGATCGAACTAAGAAAAATGGTAAAGATAAAAGTGATGGTGATACGATACCGGGGTACTCCCCCAAGCTTGGCAGTTGCCAAGGGGAGTGACCATACCCGATGCTCAGTTCTTCTTTGTTGGTGAAGAAGGTGGAGTTTTTGATGCTGGATAGTCGCACATCGAGTGTAGGAGATCTTCTAACTTGTGGATAATGCCTTTGAGTGCGATGATATGCTCCTTCAACAAAAAAAATTCATGTGTGAGATACTTATTTTGTATACGATCTAGCTCAATCATCTTGAAATCTTCGATCTCAGTTGGGGTAAGAAGATTGTGATCAAGTTGAAGGATGTCTTCTGTTGCCGGAGCTTGGTCCTCCGTGGCTTTCTTGATCCCTTCATCCTTGATGATCTCCATGGGTTCTTCCCTCTTCATCTCTATCTTCATTAGCCAAGCATCGTTACCCTCATGGTTGGAGGAGGAGGGAGATGACATAGTGCCTGGCCTTGACAACCCTGGCAGAACACAACTCGAAACAAAGACAAGAGATATTTGCGTAATACAGGAGTCAAAACCCCCGGGAGATTATATAATGAATTTTTACCGACCAAAATATGTATCGTGTAAGAAAACGGAGTCCGGAAAGTGCACGAGATGCCCACGAGGTAGGGGGCGCGCCCAGGGGGTAGGGCGTGCCCTCCACCTTCGTGGAGCCCTCGTGTCCTTCCCGGACTTCTTCTTATTTTTCTATTTTTCTAAATATTCGAAAACAGAGAAATATTGCCTTTAGAACTGTTTTGGAGTCAGTTTACTTACCGTACCACATACCTATTACTTTTCGGAGTCTAAAACATTCCAGAAAGTGTCCCTTATGTATTCCTCCAGGGTTACGGTTTCAATAACATTGGTTTCAACATTTATGGGATTACCTGAGATATAATGTTTGATTCTTTGACCGTTCACCACCTTCGGATTTGTGCCTTCGAAGTTGTTGATTTTTATGGCACCGGAACAATGGACCTCCTCGATAACATAAGGACCTTCCCATTTAGAGAGAAGTTTTCCTGCAAAAAATCTTAAACGAGAGTTGTATAACAATACATAATCACCTACATTAAACTCCCGCTTTTGTATCCTTTTATCATGCCATCTTTTAACTTTTTCTTTAAACAACTTGGCATTTTCGTAGTCTTGGGTTCTCCATTCATTGAGTGAACTAATATCAAATAACCTCTTCTCACCGGCAAGTTCAAAATCATAATTGAGCTCTTTAATAGCCCAATATGCCTTGTGTTCTAGTTCGAGAGGTAAGTGACATGCTTTTCCATATACCATTTTATACGGAGACATACCCATAGGATTTTTATATGCAGTTCTATAGGCCCATAATGCATCATCAAGTTTCTTGGACCAATTCTTTCTAGACCTATTGACAGTATTTTGCAAAATTAATTTGAGTTCTCTATTTCTCAATTCTACTTGACCACTAGACTGTGGGTGATAAGGGGATGAAATTCTATGATTAACATCATACTTAGCAAGCATTTTACGGAAAGCACCATGAATAAAATGTGAACCACCATCAGTCATTAAATATCTAGGGACTCCAAATCTTGGAAAAATAACTTCTTTAAGCATTTTAATAGAGGTGTTATGATCAGCACTACTAGTTGGAATAGCTTCTACCCACTTAGTAACATAATCAACAGCAACTAAAATATGTGTATATCCATTAGAGGCAGGAAAAGGTCCCATATAGTCAAAGCCCCAAACATCAAATGGTTTAATAACGAGTGAATAGTTCATAGGCATTTCTTGACGTCTACTAATATTACCAATTCTTTGACATTCATCACAAGATAAGACAAACTTACGGGCATCCTTGAAGAGAGTAAGCCAATAAAAATCAGATTGTAATACCTTATGTGCAGTTCTATCTCCAGCATGGTGTCCTCCATAAGCTTCGGAGTGACACTTGCGTAGGATCTGTACCTGTTCATGCTCAGGTACACAACGTCTAATAACACCATCTACTCCTTCTTTATAAAGATGTGGGTCATCCCAAAAGTAATGCCTCAAATCATAGAAGAACTTTTTCTTTTGCTGGTATGTGAAACTAGGTGGTATGAATTTGGCAACAATGTAATTAGCATAATCAGCATACCATGCAGCAGTATGAGAAGCATTTATGACATTTAATTGCTCATCAGGAAAGCTATCATCAATAGGTAGTGGTTCATCAAGCAATTTTCTAACCTAGCCAAGTTGTCTGCAACGGGGTTCTCAGCTCCCTTTCTATCAACAATATGTAAGTCAAATTCTTGTAGCAAGAGAACCCATCTAATAAGTCTAGGTTTAGCATCTTTCTTTTCCATGAGATATTTAATAGCAGCATGATCAGTGTGAATAGTTACTTCAGAATCAACAATATAAGGTCTGAACTTATCACAAGCAAATACAACTGCTAAGAATTATTTTTCAGTAGTAGCATAATTTCTTTGAGCATTGTTTAGGGTTTTACTAGCATATTGAATAACGTTTAATTTCTTATCAACTCTTTGCCCTAGAACAGCACCTATAGCATAATCACTAGCATCACACATAATTTCAAAGGGTAAATTCCAATCAGGTGGCTGAACAATAGGTGCAGAGATAAATGCTTTCTTAAGTATTTCAAATGCTTCTACACAATCATCATCAAAGACAAATGGTATATATTTTTGTAATAAATTAGTCAGAGGCCGAGAAATTTTCGAGAAGTCCTTAATGAACCTCCTATAAAATCCGGCGTGACCAAGGAAACTTCTTATACCTTTGATGTCCTTGGACATGGCATCTTCTCAATAGCATCAACCTTGGCTTTATCAACTTCAATACCTCTTTCAGAAACTTTATGCCCCAAGACAATACCTTCATTAACCATAAAGTGGAACTTTTCCCAATTCAAGACAAGATTAGTTTCTTCACATCTCTTCAAAACTCGATCAAGGTTGCTCAAGCAATCGTCAAAATAAGATCCATAGACAGAGGAATCGTCCATGAAAACCTCACAAATCTTTTCACAAAAGTCAGAGAATATAGCCATCATGCATCTCTGAAAGGTAGTAGGTGCATTACATAAACCAAAGGGCATACGTCTATAAGCAAAAGTACCAAAAGGGCAAGTAAAAGTAGTCTTTGATTGATCCTTGGCTGACACAGGTATTTGAGAGAAACCAGAATAACCATCTAGAAAGAAAAAATGTGTATGTTTGGATAATCTTTCTAGCATTTGATCGATAAAAGGTAAGGGGTAATGATCCTTTTTAGTGGCCTTATTTAATTTGCGGAAATCAATTACCATCCTATAACCTATAATAATTCTTTGAGGAATCAATTCATCTTTATCATTAGGAACGACAGTAATACCTCCCTTCTTAGGGACACAATGGATAGGACTTACCCACTGACTATCAGCAACGGGATAGATTATACATGCCTCAAGGATCTTTAGTATTTCCTTTCTTACCACTTCTTTCATTTTAGGATTCAGCCGTCGTTGATCATCACGAACTGGTTTAGCATCTTCTTCCAAATTTATTTTATGTTGACATAGAGTGGGACTAATGCCCTTAAGATCATTAAGAGTATACCCAATGGCAGCATGGTGCTTCTTTAGAGTTTTCAATAATCTCTCTTCCTCATGCTCTGAAAGGTTAACACTAATAATAACAGGATATATCTTTTTCTCATCAAGATAAGCATATTTAAGAGTATCAGGTAACGGTTTAAGCTCAAACACGGGATCACCCTTGGGTGGAGGAGGATCCCCTAGGATTTCAATGGGCAAATTGTGTTTCAGAATAGGTTCCTGTTTAAAGAATACTTCATCTATTTCCCTTCTTTCATTCATAAACATATCATTTTCATCGTCTAGCAAATATTGTTCTAAAGGATCACTAGGAGGTACGGCAATAGAAGCAAGACCAATAATTTCATCCTTACTAGGTAATTCTTCTTCACGGTGTTGTCTACTAAATTTAGAGAAATTAAATTCATGAGACATATCATCTAAACCGATAGTAACAACATACTTTTGGCAATCTATCTTAGCATTAACAGTGTTTAAGAATGGTCTACCAAATATAATGGGACAAAAGCTATCTTGTGGGGAACCAAGAACAAGAAAATCAGCAGGATATTTAGTTTTCCCACACAAGACTTCAACATCTCTAACAATTCCCATAGGTGAAATAGTATCTCTATTGGAAAGTTTAATTGTGACATCAATATCTTCTATCTCCGCAGGTGCAATATCATGCATAATTTCTTTGTATAAGGCGTAAGGTATTGCACTAGCACTAGCACCCATATCACATAAGCCATGATAACAATGATCTCCTATTTTAACAAAAATAACAGGCATGCCTACCACAGGTCTGTTTTTATCTTTAGCACAAGGTTTAGCAATTCTAGCAGTCTCATCAAGGAAATGAATAACATGCCCATCAATATTATCAGACAAGAGATCTTTAACAATATCAATATCAGGTTCAACTTTGATTTGCTCAGAAGGTGTATAAGTTTTAGTATTGCTTTTACGAACCATAGTTGAAGCTTTAGCATGATCCTTTATCCTAACAGGGAAAGGTGGTTTCTCAACATAAGAAGTAGGAACAATAAGATCATTATAAGTGATAGTCTTTTCTTCAACTTTAATAGGTGCAACTACTTTTACTTCTATGGGAGGATGATATTTAAACCACTTCTCCTTGGGGAGATCAACATAAGCAGCAAAAGATTCACAGAAAGAAGCTACTATCTCAGAGTCAAGTCCATATTTAGTGCTAAATTTATGGAAAACATCGGTATCCATAAAAGATTTAACACAATCAAACTTAGGTGTCATACCTGACTCCTTACCTTCGTCGAGGTCCCAATATTCAGAGCTGCGTTTAATTCTTTCCAATAATTCCCATTTGAATTCAATAGTCTTCTTCATAAAAAAAGCCAGCACAAGAAGTATCGAGCACGGTGCGATTGTTGTCAGAAAGCCGAGCAAATAAATTTTGAATAATCATCTCTCTTGAGAGCTCATGATTGGGGCATGAATATAACATTGATTTAAGCCTCCCCCAAGCTTGAGCGATGCTTTCTCCTTCGCGAGGCCAAAAATTATATATATAATTGCGATCACGATGAACAAGATGCATAGGATAAAACTTCTGATGAAATTCCAATTTCAATCTTTTGTAGTTCCATGACCCCATATCATCACATAGCCTATACCATGTCGATGCATCTCCCTTCAAAGATAAAGGGAAGACCTTCTTCTTAACAACATCTCCGGGTACACCTGCAAGCTTAAATAATCCACAAACTTCATCCACATATATTAGGTATTCATCAGGATGCATTGTTCCGTCTCATGCAAAAGGATTATCTAGCAGTTTTTCTATCATACCCGAAGGAATTTCAAAGCAGACATTTTCATTTTCATTTTCAGTAGGTTGAGGAGCAACTCTTTGCTCTACTGGTCGGGGTGAAGATACCCCAAACAAGCCCCTCAGAGGATTACTTTCCATAGTAACAAGTGACAGTAAATTTCAGCACACTATATAAAATTTTCCTTACCAAATTCCACCTACCAAAGGCGCTACACTCCCCGGCAACGGCGCCAGAAAAGAGTCTTGATGACCCACAAGTATAGGGGGTTTATCGTAGTCCTCTCGATAATTAAGAGTGTCAAACCCAACGAGGAGCAGAAGGAAATGATAAGCGGTTTCCAGCATGGTATTCTCCGCAAGTACTGAAATAAGTGGTAACAGATAGTTTTGTGATAGGATAGTTTGTAACGAGCAACAAGTAACAAAAGTAAATAAAGTGCAGCAAGGTGGCCCAATCCTTTTTGTAGCAAAGGACAAGCCTGGAAAAACTCTTATATAGAGAAAAGCGCTCCCGAGGATGCATGGGAATATCGTCAAGCTAGTTTTCATCACGTTCATATGATTCGCGTTCGGTACTTTGATAATTTGGTATATGGGAGGACCGGTGCTTGGGTGCTGTCCTTACTTGGACAAGCATCCCACTTATGATTAACCTCTATTACAAGCATCTGCAACTACAACAAAAGTATTAAGGTAAACCTGACCATAGCATGAAACATATGGATCCAAATCAGCCCCTCACGAAGCAACACATAAACTAGGGTTTAAGCTTCTGTCACTCTAGCAACCCATCATCTACTTATTACTTCCCAATGCCTTCCTCTAGGCCCAAACAATGGTGAAGTGTTATGTAGTCGACGTTCACATAACACCACTAGAGGAGAGACAACATACATCTCATCAAAATATCGAACGAATACCAAATTCACATGACTACTAATAGCAAGACTTCTCCCATGTCCTCAGGAAAAAACATAACTACTCACAAAGCATATTCATGTTCATAATCAGAGGGGTATCAATATGAATATAGGATCTGAACATATGATCTTCCACCAGATAAACCAACTAGCATCAACTACAAGGAGTAATTAACACTACTAGCAACCTACTAGTACCAATCCCGGACTTGGAGACAAGAATTGGATACAAGAGATGAACTGGGGTTTTGAGAGGAGATGGTGCTGATGAAGATGTTGATGGAGATTGCCCTCTCCCGATGAGAGGAGTGTTGCTGATGACGATGGGGATGATTTCCCCCTCCCGGAGGGAAGTTTCCCCGGCAGAACAGCTCCGCCAGAGCCCTAGATTGGTTCCGCCTCGTGGCGGCAGAGTTTCGTCCGAGAATATGGCTTGTGATTTTTTTCCCATCGAAAGACTTCATATAGCAGAAGATGGTCACCAGAGGGCCACTAGGGGGCCCATGAGGTAGGGGCGCGCCCAGGGGGTAGGGCACGCCCCCCACCCTCGTGGGCAGGGTGTGGCCCCCTGGTTAACTTCTTGCGCTCAATATTTATTATATATTCTGAAAATGTCTTCCGTGAAGTTTCAGGACTTTTGGAGCTGTGCAGAATAGGTCTCTAATATTTTCCAGTCCAGAATCCCAGCAGCTGGCATTCTCCCTCTTTATGTAAACCTTGTAAAATAAGAGAGAATAGGCATAAGTATTGTGACATAATGTGTAATAACATCCCATAATGCAATAAATATCGATATAAAAGCATTATGCAAAATGGACGTATCATGGAGACTATGATTCCCCCACAAGTCGGGATGAGACTCCGGACGAAAAAAGGCCATAAAAATAGAAGGCCAAAAAAACAAAAAAACAAAAAAAATGAGAGAAAAAGAGAGAAGGGGCAATTCTACTATCCTTTTACCACACTTGTGCTTCAAAGTAGCACCACATCTTCATGATAGAGAGTCTCCTATGTTGTCACTTTCATATACTAGTGGGAATTTTACATTATAGAACTTGGCATGTATATTCCAATTTTGGGCTTCCTCAAAATGCCCTAGGTCTTCATGAGAAAGAGAGTTGGATGCACACCCACTTAGTTTCTTTTGTTGAGCTTTCATACACTTATAGCTCTAGTGCATCCGTTGCATGGCAATCCCTACTCACTCACATTGATATCTATTGATGGGCATCTCCATAGCCCGTTGATACGCCTAGTTGTGAGACTATCTTCTCCTTTTTGTCTTCTCCACAACCACCATTCTATTTCACCTATAGTGCTATATCCATGGCTCACGCTCATGTATTGCATGAAGATTGAAAAAGTTTGAGAACATCAAAAGTATGAAACAATTGCTTGGCTTGTCATCGGGGTTGTGCATGATTTAAATATTTTGTGTGGTGAAGATGGAGCATAGCCAGACTATATGATTTTGTAGGGATAACTCTCTTTGGCCATGTTATTTTGAGAAGACATGATTGCTTTGTTAGTATGCTTGAAGTATTACTATTTTTATGTCGATATTAAACTTTTGTCTTGAATCTTTCGGATCTGAACATTCATGCCACAATAAATAAAATTACATTGAGAATTATGCTAGGTAGCATTCCACATCAAAAATTATGTTTTTATCATTTACCTACTCGAGGACGAGCATGAATTAAGCTCGGGGATGCTTGATACGTCTCCAACGTATCTATAATTCTTTATTGTTACATGCAATTATATTATCTGTTTTGGATGTTTAATGGGATTTAATATACCTTTTTATATTATTTTTGGGACTAACCTACTAACCAAAAGGCCCAGTGCAAATTGTTTTTTGCCTATTTCAGTGTTTCGCAGAAAAGGAATATCGAACGGAATGAAACCTTCGGGAGAGTTATTTTTGGAACAAACGCAATCTAGGAGACTTGGAGTGGACGTCAAGGAAGCATCGAGGAGGCCACGAGGCAGGGAGGCGCGCCCGCACCCTCGTGGGCCCCTCGTGGCTCCCATGACCGACTTCTTTCACCTATATATACTCATATACCCCAAAAACATCAGAGAGCACCACAAAACCCTATTTCCACCACCGCAACCTTCTGTACCCAAGAGATCCCATCTTGGGGCCTTTTCCGGAGCTCCGCCGGAGGGGGAATCGATCACGGAGGGCTTCTACATCAACACCATAGCCTCTCCGATGATGTGTGAGTAGTTTACCACAGACCTTTGGGTCCATAGTTATTAGCTAGATGACTTCTTCTCTCTCTTTGGATCTCAATACAAAGTTCTCCTCAATCTTCTTGGAGATCTATTCGATGTAATTCTTTTTGCGGTGTGTATGTCGAGATCCGATGAATTGTGGGTTTATGATCATGATTATCTATGAACAATATTTGGTCCTTCTCTGGATTCTTTTATGTATGATTTGTTATCTTTGCAAGTCTCTTAAAATTACCAGTTTGGTTTGGCCTACTAGATTGATCTTTCTTGCAATGGGTGAAGTGCTTAGCTTTGGGTTCAATCTTGCGGTGTCCTTTCCCAATGAAAGCAGGAGCAGCAAGGCACGTATTGTATTGTTGCCATCAAGGATAAAAAGATGGGGTTTATATCATATTGCTTGAGTTTATCCCTCTACATCATGCCATCTTGCCTAATGCGTTACTCTGTTCTTATGAACTTAATACTCTAGATGCATGTTGGATAGCGGTCGATGTGTGGAGTAATAGTAGTAGATGCAGAATCGTTTCGGTCTACTTGTCGCGGACGTGATGCCTATATACATGATCATGCCTAGATATTCTCATAATTATGCACTTTTCTATCAATTGCTCGACAGTAATTTGCTTACCCACCGTAATACTTATGCTATCTTGAGAGAAGCCAATAGTGAAACCTATGGCCCCCAGGTCTATTTTCCATCATACAAGTTTCCAATCTATTTTACTTTGCAATCTTTACTTTCAATCTATATCATAAAAATACCAAAAATGTATATCTTATTATCTCTATCAGATCTCACTTCTGCAAGTGGCCATGAAGGGATTGACAACCCCTTTATCGCATTGGTTGCAAGGTTCTTATTCATTTGTGTAGGTGCGATGTGACTTGTGTGTAGTCTCCTGCTGGATTGATACCTTGGTTCTCAAAAACTGAGGGAAATACTTACGCTACTTTGCTGCATCACCCTTTCCTCTTCAAGGGAAAACCAACGCAGTGCTCAAGAGGTAGCACTCCCTTTTGGGTATATGGGTAGCGTATATCATGCTCACCGTTTTAACCTGGGGGGACTTCTTCTGTCCCCCTGTGTTCGGCGGACGGGGCTCCTCGTCGTCATTCTCGCTTTGCGACCCCTTCTCCTTGTCTTCGACATTTAACTTGCCGGCCTGTTTAAAGACCCAACAGCTCCGGTGGGTATGATTGGTTGGTTTTATCAGGGGTGTTGTGGATCTGACATGGACGATCTAGTATGCGGTCCAAGCTAAATGCCCAGATTGTTCCTTTTATATGACTTCTTCCGCTGATCGGACTTGGAGCCACTGAATCCGGTGTTGACCGTCGTGTCATCAGTATTTTCACCATTGTTTCGACGCTTATGCCTGTTGCGTCGGGGCTTACCGTTGCTATTCTTGCCTTGGAGGTGCCAGGTTCACTTGCATTATGATCGCTACAGGCTAGCCAACTATCTTCGCCCACACAAAAGCGGGTCATAAGTGCCGTGAGGGCCGCCATGGACTTCGGCTTTTCTTGGCCGAGGTGTCGGGCGAGCCATTCGTCGCGGATGCTGTGCTTAAAGGCCGCTAGGGATTCGGCATACGGGCAGACGACGATCTGGTTCTTTTTAGTTAAGAACCTTGTCCAGAATTTCCTGGCTGACTCTCCGGGCTGTTGAACTATGTGACTTAAGTCGTCGGCATCCGGGGGTCGGACGTATGTGCCTTGGAAGTTGTTGCGGAAGGCGTCTTACAAGTCCTCCCAGCTGCCAATGGAGTTTTCGGGCAGGCTGTTCAACCAGTGTCGAGCTGGTCCCATGAGTTTTAGTAGGAGGTATTTGATGGCATGAAGATCATCACAGCTGGCCATATGAATATGGAGAAGAAAGTCCTCAATCCATACTACGGGATATGTTGTTCCATCATATGATTCGATATTTACAGGTTTAAACCCTTCTGGGAATTCATGCTCCATTACTTCATCAGTGAAGTAGAGGGGGTGTGCGGCGCCTCTCTATCGGGCCAGGTCGCGACTTAGTTCGGATGGAGTCTGTCTGCGGCTTTCGGCCCGGGCGTGATTATGCTTATCATGTTTGGCTTGATAGCCGTCGTCGCGCGTCGAGGCACGCCCCCGTGATCTGTAGATCGACCTGGCCGAACTTGCTCTATTCTTCAGGTCCTGCCGCAGGTCATATGTGTATCCCCGAGCCGTACTGTCTCTACCTTTACGGCGAGATAGTATGGGCCGGTGATCGTCTTGAGTTGTCGTTTTGTCCCGGCCACGTGGTGGTCGGTCAGCCGCATTACGTGTTGCTGGTATGAGCTCAAGTGCCTCATCATCGAATTGAGGTAGCAGTTTACGCTTCGGCTAACTTTTGGTTGGGCGCACGAGGCCGTATTCCTCGGCTGCCAGGACATTAGTCCATTTGTTGTTGAGTAGATCTTGATTAGCTTGAAGTTGCCGTTGTTTTTTTTCAGACTCCTTGCAGTGGCTATTAGTCGTTGCTTAAAGCGCTCCTGCTCGAGAGGTTCCTCAGGCACGATAAAGTATTCGCCGCCGAGGCTCACCTCATCCTCGGAGAGTGGAAGGTAATTACTGTCCTCCGAGTCTTTGTTTGCGGCCTGTTCATTAGGGCTAACTTGCCCATCCTCCCAATCGTTTTGTTTAGAGTTTTGATCGACGGGGTTTTCTTGGTCTTCGGCATCGCCTGGAGTATTGTTGTCTCTCGTGCTGGTATTGATGTCTTTGCTGCGGCGTGATTCAGAGCGGCATCGTCGGCATTTTGGTTGTATCTCGGGAGGTTTATCCTCTACAGGATTTTTCTCATTATAGCCGTCACCCTCCTTGGGTGTATCCACCATGTACACGTCATACAAAGAGGTGGCCATCCAGCGTCCGGTAAACAGCGGGTTTTGGGCCTCCTCTTCTCCGGCATCGTCGTCCATACCGTCGATGTCTTCGGAGCCGTAACCGAGCATGTCAGTTAAGTCCTCGACAGTGGTGATGAAGTGGGTGGTGGGTGGGACGTAAAATTCCCCGTTCTCAGCCCCTAGTCCGGGCTGGGCGTAGTTCGGACATTGCTCCTTCGTAATGATGAGGGATCGCATCAAGTCCAGAGCCTCGCTTAAACGCGAGGTTTGGCCAGGGAGAAGAGAATCCGTGGAGTACGACGGGAAGGGGATTTCTCAGCCGAGCTCACATGATGCTGACTCCGAGAGTTCAGAGCCAGTCTGGGGAAGAGTCCGACTTTGTGATGGTTTCCAGCGACACTGCTTCCTCCGACTCTCCCGTACTGGGCTTAGTGGCCACAGATAGTCCGGCGGGTTTAGAAATCCCGTCTTCGGACCTGGCGACATGCTCTGGCTCCAAGGCCATAGCAGAGGTTGGGGTCGTGAATCCTTGGAAGATCAAGTCTCCTCGGATGTCGGCGACATAATCCAACTTTCCAAAACTAATCTGGTGACCTGGGGCATAGCTGTTGATCTGCTCTAGATGGCCAAGCGAGTTGGCCCGCAGTGCGAAGCCGCCGAACACAAAGATCTGACTGGGGAGGAAAACCTTCCCCGGGGAAGCATTGTTGTAGATGATTGATGGAGCCATCGAACCTTCTGGTGACGACGCAGGGGAACTCTCAATGAAAGCACCAATGTCGGTGTCAAAACCGGCGGATCTCGGGTAGGGGGTCCCGAACTGTGCGTCTAAGGTCGATGGTGACAGGAGGTAGGGGACACGATGCTTTACCCATGTTCGGGCCCTCTTGATGGAGGTAATACCCTACGTCCTGCTTGATTGATCTTGATGAGTTTGAGGATTACAAGAGTTGATCTATGACGAGATCGTAATGGCTAAACCCTAGATGTCTAGCCTGTATGATTGTGATTGCCCCTACGAACTAAGCCCTCCGGTGTCACAGCCCTAGAATTTGATTGTAATTAGTATCATAAGCATCCATGCATCATGTCTATATTTGTTTGAAATTTGAAATGGGGATGGCAGAAACCTCCAGCACCACTTAATCCAACTAGGGTTACTAAAATATTTTTCAATGATCCTGAAATGCCCTTCAAAAATGTTCATCATCTTTGTCTTGGTCTAAAACCTCTAACAAAAATGGTGCAATACTTTCTAGGTCATCCAAAGGTCACTGGATTAAATCATATGTTATTTGAATTTGGGCATTTAAATGCTAGTAAATATTTTAAATGCCCAAGTAATACTAAACTGAAATGTTCCATGTTGGATATATTCTAAACAGTGGGCATGTTCAGTTTGGTGATTTTTGAAAGGGTCCAAGTATTTTTAATAAAGCCCTAAAGACTACAGAAAAATAGAAAACAAATTAAAAGAGAAAGAGGGAGAACCTACCTGGTGGGCCAACCGGCCCACCACTGTAGCAGCCCAGCCGGGCAAAGCCAGCCCAGCCCACCTCCACCTCCCTGTCGTCTTCCACCTCCTGCCAGAGGGCAGGAGGGCGTGTGCCCGCGGCACGCACGCGCGCGCCCGGCCACCTCCTGCTTCCTGGGGCGCCCTGAGCCTTCCGTCGCGCCATGCCCCCCCCCAAGACCCGTATGGATCGATCTCTCCCTCCCTCGCTCTCCCCCTCGCCCGTTCCCCGCCATGGCTGAAGCCTCCACGGACGCACCGCCGCCGTTCGCCGCTGCCATCGACCTCCCCACGCCCATCCAGCTATGCCACGAGTTCCGCCTCGACCCCCGCGTCCTCTTCACCAATCCAGGCGCCGCCAGGAGCTCTGTGACGACGACCCCGATCTCTTCTTCCTCCTCGGGCCCGTGGATCACCGCCGGTCGATTCGCGCCATCGAGGACGTCCCCAAGCCCACTGAGCTGCGCTTCGACCTCCCAGTGAGCTCCTCCGTAGTTTTCCCTTGTCCCCGTGGCTTGTCGCTTGCCGTAGCCACGCTAGCCACCGTACTGAGCACCGCCGTCCGCCATGGACGCCGGGCATGGCACTGCCGTGCCGCTCCACTCAAATCGACGAGCCTAGCGAGCTCCTAGATGTACCAGGAGGCCGTAGATCCCCTTAGCTGGCCTCGCCGTACCCTGCAGCCCCACGCCCGCATCAACCCGAGCTCCGGCCGCCGCCTCGCTCGTCGTCGGTGCCTCTGCAGGCCACCCCAGCTCCGACCGCCTCCACCGTTGGATGCGCCACCCTGCTAGCTCCCCGTAGATGCTTCCCGCGCGCCAAACCGGCCCCCGTAGCGAAATCCCTAAGCCCTCCGCCGCGTTTTGGTCGCCGCTGGTGGAACTCCGGCAAAGCCAACGTGGCACTGTCATTAGCCACTAATGACCCCACTAAACTAACCCCTAGCTCACTAACGGATGGGCCCCACTCTCTAATTAACCTGGTTTAGTTTCTGTTTAGTTTTAGCTAACCACAAGGGCCCCACAGGTCAGTTTGACCTGGCCACCTCACCTGTTGACCAGACCCCACCTATCTGTGTCACTAGCCTGTTCTGGGTCACTGACCAGTGGGTCCCACTGGTCAGGTTTGACCTGGACCATGCCCCGTTGACCTGCTGACATCATGACGATCTCATGCTGACGCAGTAATTAATTTCTGTTTTAAAACAATTCAGGAAATTCCAGAAAATGACTTAAACTTCAAAAAAATCATAGAAATTAAATCGTAACTACAAATGAAATAATTTATATATGAAAAATTATCAGAAAAATTCAAGGAATCTGTTTATGGCATTTTCATGCATGTTAGAAAAACTTATGGCTGCTGTTTAGGCCAATTCACATAAATGGAATTTAAACTCTCACATATGGAGTTTGAATTTGAACCTAGGGTTCAAACCAACTCCATTTAACATGTTGCTAGTTGCATTAGCTCAAAACACAGCATATTGACATGTCATGATCATGCATCATATTGTGCATTGCATTGATTGTGTTCTTTCTCTGTTGCCGGTGGTTGTCCCCTCTCGATAGACGTTGTACCGACACTGTGATCGTTGACACCGATGAAGAACTATACTATCTTCAGAAGTGCCAGGCAAGCAAAACCCCCTTGTTCATTCCGATACAAACCACTCTCTCGCTCCTGCTCTCTTTTACTGCATTAGGACAACAACGATTCAACTGTTACATGTTGCGGTAGTTGAACCCCTTTCCTCTGCATGACCTGTCATTGCCACAGTAAATAGATGAAACCCACTAGAATGAGTAGGAGTTGTTTGAGCCCTGATGTGCCTACTCATTCATGCTTGTTTGTCATGCCTGCTATTGCATAGAGTCGTGTCAGGTCTGGTTCATCGGGGATGAACCGGAGGTGTGTAAACATGTCCTACAGTGTGTGAGCTAAGTGTGTGAGCTAAGTGTGTGAACACGATTTGGTAAAGGTAGCGGTGCGAGGCCATGTAGGAGTACATGGTGGGTTGTCTCATTGAAACCGTTCTTAGGAACTGAGTTCTGTGTTTGTGATCCATGAAATAGTTACTACCACGCATTGGGCCCGAAACCAATGGACCCTCTCGGCTTCTTAATGTCAGGACCCCGATTCCAAGTCACATCGATCTAGCCGGTAACACCTCATATCACTTTGCGGCCTCACGCACGGTATTCCCACGAGTGTCGCCTTACCATGGCCCGGGACCGTTTGCGCCTTTTGGCTCACGTATATGATAGTGTCGCTAGCATCCATATGACAGAGAACCTGAGCCGACATGGCTAATCGTGAACCCAAAGCGGCACTAACCTATGGGGACAGGCATACATGAATCACATCGAGCGTGTCGGTCAGCAGCGTGTGAATCCGGGCTGTAGCACTAAGCTAACAGGACTCCGGGAACCCGGGCTGTAGCAGGCTAGGCAGGACTCCGGATGTCAACGCGTGACATTTCCCCGAAGGGACAGACAAAGGAACGAAGAGAAACACATGTCGACCAGTCAAGTGTCCTGAGCAGTAGTGCTGGGCTAGCAGGACTCCGGTGAACCGGGCTGTAGCGGACTACTATGGCTCATGGAAGCACTAGACTACATTTCCCCATAAGAGAGGCTGCCAAGGATAAACCACTAGATTGTCGAATCCCACACATACCAAGCATTTCAATCATACACACAATATGCTCGATATGTGTAAATACAACATGGCATCACAACAGAACTCTACAACTCAAGTATTTATTCATTAGGCTCCGAGGAGCGAGATATTACAAACATGGGTCTCATGACCCAACAATCATAGCATACAAATCAAAGCACATGCAGAAGCTTAACATGTCTGAGTACAGACATCTACAAATGGAAAAGGCTGAGAAGCCTGACTATCTACCAGATCCTGCCGAGGGCACAAGATCGTAGCTGAGGTATCAAGCTAAACGTCGAAGTCCATGCGAAACTACTAGCGAGACTGAAGTCTCTCTGCAAAACATAAATTAAGCAAACGTGAGTACAAATGTACCCAGCAAGACTTACATCAGAACTATCTACATATGCATCAGTATCAATAAAGGGGGTGGTGGAGTTTAACTGCAGCAAGCCAGCTTTGACTCAGTGGCTAACCTGAACTACGACTGCAAGCAACTCTTTTGAGGTGGCGCACACGAGTCCACATATTCACCATTCAATACACCACTATGGATCCGCTCCCGTCTCCCTACGGGAAGGCCATCCATAGCACTCACACTTATCTTGCGAGTTTTGGAGTATCCACTTTCACTTGTCTATGAACTGTTATAGGCAACCCAGAAGTCCATTACCGCGGACACGGCTATTCGAATAGATGATGATAACCCTGCAGGGGTGTACTTCTTCACACACGCTCTCACCACTTACCGTCGTTTACACGACATGTACTCGGCAACCTTCAAGCGGAAGCCCAACGAGGGTGTCGACCACGGCCTACCTAAACACTCAAGTCTCTAGTCCAGGTTTATCGCCTATCCAGGTTCCATCCGCAGGGAGTCCGGTCGAGGTTTCCACATACGGCCCCGGACGATGTGTACAGGGTTCCGAGACACCAAACGGGCGCCCGGCATGCCCGGCCACGGTGTATCTACCGCATCATAGCCCACCCCTAGGGTCAGCGCTACGCACGGCCGCCAACACATATCCTATAAACACCAGAAACTAGTTGCAACTCCTGGACAGAGGACAAGGGTGATCAAGAAGTTGAGAGGGTTCCATTGGTTTCGGGCCCAATGCGTGGTAGTAACTGTTTCATGGATCACAAACACAGAACTCAGATCCTAAGGACGGCTTCAATGAGACAACCCACCATGTACTCCTACATGGCCTCTCACTTCTACCTTTACCAAATCGTGTTCACACACTTAGCTCTCAACAGTAGGACATGTTTACACACCTCTGATTCATCCCCGATGAATCAGACCTGACACAACTCTATGCAATAGCAGGCATGACAAACAAGCATGAATGAGTAGGCACATCAGGGCTCAAACAACTCCTACTCATACTAGTGGGTTTCATCTATTTACTGTGGCAATGACAGGTCATGCAGAGGATAAGGGGCTCAACTACCGCAGCAAGTAACTGTTGAATCGTTGTTGTCCTAATGCAGTAAAAGAGAGCAAGAGCGAGAGAGTGAGATTGTATCAGAATGAACAAAGGGGTTTTTCTTGCCTGGCACTTCTGAAGATATCATTGGGTCTTCATCAGTGTCAACGATCACAGCGTCGGTACAACATCTATCGAGAGGGGACAAACACCGGCAACTGAGAAAGAACTCAATCAACACATGACGATATGCAACAATATGATGCATGCTATGACATGGCAATATGAATGTGTTTTGCACTAATGCATCTAGCAACAATTTAGATGAAGTCCATATGGACCAAGGGTTCATATGCAAACTCCATATTTAGCATTTAAAATGCCATTATCATGTTTTCACTTATATAGTGGGTATAAGTTGGTTGAACATGCATGAAAGTAGTGTAAATGGATAGATTGGATTTTTCTGATAATTTTTCATATATAGATTATTTCATTTGGAGTTATGGTTGAATTTCTATGATTTTTGGAAGTTTAGGCAATTTTCTGGAATTTCCTGAATAGAAATAAATCCAGAAATTACATTATTGCATCAGCATTACGTCATGCTGACCTCAGCAGGTCAACAGGGCTGCCCCGGGTCAAACCTGACCAGTGGGGTCCACTAGTCAGTGAACCAGTGCTGGTTAGGGTCGCTGACGTGTGGGCCCAGTCAACTGCCTCGTCAGCAAAGTCAACCTGACATGTGGGCCCGGTGGGTTAGTCTAAGTTAAACAGGGAATAAAATCCGGGGTTAATTAGCACGTGGGGCCCATCCGTTAGTGGCACGGTGATCAGCTAATGGCATCATTAGTGTTAACTAAGTGTGCCACGTTGGCTCGCCAGAGTTTCACCGGCGACGACCAAAAACGCGGCGGAGACGCACCGGGGTGGCTCGGGTTTCGCCTATCATGCACCGTTCGGTGCGCCGTTTGGCCCTACAAAGAGCTGGCGCGATAGCGCGTCGGATGGTGGTGGTCTCCGGGCCTAGGGTGGCCGGAGTCGACGGCGGCGAGCTCGGTTGCGGCCGCCGGAGTTCAGGCACCGATGAAAACGATGACACCATGCACGGGAGGATCAACGGGTAGCACCTACGCGTTCTGCAGGCTCTCACAAAGCCAACGGGCATATGAACGGGGCCGATTGGCCACCGGAGCCTCGTCGGCGACGGTTTCGTGCGGCGGCGTGCTTCAGGCATCATGGAAAATGGTGCTGCAGCGAGCGCTAGGCCGCGGGGTTAGGGGGAAACGATGGTGCAGCTCACAGTGATCACGATGATGGGTTCGACTTGCTCGGGGATGTCCTGTGGCCGGCGAATCGACGACGGCGGTGGTCGGCTCCCGAGGATGAGGACGACAGTGATGGCGAGGCTGAGGGGCTCCCGGGGCTTGTTTTGTTCTTCTCGTCGACGTGCAGAGCCGCGGTGGAGCCTAGGGATACGGTGGGGAGGTCAGGTGTGCTCGGTGGGCGCATTAGCAGCGAGCGGCGGCGATGGTGGTGTTCGGTCGCGGGAGGGAGAGAGAGCAGAGGAGGATAGGGTCGGAGGGAGAAGTGGATGTGGCGCCAGGGAGGTGCGTGGCATCTCCAGGGGGTCGGGGAAGCGGCAAGCAGGAGGTGGCCGGGGCGCGTGTGCACGCACGGCGGCCACACGCCCATCCTCCTGGCGAAGGAGGAAGACGACAGGGGAGGGGGCCAGGTGGGCTGGGCCGGCCACTTGGGCCGCCAGGTAAGGTCCAGGTGGGCTTCTCTCTCTTTTTTTATATTTCTTGTTTTCTATTATTCTGCAACTTTGTGGCTTTATTAAAAATACTTAGACACTTCCAAAAATCACCAAACTGCTCATGCTCACTGTATGGAATAAACCCAACATGAAACATTTCAGTTTGGGATTATTTGGACATTATTTCTTATATAACAGAAATAATTCCAACCCAAATATATTATTGATTTAAATCAAAGGCCCAAATAAATTATTTCTGTGACTCCCAAAATATTGGTTTGAATTTCACCTCATGCCAATATTTTCACAGAATAATAGGAACATTTTCTTGGACTCATTTGATGAGATTTAAATGTTGGTTATTTTTAGAGGTTTTCTAAGGCTTGGAAAATTCCTCAATTCAAATTTCAATTGAATTTAAACATGATGCAGCAACCAAACTAGTCCAAGGCCAGGGTAAAGCTAGGGCTGTGACACTTAATCACCCTTGTCCTCTGTTCAGGAGTTGCAACTAGTTCCTGGTGTTTATAGGATATGTGTTGGTGGCCGTGCGTAGCGCTGACCCTAGGGGTGGGCTATGATGCGGTAGATACACCGTGGCCGGGCATGCCGGGCGCCTGTTTGGTGTCTCGGAACCCTGTACACATCGTTCGGGGCCGTATGTGGAAACCTCGGCCGGACTCCCTGTGGATGGAACCTGGATAGGCGATAAACCTGGACTAGAGACTTGAGTGTTTAGGTCGGCCGTGGCCGACACCCTCGTTGGGCTTCCGCTTGAAGGTTGCCGAGTACATGTCGTGTAAACGGCGGTAAGTGGTGAGAGCGTGTGTGAAGAAGTACACCCCTGCAAGGTTAACATCATCTATTCGAATAGCCGTGTCCGCGGTAATGGACTTCTGGGTTGCCTATAACATTTCATAGACAAGTGAAAGTGGATACTCTAAAATGCGCAAGATAAGCGTGAGTGCTATGGATGGCGTTCTCGTAGGTAGACGAGAGCGGATCCATAGTAGTGTATTGATTGGTGAATATGTGGACTCGTGTGCGCCACCTCAAAAGAGTTGCTTGCAGTCGTAGTTCAGGTTAGCCACTGAGTCAAAGCTGGCTTGCTGCAGTTAAACTCCACCACCCCCTTTATTGATATTGATACCGATGCATATGTGGCTAGTTCTGATGTAAGTCTTGCCGAGTACCTTTGTACTCACGTTTGCTTATTTTATTTTTTGCAGAGACGTCAGTCTCGCTAGTAGTTCCGTGTGGACTTCGACGTTTAGCTTGATACCTCAGCTACGATCTTGTGCCTCGGCAGGATCTGGTAGATAGTCAGGCTTCTCAGCCGTTTTCATTTATAGATGTCTGTACTCAGACATGTTAAGCTTCCGCATGTGCTCTGATTGTATGCTATGATTGTTGGGTCATGGGACCCATGTTTGTAATATCTCGCTCCTCGGAGCCTAATGAATAAATACTTGAGTCATAGAGTTATGTTGTGATGCCGTGTTGTATTTACACATATCGAGCATATTGTGTGTATGATTGAAATACTTGGTATGTGTGGGATCCGACAATCTAGTTGTTTATCCTTGGCAGCCTCTCTATGGGGAAATGTAGTCTAGTGCTTCCTTGAGCCATAGTAGTCCGCTACAGCCCGGTTCACCGGAGTCCGGAGTCCTGCTAGCCCAGCACTACTGCTCAGGACACTTGACTGGCCGGCATGTGTTTCACTTTGTTCCTGTGCCTGTCCCTTCGGGGAAATGTCACGTGGTGATATCCGAAGTCCTGCCTAGCCTGCTACAGCCCGGGTTACCGGAGTCCTGTTAGCCCAGTGCTACAGCCCGGATTCACACGCTGCTGACCGACATGCTCGAAGTTGATTCATGTATGCCTGTCCCCATAGGTTAGTGCCGCTTTGGGTTCACGATTAGCCATGTCAGCCCGGGTTCTCTGTCATATGGATGCTAGCGACACTATCATATACGTGAGCCAAAAGGCGCAAACGGTCTCGGGCCATGGTAAGGCGACACCCGTGGGAATACCGTGCGTGAGGCCGCAAAGTGATATGAGGTGTTACCGGCTAGATCAATGTGACTTGGAATCGGGGTCCTGACAGCGTTGGTATCAGAGCCTGACTGCCTGTAGGATTACCAAGCCATACTGGTCGATGTCGAGTCTAGAAATGCTTTAGTTATATAAGGGGATTGATTATGGAAGGGAATGTAAGGCTCTTTTTACTCCTTTACCCTATGCCCTCTGATCTGAGTCACCCTCTTCTTTTCTGCGGGGGTTAAGAACTAGGCTTCTCTTCTATCTATCAGGATGACGTGTTACTAATCCATAGATTTATAGAATTGATAGTTTCAAGCCTCAGTTTCGTTCCTACTACTTCCGTATGTTGACAGTTGATCTCGGAACTTTGATATTGTGTTGTTGAGTGGTTATGCCACCATTTTGCAGGATGTCTCAAATCTTTTGAGCATTTACAGTCGTTATGCTGTCCGAGTCATCCCAGGTTTCTAAGTAGTCTGATGCATTTGCAAACCCCTTCCTCCTGTTCCTGATGTCCATTTGGGCCAGATTAATCACACTAATCGGTGAGTTGAGGTACTTTGTTGCCTCGACATATATGTTGGAGCTATTACTATGACCCTAGGTGTTTTAGGGAGTCACCTAGTAATCTAGCCATGTTTTGTGTTCTGGTGTGATGATTCTGGCCACCACTCTCGAACGCATCCCATGACGCCATTTAGTAGTAGGTATTCTATTCCTGGGTTCTTGACCCAAGATCCACTCTAATTACCTCGTGTTGATAGTGTTGCTCGTACCTCTAGGATATTAATAATCTTTGTGGTAGTCTTCGAGGTCCGTGGTGTATCATTCTTCCAAATACCATGAACCATCATGGCAGGAGTTCTCTTGAACCAAAGATCACAACCAGGGTGCTCTTGAGGAGTTCTCCATTCATAACTGTGACTCTGCCAGTCCTACCTCTCTGCATGGGTTATCCGGAAGAAACATGTTGAACTTGATTCGACATACTAATCTATGCATCCACAACTCAGAAAGTTATATGTTCCTTGAGTTGACCCTCCTCAGCTGTATCCCAACCCTAGTCTATCACTTGATAGTCAGGAATATTTGTGCATTCGTGTTCATCGATGCCTATTATTCTTGTGGTCCGTCAAGCCATTCTATTCTAGAATGACTAGGAGAAACAAACTCCAGTACCTCATCCATATCTAGGATTGGGTCAAAGCAGTTGTATTTCGCAGATCAAATGCAATCAAGCTATTGGTCTGTTCTACCCTGAAGTATTGCCCTCCTTATGTCAGGAATGTCATGAGAATTGCACCTTTCCTTATGAATTCTTGATGTAGTGACACTTCTCGCCATCATTATTCATTCCTCGGTGTCGTGCTGTCGCAACCGGAATACCGACAAGTGAATCGTGATGTGTGAAATCAATACTCCTAGCAACCCCGTTGCATGGTAGTTAATGGACAACACTCTCATTCTTAGTGTGCTGGTTATTAAATCATCATCCTAAGATTGATCGTGCTACCTAGTCCTTATTTCTGGTGCACTCTTCGATCAATGAGTTAGGATTGTGTCAGTCCCTCGCTCTCTTGATCACATCGTCTTGCCCTGAAGAGCAAGATTGTTCTCGAGCTTAGTAACATATTGGTGGTTCATGATTTCCGGATATCTTCTCGGAAGTGTTACCTGGTTGTCCCCTGACTGTTATGTTGAGTTCGTGATCAAGTTGGTTTTCCAATAAACCACCCCTTCTCCAAGAATCTGTGTTGGATACCCCTGAGCTAGTTGGTTAAGCTAAACAACAACTTGGAGAGTTGGAAGATAAAAGGCTTTGCCAAATTTGGTTCTTTCTGAAGGGATATCTTTGTGTTTGTGTGTGTACTGAAGAAAGATGATATCTTCACCAATTGGTCCTCGTGATCAGTTGTTGGATCTATTGTCTTGTCAAAACTTTGGCTTGAGTATGGGCTATCATCAAGTCAAATCAGAACCAACGATGTTCGTAATGTTGTCTTACTCGTGGATGATCCCTCGAGCATACACCATTACATCTTTTGGTCTGACCAATGTTATCATCGTGTTCACATGATGGTGGAAGTCCAGTGATATGGAAATTCCGGTGAGTTGCTGTTGAGCTCATCAGCGGCATTTTGTCTCCCCCATGATTCATGTTGAACATTGAGCTAGTGTTGGAAACTTTGTAAGCATTCCCTTCGTGTTCCGCCCATGAAGTATATGTTTGGTGAAAGAAGTGACTTTCTCTAAGTTCACGTGCACTAGGTGTAAGTTGCCGCCATGAATTTGAGAAAGGTTTGTTTTGTTTCCCTTGGAATCATCCCAAATCAGTCATGCATATGTGCGAAGTATTCTATGGTTTGGTAGATTAATTACCTCCACTCCATATGTGTTCCTAGCACACCAAGCCACAGATTGGTTTGTTCAAGGAGAAGAAGTTTCTTCTTAGGAGCTAGACTTACGCAAGGACTTCGATATCCTCGTTGATGGTTCCTCCTGAACTCGGTAGTGCTTCGTTGTAAGACTACCAGGTGGCCATGCTTGTCTAGGACAACGTGTTCACAGGTTTGTAGCAAAACCAGCTCATGTTTTGGAGCTTGCTATCACAGTTCATTCCCGAGAATCTCGCAACGTCATCTTGTCAAATTGTGTTGCAAACTCTCATTTTTCCTTCTAGACTGGATGGGTCTGGAATATCCTAACACCAACCAGATCTGAATCTCAGGCGGATATGATGGTTGGAACGTACTCCAAGAACTATATTGTTGGTCTCTCTGTAACCGGTAACGTGGATGTCGTGGCCAACACACCTATCCGGAAGGCCTATTATTGTAGTATCCTGGTTGAAGAAATTGGTCACCTCCCCATAAGGATCTCGCAGGATCTGCCTCCGTAGTTATTCCTTATGGATTCTTGAGCTTCCGAAGTCCGACCTTTTACTTGATGTTCTAGATATCAAACCATATCTATAAATGGATTATGCTAGCACATCAAGGAGAACATTAGAAGCGGAGTGCTAAATGTCTCTCGGTCGATCGTCCAGATTCTGTTCCCTTGGCCTCGCTAAGGTGAAATCTGAGAAAGTGTTATCTTCCTTTGCATCTACATCATACATCACCATTCATCATGGTGGTATGTTGTGTTGCCAGGATCCTTGACACGGATATTGGTAAAACCTTGATGAATATGGAGATGCTCAAGTTCTTGAGAGCACGCGCAAGCACTAGGTTTTACCGTTGGTGTTAACTGGGATTTGCTTCTAGTTTCCTCGGTTATGTTATAACCTTCTAAAACAGTGGACTCACTCTCGACTGTTGAGTTCTTCCCCAGTTACCAGAATCATTCCCAACATTTGCATTTTGTTCCCAGCTTGCACCTCAGTAGTTGTTGTTCAGGATCATCTTCAAAAGTGGACTTACCATGGGTCCCATCCATTTCCGATGATAAGCAAAGTCATCCATTGCGTTGTCTTCAACAAGATAGTCCACATCATCCATTCGGATCCGGATATGCCATTCCTTTGAACTCCGCCAAACGATCGATTGTGATTGCCTCAGGCTGGTATAAAGAGTTTCAATGATCTCCGAATCAAAAGTAATTCTTTTTGCCACTTAAGGGAATAATTCTACGAGTCACCTTCCCCGAGGTATCACGTTACGAAATCATGGCAAATATCTCCTTGCTACTTTGAAATTCATGCTCCATCTTATTCGAGTATGGAATTGTTGCCTACCTAGTGAACCTTCGCCATCCGTTTCACTCCATCCCTCTAGGTGTATGCTTCGTGTCTCAGCTCGAGAGATGTTACTATGTCTCATTCCATGAGTTGATCTTGTGATCATTAAGATGATCCTAAGTTGCTCGAACCTCAGGGAGGTCGATTCTTCTTAAATTCTCCCTTTCTACTCGTTGTCATGTTGGATGTAGTTCTCAAAGCAAGACGTCGAGATCAAGGTGATGCAATGAATCAACATCCTTGAGAAGGACATCTGGATCGTGAAGGTCGTGTTAGCTTTGTATCCCCTCTGTCTTCTTACCTCACGTCTTGAATCTCGGGACGAGATTCTTGTTTAGTGGGGGCGAGTTGTCACAGCCCTAGAATTTGATTGCAATTAGTATCATAAGCATCCATGCATCATGTCTATATTTGCTTGAAAGTTGAAATGGGGATGGCAGAAACCCCCAGCACCACTTAATCCAACTAGGGTTACTAAAATATTTTTCAATGATCCTGAAATGCCCTTCAAAAATGTTCATCATATTTGTCTTGGTCTAAAACCTCTGACAAAAATGGTGCAATACTTTCTAGGTCATCCAAAGGTCACTGGATTAAATCATATGTTATTTGAATTTGGGCATTTAAATGCTAGTAAATATTTTAGATGCCCAAGTAATCCTAAACTGAAATGTTCCATGTTGGATATATTCTAAATAGTGGGCATGTTCAGTTTGGTGATTTTTGAAAGGGTCTAAGTATTTATAATAAAGCCCTAAAGACTACAGAAAAATAGAAAACAAATTAAAAGAGAAAGAGGGAGAACCTACCTGGTGGGCCAACCGGCCCACCACTTTAGCAGCCCAGCCGGGCAAAGCCAGCCCAACCCACCTCCACCTCCCTGTCGTCTTCCACCTCCTGCCAGTGGGCAGGAGGGCGTGTGCCTGCGGCACGCACGCGCGCGCCCGGCCACCTCCTGCTTCCCGGGGCGCCCTGAGCCTTCCATCGCGCCACGCCGCCCCCCAAGACCCGTATGGATCGATCTCTCCCTCCCTCGCTCTCCCCCTCGCCCGTTCCCCACCATGGCCGAAGCCTCCATGGACGCACCGCCGCCGTTCGCCGCTGCCATTGACCTCCCCACGCCCATCCAGCTATGCCACGAGTTCCGCCTCGACCCCCGCGTCCTCTGCACCAATCCAGGTGCCGCCAGGATCTCCGTGACGACGACCCCGAGCTCTTCTTCCTCCTCGGACCCGTGGATCACCGCCGGTCGATTCATGCCATCAAGGACGTCCCCAAGCCCACTGAGCTGCGCTTCGACCTCCTAGTGAGCTCCTCCATCGTTTTCCCCTGTCCCCGTGGCTTGTCGCTTGCCGTAGCCACGCTAGCCACCGTACCGAGCACCGCCGTCCACCATGGATGCCGGGCATGGCGTTGCCGTGCCGCTCCACTCAAGCCGACGAGCCTAGCGAGCTCCTAGATGTACCAGGAGGCCGTAGATACCCTTAGCTGGCCTCGCCGTACCCTGCAGCCCCGCGCCCGCATCAACCCGAGCTCCGGCCGCCGCCTCGCTCGTCGTCGGTGCCTCTGCAGGCCACCCCAGCTCCGACCACCTCCACCGTTGGATGCGCCACCCTGCTAGCTCCCCGTAGATGCTTCCCACGTGCCAAACCGGCCCCCGTAGTGAAATCCCGAAGCCCTCCGCCATGTTTTGGTCGCCGCCGGCGGAACTCCGGCGAAGCCAACGTGGCATTGTCATTAGCCACTAATGACCCCACTAAACTAACCCCTAGCTCACTAACGGATGGGCCCCACTCTCTAATTAACCTGGTTTAGTTTCTGTTTAGTTTTAGCTAACCACAAGGGCCCCACAGGTCAGTTTGACCTGGCCACGTCACCTGTTGACCGGACCCCACCTGTCTGTGTCACTAGCCTGTTCTGGGTCACTGACCAGTGGGTCCCACTGGTCAGGTTTGACCTGGACCGTGCCCCGTTGACCTGCTGACGTCATGACGATGTCATGCTGATGCAGTAATTAATTTCTGTTATAAAACAATTCAGGAAATTCCAGAAAATGACTTAAACTTCAAAAAAATCATAGAAATTAAACCGTAACTCCAAATGAAATAATTTATATATGAAAAATTATCAGAAAAATTCAAGGAATCTGTTTATGGCATTTTCATGCATGTTAGAAAAACTTCTGGCTGCTGTTTAGGCCAATTCACATAAATGGAATTTAAACTCTCACATATGGAGTTTGAATTTGAACCTAGGGTTCAAACCAACTCCATTTAACATGTTGCTAGTTGCATTAGCTCAAAACACAGCATATTGACATGTCATGATCATGCATCATATTGTGCATTGCATTGATTGTGTTCTTTCTCTGTTGCCGGTGGTTGTCCCCTCTCGATAGACGTTGTACCGACGCTGTGATCGTTGACACCGATGAAGAACTATACTATCTTCAGAAGTGCCAGGCAAGCAAAACCCCCTTGTTCATTCCGATACAAACCACTCTCTCGCTCCTGCTCTCTTTTACTGCATTAGGACAACAACGATTCAACTGTTACATGTTGCGGTAGTTGAACCCCTTTCCTCTGCATGACCTGTCATTGCCACAGTAAATAGATGAAACCCACTAGCATGAGTAGGAGTTGTTTGAGCCCTGATGTGCCTACTCATTCGTACTTGTTTGTCATGCCTGCTATTGCATAGAGTCGTGTCAGGTCTGGTTCATCGGGGATGAACCAGAGGTGTGTAAACATGTCCTACAGTGTGTGAGCTAAGTGTGTGAACACGATTTGGTAAAGGTAGCAGTGAGAGGCCATGTAGGAGTACATGGTGGTTTGTCTCATTGAAACCATTCTTAGGAACTGAGTTCTGTGTTTGTGATCCATGAAACAGTTACTACCACGCATTGGGCCCGAAACCAATGGACCCTCTCGGCTTCTTAATCACCCTTGTCCTCTGTCCAGGAGTTGCAACTAGTTCCTGGTGTTTATAGGATATGTGTTGGCGGCCGTGCGTAGCGCTGACCCTAGGGGTGGGCTATGATGCGGTAGATACACCGTGGTCGGGCATGCCGGGCGCCCGTTTGGTGTCTCGGAACCCTGTACACATCGTTCGGGGCCGTATGTGGAAACCTCGGCCGGACTCCCTGCGGATGGAACCTGGATAGGCGATAAACCTAGACTGGAGACTTGAGTGTTTAGGTAGGCCGTGGCCGACACCCTCATTGGGCTTCCGCTTGAAGGTTGCCGAGTACATGTCGTGTAAACGATGGTAAGTGGTGAGAGCGTGTGTGAAGAAGTACACCCCTGCTGGGTTAACATCATCTATTCGAATAGCCGTGTCCGCAGTAATGGACTTCTGGGTTGCCTATAACAGTTCATAGACAAGTGAAAGTGGATACTCTAAAATGCACAAGATAAGCGTGAGTGCTATGGATGGCGTTCTCGTAGGTAGACGAGAGTGGATCCATAGTAGTGTATTGATTGGTGAATATGTGGACTCGTGTGCGCCACCTCAAAAGAGTTGCTTGCAGTCGTAGTTCAGGTTAGCCACTGAGTCAAAGCTGGCTTGCTGCAGTTAAACTCCACCACCCCCTTTATTGATACCGATGCATATGTAGATAGTTCTGATGTAAGTCTTGCTGGGTACATTTTTACTCACGTTTGCCTATTTTATGTTTTGCAGAGAGACGTCAGTCTCGCTAGTAGTTCCGTGTGGACTTCGACGTTTAGCTTGATACCTCAGCTACGATCTTGTGCCCTCGGCAGGATCTGGTAGATAGTCAGGCTTCTCAGCCTTTTCCATTTGTAGATTTCTGTACTCAGACATGTTAAGCTTCCGCATGTGTTTTGACTTGTATGCTCTGAATGTTGGGTCATGAGACCCATGCTTGTAATATCTCGCTCCTCGGAGCCTAATGAATAAGTACTTTGAGTCGTAGAGTTATGTTGTGATGCCATGTTGTATTTACACGTATCGAGCATATTGTGTGTATGATTGAAATGCTTGGTATGTGTGGGATCCGAAAAATCTAGTTGTTTATCCTTGGCAGCCTCTCTTATGGGGAAATGTAGTCTAGTGCTTCCTTGAGCCATAGGAGTCCGCTATAGCCCGGTTCACCGGAGTCCTGCTAGCCCAGCACTACTGCTCAGGACACTTGACTGGCCGGCATGTGTTTCACTTTGTTCCCGTGTCTGTCCCTTCGGGGAAATGTCACGTGGTGACATCCGAAGTCCTGCCTAGCCTGCTATAGCCCGGGTTACCGGAGTCCTGTTAGCCCAGTGCTATAGCCCAGATTCACACGCTGCTGACCGACATGCTCGAAGTTGATTCATGTATGCCTGTCCCCATAGGTTAGTGCCGCTTTGGGTTCACGATTAGCCATGTCGGCCCGGGTTCTCTGTCATATGGATGCTAGCGACACTATCATATACGTGAGCCAAAAGGCGCAAACGGTCCCGGGCCATGGTAAGGCGACACCCATGGGAATACCGTGCATGAGGCCGCAAAGTGATATGAGGTGTTACCGGCTAGATCGATGTGACTTGGAATCGGGGTCCTGACATCCGGTTTATATAGACATCGGAGGGGCCTAGGGTTTGTATAGAGTCGGTTTACAAAGGAAGGAATCTACATATCCGAACGCCAAGCTTGCCATCCACGCAAAGGAGAGTCCCATCCAGACACAGGAGGAAGTCTTATGTCTTATATCTTCATAGCCCATTAGTTCGGCCCATGTTACATAGTCCGGATGCCCGAGGACCCCTTAATCCAGGACTCCCTCACTAAGTTGATTACCTATCTAACTTGTTTAATCTGTTATGCTAAGTTGATTACCTATGTAGCTTGTTAAATTGCTATGCTAAGTTGAGTAATGTTGCTATGCTAAGTTGAGTAATGTTGCTATGTTAATTGTCATTCTCTATCGCTGACGGAGGGAAACGTCGACTTTTTTTTGTTGCCTAGAAACTCTATTAGTGGCATGTGGAACATAAGCCATGCCACAACTGTGAAAAATTACGGGAGACGTGGTGTCCACCTCGCCACCAGTGGTGCCATATCAGTGGCATGGGGTTGACATGCCACTAAGGCACGTCGTCACTAGCATTTTTCTCTGCACTAGTGACACGATGCAGCAACCTCAGAGTCACCGCAAGATTCTAGGCAAGGTGTGTGTGTGTGTGTGAGAGAGAGAGAGATCAGATAAGGAAGGTCAAAGATGGTTATGGTCAAAAGATGCTCGTTGGCACTTTGACTTGCCACGTAAGCTCTGTGGGTGGGTTCAACCAGTCAAGTTCGCTATTATGACACACTAATATTTGAATCCATGATTTTTGTTACTCACTGCCCTCCAAAGTGGTGTTTTATTTTGTGATTTTTGTCGAAAGTGGTGGTTACCTATTACCATAGCCATATATGTGGGGGTTCTTAGCAATTTACTCTCCTCAAACTGATTTCCCCTTCCTTCTGGATCATTCAGGGCATCAACTTTATGCTCATACAAGTCATCATCACCATCTTCTTAGTCAGAATATGAATCTTCAATCCCCCATATCACACTGTGAATTTGAAGTTTCAATGTCGTTGCCATCTTCCTTGTACTTATTAGCTAAAGCTAGAGTTCTAGTAGTTGCTCGGACGGGAATAAACTTGAGCTATCAAGGTCAATGATATGATGAGAGCTCGATCATCACTTGATTGCACTTTAGGTTGCTTTTTGTGCTGATCAGGGAAGACACGACAGGTGTATAAGCAATGGCACCATCTCAAGCAAAGCCAAAAGTTAGGTGCACATGATCCAGATAAATTAGAAGAAACATATGACATGCCTTTGCCTTCTATATCATGTCCAGAGTTTGTTGGTATTTGCTAATCAACTTCATGCCATCCCCATTAACTTGCTCCTCATGCAAGAACAATAAACCTTCACTCTTCATTCATCTCATACCCTAAGTCCTCCCCCACATCTCCAATCTATAGAAAAGGGACATGTTTCCATGTCACAATAATGGAACAACTGAAATATGCCATCAATCATGTGAACTATTACGCCCAGATCCAGCAAAAAATCCTTCATGATTAAGCTCCGTTTAGAAGCAAATGTCTACAGTTACAACATGAAGTCAGAGAGAAACATGTCAGCTTTTAGAGCACATGCCACACGGAATTTGGGAGAAAAAATACAAGCTTGAAACCAACATTTCACCCCAAATTGACCACAACCACAAAAGGCTAATCACAGTGTTGCACACATTACTACTCCCTCCGTCCCAAAATAAGTGTCTCAACTTTGTACTAATTTTAATACAAAATTATAGTAAGGTTATAAGGCACTTATTTTGGGACGGGGGGAGTATATCGATGATGGATGGACAAACATTTTGCAAGAATCGAATGGTCATGATATTGTAAATGTACCCCCTCATTTCTTTTTTACTTTGCATACATAAGTTCCGTCTTAAGTCAAACATAGTAAAATTTGACTAAGATTAAAAAATAAAAAAAAAACCAATCTCCACAACATAAATTAATACCATTAGATGCATCATGAAATTAATTTTCAAATCATATATTTTTATTTGTAAATGTTAATATCATTTAATATAAATTTAATAAAATTTACGAAGTTTGATTTTAGGCAAATCTTATATGCGGGATAAAAAACCCGAGGGAAGTATGTTCTTCCTTTTTTTGATTCATATAAGAATCTTTTTTTAGCAAGAAAACTAGGTCTTTATTGATCCATACCAATGTTTACAGGAAAAGCGATTAGGTCACTTGACGTGCCCAACCAAATATGGCGTCCGTAAGGTAGAGAAGTATCTGACCTAGCTAACCTATGAGCTTCAGTATTTGAAGCTCGAGGTTCGAAAACAAAATTACAAGAAGTAAAATTTCATATAAGAGTCAATGAGGCCTATCATTTCTGAAAAGAAGTTTCGGCCCATTGCTCACCCCGAATCCGTTCTTCTGTCTCACGTTACACTTCCCACGCGCCCGTTGCACAAGGAACGGCGCGCGCTCCGCTCTGGGCTGCGAGTCTGCAACCCGCCGCCGCCTCTCTCAGGCTCTCAGATGTCGCCGCCGCCGCCGCCGCCATTCCCACCACTTTATGCCCTACCTCACTCGTCACATTCCCCGCCTCCGCCTCATTCGTTCCCTCTCCTCCGCTCACCTCCGAGACCACCGCTTCCTCCTGCGCTTCGCTGCCCTCGCCAAGGAGCTCTCCGACCAGCCCGCGCCCTTGCCTCTCCCGTCCCGGCCGCAGTCCCCGCACCCCTACGACTACAACCGCCTCATGTCCGCGCATGCCGCGTTGGATGCTGTCGACGGGGCCGGCGCCGGCGCCGACCGCGCCCTCCACCTGCTCGACGAAATGCGCAGCGTCCTCCAGCGCCGCCCAGACGCCGCCTGCTTCACCACAGTTGCTGCAGCGCTCTCAGCTGCCTCCCGCCCGGACGCCGCCCTCGCCGTGCTAGAAGCGATGGCCGTGGACGGTGTCAGGCCCGACACCGTGGCATGCACGGTCCTGGTCGGGGTGTACGCCTGCCACCTGCGGCGGTTCGACGCCGCCTACGAGGTCATGGGGTGGATGACGGAGAATGGTGTGCCCCCAGATGTTGTCACATACTCGACTCTGATATGTGGGCTGTGCAGTGCCGGGCGGGTTGCCGAAGCTCTGGGCGTGCTGGACTTGATGCTGGAGGAAGGGTGCCGCCCGAATGCGCACACATATACACCTATCATGCACGCGTACTGCACTTCTGGGATGATTCATGAGGCCAAGAAGCTGTTGGACTCAATGATTGCTGCCGGATGTGCTCCAAGCACGGCTACTTACAATGTCTTGATTAAAGCTCTTTGCAAGGTCGGAGCTTTTGAGGAAGTAGAGGTGCTTCTTGAGGAGAGCAGCTCAAAAGGGTGGACGCCGGATACAATCACATACAGCACTTACATGGACGGGCTATGCAGATCTGGTAGGTTAGATAAGAGCTTTGCATTGGTCGATAGGATGCTATCCAAGGGGCTGCATCCTAATGAGGTTACTCTGAATATCCTTCTTGATGGCGTTTGTCGCACCTCAAGTGTGTGGGCTGCGAAATGGCTTTTGGAGTGCAGTGCAGACATTGGATGGGATGCCAGTGTTGTCAACTATAACACCGTGATGAGGAGGCTTTGTGATGAGTGGAAATGGTTGGCTGTTGTCAAGCTGTTCACTGACATGTCGAAGAAGGGCATAGCTCCAAATAGCTGGACTTTCAACATCGTAGTCCACAGCCTCTGTAAACTTGGGAAGCTTCACAATGCACTTTGCTTGATGGGGAGTGAAGGGTTTGTTGCCAGTGTTATCACATACAATACATTGATCCGTCATCTCAGTTTGTTGGGGAAATCTAACGAGGTCTACCTCTTGCTTCATGACATGATTGAAGAGGGCATTGCCCCCAATGAAACCACCTACATTCTTGTGATTGATTGTCTATGTAGAGAGGGTAAATTCTTGGCTGCTCTTAGCTGTTTCTACCGATCACTAGAGGATGGTTTCTCTCCGTCTGTAGTTACAAGTATTGTACGAGGTCTCATTGTTGGTGGTAAGTTTGGCGAGTTGCATACTTTAATTGGGTGGATTCTTGGACAAGGCTTTGCAATAGATGTGTACTTGTACCGAGTAGTGATCATTGCTTTTTGTAAGAAAGGATACTGTCAAGGCACAGAAATGTACAAAGTATGTCATATATTGGAAAGAATGCTCAGCTTGAGATGATTTTTCTCCAACAATTAACACGGAAGAAATTCCAGTTCTGTTGCTATATTGTACTTTCCAAGATCTCTATAAGATAACCTTTTATAATTTTAGTGTCATCCTTTTTCCAGTTGTTGTTTATGTTGCTTATTTTCTTTATGAGCAGAGCCTCTAATTTACTTTTTTTCCGTAAGTTTAAGGCTTGAAAGTATCAGTAGAAGTTCTGAATTGATGCACCCATTTGCCCAAGTTCGTTTGGTAGGAAATTTGTTTTGACATATCCAAACTTTCAAGACTCCTGTAGCTTGCATTTGTAAGACATCATCGCATGCGCTAGTATCATAATATTAATAAATTCAACTGATGGAAGGACTCGATTCAACTAATGACAGTGTTTTGAGTTTTTTAAGTGCTCTGGGGCTCAAATCATAATCTTGCGCAGCAGCACATGCTAATGCAGTAATGCGACTGTTGATCATGTATATTGTACATTCTGCTACTTCCTGCATTTCCTTTTTGCTCCAACGTGTACAAGATCACCAAAAAATCCAGAAACTTTACATTTTCTCAAGCAGGATGCATCCGACTGAATTCTCCTTCACTAGTGCCAACACTGGAATTGAACTTGCTTTCTGCTGGTGTGTTCATGCGCGATTGACGCTTCGTCGCAACGGTGGGATTCTTCTCTTCTTCATCCATGGCAACAAGCTCATACATGTCATCCTTCTGGAAGACCGGGTGCACATATGCATCCTTCAGGTATTCTCTCAAACTCATAGTCGGGTCATTTGCTCGTTGCAGTGTGTCCTTCACCATGGCTTCCTGCAAAACCAAACAGTAAGTGTATGCACCAAGGCCATCCTAGCTCAATATTTGAGACACTATGGTGAAGATCTTAATGAAGGGTAAGTTTCAACCCTACCTGCAAGGGGAACTTTACATACGCTGGTTCAAACCGACCCTTGCAAACATAGTGGAACCATATGGTCAGGACAGGAAGAGGAAGGAGAGCGACAGTAGACTTCTCTGCTTCCTGTGTGCTCAGTAGTCCCAGTAGGAGGATTTGTGATACTATTAATGCGGCAATAAGTCGTGTTTGCACATCTGGCCAGAATAGTGCGCCGCTCTCGTATTGCTGGTTATAGACATTAATGATCTTGCAGCGAAAGAAGCCGAAAATATATTAGTGGCCTAAGCTAGTAGAAAAAATGAAGTATGAAAGCTGCCTAGCATGCAGGGTATTTTAGTTTACTGAATGAAACATCCAGTTGTTTACTAAGAATGGCATGGATAGTTATAACTTTATGAGCATAAATAGGTGTTTTATGCTGATATGAATGTGATGACAGCAAACATACTGGTGCAAGACCTCACAAAAAGAAATAAAAACATACTGGTGAAAGAACAGAAAGATGATATGAACAGGGATTAGTACCTGGTGTCTGAACACAAGATAGGCAAGGCTGAAGAACACGATGATGAAAGGAAGAAGAATTGGTGTGACAACAGCATATACTAGTCCTAGCAGGAAGTAGAGTTGTATTCGTGGTTCAGTGGTGCCAAAATCCAAGCTCCCAGGATCCATGGCCTGCTGACGATCCTGCTCAGTTCTGACCAAGAAAGTGTTCTTTATGTGGAACATGACCAACGGCTTCAACCTGAGAACTTCAGCAGCGATACCGGCCCATCCATCAACCATTACATATGTAATGAAAAATGTTGCTTTCATGGGAATTGATTCTCCAACAGTCTCTGGAATTCTTGTCATGACAAAAGGAGAACGAATGGCAAAAGAATTAGGTGGCAGTAAACATTGGCCCCATCCATTGTTTTAATAGAAATACCATTAATGCAAAAAAAGAAGCAATTTCAAGATCTAGCCTACTTGTTAGCTGGCTGATGGATAAAAGTGTCGAGCTGTTGGAATGCTGTTCCAGTTATTACACTCCCCAAGAATACATTGACAAAAAGGAACATGAAGTATGTTGATGCGGTCCTCCTGTCCAATCCAGAGATTGATATATGACCTTCCATCTTGCTCATGGTCATTAGAAACATCGGGAGAAGTATAAGGAAGATTTTTAATGCAATCCCTGGCAAGAAACCTTGTATAACTGACTTCAAAGAATTTCTGCAGGACAGTGCATCAATAATGAAAATATGAAACTAGATCCAGAAAGACAATATCTTCCAGACAAATACTCCCTCCGTCCCATAATATAAGATCGTTTTTGACAATACACTAGTGTAAAAAATGCTCTTATATTATGGGACGGAGTACAATATAGCCATTTTATGTAATTTGAGGTTTACTAAATTTATCAAAATTTCTTTCAGCACTTTATTGCTCAGTAAAGAAACATATTTGGGCAACATTTTTATTAATCGGTATTTAGGTTTCTAGAGAGCAGAATTGAGTATAACTTCTACCAATCTAGATTTCCAGCACTGGAAAAATATACCTTGTTCCCTACCAAAATAAATGGTATCTTTATAACATGTTCAAATCTTACATTTATTTGAGGTTCTTGTTTTCCACGAGCTTTATAATATCTGTTCAATGTAGCAACTAGCAAGAAAATGATATTTATGAAATAGTACAACATTACACTATATAAGATGTTAAGATGCTGTTGTTAAATGATGTTGAGAACGGCTACAAATGAACTGCAAATGTTGGCCAATGGCAAAATTGCTCCATGATGCATATCATTGCAAAGATCATCCAAGTTGGAGTATACCATCGCTGTGTCACTGGCATGTGGACCTGTTGCCCTCTTGTAAGCCTAACATGTCATGGTAGTTTGAATTTTGCACATCTTTTTGATTGAACCAAGCTAATTTATCAAATCAAAATGTGTACATGTAGCTCTTAGGACCTGAACTAACCGAGTCGCAAGCCAGTCATTGCCTTAAATCGTTGGAGTAGTAGGATGGCAGGATTCAGAAGATGCTTCTTGTGAAAAACATGCTGTAAATGCTCTTTTCTCTTATTTAAAATTCAACTATAAACTACTAGAAATAAAACTCACCTTTCTATTATGGGTTTCAAGAAAGGAAGCAGCCGCTCAATCTCATCTAGATTTGCCAAGGATTGGACAAATGCAATTGGTATCATGAAGAAAAAAGTGAGGAAGAACAGCGCAACGGAAATGATAAGCCTCCTAACCGAGAGCTCAACAAAAGGGATTGCGAGATTAGGCCAGTAAACATCACGAGGTTCCGGAGCCCACTCGGTTAGCCACACTGTCGGATTACTTGTCTGCTGTGTTTGAGCACAAACAGCAGCCCCCCACTGACTTTTGAAAGAAACAAATGCCGCCGGCATAATAGCATTAGGGTCACTCATCACCTTTTGTCTCTCCACGTCTTCCTGGAACACAAGTTAAGGACTATCAATATTGCCCAGTGTTGTGGACCATTCCTTTCAATGAAGCTAGTACCTGTTTACATAGCTCCTCAATTTCTGCCTTGTAGTATTCTATAGCATCCACCTTTCGCCCCCAAAGACCCCACAGTCCTGTCTATAAGAGATGTAGTCTAGTCATATACCACTTGCCAGATTAATAAATCACACAGTGAAATAGCTTTGTTATAGATGAAAAGAAGCTTCAAGTGCATGCTTTGCATAGGAGAAAATCATACCTTCATAGTTGGCTTCTTTGCAGGATTATGAGCATGCTGATTTTCGTAGTAGACCAGCCAGTTCTTCAAGCCTTTCTTCTTCTCAACCAAACCGGCAAGGGCGTTTGCATTGTATACAATCTGTTGATAACACACTCACCAAATTACTCCAAATGTGATAATAAAAAAGGAGCAACTGGAATTTTGGTATAGACATGGTATCCCTTTTTCTAGAAGAGTAAACAGATGCTTCTACTTCAGATGAAGAGTATAGAAAAGCTTGCACTTCAAAATAAAAATATCTGCTTCAGTTTTATTTTTCTTGGTTCTCGTTAATGTTTTTGATTCACCATAACAATACCACAGTGGAGATAAGATCGGCAAAAGTAAAACCTGATGACTGAGGTAATGATCTCGATGATTCACAGCAAAGAAATGCTCAACATGTTCACTAACTGTTTCATCTGGGTCCGGTGGTACATTTCTCACAAGTACCTAAATAGAGCAGGATAGGAGTGAAAAGTAGGAAACTTTACGCAACACTAGTAAGTCTGCTAAAATAAGTTTAAACGCAACAAGTCTAAGAAGATAAAAAAATAACATTTAAATCTGATGATTTTTTAATCTATTAGTTAAATTGGTATGAAGAATATATTTCTTACCGTGAATTGATCAGGTCGACGACTCTGATTAGCAAGAAAGCGCAATCTCATAGTTGTTATAACCTTATATTCATGAAACAACACGTAAAATGTCCAAAAGGTAAACACATAGGCCATTCCTATATGTATCCAAAACCTATGAAAACATTCAACAGTTATTGTCAGCCAAGTGAAGACGTAGACAGTACAAAACATAGATATTGAAAAAGAAGAAGTGCGTAAGAGAAAATTTGTAGCTATATGGAGTCATTCAGTTTCAGTTGCAGATACAAAACATGAGTTGTCTTTGTTTTGCTCCAAATATATGCAGCCTGCGTATGGTTTTTTCCTGGAAGCATTACAGTTCAGTATTATCTCCAAAGCACTGGCTTACTCCCAACTCTTAACATTGTATTTTTCAACACTCTACAGCTAGGTTTTTCTGTTTGTTAAGTACAATGCAAAATTAAGTTATTGTAAGTTGCACCATAAGTCCTAACTAAATGGCTTCCTAGAGGGTTAAGCAAAGAAAATTGTACTTTTTTTGAACGGAAAACTGTAGTGAGGCCCTGACAGTAAAATTGTATGTAAAGGAGACATAAATACAAGAGGGAGCTGCATAAGGGGGTGTTAAAAAAATACTACGACAGAATCCTAAAGATTGACTGCAAAAAATGACAAGAACTGGAATAACCTTCACTAACGGACCTTTTTTGCAGGTAATCCTTACATGTGGAAGTAAGAACATGGCTAAGTTTCAAATGGTTCTGTTTGGTAAGTAATTGATCAACTTAAACCAGTTCAATTACCAACGGTTTCGGTTTAGCTATAATTAAGCCATTACTGCGTAACTATTTTGTGCCACTTTATTATGGATATAGAATATCTGAAAATAATACGATAGCTTTTGCGATCTTGGAACACTCCGTAATAGAAAACACACAGCTCTTCAAAGAAACAACATGATCCATGGATGTGCTGTAAGAAATACAACATATAGGCGGAGTAAACAAAACCATACCGTTTTGAACCTTTTCCAAGATTTGATATCGAAAGCTTGTCGATTTCATCATAATTCAGATCCTTTTCATGTTCCAAAGTTCCACTACTCCAATTAACAGGCACTAGGACAATGAATGCCAGCAAAGCAATTGGCACAAATATTTTTAAACTGTAAAGCAAGAAAGCAATGCGCCGTCAGTAAATGTAATTTCTTTGTCTGTCATCTCAAGAAAGAGTCGTGTTTTATACTAGCAGTCGAGAGCTCGAGGTCATCTTTTTTGAGCTTGCAAGACATGAAAGTGAAAGCAAAAATACAGTGATGTGAGAATTGAGAAACATGAAAATCATGCTGACCCAAGAAGGTAGATGCGGACATATACTGCGGCGTCTAGTCCTGCATGCTCAATTAGCTCTGGCTCCGGCATTTGTAGTGCTGCGGGCATCCAATTCAGAAAGCGCAGATACGTCGAGAAATCGGCGTTCACGAATTTAGAGAAACCAGCCCCGATGTGCCTCGGGCTGCTCCTTGTCCCTTTGAGGTACCATTTTGGAAAGTACACCCGATCATTAATGGGTTGTATCCTCAGAATTGCAAACGCTAGAAGAAAACCCAATGCTGATGATATGTTTATCCCCGCAGCAACGGCGATTTCGTTGAGGGAACCCATCTGTCTGTCTCTAGAGAGACTCACTCCAGAACACGCTTCATCAAAGCGTAGTTAACTGCAAGGCTAAATATCTGCATAGAAAAGAAGCAATGGGAACAAAAAAGAAGTCTCTTAGAGTTAATAAAACCATGGTCATCTGCTGTAATAATATACTTAGTAGTAGGATGGCCATCTGCTGGTCATGATAAGAGTACGAACATCAAATCCTTGTGAGTAATTCTTCTGGACAACTTGGAAAGATTTCTGCAGTTCATACCAGAATTCCATACCGGAAAAACCAGCAGGATAGAAAATGAAAACCTAGATACAGCCAATATAGCAATAACACGTGTTAAGCTTGTTAATGACAATATGTTTTTTTTTTGTCCTGGGAAAATGCATGTTAGGTGCAACATACACAGGAACGAATGTGATCCGAAGAGATTTTCAATGACATCGTTCGAGGATCTATGAAGCGGCGCCCCCAGAACATGCTCCATTTTGGTTTGCCGATAAATGCATGCCTTGACCAATATCACCACCGGATGAATCAAAGGCACTCGAGATTGGGCACAGCCATGTATGAGACGGGGTAGGAGGGCATTACCTCCTAGGCTAGGCACCCCTCACGCTTCTTCGCCGGACGACGCTTCCTGCGGCCGCGATCGGCGCGCCGGCCGGGGAAAAGGCCCGCGGGCAGAGACGGCAGGGAAACGCAGAGAGATTTGTGATGGAGATTTGGATTTTGCCGGGCGATGGCGAGGGGATGGGGACGACGACGCCGGGCCGGGGCCGGTTCCCTCGTCTCGGCTGGCGCGCGCCTCCCTTGTGTCCGGCTGCGGGCCGCGGCGGAATGACGATACGATGGAGGGGTGGCGGTTTCCAACCGACGTCCTCGTCGGTTAAATTGCAACTGTACCAGCTCAGAATTTTCCTTTTTTGTAAACTCTCGACCAAATTTCATGCACTGTACGTACTTAGTGTACCATTTATATTAGACTATTATGTCTCCTGAATTCAACTTGTATGTCAGAATCCAAACTCCAATTTTTAAAGAAAAAACTGAGTTTGATTCTACAATGTTTCAACATTAAATATTTATATTTCTTTCATGAATATGCAAAAACTTGTGTATCTTTGATTGATAGAAGAAGTAGAAGTAAGTACAAAAAAGAACGGAATGGGGTACATCGCATGTCACATTCATAAAATGGCGTAACACATGGTGCCTGGAGCAGAGAGACATGGGGTGCTCGGCCCAAACAGATGCTACAATACAACACCGAAAATCCAAATCAGGATGATGTCCCAAAAATCGTAATTTAGTACCACACACACACGATGAGCAAGCAAGACGACACCAAAAATTATTGTCACATGAAAACGAGAATTATTCATTATGTTGATTTTTGCCATTTAAATTTTGAACCTCGTGTTTACACATAAAAATTGACTCGATGTCAATTGGAGATTGACTAACGTGTTGTCTGCGTAGGGCAGGATCAAACAACACAACTATGTGCATGCTTTTCAAAAATTTATGTGTTTAATTTTTTATCGCTGCGTCACATAGTATGAATTCTCAAGGGAATTCCTTTAAATTCGATGGGTGGTATCCACCGCGGCAAGGAGGACCTTTGGCCTTACCCACGGATTAATTCATGCAAGTGGTCCCACATAGTTGTGCAGGTATTTTTTGTAAAACTTTGTTTTCTTTTCAACCTTGTCTTCACACCATAACACAAAATTATCTGAAATTTTTGGAGATGACTGGTGCACAGAGGAGCGAGTTTGTGTATTTTGGTGGGTACAACTGTGCATGTAGGTTCCACCTACAAATTATTTTCTAACTTATTGAGCCATTGAAGCAACGCATTGAGCTACAATCCAACGATTCCATCGTCGCTATGAGTGGACAATTTTAAAGATATGGTAAGTTATGGTAAGAATTCTCGCAGACCTTCCTATTATGAGGAAATCCACAGAAGTTCAAATGGGAAAGGAAAGGGAAATCCAACTGGTTTGATTGCTTGTGTGATCCTTTTGAAATGGATGGTGTGAGTTCATTAAATGCTCGACAAGCCGCCAGATTAGCGGCACACAAATCATGTTCACCAACTGAGTTTGTTCAATGGTTGTATCATAATTGGTTAATGAAAAAAAAACGGGCTGGGACTAAGAAAAGTTTGGCGATGTGTTTGCTCCTGAGTCAGAATTTATGATTTCAATTGTTGTGGGAGTCAACTTATTCCTGGAATTCAATTTCAATTTTTGAATCCTATATCCAATCCATGAGAGCCAAAACGATGTTAGCATAACAGGTGGATGATGCAACACGTTGTTCTTATTGTAAAGATTGTTTTATTGTGAAATTGGTGGTTGTACAAAGAAAAAGATATGTGCAAGGTCGTGGTTTATCATAAATTGTACTTCCTGCTAAAATATTTGGATATATATATCGCCATGATTATCCTTTCTAATTCGTTAACAACGTTACCTTTTTCTTTCAAAGTTAAATCTTGTTTATATTAAATCAATAGAACATCATATACAACCAGATATAGATTAAGTAAACCAATAGACACAAAAACGTCTAATACTATGACTACGACTATGACTACGACTATTAGATGAACCACATTGCCCTTCAACGCACATCAAACTGTATTCTTCAAGCCCACCGATCCTGAATTGATCGTGTCAACAAATGTTTCAACGCTACCATCGTAGCTACATAGACCTCACCTCCTTCTTTCACTTCCCATGGTCATCGCCGACTTTACTATGCCACTACTTCTATGACTTGCTTGTTGAGTACCCGACCTAACATTTAGTCAAATAAGGATTGTTAGACCCATCACCCACAACCGTGTTTCGAGGCCTCTATGATTTTCTTTAACTAGCTAAACAGTCGTGTGTTGCTATGAAAAATTAATTAAATGCTCGTATATAGATATAGAAGCCTTCTTTTTTGCATGAACTAGTTAAACTCTTGTGCAATTGTAGGCCCTAACTTTGTTGGAATAAAACAACATCATAAATATACATCAATCAAATCGGTTAATTAAAAGATCATGATACATTTGCTGCAACGTAGGATGTATCATATTTGTAGTACCTAATTTTTATTATTGATAATGTAGAATTAATCTGTGAATGGAAGACCACCAACTTACGAATTTATAAGAGCAGATATAAGGGATGTATTGTGAACCCGACATGAAAAAAAAAGACACATAGGTTCATGTGGTTGTGTCAAAGGTTTGACGTCATGAAGTATCTGTACACTTTGGAACTCTTTATGATTAAACACCATTTAAAACCACTTGAATACAACTGAACCCATTGGACTTTTCATTTTTCAAAAATGGTGAATAGTTCGAATATAAAACATAAAAATGGCAAACTTATGGAAGCTACCTATGGGTCCCCACTACCCCCCCCCCCCCCCCCCCCCCCCCCCGGGCCTCTTTGGATCACAGAAATTTAGAAATGTAGAAAAAGGAAAAACATAGGAATGAGATGCCATGTACTATGAATTACTACATGATGTCAAACCATATGAATTTTATAACACGCGCCTTTGGGTAGTGCACAGAAAAATGGATGCATAATGGTAGACGATTAAGGAGAGAGAATAGCGAGATATAGTGGACTACATCCGTCTGGGTTTATTGGGGCCCATCATATTTGTGTCAGGCTTTGGCCGTCTATATGACTAATAAAATATAAAGTACACACTATAAAAAGTACATTGTTGGATTTGCATTTGAAAGTGTTTTCCAATGGTATAATTTTCATAACATATAATCTACATTTTACTAGTTAAATTAATATGTCAAATTTGGCCCAAAATAAAAGGGGGACATAATAAACCCAGACGGAGGAAGTTACTGTATTGGACTTCTCGAAAGAAAGTAGAAAATAAAGTGAGGTTTGAGCTCATGTCTAATAAATATATACGGAATGGAGGGTATATGAATGGATTCCGTAGGAATTTGACGAACCGATTCCTATGATCCAAAGGACTTTCATAGAAACAATTCGTATGGTCCTTCATAAAATTCTTTCAAAATATAGAGGGTCGACACCATCCGTTGAGTTCAAAAGGGGGGCAACTGGGACAAACTTCAAGTCAGATTCGATTTACTGCAGCTGTATATATGGCGAGGGACCATCGACCAAATCAAATCGGATGATTGCCGGGGAATAAAGGGGAGGGACCAGCGGCGTGGAATTTTGGAGGGGTTCTCGAAGTTTCAATTTCTTTCGTCGACGATGGAGACAACTCAACACAGTGTAGTGTTGTGTTTTGGATGTCTTCACGAAAATTTCATCTAGTGCGTGTGATGTTTTGCTTAACTGCATGCAATCTCAGCCTTGATTTCTATATCGGGCGGTGCATTTTTTTTGAATTGTTTGGATTGTTTACACATGTGTCATGTGGTTATCGGGCGGTGCATATGGTATGAAGATAAGCACAAAATGAAGCATCTACGGGGTCCGAAACGCAAAAAGAAATCCAAAACCCCCAACCCTCCTACCTCTGCTTCCTCTGGTGACGGATTGCGGCGCCGCCGACGAGTCACCGAGCGAGATGGCGAGCTCGGCGCTGAGGCGATCTCTTCCACGGCGCGGCTCGCTCCGCCGCCTCCTCCCTTCCCACCCACCACCCGCCGCCACCTCCTCGTTCCGTCGCTCCTTCCAGTCCGGTGAGCACCCCGAACCCCTGTCTCATGTGCAGTATCTCCGGCACCTCGTGCCGCATCCGGACTTAGCTCACCCTTTCTGTACCAACTGAATCGAGCGGCGGGTACGGAGATCTAGGTTTAAAGAAAATCCGCCCTCTAGCTTCCCCGTGCTGAAATCCCTCGTCATTTTGTGACGACGACATGCCTGACATCTGGGGAATTGCCGTTTAAAATGTCTCGGCGATCCTGTTCTTTTTCTTCTTCTTACATGCTTGTTTGCTCCAAATGCTGCTTCGCAGAAGAGGGCGCGGCGGGCGAAAGCACGGAGGACTTTGAAAAGCGGATGTTTGGGAACCAGAGGGAGCCGGATGCCAACTCGTTCTTCGGGAAGCTCGATGGGGTTGGGAGCTCCTTCGGAGGAAGACATGGCACCGGCTCTGGGATGGGTGCCTTCAGTCAGCAGGGTGGGATGGGTAACTTGTTTGGTGAGAGGAGTGTTCATGGGATCATGGATGGTTTCGACTCCTTGAACGATGGCATGAACGAGAAGTTGGACGAAGCGGCCCGCACCTTTCACATGACGGATGAGGTTGAGGACGATGACTATGATTTCAGGCCAGATGTGAATTACAGGCGAGGCTCGACTTACAATGTCCGGGTAAGAGGGATATCTGTTCCATTACTTCAGTGATTCAAGTATTAGAGAGATCACAAATCCTTTGCAATCTTGAGATTTTGTTTAGCCCATACGAGTATTCAGGAAGCGTCACTAAATGTGTGAGCTAGATTTTTCTTAGTTAGTATATTTCCATGCAGCAGAGTACTATTTTGTGGATAGATGTCTGTTAAAAGTCAAAACAGAAAGAAATTGCTCGTTTGATTCACTATTGCCTGAAGTCCTGAACAACTGTAACCACCAGAAGATAGTGTTATAGTATCATTTTAACTTTCAAATACCATTTATTATTTAAGCATGCAAGCATCAGTATGTTATCTACTGAAATCACTCTTTTAACACCAGATTTTATTCAACTCTACTGCATGCAGGATCTTGACCTAACAAAACCTGCAGCCCCAAGGAATCCTCCTAGACCTCAGTTTGAAACATCTACAAAGGAAGTTTTAAGGAAAGCTGATTTTAGGGTGAGTACATCTGCCTGGCAACCTATGTAAACTGGCCACAGTTTTAGTTTTAGTTTTGAGTACTTTGGCAGCTTGTAAACTCTAGAACTGTTAACCATTATAAAGTTCAGGAATACAATGACTATGGTATGCCTCAAACAGCACTTCTTTCGTGAATGGTTGGAGTAAGTCATATGCTAGATGATGATACATCCATGCTATTTTTTCCAAATATCTGGTGACGCTACCCTAAGGTTGTTAGGGTTCTGACATTTTCTCTTGATGCTTTCTGTCGCCATATTTGAGTTTAGCAATTATTAACAAGTTCAGTATAGTTGAACTCAGATGTTGCTTGTTATTCTGTTAATTTGAATTATTGCCTCACATTCTTCTAACTTTCTAAGATGATGTTTAGATGCCAATATTGGAACACAGCAAGTGTCAAAGCGATTTGAATGCTATGTAGGCATGGAACATATTATTTTCCTTATTTTTCTTATTTCCAAAAACCACTCATGTGTTAGCACACAAACCCCTGCGCACTTCAGATTAGTATTGCACGGCCACCTGCATTATAGAAGAAGAAAATGTAACCAATCAGCACAAATAAAAGTAGAATATTTTCAAGAGGAAGACCATATCACTAGGCAAGTTCTGCTAGCCAACCCAATCAATACAAACAAAACTGCAGCAACCATAGCCCGAATCTTCTCAAGCACAAAAAGTGAACTTGTTAAATCTTTGGTTTGTGTTGCCTAGAGCTTACTCATCAGGCTTGTTCTATTATTGATCTCTCCATCCCAAAATGCATATTGCTAAAACCTTCTCCAAGAACAGACACAATTGTTTTGTCCTGCATGTGCTTGGCAACAAGCACCATCCATATTTCCCCTACAAAAAACTTATAAACACACATGCATCAATATCTACAAGCAGAACTGAAAGTAATAAAATATTTGAACCTTGTCATACATCAGGAAAAAAAAATTAAATCTTCCTTTGCCGGCCATAACCAACATAAGATTCTTGGAGAGTATGTAGAAGCTTCTCACATGGTTATTCTTGCTGCCACACATGGCGGCGTAATTTAGCTCCTGTGAGACGGCGAGATTGGTAATTGAGCTCAGGCTACTTTTGCAATCAAATCTGATAGCATTTCATTAGATTTGATTCACAATTGTCTTAACCAATAAAAATACCGCCTATGTTTTGCTAGAGGGAGTAATCAGTAATGGTATTGAAGCGACGGAAATATGAACGTGGTAGTGTTTTGGTTGGAGGTCTGCCACTTTGCTTAAACAGTGTGTATGACTAAACTGCTCATCTTTGGTGGTTTGTAACCTTTTTTTTTGAATAATTTACCTACTGCCAGACACCTTCATGCATGGATACATGGTTTTCGAGAGACCAATTTTGATCTGCTTGATACATTTCGATATCTTGACCTATTACAACTATCTTCAAGTTGCATTCTCTGACCACATGGAATTATTCCTTGCAGAATGTTAGATTCCTTGCCAACTTTATTACAGAGGCTGGCATTATCATCAAGAGGAATCAGGTAATAGGGTACTTTCCCGGCTTTTATATAAGATATAAGAAAATATTGGGTGGACAGATTCTTGTCTTCCTGATATATAATATAAATGCAGATCATGGTTTCTCAGATTGTTGTCAATAATGCTATTCTCTTGTTCAGAGCTAAATGCATATTCTCTTACGAAGGAGTGTCAGAGTTCAAGCAGCAACTGCCCTGCAATGCATTATATTTCAAATGTTACTCTTACAGTCTTACTAACAGAAATGGGACACTGGTTATTTGTGAATGTCCCCCTTCGCTCATAGTGCTGTTGTTGAGGTGTTCATTTTCATGCTTGTTGAGCACAAACTTTTTCATGCATAATCTTAAAGTAACCCAACTTATAATTAAGGCGGCACACATAACATCATCTCCCTTTGTCAATGCTCAGTATGTAGTGTTTTTATTGTATCTTGTTTTACTGTTACCTTGAGAGAGTACCTGCCTGCTTCTGAGGGTCAGCTTCATGGGTGTATCCATGTTCTTTATGAGGCACCTACTTGCCTATTGTTTCTAACTTATTGATCTGCTCTCCAGACCAAGATAAGTGCAAAAGCTCAGCGCAAGGTGGCGAGAGAGATTAAAACAGCGCGTGCACTGGGGCTGATGCCTTTCACGACGATGGGCAAGAGACCATTCATCTTTGGCAGAAGTGCGGAGGAGGATGCTTCAGAAGAGGAATATGGGTATGATTTTGTCCAGAAGGATGCTGGACCTGAAGATACTGCTGGCGATGCTGTGCCCGATGTGGAGACTGCGTAAACAATCTGGAGTAGTAGGTCATTTATAGAAAAGTTCTCGCTTCTACTCAGTGCCTCGTGTTATGTATGCCACTCTATTTTTCCTATCTAGTATGGATGCCTCTTGAGAATAATGGAAGCTTACGCTCCGCAAAACATGAAACTGTTGATAGTATTGACTTATGGATAAGCTATTCCTCATTTTTAGCTTGTTTCTCCCCATTTGTATGGTTACAGCCTTAGACATAATATCAAGCCCTTCTAAATGAGGCACCATTATGAATATATAACAGTTAAGAACATTTTATAAGTTGTCAGTCATTGCATTTTTGGACATCTAATTTCTTTGTTGTGCACAGCACAGCTCTGCATTTTATCGTGCACCGACTGTTTTACCTTGTTCTTGGTCCAGTTCATGTACATACATGCATATATACACCTTCTGTGCAATCCAGACAGTAAGACAGTCTGCTCGTATGTATTCCAGTGAATTAATTCCTGGATATAATACTAGTATAGGCTTAGGTCATGTTCGCATTTACTTTAGCTAGCCATTCACTAGTTTGACATTGGTGTGGGTTCTGTAGATCAATGTAGTTTCATGCATTAGGAAACACTGATTGTGCCGAAGTGGATAATACTGATTCATTTGTTTCATGTTCTCTCAACCACTTCCGTGCGGAGTTCCTAAATATCCGTGATCATCTGTTTTCTTGCAGCCCATGCACACCTTTTCTGTTGGACCGTCTATTTGTTGTTCCAAAAAGGAAAAATGATTTAACAGAAAATATTGCATGTTGCAGGAACTATGGTGACTTGTGGATCTATCACTGATTTACCAAATTTTTGATGTTTTCGCTCTTTATGAGGTTGGTTTTTGTTCACTTTGGTTACTAGAATGATATCAGAATAAGACATCTGCAGTTAAATTGTTGATATTTTTAGCATGAACTGAAACTTGCACGGCTAGCTCTTACCAAACTTTTCATGATGCGCTTCTGTTTATTCAAACTAATACTACTCTGGTTAACTTCCAGAAATCAATGTTCGCATTCATCATGTGCATGTAGTTTTCACAAGAAGTTCACCACATTGAATAGGCCTTGCATCTATGTATCCATAATGTTTTTTCCTCTGTCATGCAGGGTAAGCTTACTCCAGATGTGGAAGATCAGTTGGAGAGAACGTGGTTCCCAAGTTAGCAACACTGTAGACGTCAAATATGATTATGCTGCAGTTTCAACTACGTCTGAACAACAGTAGATATGTGTTTTTCATATGTACTCTACTCCCGAAGTGTAAAAATAGCATCGATCAGAATATCAGGAGCCCCAGCTTGCACGGTTGTGTATCATTGCCTGCTAATCGACGTTCGTATGTGGTTGTTCCTGATCAAAACTTCCTGATCATATCTTGTACAGGAAGGAAAAATGTATATCAGTTCCCTCATCAACTCTTTGTGCTCTAGTTTTTGGGAACCTCCAACAGCCTATACCTCCTCCTGCACCTGGAAAGACCGTAGCCTATGTAACTGGACGGGGATATATTGAGACTGCATCTGCTTCAGTTGTTGCTGCTCTTCCGAGTTCATTAAGCTGCATGCTATGGGCTCAACGTCTTCCGTGTGTGCAAGATAATTTATTGGCTTGCCTGTCTAAGTGATGGATTGAGTTCAGGTTTCTTACTCTTTTCAAATAAAAAGTTCAGGTTTTCATTGTAGAATGAGGAGGGGTTAATGCATCGTCGATTTGGGATACAGGGGCACATAACTGCGATATAGAGGCGGGGGCTCTGGGCCCAGATCCCCCCCGTTTTATCATGCAATTGTTGCCATGGATTGGGAACTCTAGATTTTGATTTCAGGTCCCCATGTTTTCTTTTTGATAGAGGCCTATGGCTGATTCCACCAGTAAAAATGACATTTTTGCGGAACACAATAAGCATGGTCTGCCATGCCATAGTAAGGCAAATGATCATGGCAAGATGATGACCTGATGATTTCTTTGGTAGAGGGAATCGAGACTATATATGTGCAAGAGGCAGTTTTCCCACCACCACACAATGCATACATGGTGTTGGCTGGGTGAAACGGTCCATACTCCATGCTCTTTGTTTCTGAGATATTAGAGTAAACCAATAGAAAAATCATATTTCGGTTCAACGAATTTGTGAGCCAATAGAGGGACCCGCTCCCTGGTTCATGTTGAACCAGGATGGGAGGAGAGCCAATAGAGGGATTTCCTGTTGAACCAACATGGGAGGAGTGCTAGGACCGGAACAATTGGAGGGAATTAATCGAAAAACCGACGAGGGATTTCTCGGATTTTGGTGCAAAATACGGGATAGTTGAGAAGATAATCGCGTCTACTTTTGACGAATTCTTTCTTTTTTTTTCTCGATGGGAATGACATATATAGCCGGGTCGGTTTAGTGATTACCGAGAGTAAAACATGAGGTAAATGGAATCAAACCCCTTGGTTCAACTAAATTACAGTGAACAGTAACTAAAGCAATAAGCCAAGTAACAAAAGCCATTGGATCTTGCCATGGTTGGATAACCGACTGTGCCCTTCACTTGTGTTGCTCTGATTTGATTGGGTTGTTTCATAGTCGATTTTCTCACAGCATAAAAACCGGTGATATAACTTTTTCTTTTGACAGTCTGTACTTATGATGCTTGGTTATAAACCATAGTCACCTTGAAATTCATAGAAAACTCACTAGAAGTTTTACTGTTTCCCTTCTTAAGTTTTTATTCTCTCAATACCATTGACCGGTGCCAAGATGATTCTGTTTCCCCAGTCATGTCTGCTGTTATCTAGGAATTTATCAAGCAGTCAGCGGTCCAATTAATATAAATGTATCTGAACTTCTCCTTTTCAATTGTTGATGAAATTGCTGTAAGGCTCAACGGCCTACCGGGCCCTTAGATCCGCGCCCTGATCGGGGGCGCTCAACCCACTATGGTTGACGGGTCCCTGTCACCTGCACTATATAAAGAGATGGGGGCCGGCGGCTCACACCACGAGGTTCTTCACCAGCCGCACACCCCACCGACAATCCCTTCCGATCTAGGGTTAGTGCAGTGCTGACGGAAAGCACCGCCACTGTTACTCTCTGCCATCACCGGCCACCGTCACCATGGCCGGCACCGGGACCTCCTCGAGCCACAAGTGAAGGTAGGTTTACCGGAATAACTAGCCCAATCCGATCCAGAGAACATAACAATTGATACAAGAATGAGTTATGCAGTAGCATTTATTTAAGCGCAGTTTAAAGAACAGGCCATTGCCGAATCATTTTGTCTAAGCGCAATTTCTCACGAGGGTTTGCTAAGCGCAAAGTTATATTGTCTGGATACTTTTGTTCTGATTTTTCAAATTGATTTCAGGATTCTACCTTCTTGCCAAGTAGAAGAGGCTGCGGACAAACCTATATATAGGTGGACACATAGATTGTTAGTGGATATACTCTTAAACATCTATGTGCTGCGATGGTACTTGTTTTCTTGACTCTGATGTTGGCAAAGAGGACAACTGAACCTGACAGGTGTGCATCAGCTTACTCAATGCATTGATTGAATCTATTTTTCTAGGGTTATAGTTCGATTGAACCACTTGAAATCTGATGTTAGTATTGCTTGTTCTGCTTTGAGCAATACAAATACACCAAAATTGATGCTACAGTATCATGGATCCCCATATTCCACTGATGCTAAAATATGCGACCATAATTGTGATGTTTTCGCTCTTTATGAGGTTGATCTTTGTTCACTTTGATTACTAGAATGATATCAGAATAAGACATATGCAGTTAACTTCTTGGTATTTTTCCATGAACTGAATCTGTTCAAACCAATACTACCCTGGTTCCCTTCCAAAAATCAATGTTCTCATTCATCATGTGTACGTAGTTTTGACAGCAACATGAACAGGCCTTGCATCTATGTATCCATGTGACTAAAATATTTTTCCTCTATCATGCAGGGTAAGCTTACTCCAGATGTGGAAGATCAGTTGGAGAGAACGCGGTTCCCAAGATAGCAACACTGTAGACGTCAAATATGATTATGCTGCAGTTTCAAATACGTCTGAACAACAGTAGATATGTGTTTTTCATGTGTACTTGCAAAGTGTAAAAATAGGGTCGATCTGAATCTCGGGAGCCCCAGCGTGCACCGTTTTGTGTTATTGCCTGCTAATCGATGTTTGTATGTGGTTGTTCCCGATCAAATCTTTTACACAAAGGGAAAATGTATATCAGCGGCCTCATCAACTCTCTGGTCCAGTTTTTTCTGAACGACCAATGGTCTATAACCCGCCCCGCTCCTGGAAAGACCAGAGCCTATGTAACTGGATAGGGATTTACTGTGACTGCATCCGCTTCGGTTGTTGCTGCTCTTGGGAGTCCATTAAGCTGCATGCTATGCGCTCGATGATTTCCATGGTTGCAAAGTCATATATCGGCTTGGCTATCTAAGTCACTAAGGACGGACTGAGTTCCGATTTCTTATTCCTCTTTCAAAACATAAAAGAAAAAGAGTTCAGGTTTTCAGCACAGAATGAGGATGGGTTAATGTGTCATCGATTTGGGATAGAGTTAGAGGTGGGAGCTCTGGATCCAGATTTCCCCTGTTTTATCATGCGAGTGTTGTTATGGATTGGGAAACTCTAGATTTTGATTTCAGGTACCCATGGTTTCATTCGATAGAGGTGTATGGCTGATTCCAGCAGTAAAAATAGCACTTTTGCAAAACACAATAAGTATGATGATCTGCCATGCCATAGTAATGCAAATGATCATGACAATATGACCTGATGATTTCCTTGGTAGCAGGGAATCGAGACTATATATATGCAAGCGGCAGTTTTCCCACTACCACACAATGCATACATGGTGTTCGCTGGGTGAAACGGTCCATACTCCACGCTTTTGTTTCTGAGATATTAGAGTAAACCAATACAAAAAGCATATTTTGCTTCACCAAATTTGTGCTCCAATAGAGGGATCGCCTGTTGATCCAGCATGGGAGGAGTGCCAGGACCAAAACAATTGGAAGGAATTCATCGAAAAACCGAACGAGGGATTTGTCGGATTACAGAGATGGTTGTGAAGATGATCACTTTTACTTGTAATTAATCTAAGGAACTATGTTTTGTCGAATTCTTTCTTACACTTTACTCAGATGGGAACGGTAAAAATAGCCAGATCGGTTTGGTGATTACCGAGAGTAAAGCATGTGGTAAATGGCCTAAGCAAAGCACCTAGTTAACCAAAATTACAGTAAACAGTAATTAAAACAATAAGCCAAGTAACAACAGCCATTGTATTTCTCAATCACACGTGCACCGTTGGATAAGTGAATGTGGCCTTCACTTGTGTTTCTCTGATGGACAACTGAGGGATATATGTTGAGATTCCTTTTCTGCTAGGACCTGACAAGGAGTCAATGAGAAAGAAGTATCCTAAGAGTCCGCTAGGAAATTGTAAGATTAGGAAAGACTGCATTTGTATAAGGAAGTCTAATCATATTAGGAGAATATGAAAGCTCAAGGCCTCAAGCATCAGTTATATAAGGATGGCATGCGCCCATGTTTGAGGAGGCAAGAACAATCAATCTGTTTCACCAAGTTGTCCTCGCATCTAAACCTATGTATATGCAATCCTTTTTGCGGCCATGCATTTTCTGGTGGATCAAGGTTCAAAACAGTTGGTATTAGAGCCAACCACAATGGCTTTCGCTGCTGCCGCCAAGATGTCGCGGAGGATACTCCGAGTCACGACTCATCAGGCTATGTATCTCCTCATGAGGAGCGTGCGTGCTTCATCATTTTGACCCTTATGGAGAGCATTGAAATTTTCCCAGGAAGATTAAGAAACATGGCCTTCATCAAATATGGTTTAGACAAAATTTTGGAATTTGCAGGGCCGGAACATCAACAATTGTTGTTGTCAGCTTTCAATCGAGTTGCCCCCTGTATTTGTCCAGTTCATTAGGTGCAACGCAAATGCAGTCTACGGTTATGACACATCAATATGAAGTGGTGGTAGAAGGGCAGTAACAAAAGCATCACAAGAAGCAGAGACAGTGCATGCACATCCAAGCTCGACGTCGGCAGCAACCGACACAAATAGGGGAATCACCACTATATATATGGAAGCGGAAGTTTTTTCATCACCATACAATGACACATTGCATATACAAAGGCCCTCTATTGGGTGAGTGAACACTAGTAGAAAACAGACCTTTTGTCCGGAGCATCAGTCCCAGCCTGCTTTTGGCCCGCGACTAGTGTGACCATTAGTCCCGATTCCAACGGCTAGGAGCGGACGGGGACACGAGCATCATTAATTCCGGTTCATTTTTGACCTATAGTCCCGATTGGTGATACCAACCGGGACTAAAGGGGTGGTGGCAGGCCGGCGTCAGGTTGGGGCCCCCACGAGACCCTTTAGTCCCGGTTTGTATCACCAACCAGGACTAAAGTTGTCCCTATATAAACCCCTGCTTCGTCCCGAGCTCATTCTCTCCGTTTTCTCCTTTCCCTTCTCTGTTCTTCCCCTTAGCTCAAGCCCATCCTTCATTTTTTGCCAAGATTTGTCAAGATTTGAAGCACCCCATCTATCAAGTGTTCACAAAGGTAAGTTGTCCTTCCATCTTTCATTGCTAGATTAGCTCGTGCAATGCTTTATAAGTATAGTGCTATGTTGGGGGCCAAGACGTGGTTGACATGGGGTCTGTATCAAGAGACAACCTCGTAAGCTTTCTCTGATTGTGCCTGATGCCATCTTCGGTGCTTATGATTCCTACATAAAACGAATGGCGCTTATGACCTTACGAAGGTCCTCGGCCAGGTGGCCAGTTCCTTCTAATCTATGCCCAAAGCTCTCTTATTTCCAGCTTGAGCTTGTACTCAAGCTCTTCGTCGACATGCCTGAACCATCGCATTTGCGGTCTCAAACATTCCGTTTCAATTGATCGAAATGCATGTTCTCTATATAAAGTGCTTCACGTGCAGATAAAGCGCTTGATTGCTTGTTTGTGTCAACTAAAAGAAAGACTGCTTATTTGTGTTACAATCGATCAAGGCATGTACAAAGTAGTAATAAAACAGTACAAAAAACATGATTCATGAGATATGCGTTGTACATGCACTAGTATATCGAATTGATTGAGCTGGATACATGCCATGTGGTCACTGACATACGTGGTTAAAAGGTGATCGATATTATTGGAAGTTCATAAAGATCATGCTGGTGTCAAAGAGCAGAACCATGACTTGAAGGGGAGTCAGGTACTTGGTGAAGAGGAAGGTGTGGTGAATTCAAGGAGCTTAATGCTATTTCTAACCTTCTCTTAGACAAGTAGACCAGCGCCGGGGCACCCGCTCCCGTCCGCTCCCTCCCGCTAGGGTTCCGCCGCCGCCGCCGGCGGCGCCCTAGCCCCCTCCCGCCGCCGCCGGCCGCCGGCTCGCGCGCCCCGGCCCTCCCCGCCCCCCCTCTTCCCCCTCCCCATCCCGTTCCCGCCCCTGCGCCGCCTCCCCGGGAGGTGGCCGGGGCGGCGCGCCCCTCCTCTTCCCTCGGCCGCCACCCTCGTGAGCTCTCCCCCGCCGCCGCCACCGAGTGCCCCTGCGCTGGCCCGGGTGCTGCCGGCGGCGGCGGGCCCTTCTGTACCCGCGCGTTTGTCTCCCTCCCGGGGCTGGTGACGGCGGCGGTGATGCTCGGCTGGGCGGCGGCCCGGCGACCCGGCATCGGTCGTCGGCGGTAGGCGCGGTGGCGGTGCTGCCCTTGGCAGCAGGGCGGCGTGGTGGCGTGCGGTGGCCGGCGGCGCGTCCCCGGCCCAGATCTGGGCCCTCCTGGCCCCATTTGGGTCCTAGCGGGCCGGTCCCTGGCGTGGCTTCGTCGTCGTCTGTGTGGTGAGGAGGAGGAGCGGCTCGGATGGGGGGCGGAGATGCCGATGGCGTGCCTGCTGCAGCGCGATGGCGGGAGCTTTCCGGGAATGGAGTTCCCGGCCAGGCCTGTGGGCACACGGGCCTGGTAGGCTCCCGCTAGTGTGTCCGGTCGGCTACCGTCGTTGACGGTGGAGGTTGTGCCCTCCCGCGTGCCGACGGTGCTACGGCCCCTAGTCCCGGCTCCTATCCCTTGTTGTGCAGACCTCACCTCGTGGTGCCGTGGTGAGACGACGTGGAGGCTTCTTGACCATGGTGGCGCAAGATGGTGGTCGGTTTGGTGGCAGGCTCTGGAGCACCCGAGGTGAAGGTTGGGATCGGGGGAACCCCTGTCGGCCTGTCCGACACCGACGCGGCGACGCCGGTGGGTGCCGCCGGACCTTCCTGGAGGGCGTCGGGGGCGACCCTTCCTCTCGCCTCGTCATGTACCGGGGGAAACCCTTGGCAGCAGCGTCGTCTTCGTCGCGGTCCTTCTTGGAGGTGCTGATTGGTACCGGTGCTTCAGAGCCTTGGAGCTTGGTGGGAGATCTTCGGTGGGCGCAGTGGTCGTGAAGCTTCTTCGTTTCCGTCGATCTGCCGTTGTCGGCATTCATTTCTCTTGTTGTTTCTCTTTCGTTTCTTTTGGGTGTGATTGTGCTGCTTCCACCCCAGCACCTATCCTTGGATGTATCGGTTGGTTGCTTTGGAATACAAAGCGGGGGAAACCTTTTTTTTCTTAATTCAAGGAGCTTACAGTTTTTTCAGTTTGGTCAAATGGCAGTTAAGAAAACACGACAAAGTTCACGTGGGGCATGTTAGATAAGTGAGCAACTGATCTTTACTGAGGGCCTACGGCCAACACATATACAGATATGGTAAAGTGCAGAAAAGCCCCTTATACAATGAGGATGCACACAATGAACTATATACATCTAACACCCCCCTCAAACTCATGGTGGATCAACAACACTAAGTTTGGAGAGGAAAAACCCATGCTGCGCTCGAGTCTGTGCCTTCGTGAAGAAGTCAACCAACTGTAACTCCGAGGGAACATAGTGAAGAGCGAGAGTCTGATCCTGCACAGCAGCACGCACAAAGTGGGCATCCACACCGATGTGCTTGGTGAGCTCATGCTTCACCGGGTCACGCGCAATACTGATAGCACCAGTGTTGTCGGACAGTAGAGGAGTGGAGGTAGTAGCAGACACACCAAAATCCTCAAGTAACCATCGTAACCAGATCACCTCAGCCGTCAACATAGCCATGGCTCGCAACTCAGCCTCTGTACTCGAGCGAGAAACTGTAGTCTGCTTCTTGGTCTTCCAGGCAATAAGAGAGCCACCAAGAAAGACACAGTAAGCAGACAACGAGCGTCGATCAGAGGGATCACTAGCCCAGGTAGCATCAGAGTAGGCCTGGAGCTCAAGAGAGCTGGAGCGGGGAAAGAAAAGGCGCTGAGAGATCGTGCCAATAAGATATTGTAGAACACGGAGAAGGTGACTATAGTGGACAGAGGTGGGGGCTGAAACAAACTGACTCAGGATGTGGACAGGATAGGAGATGTCAGGGCGCGTGACAGCCAGATAGACAAGGCTGCCAACGAGGTGACGATAGCGAGTGGGATTAGAAAGAGGGTCACCATCAGAGGCACGAAGCTGAACGTTGAGCTCCATAGGAGTCACAACTGTGCGCTCATCACCAAGAGCAGCACGAGCAAGAAGATCCTGAATATATTTTTCTTGGGAGATGTAGAAGCCATCATAGGTCGAGGAGATCTCAATCCCAAGAAAGTAGCGAAGAGGACCAAGATCAGTCATGAGGAACTGGTCTCGAAGGCGAGCCTTAACAAAGGCAATGTACTCAGAGTCGTCACCGGTGATGATCATGTCATCGACATAGAGAAGGAGAAGAGTCCGACCACGAGGAGACGTGTGAACAAACAACGCAGGATCATGATGGCTGGGCAAGAAACCAGCGGCAGTCACCATAGAGGCGAAGCGCTCAAACCAGGCGCGAGGGGCCTGTTTGAGACCATAGAGGGAGCGGCGAAGTCTACGGACCATACCATCAGGAGCATAGTACCCTGGTGGTGGCTGCATATAAACCTCCTCACGCAACTCGCCATTGAGAAAAGCGTTCTGAACATCAAGTTGAGAGATAGACCACTGGCGAACAGAAGCCACAGCAAGGAGAGTGCGGACAGTGGTCATGTGGGCCACATGAGCGAATGTCTCATCATAATCGCGTCCCTGTTCCTGCTGAAAACCACGGGCCACAAGACGAGCTTTGTAGCGCTCAAGAGAACCATCAGAGCGAGTCTTAATCTTGTAGACCCACTTGCAGGTGATGGGACGGACACCGGAAGGAAGGGGAGAAAGATCCCATGTGCCAGAGCGCTCAAGAGCAGCAAGCTCTTCGGCCATCGCAAGTTGCCATTCAGGATGAGTCATGGCAGTTCGGTAGGAGGTGGGCTCAGCAACAACAGAGAGACCATACCGATCAGGAGAGTAGCGATCAGGCGGGGGGCAAGGCCGAGCACGGAGGTTGTGAACCGGGGGAGGCGTGAGAGGAGGTGCCCCAGAGGTGGAAGGCTCGACAGAGGAGACATCCTCAGTACGAGATCGGCGAGTGTAATGGAGAGGAAATGGTGAGAGAGGACGACGGGCTGGAGAGGATGGTGGAGAGGTGGAGGAGGAGGGTGTAGAAGACGGTGGCGGTGGGGAATGAGAAGGAACGAGAGGTGCCGGAGGAAGAGGTGGCACATGAGGCACATAGTAGGGTGCATCGGGAAGGAGAAGGAATGAAAGGTCATCCACAGAGAAATTCGAGGAAGAAGAACGTGGGTAGTAAGAACGAGACTCGTCAAAAGTCATATCACGCGAGATGCGCAAGCGACGACCCATAGGGTCCCAACATCGATATCCCTTGTGCTCATCACTGTAACCAAGAAAAACACACTCAACTGACTGAGCCGTCAGTTTGGTGCGTTCGCGGGGGGCAAGAAGAACATAGCACACACATCCAAACATACGAAGAGCGGAGTAGTCGGAAGAGTGACCAGTGAGACACTCCATAGGAATACCACCCTGCAGAGCAGATGAGGGCTGAATGTTGATGAGATAGGTGGCTGCGGAAACAGCCTCAGCCCAAAAATGGGGTGGAAGGGAAGCAGCAATCATCAGTGCACGAGCCGTCTCAAGCAAATGACGATGCTTTCGTTCGGCAACGCCATTCTGAGCATGAGCACCAGGACAAGAGAACTGGGCAAGAGTACCCTGTTCCGCGAGAAAACCACGCAACAGCTGAGAGATATACTCTCCAGCGGAGTCACCACGAAAAGTGCGAATGGGCATGGCAAACTGGGTGTGGACCATGGCAGCAAAACGTTTGTATATAGGGAGAAACTCGCTACGAGATTTCATGAAGTAGAGCCAAGTGTGGCGAGAAAAATCATCAATAAACAAAACATAATAGCGATGACCACCTTTCGAATCAAAAGGAGCAGGACCCCAGACATCAGAATGAACTAAATCAAAAGGACGCTGAGATACAGACTCACTAGTAGGATAAGGTAACTGAGTCTGTTTGCCAAGTCTGCAACCATTACAATGTAAGGAGACATCTCTAGATACAGACCCTAAGAGGCCCTGACGAACTAAAGAAGGCAAGCAAGAGCCACAGATGTGACCAAGGCGATGATGCCACTACTGGAAGGACGCAGACAAAGAGGCAGTAAGAGCACGAGAGCTGGCAGAAGTGGTGGCAGCAGAAGGAACACAAAGCCAGTCAACCTCCCAAAGGCCCTCTGACTCACGGCGCCGGGGGCCAGCACCAACCAAAGCCTTGGTGCGACGATCCTGAATGGAGCAAGAGTCGGTATCAAGAATGACACGACAACCAGAATCAGTAAGTTGGGCAGCGGAAAAAAGATTCATGAGGAACATGAGAAACACTCGGAACAGAAAAGGATGGAGTGGAAAGAACACCACGACTAGCAATAGGAAGAGAAGTGCCATCGGCAGTAAGAACATTAACAGGTGAATCAAGAGGTCGGAGAGAAGACAACGCGGAAGAATCAGAAGACATATGTAAGGAGGCTCCAGAATCCAAAACCCACGAGGATGTACCTGACTGTGTAGATGCTGGTGATGGTGAGGAAGAGGATGCAGTCACAGCAACAGCAGAGCCAGTCGACGAGGAGCCTGAGGAAGCAAGAAGACGCTTCAGGCGAACAATGTCCTGGTCAGTGAGTGACGGAGTCGAGGAAGACACAGGAGGTCCGCTGGATGAGGAGCGCCTCTGGTCTCTCTTCTTCAGGCGAGAATCAGACTCTGGGTGACCTGGCCGGGAGCAGTAACCACAGACGGTGTCACGGCGCGACGTGCCCTTCTCAGCATATGGAGAACGGCTTACCCCCCCTGGAGGAGTAGGCAGGAGCGGCGGAGCGCTGAGGCGAGCAGGCGACACAGGAGCTCGGACGACCAGCATGGATGGAACCAGAAGTAACCCAGCAGAGCAAAGGCGGGTCTCCTCAGCACGAAGCTCAGCAAGTATCTCTGAGATAGGAACACGACCACGAGCAAGCAAGTGAGCACGGCGAGGTTCGAACTCAGACCGGAGACGAGATAAGAACTCATGGACTCGCTGAAACTCGAGATCAGATCGAGTAGTCTGACAGCAACAACAGGCTCCACAAACAACTGTCCGAAGAGAGTCAAGCTGGCGCCGGATGGCAGAACACTGTGAATAGAACTCATCAACAGAAGAATCACTTTGCTGGAGTGTGTGTTCCTGGCGCACGACAGATAGGTAGAGAGCATCACCAGAGGGCTGATAGCGCTGACAGAGGTAAGACCACATCGCTACAACAGTGCCAAGTCCCATGAACTCCGAAGCAAACTGAGAGAGAACACTCGCAGTGAGAACAGCAATAGCTCGAGCATCATCATTGCACCACTGAGTGTAAGCAGACAGATCATCCCGGTACACAAAGAGTGCACCGGAATAAGCGGATACCTGCTGATCATAAGCATCAATCGCAACATCATCTAGAACCTTGGCATCATCGCGGTCAGCCTGAGAAGCATCAGCAGCAAGGACCGATGGCACGGGTGGGATTGGGGCCACGGGCGCCACCGGGCATGGCGGACATGGGACCTCGCCAGAGATAACACCCCACAGAAGGAGTCCACGCATATGGATGTGCATGAAGCCCACAAACTCAGCATAGTTGGTGCCATCAAAGATCACCGAGCACCGAGGGACCGCGACATAGCCCGAAGAGGACATGAGGAAGTCAGTCTGCTGCTATTGTCAGCGTTTTTTTTTTGGTTGGTCAACGGGCCCTCAACTGGATCTGGATCGAGAGAAAGGCTCGAACCAACGCCCGATCTGGATCGACCACGACCAGAGAGGCGATCTGGATGAAAAAGGCTTGAACGAGCGCCCGATCTGGATCGACCACGACCAGAGAGGCAGGGGGCGGTGACCTGGAGGAGACCCGGCGGCCGGACCAGGGAGCAGCGGCAGCGGTCGGACCGGGGGGAAGCGGCGGCGGCCGGACTGAGCGGCAGCGGCGACCATTCGAGGCGGCCTCAACGCAGTAGCGGCTGTTGCCGAACGGGGCGACGACGACGGCCGAAAGAAGTGGGAACGGAGACGAGCGGGGGAGGAAGCAGCCAGCAAGACCAGAGACGGTCAGCCTCAGGCTGCAACGGGAGCGGAGGAGAGCGCCGAGCAACGAGCCGGACGGCGGCAGCGACGAGGAAGGAGCATGCACGGAGTTGCAGTGTGCGGGAGAGAGGCTAACCTAGCATCTGATACCATGTTAGATAAGTAAGCAACTGATCTTTACTGAGGGCCTACGGCCAGTATATATACAGACGTGGTAAAGTGCAGAAAAATCCCTTATAAACTGAATGCAGGAGAGAAGGTGGGATCGGTGCATCACCTACCATCAGAAATTAGTCACCTTGCAACCGATTCTCTGAATCTGTGTGGTAAGACTCGTACAAAGAGAACAGTAAGACAGGAGACGGTCTGGCAGAGAAGCCTTTGGGTGACCGGATGAAATTGAACTGTGATGGGGCCTTTAAGCCGACTACTACAGGCTCAGGTGGTTGGGGATTCATCATACGCGACAACACTGGTCCACTGGAGACTCCGAGGATCAGGTGCTGGTCAGCTGCGAAATGTTGCGACAGCAACCCGCGCAGAGGCGGAAGCGTGTGCGGCGGGGCCTTCAGGCTGGTTGTAACCGGAAGTATCATATAATTATGCGTATGATACTAGTGTATGATACTATCTCCGTAATGCATAGTATCATAAGTTAGTATTTTAGGTTGTTTTATTAATTGACATGCATGACATAAAGTGGTACAACATTTAATATGATACGGTATTATGATATGATATCACTCTCTCTTTCCTTATTTAATTGTATGCCACATCATCCAAAAAATCTAGTTGTCATGTATGATAACGCTTATGATACTCCCATTACGACTAGCCTAAGTCGGCTTGTGAGTGGGGAATGATGAATGTTGATGTGGAATCGGACTGTCAGGCTCTAATTAATGCAGTCAAAGGCAAGGCGTCTGATCTAGCAGCTGAAGGAGTGATCTTCAGGGACATCCGGCAGTTTGCTCGTTTAAACTTTACTATTATTTCTTTCCCTTTTGCCCCCAGGGCGTGTAATAAGCTAGCACACTCCATAGCTGCCTTTGGTGCACATTGTGATGCGACTAAGCAAATTTGGTCTAAGGACCTGCCTGACGATGTAAACGTCTTGATGGCCAGCCTTGGAGCTGAGCCGGTGTGATTTATGGAATCGGAAGTGTTCCATCTCAAAAAAAAAAAAATTAAGCAGATAACCAGTACTGGTCCTCTACTTCCTATGGTCAGATCAATAGGCACTGATGATGTAGGGGCTAGCAGCGGCCGAGTTGATTTTACATCTCTAAAGCCTTGTTATGGTTCTTTGCCTGCCGAATGTACGAAGAACAAAGTGTATGAGTTGGTTAATCATGTGTGTGTACACCCACCTCTCTGCTTCATCTATTCTGTTTCCATTAAACTCTAGTCTCAAAGAAAAGATAGTACATACATGGATGACTCATAGCTTGCGTGGTTAGTGGAGGTAGTTCATGGTTGTACCTCTAGTTCACCAGGACCGAATCTTAGGTTTGATATCTTGTGTGTCTTACAAAGATGGACTGGTTTTAAGCAACAAATGTTAGTAACGAGGAGTTATTGTTGACTTCATCAATCTTAAACCTCCACGACTCTAGTGTACTAGTGATATATGTGTGTATGTCTTTATTATACTTTATGTTTCTAAATGAAATCCATATGACAATTATATGTTCCAATAACATCAAGCATCCAAACAGAGAATATAATTGTACAATCTATTGTTTAGGCTAACTGTCGGATGCACGAATAATCAATGGTCTAAACTCAATCTTTTCACTGTGCATTCACGTATTTGCTTCTAATAAGTATCTTTTGGAGGACCTCAAATATACAAATTAAAATAGTACAAAAAACAGCTTTTTAGGAGATATGAGTTGTACAGGCACTAGTGGATTGATGGAGCTAGATACATGCCATGTGGTCATTACTGTGGTTAAAAGGTGATCGATATCATTGCAAGTCTTTCCACACAGAAAATATCATTGTAAGTCTTTCCACACAAAAAATATCATTGTAAGTCATAAAGATTATGCTGATCAAAGAACAGAACCAGAACTTGAAGAGGAGTCAGATACTTGGTGAAGAGGAATGTGTGAATTCAAGGAGTTCGCTAGTTTTTTCAGTTTGGTCCAATAGGAGTTAAGAAAGAAGGAAAAAGTTTTCGTGGGTTAGGCATATGCATGATGGAATGGCTAGATCGACTTCTTTTATAAAAGCAACTGATGATACTGAAGGGGTCCAAGATATAGTATGTATTGCTTTGTGAGGGGCATTCCCTAACCTCGCTGTAGATATTGGGCATTGGAGGCACCGGAAATTTATTTATGCCATGGTTAGGAAGTGCACCACAACTTATGTGTCCAATTTGAGCAACCGGGTTGAATAATTGTACTAGTGATGATTGGTTCCCATGGTCAGATTAATGGCCACTACTAATACACATGCTAGAATCCTCTTCTACCGTCTACCATCGGGTACCTTAGTTGATTTTACTTCTCCAAAGCCTTTTCCCAAACTCTCATACAATGGTTGCTTGTGGAAAACAACCGGCATTAGGTAGGAGACATGATTGGGAGGAATAAGGAGCAAACAACTAGACAAAATAGGTTTCTCTTAGTTCTATTTGGTACCTCACGTGATTGATGTGACTTGCTTATGTAGCTGCTGAGTTGGCATGTCCAGGAGACCCATTGTTAGCATCCAAGTTGGAATAACCCAAACTCACCCAAGTTTTGAACGTTTATGCGCACATGGGCCAACATTCAGCGGAGAGCCCACTCCATCTCAAAATCCCAAGACTGAAGGGAGGAACGAATCTCTCCCTTATAAACTGGTTGTGGCCTCCTCCCATAAGCAAGATGGGACTAAACCCGAGCCAGTCTCACTGACGTACAACAACCCTAACACCCATGCCCATTTTCACCACACATAATGTAGTGCGCCTCAATGTGGGCATAATACTGTTTTTTAGGGAAAGCCTTCATAGCGGTTTTTGTTCATTAGTGTAACACTTACGTCGTTTGAGATTAGAATCATAATAAATGAAGGAGATTGGGACGAAAAAACCGGACCCTTCCCCCTCGGCGACGCTCCCACTCCCGCGAGGGAAACCCTAGTGACCATGCCATGCCCTCCTCCTCACTCCATCTTCCACTCGTCGCGCCTTGGGGCTTAGGTCACACTTGCATTTACTTTAGCTAGCCATTCACTAGTATGATATTGCCATGGGTTCTGCAGATCAATGTAGTTTGATGTGTTAGGAAACACTAATTGTGCCGAAGTGGATAATAGTGATTCATTTGTTTAGGTGTATCATTTCTCTCAACCACTTCCGTGTGAAGTTCCTAAAATATCCGTGATATATCTGCTTTCTTGCAGCCCATGCACACCTTTTATTGGACCTTCTATTTTTTGTTCAAAAAGGAAAAATGATTTAACAGTAAATATTGCAAGTTACAGTAACTCTAGTGACTTGTGCATCTATGTCGAGGGACAAGATGTGAATGTGGTTGACAAGGGTTTTTGTATCAAGAGAGCACCTCATAGCTTTCTCTGATTGTGCCTGATGCCATCTTTAGTGTTTATGATTCATGACCTTATGAAGGTCCTTGGCCAAGTGGTCAGTTCCTTTTAATCTATGCCCAAAGATCTCTTATTTCCAGCTTGCACTCAAGCTCTTCGTTGACATGCCTAAACCTTCACATCTGCAGTCTCAAACATTCCATTTCAGTTGATCAATGAATGTGATGTATATAAAGTGCTTCTGGTGCAGATAAAGCGCTTGATTGCTTGTTTGTGTTACAATTGATCAAGGCCTATACTCTGTATCTAATATATATGGTCTCAGATATACATACAAAGTAATAAAACAGTACAAAAAACATGATTCATGAGATATGAGTTGTACATGCACTAGTGGATCAAATTGGTGGATCTAGATACATGCCATGTGTTCACTAACGTGGTTAAAAGGTGATCGATATTATTGCAAGTCATAAAGACCAATAGCTGTTAAGAAAGAACGGAACTGGGAGTTGAAGGGGAGTCATCTACTTGGAGAAGAGGAAGGTGTGAAGTTAAGGGGTTGGCTAGTGTTTTCAGTGTGGTCCAATGTCAGTTAAGAGAAATAGGAGAAACTTCACGTGGGCCAAGCATGCGTTATGGAATGGCTAGATCGACTTCTATAAAAGCAATGGAGATGATACTGAAGGGGTTCCAAGATCTAGCAAGAAGTAACTAGGGTGTGGTCGGAACCATATTATGTATTGCTTTGTGAGGGACATTCATCATTGGGTGTAGAAAAACACTCTCATATCTCTTTGTAGATACTGGGAATTAGAGGCATCATGAATCTATTCACGCCCAGGTTAGGAGGTGTAGCTTGAGGGTTAAGTAATTGTACTTGGGGATGATTAGTACCCGGGTCAGATCAGTAGGCACTACTGATGCAGAGGCCAGAAGCCTCTTCTATATTCTACGATCGGGTAGCCGAGTTGATTTGACGTCTCTAAAGCCTTGTCATGATTCCTTGATCTAATGACCCGTTGTCGCGATGTTCGTGGGACGTGAGTATAGCTGATACTACGATTGCTTGTGTATAACAACCGACATAAGAGCATCTCCAACAACTCGTCTATATGGTCGTCTGTAGTTCTTGGTCCAGTTCATGTACATGCTTACACACCCAATGCGTAATCCAGACAGTCTACTTGTGTATAGTTGAATTTATTCCTGGATATGATAGTATAGGCTTAGGTTATGCTTGCATTTACTTTACCTATCCGTTCATTTGTTGGACATTGGTGTGTATTCTACAAATCAACTAGTTTTGTTTACATTGCAGATCAACGAGTTTGATGTGTTAGAAAATCCTGATAATGAGATGTTGGATAATGGTGATTGAAAGATTTGAGGCGTGGAAGCGTATGCAATTCTGCAGGGACGCATGCATGTTTATATAACTCAACAAGTTTACGATCGGCAGGTAGTTGGTAATCTTGACCCATACTCCAAGCTATACAAGAGATGAGATCATATCTACTCTAACTACATGCCTAGATTACAATACACATGCATATATGCATATACCATCATGACACACATGTCACGTTACAAAGATACAAGCCTATCGTTTAACATCCTCCCTCAATCTTAACATATCAAGGTTTAGATTGTTTCTGAAGGCTTGAAGCTGTCGAACTTGCAGTGGTTTGGTAAACCCATCAGCTACTTGATCTTCGGTTGGGATGAACTTTATCTCTAACTTCTTCTGAGCAACTCTTTCTCGAAAAAAATGAAAATCAATCCCTATGTGTTTTGTCCTTGCATGAAACACATGATTTGCAGAAAGGTATGTTGCTCCTAGATTATCACACCATATAGGCGTGACACATGTGGTCTATAGACACCCAACTCATCAAGTAGTGTTTTCACCCACATTACCTCAGCAGTAGCATTTGCTAGTGACTTGTACTCTCCCTCAGTACTTGATCTTGAGACAGTTGCTTGTTTCTTTGCTTGCCATGACACAAGGTTGGAGCCAAGAAACACTACAAAGCCCCCTGTGGACTTTCTATCATCTAGACATCCTGCCCAATCAGCATCAGAGAAGGCACTTACTGTAGTTGATGGAGACCTGCATATACTTAGTCCTACTCCAGTGCTTCCCCGAATGTATCTCGGTATTCTCTTCACAGTTGTCCAATGCAAAGATATTGGTGCATGCAAGAACTGACACACCTTATTAATTGAGAATGACATGTCAGGTCTTGTTAACGTAAGATATTGAAGTGCTCCAACTATACTTCGATATTTTGTTCCCTCTTCTAGACTTAGCAGTTTGCCTTCATTCAATGAAAATTTTTCTGTGGTTGACATAGGTGTACTAGAAGGTTTACAATCCCTCATTCCTACACGACTTAAAACATCAGAAGCATATTTCTCTTGGGTGAGCAAAATACCATCTCGCACCTTCTTTACTTCAATGCCTAAGAAGTAGTGCAACTCTCCCAAATCTTTTAGGTCAAATTCACTTTTTAAGTTTCTTAGAAAGGCTAATGTGGAATCTTGTGAGGAGCTTGCTACAATCATGTCATCAACATAAATCAACATGTATATGATCACCTTTCCTTTCTTGAAGAAGAATAAGGAAGTATCTCCCTTTGATGGGCAGACTCCAAGATGTTGCAACTTGAGGCTCAGTCTTGAATACCATGCCCTTGGTGCTTGTTTTAAACCATACAAGGCTTTATCCAACCTGCATACATGGTTAGGTCTGGAGCTACTTTCAAAGCCTGGTGGTTGCCGCATACCTCTTCCTCGAGAACACCATGTAGAAACGCATTCTGAACATCCAATTGGCGAAGATTCCATCCCCTGGAAATAGCAACAGACAGAACAAGTCTGATAGTAGCAGCCTTCACTACTGGACTAAATGTGTCCTCATAATCAATGCCATAATGTTGTTTGAAACCTTTAGCTACTAGCCTAGCTTTATATCTATCTATTGTTCCATCTACCTTCTTTTTAATTTTGTATACCCATTTATAGTCTATAATATTCCTCCCTGGCTTCGGTGGAACTAAGTGCCAGGTGTTGTTCTTCATTAAAGCATCATACTCAATACTCATAACATTTTTCCAATTTTTATCATGCAAGGCTTCTAGCACATTCTGTGGCTCACCAGTAGCTGCAAAGTTCACAAACTTAAAGTTTTTTTCATACCTGACCGTGCCATCCTTGGGCACTAGGGATTTGTTAATACCTCGCTGTGAACGAGTGACCCGCGTGGTTATAGTTGGTGTAGCCACAGCAGATCCGGTAGCAGCCATAGAGGATCCCATTCCTCGTACTGACACGGATGGCGGCGGCGAATCACCCTCGATAGCCGTGTGATCGGTCAGTTGGGAATCCGCGGTCTCCCGCGAACTATCGGGTGATGATGGCGACCCGTGATCACGGGCACTCACCGGGCTGTAGGCGCCATCATTGCGCTGTGGGGCCGACGCCTCAGCCCCAGCTGGCTCTCGACACGTCACGCGTGACGACGTGGGTGTGTCATCCCCGCCCGACCACACTGACACGCCAGACTGCATGGCGCGCACTAACGGGCTGGATCCACCATGCGCGGTTGGCGGCGGCAAATCACTCCCGGGGTCCGCGCCGGTCCTGCCTGCTCCTTCTGCACCAAATCGCTCGGGATCGGTGCTATCAGTGCTGGCAGCTGTACCAGCCTCGTGTCCAGTGCCTGTACAACTTTGGTGCTGCATAAAATCATGGTTTAGAATAGCATTTGTTTTTCACTGTTTTCATTAGTAGCATCAGAACGGCTATTAAGCAAATGATCATCGACATTTATTTCACCCCCTTGATCAGTTGGATTGAGAAGCTCTGGAGGCAGTAGAAGAATTTCTGCTCGAAGACGAGCCCCTGCGTTTGGGTGCAAGGCAGCAAAGGGAAACACGGTTTCATCAAAAACCGTGTCTCTGGAGATATAGACTCGCCCAGTTGAGATGTCTAAACACTTAAAACCTTTATGAAGATTACTATACCCCAAGAAGGCACACTATTTTGAGAGAAATTGGAGCTTGTGTGTATTGTAAGGGCGTAGGTTTAGCCAGCAGGCGCACCCAAAGATCCGAAGAGTAGAATAATTGGGTTTTTCATGGGATAGTTTCTCAAGAGGTGTTCCAAACTTGATGACTTTGCTTGGAAGCCTGTTAATGAGATAAGTGGCTGCAATGAAGGCCTCATCCCAAAACTTCAGAGGCATGGATGCTTGAGCTAGGAGGGAGAGTCCAACTTCGACAATGTGTCTATGTTTTTGTTCGGCTGACCCGTTTTGCTGGTGAGCATGAGGACAGGAGACATGGTGTGATATGCCAATGTGAGTAAAAAAGGAATTTAACTTGACATATCCCCCCCCCCCGAGTCAGTCTAAAGGGCAAGAATCTTGCGATCAAATTGTCTCTCAACGAGTTTTTGGAAGTCATGAAATTTTTGAAAAACTTATCACTTATGTTTGATTAGGTAGATCCATGTGAACTTACTGAAATCATCTATGAAGCTCACATAGTATTTCTTTCTACCTATAGACTCAACATCAGGTCCCCACACATCGGAAAAATAAGTTCCAAAGGAAACTTTGATTCACTTATTGATTTTGGATAAGGCAGCTGATGGCTTTTGCCTTTTTGACAAGAATCACAAATAAAATCGCTGTTGAACAGCTTGACACACGGGAGCTTATTCTGACTAATTATTTTGCTAACAATAGTAGATGAAGGATGTCCTAGATGTCGGTGCCACCTATCCGAGGAGGGTGTGACACTGAGCGCTTGCTTCTTGGCGCCTTGTCCCGTGTGTTTAACATGGTATAGACCTCTTCTACCCCTGCCTTGGAGAAGGACCCTCCTCGTTCCCCGATCATTTACAAAAAAAGAATAGGGATGAATTTCAACGAAGGAATTGTTGTCAACAGCAAGACGACTTGCAGAGATTAGGGTTTTGTTTGCTTCGGGTACGTGAAGTATATTATTTAGATGAAAATCATGATCTTGGGTATGAATAGCTGAATGCCAATGTGTCTAATAATCATACCTGGTCCACTCGTAGTATGAATCTGCTCATTTCCAGTGTAGCGGTCTCACACTGTCAGCTTCTCCAGGTCTCCTGTGATGTGGTCGGTGGCACCACTTTCCAAGTACCAGTTGGTGTCCACCCCATACTTCGGTGCAGCAAGGTTGGCCGATTTCTCCTCCACACCTTGGTAGGATTCGTCGTAGCGTTTCCAGCACTTCCAGACTGGGTGACCCATCTTGGCACAGATCTAGCACTGGACCCTGGGTGCAGAGGCATGGTTGTTGGTGTAGTTGCCTCCGCTGCTGCCATTGCTATTGTTGTGTGTGCCACCGCCGCGACCTCCTGATCGGGGGTAGCCGCACCCACCGCGGTCACCACCGTTGTCGCCTTGTCTACGGCCGCGATCACCACCGCCACCACCAGGTTTGCGACCTTGGATAGCAGCGTTGGCAGAGGATTGTGGCCCTCCGCCTCGGAGACCCAGCCTCATTTCGAAGCTAAGCAGCTGTGAGAACAGCTCAGCCACGGTGACCGGCTCCACCCAGGAACACATGGCAGACACCACCAGATCGAAGTCTTCTTCGAGCCCGGCCAGGATGTGTGAGACGATGTCGTCCTCATCCACCCTCTTCCCTATGGCTATCAGCTTGTCGCAGAGGGACTTGATCTTCCCAACATAGTTAATGATGGAGGAGTTGCCCTTCTGCAAGTTTGCGAGGGCGATGCGAACATTGGTGGTCTGGGAACGGGTGCGGGATGCAAGCAACCCTTCAACCGTATTCCATAGCTCTGCTGAGGTGTGGCAAGACGTGACCTGGATGGCTATCTCACGAGGAAGAGTCGTCAGGAGATAGGAGAAGGCTTGTTGATCTTGTGCATACCAGGCTTGGAACTCAAGGTTCGGCACCTTCGCCATGGTCTTGCCGTCAGATGCAGTCACATCGATCTGCATGGGTGGTGGTGGTTGCTCGACATCGAGGTACTTGGCCATCTGTGCCCCGGATTGCCGAGAGCATGGTCTCCAGCCATAGTGCTTGATTGCCCTTCGTGAGCTTCTCGGTGGCGGCGTGAACAAATGGCGAGGATGGGAAGGAACTTCAAGACGCTACCATGGATGAGCTCGAGGATGGCTCTGGTTACCATGAAAGATTTGAGGTGTGGAAGTGTATGCAATTTTGCTGGGACGCGTGCGTGTTTATATAACTCAGCAAGTTTACAAGATCGGCAGGTAGTTGGTAGTCTTGACCCATACTCCAAGCTATACAAGAGATGAGATCATATCTACTCTAACTACCTGCCTAGATTCCAATACACACGCATATACGCATATACCATCATGACACACATGTCACGTTACAAAGATACAAGCCTACCGTTTAACAGTGATCCATTGGTTTAGGTATATCAGTTTTCTCAACCTCTTCCACGTGGAATTCCTAAAATATCCGCGATCTATCTGGTTTCTTGCAGCCCATGCACACCATTTCTGTTGGACCATGTATTTGTTGTTCCATAGGGAAACGATTTAACAGAAAACATTGGATGTTGCAGGAAATCTGGTGGCTTGTGGATCTATGTCTGAGGGCCAAGACATGGTTGACATGGAGTCTGTATCAAGAGAGAACTTCACAAGCTTTCTCTGATTGTGCCTGATGTCATCTTCAGTATTTTTTACATGATCTTTAGTGTGTATGATTCCCAGATAAAACGAACGACACTTGCGGTATTATCAAGGTCCTTGGCTAATTGCCCAGTTCCTTTTTATATGTGCCCCTAGCTCTCTTTATTTTCAGCCTGCACCCGAGCTCTTTGACACGCCTGAACCGTCGCTTTCCATTTCAACTGATCAATGCATGTGTTGTATATAAAGTGCTTCAGGTGCAGATAAAGTGCTTGATTAATTGTATACAAATAAAACAGTACATAAACTGCTTCAGGAGATATGAGTTGTGCAGACACTACTGGATAAAATTGATGGAGCCAAATACATGCCATGTGGTTGTGATCGATATTATTGTAGGTCACAAAGACCATGATGGTTTCAAAGAAAAAGAAGAAGTACATAACTGAGACTTGAAGGGAAGTCAGGTACTAGGTGTGAAGTCTAAAGAGTTCTTTTACAATTTAGTCCAATGACTTGAAGATAGTAGCAAAAAGTCCTGGATCAACTTCCTCTATAAAAACGATGGAGATGATTTTTTTTAGAAAAGGAAACGATGGAGATGATACTGAAAGGATCAGATCCTGATATTCCTGATTCATCTCATTGTAGATATTGGGCACTGGAGGCACCGGGATTTTATTTATAACATCCATGAAAATTGCACCTCAACTCGTGCGTCTAACTTGACCAGACATGTTAAGTACCAGCACTCTTCCTCCACTTCCTCTGGTCAGATCAGTAGGCACCGATGATGTAGAGGCTAGCAGCCTGAGTATTATCCAGCGACTAAGTTGACTTTACTTCTGTAAAGCCTTGTTATGGTTCCTTGACTGCCGAGTGTATGAGGAACCAAGTTTATGAGTGTGCACCCACCTCTTTGCTTCATCAATTGTGTCTTCATTAAACTCCAGTCTCAATGAAAAGAGTACATACAAGGATGATTTATATCTTGTGTGGTTCGTGGAGGTAGTTGATACGTACCTCTAGTTCACCAAGATCGAATCTTAGGTTTGATATCATGCATGTCTTACGGAGATGGACCGTTTTTTAAGGGCATGTACAACGATGTACAATCATCTGTCTATAAGAGGTTACAGCTAGGATTTTAGATGACGTGGGTGAGAGAAATTGAGAAGAGAGAAAGATCCCATCGATAGAATTAACGACGATCTGCAACGCTTGAAAATCGCTCGCTACCGACGGCCTTCCTGGCGTTGTATCGAGTGCATCTGTAAGAATGGCAACTGCCCCTTTTGTACAGTGTAGGAGCGGTGGGGTCGGCCGGAGATGGATGGGATTTAACTTCGTAGGCTAATTAACATATCTATTAATTTTAGGTGTTATAGATAGTAAGAAAGGACGGCCCATTGTATGAGGTGTTTTTACCACTGTCTACAGGTGACATGGAGGATCGTTGCAGACAACACACGTCTAAACTGATGTACATGCCCTAAGCAACAATTGTCAACAATGAGACGCTATTCACGACTTCGTCAATTTTAAACCTCCACGGCTCCAAACATTTGTAAATTATGTGTGGAAGTGTGCCTTTGGTAGTGTACTAGTGATATATGTGTGTACGCCCTTATTTTTTGCCGAAACGGAGGACAACCTCGCCTCTGCATCGAGTGATCCACACAAACATCTTTAGCATTATTCAATAGAGTCTAATAAAACAAATACACATGGATCAACCCAAAACCACTTTCCTGGCGATTTATATAGCCATCTTCGCCGGTGAGCCCGTGGATTTGTCTCCCCTCCGCCTGCCGCTCCGGCGGCTGGGAGGGTATTCTTGGTGCCTCGGCTTAGATAGGTAGGGTTTTGGTTCTTGCAAGGGGGGGCGCTCGGATGGATGGCGGCACTTCTTTTGCGAGTTAGTCTTTCGGGATCCGATCCTCCTCAAGTTTATTCGCCAGGATGGATTAGACGATGCTTCGGCGTACATTCCTACCAGCTCCTCGGAGCGGCGAGGTTAGGGTTTCTCGTCGTGTGTACGCAACGACGAGATTTGGTGTCAGGTTCTTCAGATCATTCAAGGTTTCAATGGAAACGATTGTGGCTCTCGAACGCTGGTCCTTATGGGCACATGCACGAATACTTCTAGGCTGTCATTGACAAGGTTAGGCCTGCTGTGGTATGGGAGCGGTGACAACGGTGCGTCGGCGGCTCATTCTCGCGGCGGCAATGGTTGTTTGGTTGTCCATGGACCTCAATGTAATTTTTATTATGTTTGGGGTGCTTTGTATTTTCGATGAATCTTTATAATGGATATGATATTTTCATAAGAAAAACCCTACTAGTTTGATGATGTGCCCTGACCTCGCACCAATGCATACAATCGAGTCCAATGGCCTCACCAAGCCGCCCCACAGTGAGCCGAGAGCACCAACAGGTCTACTAGACTCTTAACATGCACCGCATGCACACACTCTAGAATCCGTCGCTACCATCTTTTGACATTCCAACTCCGGGAGAGATCGACGGATTGACCTTGCCAGACTCAATTGTTGTCTATGCTACCATGATGCCAGAAAACGGCACCACTCTATGAGCATCCATCAACACATTTCCAAAGCCGAGACCCCGCTGCCACGCCACCGATACCTACCGTCGCTAATGCGCTAGATGCCACACCGCACCACCTCTTGATCTATATTGCCGCCAACACCAACCCAACGGAGTCCACTAGTCAAGTATCTCCCAAGGCGACGCCTTCAAGAAAGGAACAACGCCGAAGGCGTCATCACCACCACCTTAGTTAGAGCTTTTACCCGGGAGACACATGGCGTGGTGGAGGTAGAAGCATATCTGACTAACATCTCCATGGGGGGGGGATGACGCCCTCAGGCGTCGCCGCCATTGTAGCCGACCATACCTGGCTAGGGATTCTTGTGATCTGAATCCCCACCTGCAGGTCCATCCGCATTGAGGACCGACAAGTTAGTGACTCAGATCCCTACGACAGAGCCCACCGAGCAGGGGAAGGAGATAAGGTGACTAGATCTAGAGCAGGCACCGTCGGACGACTGCTGCAAGCCTATTGTGCCGCACCAGTGTGCACGCCACCGCGCCTCGGTGTACATGCCCCACGCCGCTGAACCAGAGCCGCCATCCACAAGGAGTAGCCACCGCGACAACGCCCAACGGATAGGACAGACATGGGATGCCATTGCTAGATGACGCGCCACCGCCTCCTAGGAACCAACATGAGGTTCATCGGCGTGCTCCTCCGGCGGCGACAATAAGAGATGGGGACAGGAGGGAGGGTAGTGGCGGTGCCGGTGGTGTTCCCCTGCGTCGCCTGAGAGAGGCGGCGCGGGGGTCGGCTAACAAAATGACCAATCTAAAGCATATGTCTTTATTACGCTTTATATTTCTAAATGGAATATATGTATGAAAATTATATGTTCCAACAACATCAAGCAGCCTGTACACGGAATAATTGTACATTCTATTCTACAAGCTGCCTGCCAAAGACGAATAGTCAAGCATCTAAGCTCAATCTTGTCACTTTGCATTCAAGTATTTTCATCATCTAATATGAATCTTTTGAAGGACCTAATCGATATCATGGCTAGAACATTGAAGTTCATTGTTTCCTTTGATCCATAGTGAAAGCACTCGGTCATATCGAGCCAAGCGGTCACCTTATTTCCTCTCTAGATATGTGAGGATATTGGTTGGCGCTGGGTTGCTGCTTTAGTGGATCGAATTGATTGATATAAATACATGCCTTGTGGTAACTAATGTGGTTAAAATGTGATCACTATCATTATATGCCATAAAGATCATGTTGGTTTCAAAGAATAGAACTGAGACTTCAAGGCTAGTCAGGTACTTGTTTTCGACAGAGGGAGTCGCGTACTTGGAAGAGAGGAAGGTGTGAAGTCAAGAAGTTCACTAGTCTTTTCAGCTTAGCCAATGGTAACTAAGCAAATATGACAAAGTTCATAGGGAGCAAACATGCATGGTGGGATGGCTGGATTGACTTCTTCTATAAAAGCAATGGAGATGGTACTGAAGGGATCCAAGATTCGATAAGAAGTAGCTAGGGGGCTGTCACTTGTCAGCACCAAGTTATGCACTACTCTGTGAGAAATATTCATTCATTCATCTCTTCGTAGATACTAGGCATTAGAGGCAGCGGAATTTATTTACACCAAAGAGGAGAGGTGCACCACAACTCGTGTGTCTAACTTGAGCAGCTGTGTTGAATGACTGTACTTAGTTCTTCAGAGGCTTTGCGGATGGTGTGTGAGTCACTAAGCAGAGGCGATTTTCTCTCTCTGTAGTATGGAAGCCCCTTGAGAATAATAGAATTTTATGCCCCACAAAACATGAAATTGTTGATATTATTGGCTTATGGATAAGCTACTTCTCATTTTCAGGTTTCTTAACCTTGTTTTATGGTTATAGCCTTAGGCATAATATCAAGCCCTTCTAACCAAGGCACCATTATGAATGTATAACAGTTCAAAACATTTTATAAGTTGCCAGTCACTAATTTTTAAACATCCACTTTGTAGTGTGTACTCATTTTCAGGAATGATGAAACCAATGGTAATGGATATACATAGAAAATTGTTGTACCATTCGGATAATGCCTCTTCTGTTTAGCCACTGAAAGTTGTTCTTTGTTCTGAAGATCTTCATTTTGGTGCGCACCAACTCTTTACCTAGTTCTTTGTAACGCCCTCGATGCGGCTATATCTCCCACATGTCGAAGTATGACTTAGAGGCATAACCGCATTGAAAGCAATGTCGCAAGTGAGGTAATCTTCACACAACCCATGTAATACATAAGGGAAAGAGATACATAGTTGTCTTACACTCGCCACTTCACACAATTACATGAATAAAGCATTACAACATCCAAATACAATCAAGGTCCGACTACGGAACCAAAATAAAAGAAGACTACCCCAAATGCTACACAGATCCCCGATCGACCCCAATTGGGCTCCACTACTGATCAACTAGAACGAAACAACATAAAGGACAAGATCTTCATCGGGCTCCTCCTGAGCTTGGTTGCGTCATCTGCACGGACTCATCGGCACCTGCAAGCTAGTTTTTGAAGTAATCTGTGAGCCATGGGGACTCAGCAATCTCGCACCCTCGCGATCAAGACTATTTAAGCTTATGGGTAAGGTAAAGGTATGAGGTGGAGCTGCAGCAAGCGACTAGCATATATGGTGGCTAACATACGCAAATGAGAGCGAGAAGAGAAGGCAAAGCACGATCGAGAAACTATGATCAAGAAGTGATCCTAGAACAACCTACGTCAAGCATAACTCCAACACCGTGTTCACTTCCCGAACTCTGCCCGAAAGAGACCATCACGGTTACACACGCGGTTGATTCATTTTAATTATGGTCAACTTCAGGTTTTCTACAACCGGACGTTAACAAATTCCCATCTGCCCATTACCGCGGGCACGGCTTTCGAAAGTTCAAATCCCTGCAGGGGTGTCCCAACTTAGCCCATAACAAGCTCTCACAGTCAAAGAAGGATATTCCTTCTAGCAGGAAGACCCGATCAGACTCGGAATCCCGGTTACAAGACATTTCGACAAGGTAAAACTAAACCAGCAACACCGCCCGAATGTGCCGACAAATCCCGATAGGAGCTGCACATATCTCTTTCTCAGGGCACACTCAGATTGTCCAAGGTACGGGTAGGCCAGCCCAGAGTTGCCCCTGGTGGCCACCGGCAGCTGACAGGTTGGACCAACACTCAGAGGAGCACTGGCCCGGGGGGGGGGGGGAAAAATAATGATGACCCTCAGGAGCGCGACTCCCAAGGGAAAAGAAAAGGCTAGGTGGCGAATGGTAAAACCAAAGTTGGGCATTGCTGGAAGAGTTTTATTCAAGGTGAACTGTCAAGGGGTTCCCATTATTACCCAACCGCGTAAGGAACGCAAAATCCGGGAACATAACACCGATATGACAGAAACTAGGGCGGCAAGAGTGGAACAAAACACCAGGCATAAGGCCGAGCCTTCCACCCTTTACCAAGTATATAGATGCATTAACATAACAAGATAAATATAATGGTATCCCAACAAGTAAATAATGTTCCAACAAGGAACGATCTCCAATCTTCACCTGCAACTAGCAACGCTATAAGAGGGGCTGAGCAAAGCAGTAACATAGCCAATCAACGGTTTGCTAGGACATGGTGGGTTAGAGGTTTGACATGGCAATTTGGGAGGCATGATAAGCAAGTGGTAGGCATCGTAGCATAGGCATAGCAAAAGAGCGAGCAACTAAGCAAGCAAAGATAGAAGTGATTTCGAGGGTATGGTCATCTTGCTTGAAATCCTGCAAGGAAGAAGAACGAGTCCATGAAGAAGACAAACGGACGTAGTCGAACGGATCCTCACAAACACGACGTTATCGGAACCAACCCGAAGAAGCAATCACCGGAAAGAAGCACACAACATAGTAAACAACCAACACATGAACATGGCATGATGCACAAGCAAGTATGATGCATGTCCGGTTTAATGAAGCATGGCATGGCAAAGTGCAACAAACAACACTACAAATTAAGTGGAGCTCAGTATGCAACGGAGTTGCATATTGAAGAAAACACCACATGACTTATTTAGTTCTCTCTCGTTTAGGTACTCAACAATATTAAATGTTGGTTAACATGGCAAGAGGTGAATCAAAACAAAACTATACCATTTAAACAATTTAAATGGGGCCGGATATAACAAACAACAAATCCGATAAATCCCCATATGCATTAGCAATTTATTGCAACAACAATTTAAACATTTTAATTGTTGTTATTATGATGCGGATGACATGAACAAGTTTATGCAATTTTATTAAAAGTTGACAAGAGCATTATAAGGCATTTGTCACCGTGGTGGAAGGAAAAGGGGTGCCACGGCAACGATAACGAAAACGGTGCCACGGCAGCGTTCCGGTTTCGGTAACTCGATTGAGATACCGATGCAAAGGAGAAGTGTGCGGATGCGTGCAAAAGATGGTGGGGCGCTCCCGGATTCCGGGTGTCCCACGGGTTAGTGGCATGGAAAACGAGTGACAATACGGACACGGTGCAGACAAAGGGTACATCTCATCCAACATGCATTCATGCGTCCACGGGCGTCATCTCGGGGTTATACCTTCGAGGTGAGACTTTTCGGAACGGATCAAGTTCTTAGCGGAAGTAGACGGTCTCGCCACATTCATAGAGGTAGTAGTTGTACTCATGTCGTAGTGGAAGTAGTCGTGCTATCGTTCATCTGTGATCACCGGGACAGTAGTAGAAATAGAGGCACACGACATCTTGTCGAAAATCACGGCGGCGGTAGTTGTACACAATCGTAGATGTTCAGGGTCGCCGGGGTACTTGTCGGTCGGGTCTTGACGGTCTCGTTTTTGCGACGGTAGTTGTGCTAGTCGGCGATAGGGAAACTTGACGGTCCGAGGGCTCCGGGCATCGTGGTACTTGGCGCAACACCGTGTAGTCGTACATTTGAAGAGGAACTTGGCCATCCGAAGGTGTACTTGGTGAACAACGGTCGTCGTGGTACTCGTCGGTCCACGAAGTCATTCTCGTAGGTCTTGGCATTTTGTTTGGTACTCGTTCGAGCATCTGTTTGGTCTTGTCGGTGGTGTACTTGGCGAAATTCCACGGAGGCGGTCTTGCATCCCTGGATTCAGTGGCCTTGGCAATGACAACAAAAGGCAGCAGGGCAGCAGCACGCAGACGATGGTGGATCTGGGTAACAGGCGCGATGGCGCTGGGAACCGGGCGGACGCAAGTAGGTTCGGGCGGCGTCAGCAGCAGAGTTGGTCGGAGAGAGCAGCTCGGGCAGGAGTTCGTCAGCACGGGGAGGAGGCTGGCGGAGGCCATGGACGCAGCAGGGCGATGCCGGATGTTGAACGGCGAGGGCGAGGGGGATCCAACGGAGCTCGGGCTCCCCGCGAGAAGGACGAACGGGGAGGAGGAGATCCGGGCGCACGCACGGGGTTCTTGAAGGTCGAGGTCACCGGGTAGTCGCGGAGGTGGACTTGGCGTGTGCTCCAGCGAAAAGACGGACGGCGAGGCGTCTGAGGCAGGGAAGGAGCACGGGCGATGCGCTTGGGGGCCGGCACGCTGGTCTCCATGGCCGTGCGGTCCACGAGAAGGTACATGGCAGCACCCCTCGCCGGAGGCAGGGAGGCAGCGGTGATCCGGCGAAGCGGTGTAGTAGAGGGAGGCAAGGGGACGCGAGCTCCTGGCGCTGGCTGCGGGGCGCTGTGTGGGTGTGTGTGTGTGCGCGCGCGACGGCGGTGAGGGAACGAGAGGAGAAGCGGGGATCGAGGCTAGGGAGCGTCTCTCTCCTCTGCGAGTGGCGGCGGTAGCGGGAGGACCCGAGGGAGCGATGGGAGAGGGAGAGAGCGATGCAGGAGAGGCCGAGGCCTAGGGTTAGGGCACGCAGGATGGGCCTGCTGGAGCGCAGCTGGGCCTAGCGGGGAGGGCACCGGCTGAAGGGATTGCGGGGTTGGGCTCTCTCTCTCTCTCTCTTAACCTCACTTCTATTGCCCAAAAAAAGAAGGAAAAAACAACAAAGGAAAGAAAAAGAAAAGAAGGGTGGAGACAGGATTTGGGCACGGGGATAATTTTCCCGAACTCACAAAAATATGCTTGTTCCGAGAAAATAGAAAAGGTGAAGATTGAAAGATGTAAAATTCAAACTCGTTTGAATTTAATTCCAACGGGTTTGAACTAGGACTAGATTTATGAGTGGCCAAAAATATTGAGATTTTATTATGGAGCTCCGGAAAGTGAAGAAAGAATTCATGGGCAAAGTTTGAGGACCAAACTTGAAGCGGAAAAAGGCATGTGATTATTTGCAAGTGTGTTATAGGTGATTCCGAAAATGGAATATTTGATATAGCTCCCTAATATCGGGAGGATATGTTATAAAGAGAATCACCATGTGAATTCCCTCGGTTTAAATGGACCGAAGATCCATGCAATTTATTTAGTTGAGTTTTAAAACGGGTTGCATGATGACATGATGCAATGCACATGATGCAAAGAACCAAACAATACACACGATGAAACCCGGAAACCACGGAAGGCATCTGAAGCTCCGGTCTTGGGGCGTCACAACACTCCACCACTACGAGAGGATCTCGTCCCGAGATCTAGGATGGCACCGGAGGGAAAAAACGGAAGAGAGAGAGAAGAGGTAAAACTAAGTTGCTCCTTCGACAAACGAGTGAAACCAAAGAACCTTGCAAAGGTTGAACAAGTTGAAAGGAATAATACCACGGAGGTGATCGAAGTTGAAAAACACTCCATTAGAAAAGAGGAACAAAGAAAAACAACTTTGGGCAGCACTCCGGTTGAGAAGGGATGAAATGATACAACTCCCTGGTTAAATGGAATGGCATGAAAAGAATATGATCTTTGACAAAACGAGATGATGGGTGAAAAGAACAACGTCGCAATGCCTGCGGACGAGAGAAATAGAATATAGATCATTGAAATAAAAGAATGGAGAAGAAAAACCAACTTCTGCCACAAAAGAGTTTGAAAAGGTATCCTTAGGAGAAGGGTCGAACGGAGTTGTTGGAAAACCAACAACGAAAAGGATAAGCTTGATATGGTCTTATGGAATACATCTCAAATATGAGGTGACAACCTGCCACTCACGGGAAAAAGAATTGGATTGGTAAGAACAAGGAGACGAGAAGCTATCTCCCCGGGAGGATAAAAGAAGAACTTGGATCATTGATAAATACCATAAGAGCGACAATCCTTAAAGGAAAGCTTTATGTGAAATATACCCCAAGATAACTACAATGAACAGATTGGTGGATTTAAAATACCTCATCTTGATAACTTGTGTAACACAAAGCACGAAGGGAAATTATCAAGAATGACATAACACCACCTCAAAAGATATGCGTGAAAGAATTGCACTCTAGATTGCAAGATGAAGAAAACTTGAGCTCCTCTGAAAAGAATCTTGATGAACACTTCGAGAAGGAATTAAATCCTTGATGAACCATCGTGCAGAACCTTCATGAAGAACTCCGTTAAGCAAAAGAATGATCAAACAGAAGGAAAGAGAAGTTGAAAACACAAGGTGAATCCTTGTACCGATTTAGATGAATCTCCGTGGTGAAATAATTGAGAGAACTTGGAACTCCAGGAAAAAGAGAAGATGAAATAATTGAATTCAGGAATTTGATGGACCTCCGGAATAAGGAATTAATCACTATGAAGAAACAAGAATAAGAATTATGTCATGCTTATCCTTCATCAGTTTAAATTGATGACGAGCAAACGGATTTGGCATACTACTTATTCTCGTTGAAAAGGATTTAGAGAGATACTGATAACTTGATAAGGTCTTCAACGAAACACCGGTAGGATTGAAAAGAATGAAAGAATTGTTATGATAACCATGGAAGAGAAACTTGAGCAAACCACCGTAAGAATTGAAAAAGAACGAAGAAAGGATAAATAAACACCGGGAAGAATTAGAGAACGAATCAGGATACTTGAGGGAATTTGATACATGAGAACGAAAGGATCACGACTGATTAGAGAATATTTGAATGATGCACCGGTAAGATTGGAGGATGATAACTGAAAGCTGAGAAAGGAAAAAAAAACCTGAAATGATGGACTCCGGCTACTCAAACTGAGAAGACTCTTGAATTGCTCTGGATGGGTGAAAAGAAATCTCACAATCAAAACCAATTATGAGAGGATGGCAGCAAACTAAAACCATGAATCTTGAAGAGAATGGAGCAAGATTAAGAGGAAAAATCTTCTTCGGTCTTCAAATGTAGAGAATGACGATGAGAAACACCACCAAGAATTATCGAGATACTCTGGAATAAAGAAGAATGGAAAAGTTGAACCAATGATGAAAAGATTTTTAAAGATCTTGGAGAAAGGCATTTGACTGATGATAATTCATACTTACGTCAAACTTCAAAAGAATTTAGGATAGCTCTGAGAAAAATAGAAGAGTCAGGTAAGATCCTGGGAAAAACCTGTGGGTTAGGGCCCACTCAAAAGATACACCGTTGAATGATTTCTTGAAAAGGAGATAGCACCGGTTGAGTTAAATGGCTTGACTGAGATAACAACATCGAAATAAGTTGAGTTGATCTTGAATGACAAGACGAGCCTTGATATATCTTTAGCACTCCGGAACCAATGAATGGCGAGAAATGGAATGACAAAAGAAGTGCACCGGCATGAGAAGATATTTGAAACGAGGAAAAGGATATGGTCAACAAGGCTTGACTTGGTTCCACCGGAGAAGAAAAGAATGAATAATGATGAACTTGAGGCTCCGTTAGTATCTTCATGAGCATCACCGGATAAGAACATTCAAAGACAAGAATGAAGAGTCTTCACATGACTAAAATGGATACTTGATTAAGAAATCTTAGTCCTTAAAGAAAACAAGGGAGGGAGGGCGGGAAAAACAAAGGCAACTTGGGATGGATGAAACGAACACCGTTGAGAAGAACTGATACTTGATCTTGCGGATGTTGAAATGATCGGATCCACTTGAAGAGAAGCACGCCGGTAAAAAGGATTGACATGACAAACTCGATGATCGAGAAGAATTAGTATTCACATAGGAGTATGAGAACACCGTTTAGGAAAGGTATGGAATCCACATTTGACTTCGAAGCAACTCAAATACCACAACTCGAAACAAAACAAAGGATTGGCTTGCAGAAAAGCCGGAACAAACATATGATAGAGATTTCGTCCGAAGTTTTCGTGGTGGGGCCTACACGGGCTCGATCGTACAGCACCATCATCTACAAGGCAGTGCACATGACATACGAAGCGTCCCCGAGTCAGCATAGCCAAGGACTCTTTAAGACACAACAAGACCACTGTAAAACCAACCGTGAATAGGCGAACCACTAGACGTCGAACCCCAATTTCGTATCATACATCTGTTGGAAAGAAATCCTAGGAGCTACTTGAATTCCCACCTATGAAACTCCCGAACCTTTCCGATTATGCAATCAGGTGTTGGGGATACAGGGGAAGCATAATATCTCACCCAAAACTAGCAAATCCTACATCCAGCTGTATCCATCCTTCAACACATAACCAAGAAACCTTCGGAAATCATCTACCTCAACCTTTGAAAAGCATCCGTTATACAAGTTATGGCAATACTCTCGAACTCCCACCCCAGTACTGGGTGGCATCGAGGTTATCTCACCAACAACTGCATAAAAGAGATTTTCGATGTCGGCGAACTAAACTCAGGTATTCCACAACTGCAACGATAAAATTGTGACGACAACACCTCGGAGCTCAACTCCCCGGGACACTGCCACAACCCCTAAATGACAGGAGGCACCAAGAACAATGTTCTCGTCACAAATCGATCGGAACGATTCCAAGATACCCGCGTGATCCTAAAAATTTTAGTGAAATTTGAGAAGAGAAGAGTCAAAACTCTACGTCAGGATGCCTTACCAGAGCGATGAAGGGACTGGGTAGTAAAAAGAATTCCTAAACTCTCCGATATATAATTCCTAAAAGACTCAAAACATTTTTCTAGACTCAACTCGCCAGCTAATTCGATCAAGCAGGGGGGCTCCTAAGGTCGGGGAAGGCTCTGATACCAACTTGTAACGCCCTCGATGCGGCTATATCTCCCACGTGTCGAAGCATGACTTAGAGGCATAACCGCATTGAAAGCAATGTCGCAAGTGAGGTAATCTTCACACAACCCATGTAATACATAAGGGAAAGAGATACATAGTTGGCTTACACTCGCCACTTCACACAATTACATGAATAAAGCATTACAACATCCAAATACAATCAAGGTCCGACTACGGAACCAAAATAAAAGAAGACTACCCCAAATGCTACACAGATCCCCGATCGACCCAAACTGGGCTCCACTACCGATCAACTAGAACGAAACAACATAAAGGACAAGATCTTCATCGGGCTCCTCCTGAGCTTGGTTGCGTCATCTGCACGGACTCATCAGCACCTGCAAGCTGGTTTTTGAAGTAATCTGTGAGCCACGGGGACTCAGCAATCTCGCACCCTCGCGATCAAGACTATTTAAGCTTATGGGTAAGGTAAAGGTATGAGGTGGAGCTGCAGCAAGCGACTAGCATATATGGTGGCTAACATACGCAAATGAGAGCGAGAAGAGAAGGCAAAGCACGATCGAGAAACTATGATCAAGAAGTGATCCTAGAACAACGTACGTCAAGCATAACTCCAACACCGTGTTCACTTCCCGAACTCCGCCGGAAAGAGACCATCACGGTTACACACGCGGTTGATTCATTTTAATTATGGTCAACTTCAGGTTTTCTACAACCGGACGTTAACAAATTCCCATCTGCCCATAACCACGGGCATGGCTTTCGAAAGTTCAAATCCCTGCAGGGGTGTCCCAACTTAGCCCATAACAAGCTCTCACGGTCAACGAAGGATATTCCTTCTAGCGGGAAGACCCGATCAGACTCGGAATCCCGGTTACAAGACATTTCGACAAGGTAAAACTAAACCAGCAACACCGCCCGAATGTGCCGACAAATCCTGATAGGAGCTGCACATATCTCTTTCTCAGGGCCCACTCAGATTGTCCAAGGTACGGGTAGGCCAACCCAGAGTTGCCCCTGGTGGCCACCGGCAGCTGACAGGTTGGACCAACACTCAGAGGAGCACTGGCCCTGGGGAGGGGGGGTAAAATAATGATGACCCTCAGGAGCGCGACTCCCAAGGGAAAAGAAAAGGCTAGGTGGCGAATGGTAAAACCAAAGTTGGGCATTGCTGGAAGAGTTTTATTCAAGGCGAACTGTCAAGGGGTTCCCATTATTACCCAACCGCGTAAGGAACGCAAAATCCAGGAACATAACACCGATATGACGGAAACTAGGGCGGCAAGAGTGGAACAAAACACCAGGCATAAGGCCGAGCCTTCCACCCTTTACCAAGTATATAGATGCATTAACATAACAAGATAAATATAATGGTATCCCAACAAGTAAATAATGTTCCAACAAGGAACGATCTCCAATCTTCACCTGCAACTAGCAATGCTATAAGAGGGGCTGAGCAAAGCGGTAACATAGCCAATCAATGGTTTGCTAGGACATAGTGGGTTAGAGGTTTGACATGGCAATTTGGGAGGCATGATAAGAAAGTGGTAGGCATCGTAGCATAGGCATAGCAAAAGAGCGAGCAACTAAGCAAGCAAAGATAGAAGTGATTTCGAGGGTATGGTCATCTTGCCTGAAATCCCGCAAGGAAGAAGAACGAGTCCATGAAGAAGACAAACGGACGTAGTCGAACGGATCCTCACAAACACGACGTTATCAGAACCAACCCGAAGAATTAATCACCAGAAAGAAGCACACAACATAGTAAACAACCAACACATGAACATGGCATGATGCACAAGCAAGTATGATGCATGTCCGGTTTAATGAAGCATGGCATGGCAAAGTGCAACAAACAACACTACAAATTAAGTGGAGCTCAATATGCAACGGAGTTGCATATTGAAGAAAACACCACATGACTTATTTAGTTCTCTCTCGTTTAGGTACTCAACAATATTAAATGTTGGTTAACATGGCATGAGGTGAATCAAAAGAAAACTATACCATTTAAACAATTTAAATGGGGCCGGATATAACAAACAACAAATCCGATAAATCCCCATATGCATTAGCAATTTATTGCAACAACAATTTAAACATTTTAATTGTTGTTATCATGATGCGGATGACATGAACAAGTTTATGCAATTTTTATTAAAAGTTGACAAGAGCATTATAAGGCATTTGTCACCGTGGTGGAAGGAAAAGGGGTGCCACGGCAACGATAACGAAAACGGTGCCACGGCAGCGTTCCGGTTCCGGTAACTCGATTGAGATACCGATGCAAAGGAGAAGTGTGCGGATGCGTGCAAAATATGGTGGGGCGCTCCCGGATTCCGGGTGTCCCACGGGTTAGTGGCATGGAAAACGAGTGACAATACAGACACGGTGCAGAGAAAGGGTGCATCTCATCCAACAAGCATTCATGCGTCCACGGGCGTCATCTCGGGGTTATACCTTTGAGGTGAGACTTTTCGGAACGGATCAAGTTCTTAGCGGAAGTAGACGGTCTCGCCACGTTCATAGAGGTAGTAGTTGTACTCATGTTGTAGTGGAAGTAGTCGTGCTATCGTTCATCTGTGATCACCGGGACGGTAGTAGAAATAGAGGCACACGACATCTTGTCGAAAATCACGGCGGCGGTAGTTGTACACAATCGTAGATGTTTAGGGTCGTCGGGGTACTTGTCGGTCAGGTCTTGACGGTCTCGTTTTTTGCGACGGTAGTCGTGCTAGTCGGTGATAGGGAAACTTGACGGTCCGAGGGCTCCGGGCATCGTGGTACTTGGCGCAACACCGTGTAGCCGTACATTTGAAGAGAAACTTGGCTATCCGAAGGTGTACTTGGTGAAGAACGGTCGTCGTGGTACTCGTCGGTCCACGAAGTCGTTCTCGTAGGTCTTGGCATTTCGTTCGGTACTCGTTCGAGCATCTGTTTGGTCTTGTCGGTGGTGTACTTGGCGAAATTCCACGGAGGCGGTCTTGCATCCCTGGATTCAGTGGCCTTGGCAATGACAACAAAAGGCAGCAGGGCAGCAGCACGCAGACGATGGTGGATCTGGGCAACAGGCGCGATGGCGCTGGGAACCGGGCGGACGCAAGCAGGTCCGGGCGGCGTCAGGAGCAGAGTTGGTCGGAGAGAGCAGCTCGGGCAGGAGTTCGTCAGCACGGGGAGGAGGCTGGCGGAGGGCATGGACGCAGCAGGGCGACGCCGGATGTTGAAGGGCGAGGGCGAGGGGGATCCAGCGGAGCTCGGGCTCCCGGCAAGAAGGACGAATGGGGAGGAGGAGATCCGGGCGCACGCACGGGGTTCTTGAAGGTCGAGGTCGCCGGGTAGCCACGGAGGTGGACTTGGCGTGTGCTCCAGCGAAAAGACGGACGACGAGGCGTCTGAGGCAGGGAAGGAGCCCGGGCGACGCGCTTGGGGGCCGGCACGGTGGTCTCCATGGCCGTGCGGTCCACGAGAAGGTACATGGCAGCACCCCTCGCCGGAGGCAGGGAGGCAGCGGCGATCCGGCGAAGCGGTGTAGTAGAGGGAGGCAAGGGGACGCGAGCTCCTGGCGCTGGCTGCGGGGCGCTGTGTGGGTGTGTGTGTGTGTGCGCGCGCGACGGCGGTGAGGGAACGAGAGGAGAAGCGGGGATCGAGGCTAGGGAGCGTCTCTCTCCTCTGCGAGTGGCGGCGGTAGCGGGAGGACCCGAGGGAGCGATGGGAGAGGGAGAGAGCGATGCGGGAGAGGCCGAGGCCTAGGGTTAGGGCACGCAGGCTGGGCCTGCTGGAGCACAGCTGGGCCTAGCAGGCCGGCCCAGCGGGGAGGGCGCCGGCTGAAGGGATTGCGGGGTTGGGCTCTCTCTCTCCCTTAACCTCACTTCTATTGCCCAAAAAAAGAAGGAAAAAAAACAACAAAGGAAAGAAAAAGAAAAGAAGGGTGGAGACAGGATTTGGGCACGGGGATAATTTTCCCGAACTCACAAAAATATGCTTGTTTCCGAGAAAATAGAAAAGGTGAAGATTCAAAGATGTAAAATTCAAACTCGTTTGAATTTAATTCCAACGGGTTTGAACTAGGACTAGATTTAAGAGTGGCCAAAAATATTGAGATTTTATTATGGAGCTCCGGAAAGTGAAGAAAGAATTTATGGGCAAAGTTTGAGGACCAAACTTGAAGCGAAAAAAGGCATGTGATTATTTGCAAGTGTGTTATAGGTGATTCCGAAAATGGAATATTTGATATAGCTCCCTAATATCGGGAGGATATGTTATAAAGAGAATCACCATGTGAATTCCCTCGGTTTAAATGGACCGAAGATCCATGAAATTTATTTAGTTGAGTTTTAAAACGGGTTGCATGATGACATGATGCAATGCACATGATGCAAAGAACCAAAAAATACACATGACGAAACCCGGAAACCACGGAAGGCATCTGAAGCTCCGGTCTTGGGGCGTCACATTCTTGGTCCAGTTCATGTACATGCTTGCACACCCTCTATGTATGTAATCTAGACATTCTGCTTTGTATGTAGTTTAGTTAATTCATGTATATTATTGTATAGGCTTAGGTCATGATTGCATTTACTTTAGCTCGCCATTCACTAGTTTGGCATGGTTGTGGGTTTTGCAGGCAATGTAGTTTCATTCATGTGTTAGAAAACACTAATTGTGAGATAGGGGATAATGGTGATCCATTGGTTTAAGTGTATCAGTATTCTAAATGTCTTTCCACACAGAGTTTGAGGACGCGAAGACATGGATAACATGGAGACGACATCAAGAGAGAACCCTAGACATGATGTTCTTGTACAGAAGCTCTCTTATTTCCAGTTTGTGCTCAAACTCTCATCGACATGCATGAGCCATCACATTTGTAGTCTTAAACCTTTTGTTTCAATTGATCAAAGTGCTTCATGTGAGAATAAAGTGCTTGATTGCTTGTTTGTGTTACAATTGATCAATGCATATACTTCATACTGTATAAAATATGGCCTTAAATAGACAAACACTACAAAAAAACACTTCCGTGATGATACGTGTTTGTCACAGTTGGTCGCGTTTTCTGTCATGCATGTATATCCATGACAAATTTAAGAATCAAGATAGTCATACCTGTGCTGTCGTAGAAGTGTTCCATGACATTGCCCAAATTATCATCACGGAAGTGTCCACTTCCATGATGATAAATCGCGTGTCACAGAAGTGCTTTCGTCAAGGGTGACCGACACGTGACATCCACTATAATGGAACGCTGTTAAGCTATCGGGTCGGATTTTGGATCCGATAACCCGTTAACAGCCACGACCAATGCTGATTTTCCATGTGTAAAATTCTCATTGGCTAACGGATCCACGCGTCAGCTCCGCATTGGCACAGGTGTCACTCATCCAATGGTCGAGATGGGCCTATGATATGTTGACACGTGGACCGGCCCAAAAGTGGCCCACAAAGTTTAAATGGTCTGGCCCAACCGAAGGCCCATAAGATTTAGCGGACCATAATGGGCCGGCCCAGCTAAAGGCCGACAAAATTTAGCGGACCATAATGGGCCGGCCCAGCTAAAGGCCCACACCATTTTGCAGACCATAATGGGCCGACCCAGCTAAAGGCCCACAAGATTTTGTGGACCACAATGGGCCGGCCCAGCTAAAGGCCCACAAGATTCTGCAGACCATAATGGGCCGCCCCAGCTAAAGGCCCAACATTCTCTGTCAAATCGGCCCGTCAACGGCCTGTCCTAAACTTGTCATCAACGCGGCCCATGGTCACTTCTGGCCCGTTAACAGTCGCTAAGTAATTGGCCCGTTAACGGATATGGAAAGTTTTAGTGTACATCAAACTGTGAGAGTACATATAAAGAAGCATGCAAATGCAACTTGACTCGGTCAGGTACCGTCTTGGTGTTAATGCTCATGAGGTTCATCTGATCTTGCCAAGTCCTGTTGTGTCAGCAGTGCTTCGGAAGTAGTGTTAGGTGTGAAGGCAGCTTGAGAACTGGCCAGTTCCGGAGCAAACGAACGAGTAACTGGTTGAGATGCTGGTACAGTTGAAGCGGATGCTGCAGCTGGTGGAGCAGGTGATACTATGTTTGTAGATTTAGCCGGTGGACTTGGACCTTCTACTGCACTATAAGTACCAGCAGAATCTCGACAGCAGAACCTTTTCCGTTTCACCCGACGAGTAACAGCACTCCCTACTATATTATTTTCCTTGCTCTTTTTTGACTTTGCCATGTCAAGTTGTACCCACAACACAAAAGAATAAAATCACTCTTCAGAACTCATTGATGCATGATACAGACAAGCAATACTTTGATGTAAGACAACCGTATGAGGATGGAATATGTAAGAAAAACAGGACGACATGACATATTCACAGCTACGATGTGCAAACTAAGTAGAAGGATTTTCAAGAAAATAGAAGTAATGCAAGCTAGACACCATATGAAAGATGCAACCAATATTACTCTGCCAAGTTAAAAGTGTCTTGTCATAAGTGGCAATTCGAAAAATTAGAAGCAATACAACGTAGAAATCAATGCAAGCTGCAACCACTATCAAACTGCCATGTTAAAAGCATCCAATCATGAGTGACTGATGCAGGATACACAACAACAGTACTTTGATGTAAGAACATGGTATGATAGATAGATGCAGTGTATTCTAGACACAGAAAGCCATGTCATATGCACATGTATAACATATAAACTCAGCAGGTGCAATTTAATCAAAATAGAAGAAATACAGGCTAGACAACATATGCAACATGAAACCAATTATCACACTGTCAACTTAGAGCAAGCACCTGCGATGGTGGAGTACGAGAGATGAACTCATCATGTAGACTTGGGACTTCAACTTCATTAGCAGTAGCAGTGGCAAATCTAGAGAGTCTCTGTTTGCGTCGGTGCGGAGGACCACCAACATCCCCTAACTTACTCTTTTCCTTCCTATTTTCTGATATTGCCTTATGAAGTCAAAACCACAAGAAAATGAATAAAATTAGCTCTGCATAACTGGTTGATGCATGATACAGACGAACACTACTTTGATGTAAGGCAAGCGCAGGATAGGAGGATGGAATATATACAGAAAAGACAGCATTTCATATTCACACATATGATAGGAGGATGGAATATGTATGAAAAAACAGTAAGCGGAAGGCATTTCAACAAAATTAGAAGAAATGAAAGCTAGGCACCATATGAACATGCAACCAATATCACTCTATCAGGTAAAAAGTGTCTCGTCGTAAGTGCCATTTCAAGAAATTAGAAGCAGTACAAGCTAGAAGACAATGCAAGATGCAACCTACATCACAGTCCCAAGTTAAATGTGTCTTATGGGTAAGTGATCGTTGCAGGTATAAGTTGTAAGCTACGCAGATGCAATTCAATATAATCAGAAGCAATACAAACTGGACATCATACGGAAAACGCAACCACATATAACAGTTCCAAGTAAGAGCAAGCACCTGTGATGGTGGAGTAGGGGAGATGTGCTCATCATGTACACGTATGTTCTAGAAACAGGAACACATGTGATATTCACATGCATTATGTGTAAAGTAAGTAGATGCAATTCAAGTTAGAAGCAATACAAGCTAGACATCATATGCAACATGCAACCACATATAATAGTGTCAAGTTAGAGCAAGCACCTATGATGGTGGAGTAGGGGAGATGTGCTCATCATCTACACAGCTAGGTTGACTGTCCAGCTTTATGTTGTCTTGCGAATCTTGTTGGAAGGATGGCGGAGTAGAATCTATAGAGACCCCCTGTTTGAGTTGCTCTGAAGGACCACCATCATCCACTGCCGGACTAATTTCCTTCAGCTGTAATGATTTTGCATTGTGAAGTCAAACCGATAAGAAAAAGGAATAAAATTCGCTCTTCAGAACTCATTCATGCATGATACTGACGAACACTACTCGGATGAAAGGCAAACACATGATGCGAGGATGGAATATGTATGAAAAACAGGATGGTGTGACATATTCACACTTATGATGTGGTAACTAAGCAGAAGGCATTTCAAAAAATTAGAAGCACTACAAGCTAGACACCATATGAAAGATGCAACCAATATCACTCTGCCAAGTTCAAACTGTATGGCGTTTCAACAAATTAGAAGCAGTACATGCTATAAATCATATGCAAGACACAACCAATATCACAGTGGCGACTTAAAGGTGCCTTATCATAAGTGACTGATGCGGGATATTCAAGAATAGTAGTCTGATGTGGAAACAGGAACACATGTCATATTCACAGGCATTATGTGTAAAGTAAGCAGATGCAATTCAACAAAGTTAGAAGCAATACAAGCTAGACATCATACGCAACATGCAACCACATATAATAGTGCCAAGTTAGAGCAAGCACCTGTGATGGTGGAGTAGGAGAGATGTGCTCATCATCTACACAGCTACGTTGACTGTCTAGCCTTGCGAATCTTGTTGGGAGGATGGCGGAGTAGAATCTGTAGAGAACCTCCGTTTCAGTTGCTCGGAAGGACCACCATCATCAAATGCCTTTCCAATTTCCTTCAGCTTTATTGATTTTTCATTGTGAGGTCATACCGACAAGAAAAAGGAATATCATTCGCTCTTCAGAACTCATTCATGCATGATACTGACGAACACTACTTTGATGAAAGGCAAAGTCATGATACGAGGACGGAATATGTATGAAAAAATGGACGGCTTGACTTATTCACACCTATGATGTGGTAACTAAGCAGAAGGCACTTCAACAAATTAGAAACACTGCAAGACACCATAAGGAAGGTGCAATCAATATCACTCTGCCAAGTTAAAACTATCTCGTCATAGGTGGCGTTCATCAAACTAGAAGCAATACATGCTTGAAATCATATTCAAGACGCAAACCAATATCACACTGCCAACTTAAAGGTGTCCCATCATAAGTGATCGATGCAGGATACACAAGAAGAGTAGTTTCATGTAAGAACATGGTGTGATAGATAGATATAGTATGTACCAAAAACTGGAAAGCGTGTCATATTCACATGTATCATGTGTAAGCTAAGCAGATGCAGTTTACACTAATTAGGAGCAATACGAGCTAGACACCATATGCAACATGCAACCAGATATCGCACTACCAAGTTAGAGCAAGCACCTTGGATGGTGGAGTAGGGTAGCGGAGACTTGGACCTTGTAATGCACTATCAGTACAAGGAGAATCGGTACAGATGCTCCGTTTATGTTGCTGCAGAGGACCACTGTCGGTGTCAAAACCGGCGGATCTCGGGTAGGGGGTCCCGAACTGTGCGTCTAGGCCAGATGGTAACAGGAGGCAGGGGGCACGATGTTTTACCCAGATTCGGGCCCTCTTGATGGAGGTAAAACCCTATGTCCTGCTTGATTGATATTGATGATATGGGTAGTACAAGAGTAGATCTACCACGAGATCAGAGAGGCTAAACCCTAGAAGCTAGCCTATGGTATGATTGTATGTTATGATTGTTGTCCTACGGACTAAAACCCTTCGGTTTATATAGACATCGGAGAGGGTTAGGGTTACACAAGGTTGGTTACAAAGGAGGAAATATCCATATTCGTATTGCCTAGCTTACCTTCCACGCCAAGTAGAGTCCCATCCGGACACGAGACGAAGTCTTCAATCTTGTATCTTCATAGTCTAACAGTCCGGCCAATGGAGATAGTCCGGCTGTCCGGAGACCCCCTAATCCAGGACTCCCTCAGTAGCCCCTGAACTAGGCTTCAATGACGATGAGTCCGGCGCAGTATTGTCTTCGGCATTGCAAGGCGGGTTCCTTCTCCGAATACATCATGGAAGAATTTGAATACAAGGATAGTGTCCGACCCTGCAAAATAAGTTCCACATACCGCCGTAGAGAGAATAATATTTTCGCAAATCCAATTTGCTGACCCGTTTTGGCAGCATGACGTTGTGTCATGGCCCAACGATTATTCGAACCATTTTTCTTCAACCAGCTCCACACATAACGCGAGGTGGTTTCTGGACGCGTCTTGTCGAAGCGGAGATCGTGTTCCCCCAATTATGGGATTCTCATTAATGCGGTCGTGGGTAACCCAACCGTGTCTAGGACTCCTAGATTATAGGTAAGTCCTAAACAGCTACAGAGAGGATGCTTGATATTCACCCTCTTTATAAAGGGACAAGGTTTTCGCTTTTTCCCTCTCGTGCTCAATCGAACCCTTCCCCCGCCTCGAGTTCTAACACCCAAAGCCCAGGTTAGGTGCTCCGGATCTTCAATCATGTCTGGATCTAGCCTTCAAGGCCGATGGATGCCCTCCTCTGTGACAGAAGAGGACATCAAGAAGTTGAGGGAGGCCAGATACCTGACCGCCGAGGTTTCGCATCGGCTTCCTGCTCGAGGGCAGGTCGTCCCTACTCCCGAACCTAACGAGAACGTCGTGTTCGTCTCCCACTTCCTCCGATGCCTAGGCCTCACTCTGGATCCCTTCGTTAGGGGTTTGATGTTCTATTACGGGCTAGATTTCCATGATCTAGCTCCGGACTCCTTTCTCCACATCTCGACATTTATTGTCGTGTGAGGCCTTCCTCCGCATTACCCCTCACTTTGGCCTGTGGCTCAAGACCTTTGAAGTGAAGCTGAAGATGATCGAGGGGCAACATGTAGCGTGCGGAGGTGCATCAATAGGCAAGATGGCAGGAGCTCTATGGCCGAAAGGTTCCTTTCGAGAGGTGTCCGAATTATGGCAGCGGGAGTGGTTTTACGTCACAGCTCCCAGAAGTGCCAAGTGGGAGGCTGCCCCCGCTTTCCGCTCGGGCCCCCCACCACAACTGATGTCATGGATTAGCAGAGGTCTAAGCTGGGGTCGAGCCAAGGACGTGCCTATATTGCAAAGCCGCATCCGAGATCTCTTCGAGGGAGATTTTAATTTGGTTGCGGTAATACAAGTTATGTTGGTTCGTCAAGTCCAGCCTTGCAAACGCCGGCCCCTTCGCTTGTGGGAGTTCAACCCAGAGGGACCGCGTGCCCTTCAAAGTTTCCTCGGCCTGACGCATGAGGAGATGTACAAGTCATTCTTCGGACCTCAAGTAGAGTGTCCGGATATTACCGAGGACGTGGGCCTGAGCAGTAACCGCACCGTCGAACAAGTAAGAAATCCTCTAGCCTAACACACTATCTTTTATTCGTCATGAAGTTATTTCTGAGAGTTTGCTTTTTGACCAGGACTGGCTAACAAAGGCGAAGATGATTCGGTGTTTGGCCCCCCTCCCCGAGGGTTTGGAAAATCCGGTATTGGAAAAGATGCTCGAGGTCGCACCTTGCCCGGTGCCCTTGAAGGAAGATACGGGGGCGGATAATACAGGCGGACGCGGGCCCCCGTCGCTGCCAGTTCCAACCAAGGGAATGAGCGTCTCCATGAAGGAGGATAACCGGGGGAGGAAAAGGACTGCTTCCGAGGATCCGGAAGCCGAAGCCTCCAAACGGGAGAAGAAGTCTCCCACAGAGGGTCCTGCCTCGGGTGGTGCTTCTGCCGCACAAAGTCCGCAAGGGGATCAGCCCTCCAACGAGTCGTAAGTGATCCAAAATACTTTAATAGTAAAGGTATGCTATCTTTCTTCTGAGAAAATAACCACCGCATATATCTTGCAGTTCGGGCCTTAGCCCCTCGCAGCTGAGCTCGTCTTCGGGGGATCTTCTTCCAGAGATTATGGAGAGCGAAACGCCTCCCCCGGACTCCTCCGCTCAAGAAGCGGGCGACCTCGAAGTGTCGTCACGGAGGGCCTCTCCGGATCCGGTGAGGCCAGAAGATAATCCCATAGACCCCCGAAGTCCCCAGCGTCCGGCTCCCGAAGAGAGCAGACAAAAGAGTCCGACACCGTCTGGTATGCGGTCGGATGTTCTGAGGGAGTTGGTGGGGTGAGCGGCCATCTCAGAAGAACATCGTATGCTGATGGGTACGGTGATGGAGAGAATTTCGTCCGCCGAAAGGGGATTACATGAAGCCTTTATGAGTCTACTGACAGGCTTTGAGGTACGTGAGATAATATGTGATAGTACTGCACATGTTAGGTGTGCCCTGTCTAGATAGTAGCCCCTGAGACTCTGGTTGTCGTCGAGAACGGCGGCGAATAGAGGATCATATTCCCAGGCTATAACCATATTGCCCCTATGTGCAGGTGGTGGAAGCTCCGGTGGCTAGCCGGACTAGTGAGTTTGCCAAATTAAAACGGCAACTGGATGCGGCAGACGCCGACATCGAGCTTGTTAACAAGCGGCTTGACGAATCACAAGGTAAGTAATGTTTTCTGGTAAATGTCACACAATAAGAGTAGCATGATGCCAGTATCTTTAATATGTTGTGACTGCAGACGGAGCTGCCACCGTGGAGACCCTTCGGGCGGAACTCGCCCGAGCCAAGGAACACGCGAGGATTAGTAATGTGGCTGCTTTGAAGGCGGCCGAAGAGTTGAAAGCCGAGAAGGCCGTGCATTGCGAGAGCCAAGAGAAGATGGCCAAGATGGCCGTAGAATTAAAAGACATTGCCGACCGTTGCCGGGTCCTTGAAAAAGAAAACCGAGCGAAGGCAACGGACCTTGAGAAGGCCACGATGGCGGACAAAGACACCCGTTCTGCTATGAGAGCGAAGAAGGAGGAGCTGCGGGAAGCCGGGGATATTGCGGCTGGGAAACCCGTCATGTTACGGAGGAAGTTCGGATATCCACGGTATGCCCCTCTGGATCGGCTGTGGAGTTCGGCAGATGCGTATATGGATTTGGCGGCGAGTGCTGCCGATGCTGCCAAGTACTTCCAAGGTCAGACAGATCGTGAAGTGGACAAGCTGTTCTGGACGCAATTCAATGTTCCAGAGCGTCCGCTTTCATTGACTGACCAGCTAGCCGAATGGGCCGAACTGAATAGGTTGTTTGGACTCGCCATGAGGTCTGTTGTGGATCAGCTATGGCAGGAAAAGCCGAAGCCGAACAACTATTTCAGCTTAGTGCAGCAGTTCCTTGGTGCGGTGCCGCGCATTAATGCGATGAAGAGGTCGGCGTGCATAGAAGGCTCGCGGATGGCCCTTGCCCGTGTTAAAGCATACTGGGCGGAGATGGACGCTACCACTGTTGCGGCGCAGGGTTCGGCCATAGGCCGAGTGGCTGCCGAGCACTATTTCGAGGAGGTTCTCGAGGGTGCTCGTTTGATAGAGACCCAGTGCTCGAAGAATATTATGTTTGAGTGATATGTATTCTCATTGTAAACACAATGTTTTTATGAAGTTTTATAAGGCCATGTTTATACTTTTGCCTGAAAGTAGTATGATGCCTCCTGTGCGGCCGTTTATGTATACATGTGTATAACCTGAAAGATTGTAGTTGTCGGCTTCAACCCCCACGCATATAATGCGGAGGTGCTCACGAAAAATGCGTGTTCACACTTAACCCAACGTCTTGGTCCTATTAAGGAGGTGATAGAGTAGCGAACGAGGCAACCTGACTATAATGCTTTAACACTTTCACTTAGCCATAGGTGTTTGATAGTGGGGCTACTAGATAGCCCCTGGTGGCTCCGCACTCTCCCGATCGCGTGGTGCGTACATGCCTGGCCGGAAAACGGCCCTTTGTTAAGGCGGAGGAATTCTAACATTCCGATAGGTCATCGAGTGGTTGACTAGTCTCATGCTATATTATGACAGTCAGTTTTCGGCTTTCTCTACTAAGGTGCTCGTCCGGATGAACCAGGGCACAATCGCAGTAGTTCTCCTGGTGCTACCTTAGCCGATAAAGCGGAATGTAAGGCACCAAAACACAGGAGCCGGGCAAACCCAACATTTGACCAAAGACAATGATACGGAGCTGATGCATATAAGGCCAAACTCGCGACGCCGAACACTCCCTAAGGTATTCAGTCTTTGTGGTATAAACCGGGCCTAAATAGTGCCCTTTGTGAGAAGCCCCTTGTGTCCAGGTACGTGCATTATTCTGACGTGGCCACATGCCAAGACGTCAGCATCCCTCCCAATTTTGCTGAGAATTCGGTGGATGTGTATCAACAAGAGACAGTAAAAAAGGTTTACGAAGGGTCTTAATCTAAAAAGAATCCTTGGAACGGGTCCCTGCTGCACGTCTGCGCCTGTGTCTCCGTTGTGCCGTATCTTGGACGGGTGTAGCACGATGATCATCTGTAAAAGAGAGGAACTTAGGTGAAAAAGTTGTCGTGCAAAAAGATAGTTTTTAAAGAAACCATGTATAACTAAAAATGAGTAGAAATTGCCGCTTGTCTGCGCGCGTTGAGCCCCTTGTATTTGTAATAGGGGTGTGGCCATCCATCCGGTACAAATTACATATAGCAGCACCGGACGCGTCTAACCGCGTCCGTGGTCTTGACGACCTATCAAATGCTTTAGTTGGTGAGGCCGTTTTTAGTGTGTGGCTGCCAAGGCAGTCGCATTCTCTTCGGCGCACAAAGATCGCTTGATACTTCCATTCACTGTAATGATGCCACGTGGATCGGGCATCTTGAGCGTCAGGGAAGCGTAATGTGGTATTGCATTAAAGCGAGCAAAAGCTTTGCGTCCAAGTAGTGCTTGATAGCCGCTTTGGAACGGAGCGATGTGGAAGGTTAAATGTTCACTACGGAAGTTATCAGGGAAGCCGAATATAACCTTTAGTAGCAGGGAGCCCGTGCAATGAGCCCCTGGGCCTGGCGTTACCCCTATAAAGGTAGTATTGCTATGGCAAATTTTCGTTGGGTCTATCCCCATTTCGCGGATTGTATCCTAGTATATCAGGTTGAGACTGCTGCCACCGTCCATCAGGACTCGTGTGAAGTGGTATCCGTCGATTATTGGGTCTAATACCAGGGCAGCCCATCCTGCACGCCGGATACTTGCTGAGTAATCACGATGGTCGAAAGTGATCGGTTGAGACGACCACGTCTGGCAGGGCTCCGCGGTGATAGGCCCTTGGGCATATTTTTCTGGGAGTGCCGTTTTGTTTCTCCCCTTGATCACATGTAACACGTTTACTGTTTTGACTTCTGGTGGAAATTTCTTTTGTTCCCCAGTGTCTTGCTTGAGAGGCTCATCCTCGTCTTCGCTTGGTGCGTCCTCCCCCTTGTGTACGGCGTTGAGCTTGCCGGACTGCTTGAAGACCCAACATTCTCTGTGAGTATGATTGGCGGGTTTACCAGGGGTGCTATGGATCTGACATATTTGGTCCAGAATTTTGTTTAGGATGGACAGTTCGTCTCTGGCGCCTTTAGAGGGCGGATTTTGCTGACCTGGCCAAGAGCTTTTGAATCCGGCGTTTACTACCGTGATCTTCGTGCTGTCTTCTTTATTCTGGTGTTTGTTATTGCTGTTGCGTCGTGATTTCCCGTTTCCATCTCTAACTTCAGATGTACTGGGGTCGCTGGTGCTGCATCTGGCTAGCCAGCTGTCCTCGCCCGCGCAAAGGCAGGTCATGAGGCTTGTTAATGCTGCCATTGTTCTTGGCTTTTCTTGGCCGAGGTGTCTGGCAAGCCATTCGTCACTGACGCTATGCTTAAAAGCTGCCAAGGCTTCGGCGTCCGGACAGTCGACAATTGGTTCTTTTTAGTAAGAAACCTGTTCCAAAGTTTTCGGGTTGACTCTCCGGGCTGTTGAGTTATATGACTCAAATCGTCCGCGTCCGGAGGTCGAACATAAGTCCCTTGAAAATTTGCCCGAAAAGCGTCTTTGAGCTCTTCCTAGCTTCCAATGGAGTTTTCGTGGAGGCTTTTAAGCCAGTGACGAGCTGGCCCTTTGAGCTTGAGGGGTAAGTACTTGATGGCGTGGAGATCATCTCCTCGAGCCATATGGATATGGAGGATATAGTCCTCAATCCAGACCCCAGGGTCTGTTGTTCCGTCCTATGCCTCTATGTTTACGGGTTTGAATCCCTCTGGAAATTCATGGTCCAGCACCTCGTCGGTGAAACATAGGGGGTGTGCGGCACCCCTGTATCTAGGTGTACCGCGTTGTTCGGATGTTTGTTGTGTTACATTGTATGCTGGGGCGCATTTGCGTGGTCCATAGATGGATCTGGTTGCGCCGTCCTTTTGGTGTGAGCCCTCGCGTGGATCGCGTATTGGCTTGTGGGTGGCGTTGTTTGCCACTCTATGTTGGTCGTGAGGTCTTCTATCCGGCCAGGTGGCCATTTTTATTTTAGGTTGTGGGAGGTCTGAGGCCTCCTCATCGAATTCAGGTAGCAACTTCCGCTTTGGGTACCTCTTGGTGGGGCGATTGCCGCCGTACTTCGCTGCTGTGTTGAGTACTTTGCTCCATCTGATTTGGAGTGGGTCCTGCGCAGCCTTGAGCCTTTGCTTCTGCCTTTTCAGACTTCTCGCGGTGGCAACAAGCCTTTGACGGGCATTCTGCTGCTCCGGGTGCTTGTCCGGCGTTATGTCATCCGGACTATTATCTTTGATAGAATTGGTTTGTTCGGTTTGATTCTCCGTATTGCCGTGGTCCGTCAGTGTTTCGCCCCGCTCCAACGCTGGGTCTGTATGATCGTTATTTCTGCTGAGGCAGGATTTGGGGCGGCGCTTGCGCCACCGCTTTGACTGCTTCTCGAGGGAACAAGCCTTCGGTGCGTCCTTCCGTTCCTCGTCGTCGTCCTCTTTTGGTGTGTCCACCATGTATACATCATATGATGAGGTGGTCATCCAGCGCTCTGTGGGCGGTGGTTCCCCTTCGCCTCCCGCATCATTGTCGATACTGTCGATGTCTTCGGAGTCGAAGTCGAGCATGTCGGTTGAGTCGTAGATAGTGGCTATTAAGTGGGTGGTGGGTGGGCGTCGAATTTCTTTGTCGTCCGCATCCCAATCCTGTTGGCCATAATCCGGCCAGGGCTCTCCTGACAAAGAGAGAGACCTTAGTGAATTCAGAATGTCACCGAAGGGCGAGTGGTGAAAGATATCTGCGGCGGTGAATTCCATGATCGGCGCCCAATCGGATTCGATTGGCAGGGGCACGGGCGGTTCAGAGTCAGAAAAAGAGTCCGGCACCTTGGAGTCATGGGCTGCGCAGAGGATTATGCTGGTGTTCGGCTCGATCACCGTTGAGACTGCAGCCCCTGAGGCGGTGTCTAACCACCCGTCCTCGATTGGCGCAGTTGGCTCCGAACTAAGGGTCGGAGCTGATGCGGGCGCGGCCTCTGGGGTACTGTTCGGCGGCAGAGCTAGGTCATACCCATCGCGACAGTGCGGCGCGTCCGACTGTGGCTCGAATCCGTCGAAGATCAAGTCTCCGCGGATGTCGGCCGTGTAGTTCAAACTTCCAAATCTGACTTGATGGCCAGGGGCATAGCTTTCAATCTGCTCCAGATGGCCAAGCGAATTAGCCCGCAGTCCAAAGCCGCCGAATACGAAGATCTGTCCCGGGAGAAAAGTCTCACCCTGGACTGCATTGCTATCGATGATAGTAGGAGCCATCAAGCCTAATGGCGACGACACAGAGGAACTCTCAATGAAAGCACCAATGTTGGTGTCAAAACCGGCGGATCTCGGGTAGGGGGTTCCGAACTGTGCGTCTAGGCCGGATGGTAACAGGAGGCAGGGGACACGATGTTTTACCCAGGTTCGGGCACTCTTGATGGAGGTAATGAAGGAAATATGCCCTAGAGGCAATAATAAAGTTATTATTTATTTCCTTATATCATGATAAATGTTTATTATTCATGCTAGAATTGTATTAACCGGAAACATAATACATGTGTGAATACATACACAAACATAGTGTCACTAGTATGCCTCTACTTGACTAGCTCGTTGATCAAAGATGGTTATGTTTCCTAACCATAGACATGAGTTGTCATTTGATTAATGGGATCACATCATTAGGGGAATGATGTGATTGACTTGACCCTTTTCGTTAGCTTAGCACTTGATTGTTTAGTTTGTTGCTATTGCTTTCTTCATGACTTATACATGTTCCTATGACTATGAGATTATGCAACTCCCGTTTACCGGAGGAACACTTTGTGTGCTACCAAACGTCACAACGTAACTGGGTGATTATAAAGGTGCTCTATAGGTGTCTCTGAAGGTACTTGTTGGGTTGGCGTATTTCGAGATTAGGATTTGTCACTCCGATTGTCGGAGTGGTATCTCTGGGCCCTCTCGGTAATGCACATCACATAAGCCTTGCAAGCATTGCAACTAATAAGTTAGTTGCGGGATGATGTATTATGGAACGAGTAAAGAGACTTGTCGGTAACGAGATTGAACTAGGTATTGAGATACCGACAATCAAATCTCAAGCAAGTAACATAGCGATGACAAAGGGAACAACGTATATTGTTATGCGGTCTGACCGATAAAAGATCTTCGTAGAATATGTGGGAGCCAATATGAGCATCCAGGTGTCGGTGTACAAAAAGAGGGGTACACTTTTTGTACCCCTGTAACTGTGCACGGGCAGTCTGAGCCACAGGCACCACCAAACTGAGCAAGGCAAGTGAGGTTAGCCAAGGTAAGGCCGAAGCTCAGGAGAAGCAAAACAACGCCAAGACCAAGACCACAAAGAGCAAAGGGGACGAAGCGGACCCCCCCGGCAAGATCCTTGCCGGGAGGCGGTTTTAGCAAACCCGGCAAGACCCTTGCCGTGGCAGCTCGCCCCACACCTATGGAGTGAGTCACCCTTGAGTCCACTGCCCCCATGGGGCAAGGATTCGGGAGACACCCTTGTGGTGGCATGCAGATCTTTGTGAAGACATTCAAGATCAGATACACCCTTTAGAAGATGATGATCCTTGGCGGGATCCCAGCCAAGAAGGACCACAAGGCCCCCGGCAAGAGCCTTGCTGGGGATGACAGCAGGCGCCACGGCAAGACCCTTGCCGGGGCCACGGCAAGGCCCTTGCCAAGAACACCCGTAGGGCCACCATCAGGCCCACACTAGTCAAACCTCCATTGCCGTTCGCATGCAGCTGCCGACCCAACCAGCTGGTCAGGCACCTGCGTGGCGGCATGCGGATCTTCGTGGAGCCCACCACCGCGCCACCTCAGCTGCCTGTCTGCCTACATGGCACCGCGGGCGCCGCTGGCCAGGGCGCGTGTCAACACGAGAGGGAGCAGCGACGGACAAGACAGGGCTCTCCCCCGTCCCCGATAAAGCAAGGACACCTGGGCAAGACGCATTAAATGCGCCTTGTCATGTAATGCGAGGGATAACCTCACATCACTGTACCCTTTCCACCTCCTGTGTGCCACTGTGGCAGCCCCTTTCCTATAAAAGGAGGCTCGAGGCGACCAGGAGGAGGATTCGGCTTTTTGGAGCTCCTCACGCCCCATAGCTAGCTCAAGAACACAGATATACAACCCACCAAAGCAGGAGTAGGGTTTTACGCATCCTCGCGGCCCGAACCTGGATAAACGAACCGTGTGCTATCTGTTTGATCCGCTCTTCTCACGACCCCACGCCCCGCAACCATAGTAGGGATTCTTGTGATCCCATAGGTGTCATTCCCACCGACATCTTTGGCGCGCCAGGTAGGGGGCACAGTTGTGAGAATCGTCTTTAGCAGTTAGTTCGACGCTTCTTCATCCACATGGTGCCCAAGAAGAAGGCGATGGTGGCGGTTGGCCCGTCGGAAGCCAGACATCCCGTCCCGACGCCGGCGAGCAGCGGACCGGTCGCAGAAAGGACCCGGGGCGCCGTTCGCGAACACCAACACCGTCCCAGCAGCCGGAGTTTGGGAGGCGGCGATGTTCGTGCGCCTGGTAACGGGCCGCACGCCTCCAAATCCAAAGATGGAGCCAAGCCCTCCGCGGGTGGCGCGGGGCCTTCCAAGATCGCTGCCACCCCACCCAAAGGCGATGCGAGGGCCTCCAAGACTCCCACGCTGGCGCCGACGGCGCGCTCCTCTCAAGGGGCGTGCGACGAATGGCGTAATCACGCTGAAGACCCCGGGCGTCACCGCGGGAAGAGCCCCGAGCGCCACTCCTGGGAGGTAGAAGACCTGCCCGCTCGGCGAGGCGCTGGTGAAGATGGCATGCGACCGCGGGGTCGTGATAGAGCTCCTTCTGACATGGTCAGAAGTCGAAGCGCGTCGCGATCCGTGCAGGTTTCGCTGCCACCAACGCCAGCAGAAGCCCTGGCGCGCGCGCAGTTGCTCCTTGATTTTCCTCCCACTACGGGGAAACTCAACAAATGGAGAGCCACTATCCAAAGCCTTGTTGCGGTGGCCAACAAAGACGAACCGAGTCCGGTGGAGCCCCCGGGTCGACGCTCCGATGTAGTCCCACGCACTAGTGGCAGGAAAGCCGGCGGCGCCGCAACCACGGTGCACTCTCCTCCTTCTCGCCTGGTACCGCGGACGCCAGCCCGTCGCGACGTTACGGGCGACGAAATCTCCATAGCATCGTACGACCCGCGGACCCACTGTGACCAGCGCCAAGTCCTTTGGGAACGAGAATATGAAGACTCTCGAACCACTATCGAGCGCCGGTGCGGAGCGCGCCACTAGTCAGACAGGCGAGCAGGGCCTGCTGTGAACCACCCGGCACCGGAGAGCCCTGGAGGCCTACCTTACGAGGTAGGCTGTCCGGCTTTTACCCATGAGCTGCGGCAGTTCCAGTGGCCCGCTCACCGCACCTTCAAACCTGACGTGGGCGAAAAGTACAGTGGCAAGACCCACCCGTCCGAGTTCCTCAGCATCTACACCATTGCGATGCAAGCTGCCGGAGCCCGCAATGATAAGGTGCTTGCGAATTACTTTCCGTTGGCTCTTAAACCCAACGCCATGTCATGGTTGATGCACTTGCCGGTAGACTCTATTTCCTCCTGGTCGGATTTGTGCCATGAGTTTGTGGGCGCCTTTACTGGAGGCCACCAAGCCCATGGCCAAGCGAGCGACCTACACGTCATTCCCCAGAAGGGAGGCGAGAGTCTCTGCAAGTATATACAGAGGTTCAGCCGGATACAGTACAATATCCCTGATGTTCATCCTGCCGCCATCATCAGCGCGTTCCATCAGAACGTGCGTAACCGCAAGATGCGCGAAGAGCTGGCAATGAACAAGGTGAAAGATGTAGTAGAACTCTATGTTCTTGCTGACAGATGTGCCCGGGTTGAAGAGGTAAGGAAGTACCCCGGTGAGGACGCCGGCATGGAAACCGACTCCTCATATGAAGATACTGCCGCCCCGGTGAAGAAGGGACGGCGCCGCAACAGGAAGCGCAAAGGTAAAGCTGTGCTTGCCGTCGAGGGATCTGGTGACACCGGCTCCACCAAGAAAACCAAGGCAGATGACCCCGGCAAGGAAATTGCCGGATGTGTCGCCTGCCGGGCCTTGGCGGTTGCTGAGAAGCCAGGAAACTCCGACAAGCGATATTGCAAGATCCATCGCACCAAAGGCCATGCTCTCCAAGACTGCCGACAGGTTGAGCTCCTCGCTGAGAAGCAGAGGGCTGAATATGAGAGGCGGGACAAGGAGAAGGGCCAAGACGGTGCTGAGGGGTCCGGCAAGAAGCGTGATGGCCAGGCAGGTCATCGCGGCAAGGATAAACGACAGGAGAGGCCCGCCCGGGGCCGTGACAAAAATCCAAAAGACGACGATCACGAAGAGGACGACGAATCTGGCGACCAAGAGTTTCAGAAAGCTACAGAGGCCATGTGCGTCGACGGCGGCGCCTCGCTGCATACTTCTCACCGCCAGCTTGAACAGTGGGCGCGAGAGATTACAGCGGCAGAGCCGTCGTTTGATGCCCAAAGGCCGCTGAAGTGGTCCAGCACACCTATCATTTTTGACATTGAGGATCACCCTGATCGCACTACTGCGGTCGGGTGCTTGCCATTGTTGGTTTCACCAACAATACGCAACCTCAAGGTGACAAAGATGCTAGTCGATGGCGGGGTCGGTCTGAACTTGATCTCGCCTGCCATGATCGAGAAACTGCAGATTCCTGATGGAGACCTCGAAGAGACGGGCACGTTTCAGGGGGTCAACCCGGGAAGAAGCCAACCTAAGGGAAAGGTCACGCTGCCCATGACTTTTGGAAGCGATCTGAACTACAGGACGGAGAGGATCGTGTTTGATGTTGCCAAGATCCCCTTGCCCTACAACGGGATCCTTGGCCGCCCAGCGCTGGCCAAGTTCATGACGGTGTCACACTACGCCTACAACACCCTGAAGATGCCAGGACCTGTGACGATCATCACCATCCCCTCCGATAAGAAAGATGCGCTGATTTGTGCTGACCAACTATACCAGCAAGCAGTTGCAGCAGCTGCCGCCACTAGGGCACTTTCTCCTGCCGCTGGGACCCCGGGAGGGAGGAAGAAGAAGAAGACCAGTGAGACCTCGGGCACCCACTCCGGCAAGCGCACCTCTTCGGAGTGTAGCGCTCCCGTCGGGGACGTGCCAGAGAACTCCACCAGCGGAAACAAGAAGCCCAGGGCCATACCGCCGGGAACCAAGAAGGTTTCTGTCAATGAGGACGGCACGGGAGGGGCTTTCACCATAAGCTCCACCCTTGACAACAAATAGGAAGACGCGCTCGTCACCTTCCTGCGGGTGAATGTCGATGTGTTTGCATGGCAAGCTTCCGACATCCCCGGCGTTCTCAAGGAGGTGATTGAGCACCACCTTGCTGTCTGTCCTCATGCACGGCCCGTCAAGCAGAAGGTTAGAAACAAAGCTTTGGAACGACAAGAGTTCATCATAGAGGAGATCTGGAAACTGGAATCAGCGGGTTTGGGAAGAGGAGTGCTCCATCCAACGTGGTTGGCCAATCCGGTCGTAGTGCGCAAGGCTAATGGGAAGTGGAGGCTGTGTATTGATTACACAGATATCAATAAGGCTTGTCCTAAGGACCCCTTCCCGTTGCCGCGCATAGACTAGATTGTTGACTCCACAGCTGGGTGTGATCTGTTGTCATTCCTCGATGCCTACTCCGGCTACCACCAGATCTTCATGACAAGAGAAGACGAAGAGAAAACAGCATTCATCACCCCATGTGGTACGTATTGTTTCATGCGGATGCCTTTCAGGCTGAAGAGTGCTGGTTCGACGTTTGCAAGGGCGGTCCAGATTGGTTTTGAACCCTAGCTCCATAGAAATATGGAAGCTTACATGGATGACATAGTGGTCAAAACCAAGGACAGGGCAACCCTCATACCGGATTTGCAAGAAACGTTTGCAAACCTGCGCAAGATCAATCTCAAGCTGAACCCTGAGAAGTGCGTCTTTGGCGTCCCGTCCGGCAAGCTTCTCAGGTTCTTTGTGTCACAGCGTGGGATAGAGGCCAATCCGGACAAGATCAAAGCTATAGAGCAGATTGAAGCACCCAAGCGAATCAAGGATGTGCGTCGGCTTGCTGGTTGCGTCACCGCCATGGGCAGATTCATTTCCAAGTCTGCCGAGCGCGCCCTTCCCTTTTTCAAGATCCTGAAAAAGGTGGGCCCGATGGAGTGGACGCCAGAAGCCGAAGCAGCATTGCAAGATTTGAAGAAGCACCTCTCCTCCGCGCCAATACTAGTTGCGCCTAGGCCACAGGAGCCGTTGCTGCTATACCTGGCAGCAACGAACCAGGTGGTCAGCGCCGCACTAGTGGCGCAGAGAGAGGTTGACGACGAGGTAATGGAAGTGACAGAGCCCGACACCACCAATGCAGAGACGACACAGCCAGTTGTAGTGCCGTCGAAGAAGAAAATGATGCAGCACCCGGTCTACTTTGTTAGTTCCCTCCTGCAGGGAGCTAGATCAAGGTACTCCGGCATGCAGAAATTGCTCTTCGGCCTACTTATGGCCTCGAGGAAGCTGCGTCACTACTTCCAGGCACACGAGATCACTGTCGTCACTCGCCTCCCTCTGCAACGGATATTGCACAATCCAGATGCAACGGGAAGAATTGTGGAATGGGCACTGGAGCTGTCCAGCTTTGGCCTCAAGTTTGAAAGTACTTCGACGATTCAGAGCCGAGTCCTGGCGGAGTTCATTGCAGAATGGACCACAATGCCTGACGAAGAAGTCCAAGAGACTGCTCTCCTCGGCAAGGAGGCAAGTTGCAGTTGGATCATGTACTTTGATGGAGCTTTCTCCTTACACGGCGCCGGGGCTGGCGTACTGCTTGTCGCGCCCAACGGAGAGCACCTCAAGTACGTGAGCCAGATGCACTTCCCTAGGGAGGTGTCAACAAACAATACAGCAGAGTACGAAGGGCTGCTTGCCGGTCTTAGGATCACGGCGGACCTCAGAATCAAAAAGCTCATCGTCAGGGGCGACTCACAGCTCGTCGTCAAGCAAGTCAACAAGGACTACCAGAGCCTGTTAATGAAGGCCTACGTTGATGAAGTGAGAAAGCTAGAAGAGCATTTCGACGGTATACAGGCTGAATACATTCCCCGAGCGGAGAACGATATCGCCGATTACCTGTCAAAACGCGCTGCCCTCAAGCTAACTGTGGAACCAGGTACCTTTGTGCTCCAGCTAACTCAGCCATCCGTTGATCCATCAACAGAGCAGAACAAGAGGAGGAAATCAGGACCCAGCAAGTACTTTCCCGCCGAGCTCCCCGGAGCCGCCGGCAAGGATGTTGCCGAGGACACTGAGCCCGCCATGGGGCGGCTAGCTCTGGCGGAGCATCAAGCTCTTGCCGTCGAGACAGCCACTCCTATAGCGGAGGAAATGCCTTTAGTCCTCGCCGTCGAGCCCCAGGCTCCAGCGTGGGCACAGCATACCGTCCAATTCCTCCAAATAGGGGAACTTCCTGAAGAGCAGGAAGAAGCGGAAAAAGTAGCCCGTCGCTCTACCATGTACCAATTCGTCGATGACGTCCTGTACAGGAAGAGGCCGAACGGTGTGAAATTGAAGTGTATCCCTCGGGAGGAAGGACTGGAGCTGTTGGCAGAGATACACGGAGGCATATGTGGATCCCACATTGGGTCAAGGGCCCTTGCTGGCAAGGCATTTCGGCAAGGCTTCTTCTTGCCCACCGCCCTCCAGGATGCGACGACACTAGTCACCAGGTGTGAAGCGTGTCAGTTCCATTCAAAGAAGCTTCATCAGCCAGCTCAAGCCCTTCAAACCATTCCTCTCTCTTGGCCCTTCTCGGTCTGGGGGCTCGACATACCGGGCCCTTTCCCCCGCGCTGTCGGGGGCTTTGAGTACTTGTACATTGCAATCGATAAGTTCACAAAGTGGCCGGAGGTGGAGGCAGTGAGGAAGGTCACAGCTCAGTCAGCCGTCAAGTTCTTCAAGGGACTAGTGTGCTGTTTTGGTGTACCCAATAGGGTCATCACTGACAACGGCACACAGTTCACAAGCTGCACCTTCATGCAATATATCCAAGACCTCGGCAACAAAGTCTGTTTCGCTTCCGTTGCTCACCCACGAAGCAATGGTCAAGCTGAGAGGGCAAACACTGAAGTACTGCGAGGCTTAAGGACCAAGACCTTTGACAGGCTGCACAAGAGTGGAAGGCGCTAGATTGATGAGTTGCCGACGGTTCTTTGGTCGATCAGGACGATGCCAAATCGAGCCACCGGCCAGACACCCTTTGCCCTAGTATACGGGGCAGAAGCAGTTCTCCCCACTGAACTCATATACGGGTCACCTCGAGTGCTCGCTTATGATGAGCTTGAGCAAGCGCAACTGCACCAAGATGACGCAATGCTCCTTGAGGAAGATCGTCTTCGGGCGGCTGTGAGAGCAGCACGCTACCAGCAAGCCTTGCGCCGCTACCATAGCCGCAGGGTTCATGCCCGAAGCCTTGAGGAAGGCAACCTCGTCCTTTGGCGCGTTCAATCGGCCAAGAATTCCAACAAGTTGACGCCAAAGTGGGAAGGCCCTTATCGGGTAATACGAGTCACCAGGCCCGGCGTAGTCCGCCTGGAGACCGAAGATGCCGTTCCGGTGAGTAACTCCTAGAACATTGAGCATCTTCGCAAGTTTTACCCATGAGGTGCGGCTTGCCGGGCTCCCCGGCAAGCCACCTTTTGTACAAGCATTGCCGATGATGCATGTAACCCTTTGTACAAAGCCAGGCGCAGACCCTGAGCACAAGTAAATGAAGCGCTGGCGCCCTAAGTTATAGCATGCATGCTAGGTCGAGTCTCGTCCTTGGTTAGGGTTGATAGTGCTTAGCGGCGACTAACCCCTAGCTTAGAGGTCGAGTGTGCATCTCTTTGCCGTTCTTTCGTCTTCTTTGGTTTGCAGGACTCACAGATATCCTTGCCGGATCACTTGAGGACGAAAAAGAGAAGAGGGACAGACCAACATCTAGACCCCGGCAAGCCAGTATTGCCAGGGGCTGCAAGAGCAAAGATTCACCCACAGCAAACCAAAGTTGCCGGGGGTACAGCTTCAAATAAGTTCTTCATCCCTTATCATGCATTCCCTTATGGACTGAGGTATGTGAAACCTCGTTTTTTCCTAAAGCTACCGTGCTCCCCTAACTCTAGGCCCTAGGGCTCGTTCCTGGGGCCAGGTTTGGTCGTAGTCGCGGCAGCGAGAGGATGAAACAAGGAGCCTGAACCCACCTCATCCCTGCCTCCGCCAAAGGTGTGAGAAAGGTCGAGCGAAGTGGGGAGACGGCAAGGCCTGTTGCCGGGCAAGGAAATGTTTATCTTAAAGATATCAAGGATTTACTCCTTGTCATGGGTTCTACCCACAAACAAATGACCCGGCAAGCATCCCTTTTTCATTAAAAACATTCCACACAGGTACAGTCCATAGGGAATGAAAAACATGAATGATGGGATTACAAGTTTTAAATTCAGCTAAGGCCCGAAGGCTTACAAACTAAAAAGAGATAAGGTGCCCATAATCCCTTTCTTGTCCCTCTCCTCAGGAGGCAGGTCAAGGACGCGAAAAGGGCAAAATGGGTGCCTAGGCGAGCTACGGGTGGCAGAAGACACCAAGAGAACATCTTGGTGGCCGTCCAAAGGCTGGATGGTGATGGCGGTGCCGGAAGCAGAGCTCGAAGACGAGGCGGCATGACGTCAGCACGCGTCAAAGGCGTCGGTGCCCGCGTACTCCGACTTGACGACCTTGCCGCCCGCCCTCTTCCTCTTCCGCAGCCTCCCAACTCCAGCCGCCCAAGGAGAGAACCCCGAGAAGTTCAGGGAGCCGGTGATGCAGATGATGGGGTCGCCGGTGCCGCACGGAGCGGCACCCAACACCTAATCGGACCCATCATCCTGCCGCCTACTACCCTCGTCGTCGCTGCCGCTATCCTCCTCGTCACTCTCGCCCGAGGAGGAGTCTTCGCTATCAGAAGAGCTCTCCACACAGCACCTTGCACGGGTCCCAAAACACCCGAAGACCTTGACGGAGAGAAGGCCACCCTCCATCAGCTTGAAAAGGAGAGTGAGCCCCTCCGTCAAGCGGTGGATATGGGCGAACGTCTTCCATCCTCGACAAAGATACATCACGTGACGGGCTGGGAAGTCGACGCGAACCCGCGTACCGCTGATCCCACAGCCCCTCATGTGCAGCCGCAGCGACTCCGGCGGATCCAGCTCCATCTCCCGCGTGAATGGAGTCGGGAGACGAAGGCGACGGTGAGGCGGCCGGTGCAGCCTAACGAAGAACTTGCAAGGGTCATCCCCAACGTGTCCCTCCATGGGGGGAGGAACTGCTGGCGGAGGCGAGGCCGGCGCGCCGCCCCGTCCTCCTCTTCCCTGAGTGCCTCGGTCTCGCCCACGGCCTCGCTCCCTCCCACTTCCCCTCGCGGCTGGCTCTGCCACCGCGGGTGCAGGAGATGGAAGGGCGGTGACCCTTGCCGCCATCGTTGAAGGACTAGGATTCCCTCTCTCCATGGCAGATGGAAGGGGGAGCAGAAGCTGAAGGAAGGAGGAGATGAAAGAATGCGGGACGCCATCCCCCCTCCCGCTCTTTATAAAGGAACGGGGTGGGGGCTCAGCCGCCCCGCTCAGCCAATCAAGACGCGGAAGGCGCAGGGAACTGGGACCGACCCGCCGCCCCAGCCCGCGGCGGCCCGGTTTCTCGCCTCCACCGTTCGCCACCCCAAGCGCATGAGAGCCACGTGGTAGGCGTGCAGGACCGAGGCGACGGGTGAGGCGACCTCTCCCCACCCCGTGATCGTGGGGAGTGGACGCCTTAAAGACCACGCCTCGGCCCCGTTCCGTAAATGGGTCGCGCCTCCACACCTCCCTCCGTTTATGGGGAAGGCGTGAACCGCCCCCTTTACTATGACGTGACGCATGCATGCAGAGCTCAGCCCCACGCATGCCGCCCACGTCACACACGCCTCCCCACGCCGCGCCACACGCGGGAAGCATGGGAAGCGCAGCACACGAAGAGACTTACCGTGGTAAAAACCACCCCGCCTGCCCGTGCACCGTTTTTGGGCCTAGCCCAACGACGCGATTGCGCTTACGTGTGGCCCAGGCCCGGGGGCTCCTGTTGGTGTACAAAAAGAGGGGTACACTTTTTGTACCCCTATAACTGTGCACGGGCAGTCTGAGCCACAGGCACCACCACACTGAGCAAGGCAAGGGAGGTGAGTCAAGGTAAGGCCGAAGCTCAGGAGAAGCAAAACGACGCCAAGACCAAGACCACAAAGAGCAAAGGGGACGAAGCGGACCCCCTCAGCAAGATCCTTGTCGGGAGGCGGTTTTAGCAAACCCGGCAAGACCCTTGCCGTGGCAGCTCGCCCCACACCTACGGAGTGAGTCACCCTTGAGTCCACTGCCCCTATGGGGCAAGGATTCGGGAGACACCCCCGTGGTGGCATGCAGATCTTTGTGAAGACATTCAAGATCAGATACACCCTTTAGAAGATGATGATCCTTGGCGGGATCCCAGCCAAGGAGGACCACAAGGCCCCCAGCAAGAGCCTTGCCGGGGATGACAGCAGGCGCCACGGCAAGACCCTTGCTGGGGCCCCGGCAAGGCCCTTGCCAAGAACACCCGTAGGGCCACCATCAGGCCCACACCAGTCAAACCTCCACCGCCGTTCGCATGCAACTACCGACACAACCAGCTGGCCAGGCACCTGTGTGGCGGCATGCGGATCTTCGTGGAGACCCACCACTGCGCCACCTCAGCTGCCTGCCTACCTACATGGCACCGCAGGCGCCGCTGGCCAGGGCGCGTGTCAACATGAGAGGGAGCGGCGACGGACGAGACAGGGCTCTCCCCCATCCCCGATAAAGCAAGGACACCTGGGCAAGACGCATTAAATGCGCCTTGTCATGTAGTGCGAGGGATAACCTCACATCACTGTACACTTTCCACCTCATGTGTGCCACTGTGGCAGCCCCTTTCCTATAAAAGGAGGCCCGAGGCGACCAGGAGGAGGATTCGACTTTTTGGAGCTCCTCACACCCCATAGCTAGCTCAAGAACACAGATATACAATCCACCAAAGCAGGAGTAGGGTTTTACGAATGCTCGCGGCCCGAACCTGGATAAATGAACCGCGTGCTATCTCTTTGATCCGCTCTTCTCACGACCCCGTGCCCCGCAACCGTAGTAGGGATTCTTGTGATCCGATAGGTGTCGTTCCCACCGACACCAGGTTCCGCTATTGGTTATTGACCGGAGACATGTCTCGGTCATGTCTACATTGTTCTCGAACCCGTAGGGTCCACACGCTTAACGTTACGATGACAGTTTCATTATGAGTTTATATATTTTGATGTACCGAAGGTTGTTCGGAGTCCCGGATATGATCACGGACATGACGAGGTGTCTCGAAATGATCGAGACATAAAGATCGATATATTGAACGACTATATTCGGACACCGGAAGTGTTTCGGGTGATTTCGGAGAAAACCGGAGTGCCGGAAGGGTTACCGGAACCCCCCGGGGAAGTATTGGGCCTTAGTGGGCCTGAGGGGAGAGAGAGGGCAGCAGCCCAGGAGGTGGCGTGCCCCCTCCCATGGGGAGTCCGAATTGGACTAGGGGAGGGGGGCGCGACCCATCTTTCCCTCTCCCTCTCCCTCTCTTTCCTTCCCCCTTCCCTCTTCCTAGTTGGACTAGGAAAGGGGAGTCCTACTCCTACTAGGAGGTGGCCTCCCCCCTCCTTGGCGCGCCTCAAGGGCCGGACGGCCTCCCCCCTTGCTCCTTTATATACAGGGGCAGGGGGGCACCTCTAGACACACAAGTTGATCTTCGTGATCGTTCTCTTAGCCGTGTGCGGTGCCCCCCTCCACCATAATCCTCGATAATATTGTAGCGGTGCTTAGACGAAGCCCTGCGACGGTAGAACATCAAGATCGTCACCACGCCGTTGTGCTGAAGGAACTCTTCCCCGACACTTTGTTGGATTGGAGTCCGGGGATCGTCATCGAGCTGAACATGTGCTAGAACTCGGAGGTGCCGTAGTTTTGGTGCTTGATCGGTCGAGCCGTGAAGACATACGACTACATCAACCGCGTTGTGCTAACGCTTCTGCTTCCGGTCTACGAGGGTACGTAGACAACACTCTCCCCTCTCGTTGCTATGCATCACCATGATCTTGCGTGTGCGTAGGAAAATTTTGAAATTACTACGTTCCCCAACAGTGGCATCCGAGCCTAGGTTTTATGCATTGATGTTGTGCACGAGTAGAACACAAGTGAGTTGTGGGCGATATAATTCATACTGCTTACAAACATGTCATACTTTGGTTCGGCGGTATTGTTGGATGAAGCGGCCCGGACCGACATTACGCGTACGCTTACGCGAGACTGGTTCTACCGACGTGCTTTGCACACAGGTGGCTGGCGGGTGTCAGTTTCTCCAACTTTATTTGAACCAATTGTGGCTACGCCCGGTCCTTGCGAAGGTTAAAACAGCCCCAACTTGACAAACTATCATTGTGGTTTTGATGCGTAGGTAAGAACAGTTCTTGCTAAGCCCATAGCAGCCACGTAAAACTTGCAACAACAAAGTAGAGGACGTCTAACTTGTTTTTGCAGGGCATGTTGTGATGTGATATGGTCAAGACATGATGCTAAATTTTATTGTATGAGATGATCATGTTTTGTAACCGAGTTATCGGCAACTGGCAGGAGCCATATGGTTGTCGCTTTATTGTATGCAATGCAATTGCGCTGTAATGCTTTACTTTATCACTAAGCGGTAGTGATAGTCGTGGAAGCATAAGATTGGCGAGACGACAACGATGCTACGATGGTGATCAAGGTGTCGTGCCGGTGACGATGGTGATCATGACGGTGTTTCGAAGATGGAGATCACAAGCACAAGATGATGATGGCCATATCATATCACTTATATTGATTGCATGTGATGTTTATCTTTTATGCATCTTATCTTGCTTTGATTGATGGTAGCATTATAAGATGACCCCTCACTAAATTATCAAAGTATAAGTGTTCTCCCTGAGTATGCACCGTTGCAAAAGTTCTTCGTGCTGAGACATCACGTGATGATCGGGTGTGATAGGCTCTACATTCAAATACAATGGGTGCAAAATAGTTGCACACGCGGAATACTCAGGTTTAACTTGACGAGCCTAGCATATAACAGATATGGCCTCGGAACACGGAGACCGAAAGGTCGAGCGTGAATCATATAGTAGATATGATCAACATAGTGATGTTCACCAATGAAACTACTCCATCTCACGTGATGATCGGACATGGTTTAGTTGATTTGGATCACGTAATCACTTAGAGGATTAGAGGGATATCTTTCTAAGTGGGAGTTCTTAAGTAATATGATTAATTGAACTTGAATTGATCATGAACTTAGTACCTGATAGTATCTTGCTTGTCTATGTTTGATTGTAGATAGATGGCTCGTGTTGTTGTTCTGTTGAATTTTAATGCGTTCCTTGAGAAAGCAAAGTTGAAAGATGATGGTAGCAATTACACGGACTGGGTTCGTAACTTGAGGATTATCCTCATTGCTGCATAGAAGAATTACGTCCTAGAAGCACCACTAAGTGCCAAGCCTGCTGCAGGAGCAACACCAGATGTTATGAATGTCTGGCAGAGCAAAGCTGATGACTACTCGATAGTTCAGTGTGCCATGCTTTACGGCTTAGAACCGGGTCTTCAACGACGTTTTGAACGTCATGGAGCATATGAGATGTTCCAGGAGTTGAAGTTAATATTTCAAGCAAATGCCCGGATTGAGAGATATGAAGTCTCCAATAAGTTCTATAGCTGCAAGATGGAGGAGAATAGTTCTGTCAGTGAACATATACTCAAAATGTCTGGGTATCATAATCACTTGACTCAACTGGGGGTTAATCCTCCTGTTGATAGTGTCATTGACAAAGTTCTTCAATCACTGCCACAAAGCTACAAAAGCTTCGTGATGAACGATAATATGCAAGGGATGAATAAGACTATTCCTGAGCTCTTTGCAATGCTAAAAGCCGCAGAGGTAGAAATCAAGAAGGAGCATCAAGTGTTGATGGTCAATAAGACCACCAGTTTCAAGAAAAAGGGAAAAGGGAAGAAGAAAGGGAACTTCAAGAAGAACAGCAAACAAGTTGCTTCTCAGGAGAAGAAACCCAAGTCTGGACCTAAGCCTAAGACTGAGTGCTTCTACTGCAAGCAGACTGGTCACTGGAAGCGGAACTGCCCCAAGTATTTGGCGGATAAGAAGGATGGCAAAGTGAACAAAGGTATATCTGATATACATGTTATTGATGTGTACCTTACTAATGCTCGCAGTAGCACCTAGGTATTTGATACTGGTTCTGCTGCTAACATTTGCAACTCGAAACAGGGGCTACGGATCAAGCGAAGATTGGCTAAGGACAAGGTGACGATGCGCGTGGGAAATGGTTCCAAAGTCGATGTGATCGCGGTCCGCACGCTACCTCTACATCTACCTTTGGGATTAGTATTAGACCTAAATAATTGTTATTTGGTGCCAGCATTGAGCATGAACATTATATCTGGATCTTGTTTGATGCGAGTCAGTTATTCATTTAAATCAGAGAATAATGGTTGTTCTATTTATATGAGTAATATCTTTTATGGTCATGCACCCTTGAAGAGTGGTCTATTTTTGATGAATCTCGATAGTAGTGATACACACATTCATAATGTTGAAATCAAAAGATGCATAGTTGATAATGATAGTGCAACTTATTTGTGGCACTGCTGTTTAGGTCATATCGGTGTAAAGCGCATGAAGAAACTCCATACTAATGGACTTTTGGAACCACTTGATTATGAATCACTTGGTACTTGCGAACCGTGCCTCATGGGTAAGATGACTAAAACACCGTTCTCCGGTACTATGGAGAGAGCAAAGGATTTGTTGGAAATCATACATACAGATGTATGTGGTCCAATGAATGTTGAGGCTCGTGGCGGATATCGTTATTTTCTCACCTTCACAGATGATTTAAGCAGATATGGGTATATATACTTAATGAAGCATAAGTCTGAAACATTTGAAAAGTTCAAAGAATTTTAGAGTGAAGTTGAAAATCATCGTAACAAGAAAATAAAGTTTCTACGATCTGATCGTGGAGGAGAATATTTGAGTTACGAGTTTGGTCTACATTTGAAACAATGCGGAATAGTTTCGCAACTCACGCCACCCGGAACACCACAACGTAATGGTGTGTCCGAACATTGTAATCGTACTTTGTTAGATATGGTGCGATCTATGATGTCTCTTACTGATTTACCGTTATCATTTTGGGGTTATGCTTTAGACACGGCTGCATTCACGTTAAATAGGACCCCATCGAAATCCGTTGAGACGACGCCTTATGAATTGTGGTTTGGCAAGAAACCAAAGTTGTCGTTTCTGAAAGTTTGGGGTTGCGATGCTTATGTGAAAAAGCTTCAACCTGACAAGCTCGAACCCAAATCGGAGAAATGTGTCTTCATAGGATACCCAAAGGAGACTGTTGGGTACACCTTCTATCACAGATCCGAAGGCAAGACTTTTGTTGCTAAATTCAGAGTTTTTCTAGAGAAGGAGTTTCTCTCGAAAGAAGTGAGTAGGAGAAAAGTAGAACTTGATGAGGTAACTGTACCTACTCCCTTATTGGAAAGTAGTACATCACAGAAACCGGTTTCTGTGACACCTACACCAATTAGTAAGGAAGCTAATGATAATAATCATGAAACTTCAGATCAAGTTACTACCGAACCTCGTAGATCAACCAGAGTAAGATCCGCACCAGAGTGGTATGGTAATCCTGTTCTGGAAGTCATGCTACTAGATCATGATGAACCTACGAACTATGAAGAAGCGATGGTGAGCCCAGATTCCGCAAAATGGCTAGAAGCCATGGAATCTGAGATGGGATCCATGTATGAGAACAAAGTGTGGACTTTGGTTGACTTGCCCGTTGATCGGCAATCAATTGAGAATAAATGGATCTTCAAGAAGAAGACTGACGCTGACGGTAATGTTACTGTCTATAAAGCTCGAATTGTTGCAAAAGGTTTTCAACAAGTTCAAGGGATTGACTACGATGAGACCTTCTCACCCGTAGCGATGCTTAAGTCTGTCCGAATCATGTTAGCAATTGCCGCATTTTATGATTATGAAATTTGGCAAATGGATGTAAAAACTGCATTCCTGAATGGATTTCTGGAAGAAGAGTTGTATATGATGCAACCAGAAGGTTTTGTCGATCCAAAGGGAGCTAACAAAGTGTGCAAGCTCCAGCGATCCATTTATGGACTGGTGCAAGCCTCTCGGAGTTGGAATAAACGCTTTGATAGTGTGATCAAAGCATTTGGTTTTGTATAGACTTTTAGAGAAGCCTGTATTTACAAGAAAGTGAGTGGGAGCTCTGTAGCATTTCTGATATTATATGTGGATGACATATTATTGATTGGAAATGATATAGAATTTCTGAATAGCATAAAGGGATACTTGAATAAGAGTTTTTCAATGAAAGACCTCGGTGAAGCTGCTTACATATTGGGCATTAAGATCTATAGAGATAGATCAAGATGCTTAATTGGACTTTCACAAAGCACATACCTTGACAAGGTTTTGAAGAAGTTCAAAATGGATCAAGCAAAGAAAGGGTTCTTGCCTGTGTTACAAGGTGTGAAGTTGAGTAAGACTCAATGTCCGACCACCGTAGAAGATAGAGAGAAAATGAAAGATGTTCCCTATGCTTCAGCCATAGGCTCTATCATGTATGCAATGCTGTGTACCAAACCTGATGTGTGCCTTGCTATAAGTCTAGCAGGGAGGTACCAAAGTAATCTAGGAGTGGATCACTGGACAGCGGTCAAGAACATCCTGAAATACCTGAAAAGGACTAAGGATATGTTTCTCATATATGGAGGTGACAAAGAGCTCATCGTAAATGGTTACGTTGATGCAAGATTTGACACTGATCCGGATGATTCTAAATCGCAAACCGGATACGTGTTTTTACTGAACGGTGGAGCTGTCAGTTGGTGCAGTTCTAAACAAAGCGTCGTGGCGGGATCTACATGTGAAGCAGAGTACATAGCTGCTTCGGAAGCAGCAAATGAAGGAGTCTGGATGAAGGAGTTCATATCCGATCTAGGTGTCATACCTAGTGCATCGGGTCCAATGAAAATCTTTTGTGACAATACTGGTGCAATTGCCTTGGCAAAGGAATCCAGATTTCACAAGAGAACCAAGCACCTCAAGAGACGCTTCAATTCCATTCGGGATTTAGTCCAAGTGGGAGACATAGAAATTTGCAAGATACATACGGATCTGAATGTTGCAGACCGCTGACTAAGCCTCTTCCACGAGCAAAACATGATCAGCACCAAGGCTCCATGGGTGTTAGAATCATTACTGTGTAATCTAGATTATTGACTCTAGTGCAAGTGGGAGACTGAAGGAAATATGCCCTAGAGGCAATAATAAAGTTATTACTTATTTCCTTATATCATGATAAATGTTTATTATTCATGCTAGAATTGTATTAACCGGAAACATAATACATGTGTGAATACATAGACAAACATAGTGTCACTAGTATGCCTCTACTTGACTAGCTCGTTGATCAAAGATGATTATGTTTCCTAACCATATACATGAGTTGTCATTTGATTAACGGGATCACATCATTAGGAGAATGATGTGATTGACTTGACCCTTTTTGTTAGCTTAGCACTTGATCGTTTAGTTTGTTGCTATTGCTTTCTTCATGACTTATACATGTTCCTATGACTATGAGATTATGCAACTCCCGTTTATCGGAGGAACACTTTGTGTGCTACCAAACGTCACAACGTAACTGGGTGATTATAATGGTGCTCTACATGTGTCTCCGAAGGTACTTGTTGGGTTGACGTGTTTCGAGATTAGGATTTGTCACTCCGATTGTCAGAGAGGTATCTCTGGGCCCTCTCGGTAATGCACATCACATAAGCCTTGCAAGCATTGCAACTAATAAGTTAGTTGCGGGATGATGTATTACGGAATGAGTAAAGAGACTTGCCGGTAACGAGATTGAACTAGGTATTGAGATACCGACGATCAAATCTCGGGCAAGTAACATACCGATGACAAAGGGAACAACGTATGTTGTTATGCGGTCTGACCGATAAAAGATCTTCGTAGAATATGTGGGAGCCAATATGAGCATCCAGGTTCCGCTATTGGTTATTGACCGGATACATGTCTCGGTCATGTCTACATTGTTCTCGAACCCGTAGGGTCCGCACGCTTAATGTTACGATGACAGTTTCATTATGAGTTTATATATTTTGATGTACCGAAGGTTGTTCGGAGTCCCGGATATGATCACGGACATCACAAGGAGTCTCGAAATGGTCGATACATAAAGATCGATATATTGGACGGCTATATTCGGACACCGGAAGTGTTTCGGGTGATTTCGGAGAAAACCGGAGTGCCGTAAGGGTTACCGGAACCCCCCGGGGAAGTATTGGGCCTTAGTGGGCCTGAGGGAAGAGAGAGGGCAGCAGCCCAGGAGGTGGTGTGCCCCCTCCCATGGGGAGTCCGAATTGGACTAGGGGAGGGGGGCGCGGCCCCTCTTTCCCTCTCCCTCTCCCTCTCTTTCCTTCCCCCTTCCCTCTTCCTAGTTGGACTAGGAAAGGGGAGTCCTACTCCTACTAGGAGGAGGACTCCCCCCTCCTTGGCGCGCCTCAAGGGCCGGCCGGCCTCCCCCCTTGCTCCTTTATATACAGGGGCAGGGGGGCACCTCTAGACACACAAGTTGATCTTCGTGATCGTTCTCTTAGCCGTGTGCGGTGCCCCACTCCACCATAATCCTCGATAATATTGTAGCGGTGCTTAGACGAAGCCCTGCGACGGTAGAACATCAAGATCGTCACCACGCCGTCGTGCTGAAGGAACTCTTCCCTGACACTTTGCTGGATCGGTGTCCGGGGATCGTCATCGAGCTGAACGTGTGCTAGAACTCGGAGGTGCCGTAGTTTCGGTGCTTGATCGGTCTGGCCGTGAAGACATACGACTACATCAACTGCGTTGTGCTAACGCTTCCGCTTTCGGTCTACGAGGGTACGTAGACAACACTCTCCCCTCTCGTTGCTATGCATCACCATGATCTTGCGTGTGCGTAGGAAAATTTTGAAATTACTATGTTCCCCAACAGGTAAAACCCTACGTCCTGCTTGATTGATGTTGATGATATGGGCAGTACAAGAGTAGGTCTACCACGAGATCAGAGAGGCTAAACCCTAGAAGCTAGCCTATGGTATGATTGTATGTTATGATTGTTGTCCTATGGACTAAAACCCTTCGGTTTATATAGACACCGGAGAGGGTTAGGGTTACACAAGGTCGGTTACAAAGGAGGAAATATCCATATCCGTATTGCCTATCTTGCCTTCCACGCCAAGTAGAGTCCCATCCAGACACGAGACGAAGTCTTCAATCTTGTATCTTCATAGTCTAACAGTCCGGCCAATGGAGATAGTCCGGCTGTCCGGAGACCCCCTAATCCAGGACTCCCTCAACCACCATCATTGCCTTCCTTACTCTTTTCCTTCCTCTTTCTTGATTTTGCCTTGTCAAGTCAAACCCACAAGAAAAAGGAATAAAATTTGCTCTTCAGAACTCATTGATGCATGATACTGACGAACACTTTTATGTAAGGTAGCCGCATGATAGGAGGATGGAATATGTATGAAAAATAGGACGGCGTGACATATTGACATGTATGATGTATAAAGTGTAAACTAAGCACATGGTGCTTGAACTTGTTAGAATGAATGCAAGCTAGAAACCATATGAAAGATGAAACCAATATCACTCTGCCAAATTAAAAGGGTGCCCTAACAAATGTATTTGACCAAATTAGAAGCAATACATGGCAACAGGCTAGAAATAATATGCAATATGCAACGAATAAAGGTGACTCATCGTAAGTGATTGATGCAGGATATAGAAGAGAGGTAGTTTCATGTAAGAACAAGGTTAACACATAGATGTAGTGTGTACCAAAAATAGGAAGGCATGTCATATTCACAGGTATAGTGTGTAAACTAAGCAGATGCAATTTACCCTAATTAGAAGCATTACAAGCTAGACACCGTATGCAACATGCAACCACATATCACACTGCAAAGTTAGAGCAAGCACCTGTGATGGTGGTGTAGGGGAAGTGCGGTCTTCAGGTACAGAGCTACGTTCAATATCTTCATTTAGGCTTGCTGTTTCTTGAGAATCATGTGGAGAGGATGAAATTGCATTCTTTATAAGAGTATTGCGTCTCATATTAACCCATGCGCGTGACTGTCTCATCATAAGCGATAGACGCAGGATACACAAGAACAATAGTTTGATGTAAGAACATGGTGTGATAGGCAGATGTAGTATGTACCAAAAACAGGAAGGCGTGTCATATTCACATGTATAATGTGTAAGCTAAGGAGATGCAATTTAACAAATTAGGAGCATTGATGAGGGATACACAAGAAAAGTAGTTTGATGTAAGAACATGGTTAATAGAAAGACATAGTATGTACCAAAAACAGGAAGGCATGTCATATTCACAGGTATAATGTGTTAACTAAGCAGATGCAATTTACCCTAATTAGAAGCATTACAAGGTAGACACCATATGCAACATGCAACCACATATCACACTGCCAAGTAAGAGCAAGCACCTGCTATGGTGGTGTGGGGGAATTGCGGTGATCAACTAGAGAGCTACGTTGACTATCTTCATTTAGCCTTGCTGTTTCTTGAGAATCATGTGGGGAGGATGACACTGCACTCTTTAAACGAGTAGGGCGTCTGACAGTAACCCACTCGGGTGACTGTCTCATCATAAGTGATTGACGAGGGATACAAAAGAGCATTAGTTTGATGTACGAACATGGTTAATAGACATTTGTAGTATGTATCAAAAATAGGAAGGCATGTCATCATCAAAGGTATAATGTGTAAAGTAAGCAGATGCAATTTAACCAAATTGGAAGCAATACAAGCTAGACACCATATGCAACATGCAACCACATTTGATAGCGCGAAGTTAAAGCAAGCACCTGGGATGGTTGTGTGTGGCAATTGAGATCATCAACTGCAGAGCTACGTTTACTGTCTCCAACTGCTGACACTGCACCCATTAGAGCGCTGAAACGCTTAGTGCTTATCTTCGAATTACACTGGAGCGACTTCTGTCTTTTTTTTCTGCATTCATCAACACTGCGTCAGAGTCTGAAATACCCATGCATAAAAAAACAATAGTGTGAGTATGGGTGAAGTGTGTGCACAATTAGTACAGTGTAAATGTAGCAGATAGCAGGTCGGTGAGAAATAAATGACGGGAGACATATGATAGATCTACAACATGCATGGTACACTAAATTACTACAGGATTCTATGAAAATAACAGTCGACTGAAAGCAAATAGGCCAGTCCATTTTTTCTGCACCGTCCGATGTACAAAGAATGCGCAGATCGCCTTCATCTACCTCCAGCCAGTCAGTGTTGACGATCTTCCTCGAAACGCCAGCGACCACCGACCCAGTATTCCTCCCCTGCCTGCGCCCTCCCCTCAACCTCACCGCACCGCCGTGCTTGGCACCGCCCCCCGGCCATCCATTCAAGCCCCGCTGACCTCCAGATCGGGTGCAAGCAGCTCCTGCGCCCCACACCCCTATGATAGACACCGATGCGCCGCTTTCCCAGGGAACAGGCGGACTAGGTGCTCCGCGCGCCTAAGCGGGTGCTGCTTCTTTTAATTGCGGTTCGACTGACCCTGAATTGAAATCCAGGCGGGCTACTGACCTCTAGCAAAGGTGAAATAGTAAAAGGGAGGAAACCTTGTGCATTTAGTATCACGAAGAAGATGTAGTAAGAAGCGCTCAACTAGTTTCTTTCGTGGGAAGAATACTGTGTGAGCGGAGACGTAAGATTTTCATGAATAAGGGAATAGGAGTACCTCTTTCTGCCGGCAGTGTTGTGTCCTCCTTCTATTTTTCCGACAATCTTCTTGTTGTTCGCCGGAAACCAGAAGTTGTGGAGGACGGTGCAGCCTTGGACAAACCCATGGCCAAGTTGTTGAGTGTGGTGTGGTGGCCGTCTGTCGGTGGCGGGGAAGCAGATCCGAGGCGGCGAACGACGGCGTAGCGGGAACAACTCCAGTGCAGTGGACGGTTGCGACAGTGGAGCCGCAGCAGTGAGGCGCAGGACGGCGTGGTCAGAGTGGTTCTGGTAAGACGCACGTCGGGGTTGGCATCGTGGAGGCAGCTCTGCCTCGGCTTCAGCTGCTAAGTCCTTGAGGGCGTTGCGGTTGCGGTTGCATTGGACAACGGCATTGGGGTACCGGCTCCGGCGTGATGGAGGAGGGCGACGGTGGATTGGCCGCTATGGGGTGGAGGACAGAGGAGGCTGGGGTTTCGTAGCTGGTGGAGAGGGCGTTTTCGCGCCCGCGGAGTATGAATGGGGAAACGGAGGGAGGCGGGGAACTATGGGGGAACAATGTTTCAGTTTGAGACACGCTTGTTTGAAATTTGGGGAAAGTTACAAACTTTGCCCCCATCTAAAATTTCGGACATATTGCAGGTTGGGGGTAGGACAGTCATGTCAGGTGTCCCAAATGTGGGCGGGATAGATTTCGGCCGAGCGCATGGGTAGGCGCCCAAGGCGTATAAATGCTTCTCGGAGGCGGTTGAGACTAGCGTCTTGGTGAAGTTACAAACCTACCCCGGTTTAGACCTTTGGACATCGGGCCGATAGGCTACACGGGTCAGAGTCAGGACAGTAATTTCCTACCACCAAAACATTAGTCTCGCGCGGTTTCGGGTGACCAGAGGCCTATTTGGCGCTTCGTTCAATATTTGGGAGCAGAAGCATTAACGTTTTTGGTTCTCTTGAATTGAACTTTCAGGATTTGTCAAACTTCACAAATCTTTACTCTTGAAAATCCTAAAGCTACAATTATTTTGGAATGGAGGGGGTACATTTTAATATAGATTGTACACGAGTATATATTAAAAAATATGCAACTTACCTCAGTTCATGCATGGTTCCAGATATAATCTCCTTGGTTGCAAAAAAAAGTTAGATATGCGTATGAATATATACAGCATGTTCGAACTCACAACAAAGATTGATGCCAACTTTTACATCTGATTTACAAATGCCATTATCTCGGGTTGAAATAGATGAATGCACTTCCTATGAATTCAAATCTTCGAAACCCCCTTTATGTTGAATTCGAGATGTATTCTATTTCGTAGCTAGCAATTTGGAATGTATCCATGCAAGTGACAAATGTATAAAGTGCTTCACACTAAAAACATGGAGTGCACTAATTAATGTTTATATATGAATTGCAAAAGCATCCATTGCCTGTATTTCAAACCACTCTCACTCTATGGATCGATAATATGAAATAAACACATGCACATGCTAGAATTCAATAGAGTATGGGTGTCTGATAGACCGATTTTCGTCCATACGCAATTTGCAAAATTCATGATCTCATCCAAAAATAATAATGCCATTTATATTTTAATTTAATGCGTAGAACCGCCTTTTACACGTAGATGCACTATGCCTCGCCCCGTTCTCACAAACGCGTTATATATCTCTCTATCTAACGCATAAGTACACACACTTTATATGCATCGGCATTTCTCTTTCACACATGCTCACAATCTCTCTCAGGGTGTCGGGGTGTCTCACACACATGCTCTCTCTGTTTCTCTCTCTCTCTTTCTAACTACTATGTACCACTCTTTTCACTAATCTCAGTTGGAAAACACTATTTCTCTCACATGCACGGTCTCTACTAGCCCTCTATACACACATATATGTGCCTATGTGTCTCCCACACGCACATTATCTTTAGGCCTCTCTCGCACACATTGCCCCCCCGACACACCTCTCTCTTAGTAGTTGGCAGATATGATTTCATCATATCATTCGGTAGGATATCCCTGGCTGTTAGGCTGGGTGGTAATACGAGGCAAAGTTTTACCCTAGTTCGGATCCGACCCTTGTAGTTGAAGAAAGAGCCTACTCCTGGTACTGTATATTAGTGATAGGGGTGTGTACAAAGTACAGTGAATACCAGGCATTGTGCGTGTGTGTATACTATCGACAAACTAGCCCCCAAGCTTGCATAACATACTAAGGGCCTAGGGTTACAAATCATATATAGTCAGCTTATCACCAGTGGGGATAGAGTCCTCCACGACTTTGGTAGCTTCGTGTTGTACGCCGAGTCCTCCACATGGGTCTTCGTATAACACGTCTCGGTCCAACCTATATGTGGCGCAGGATGGAACCGATCCACGAGTCTTCATGTTGACCCACCACAACTAGAAATGATGTGCCCACCACACCACACACGCAAATCGGCCACTAAGAAAATAAGCATATACAATAGTACATCGGTATCTAGCTCACGATACGTCTCCATATTTTGTTGATGACACTGACGGACTTTGCATTTGATGCGTGCTCCGTATTTTGTTGACGACACTTACGGTCATTGTATTTGAAGCGAAAGCACGATATGGTCACTGGACTTCAGAATAAGCTCATCACGGTCACCACATACATTTTGTCGTTGTCGGTGTCAAAACCGGCGGATCTCGGGTAGGGGGTCCCGAACTGTGCGTCTAGGCGGATGGTAACAGGAGACAAGGGACACGATGTTTTTACCCAGGTTCGGGCCCTATCGATGGAGGTAAAACCCTACTCCTGCTTGATTAATATTGATGATATGGGTAGTACAAGAGTAGATCTACCACGAGATCAAGGAGGCTAAACCCTAGAAGCTAGCCTATGGTATGATTGTTGTATGATGGAGTTGTCCTACGGACTAGAACCCTCCGGTTTATATAGACACTGGATAGGGTTAGGGTTACACAGAGTCAGTTACAATGGTAGGAGATCTTGAATATCCGCATCGCCAAGCTTGCCTTCCACGCCAAGGAAAGTCCCATCCGGACACGGGACGAAGTCTTCAATCTTGTATCTTCATAGTCCTGGAGTCCGGCTGAAGGTATAGTCCGGCTACCCGAACACCCCCTAATCCAGGACTCCCTCAGTAGCCCCTGAACCAGGCTTCAATGACGACGAGTCCGGCACGTAGATTGTCTTCGGCATTGCAAGGCGGGTTCCTCCTCCAAGTCCTTCAAGAAGGATTTAAACACCAAGGATAGTGTCCGGCTCTGCAAAATAAGTTTCCACATATTGCCATAGAGAGAATAATATCAACACAAATCTAATCTGCTGACGTATTCCGCAGCGTGACATCACACTACGGCCAAGTCCTTTACTCGAATCGTTTTTACTTTTCCACCTCAGCACGTTTAGCGAGGCGGTTTCCTTGGCACTTCTTGTCAAAGCAGAGATCGTGTGCCCCCTTTTACGGGATTCTCATCAATACGGACGTGGGTAACCCAACTGCGCCATTTATCACGGTGCTTGGGAGGCAAGCGAGTTTTACGAGGCTGGTGGGGACGCACAACCGCATCCGCCCATATAAGGGGTTAAGGATCCACCTTTTTACCTATGCCTTCTTCCTCCTTTGCCTATCCATCTCCTGTGCACTCGAGCTCCAGCGCCCAAGCCTGAACTTCCTACCTCAACCTCCTACAGCAATGTCTGGAGCGGGAGGCAAGTGGATGGTCTCCTCCGTCACGGAGGGCCATGTCAAAAAGCTAAGGAAGGCCGGATACTTGTCCAAGGACATCGCGCACCGGCTTCCTGAGGAAGGGCAGCTTCTCCCCACCCCAAGGCCCCATGAGAGGGTAGTATTCCTTCCCCACTTCCTCCGCGGAATGGGTTTCCCACTCCACCCATTTGTCCGGGGGCTCATGTTCTACTATGGCCTGGATTTCCACGATCTGGCCCCGAACTTCGTCCTCAACATCTCGGTGTTTATCGTCGTGTGCGAGGCTTTCCTCCGCATCCGCCCCCATTTCGGCCTCTGGCTCAAGACCTTCAACGTCAAGCCCAAGGTGGTGCGCGGCAGCCAGGCGGAGTGCGGAGGCGCCATGGCGGGCAAGATGGCCAACGTCCTATGGCTCGAGGGCTCCTTCATGGAGACCTTGAAGGGGTAGCAATCGTGGTGGTTTTACATCACCGAGCCGCGTGATCCGAAATGGATCGCAGCCCCCGAGTTCCGATCCGGACCCCCCACGCGGCTTATGTCCTGGAAAGAGACGGGCCTGCCATGGGGCGACGAAAAAGAGGTGACCGGATTGCAGACATGCATCCAGTCCCTGGTGAGCAAGCCGATCAAGCTTGTCAATGTAGTCCAGGTCATGCTCGTCCGCCGGATCCTCCCGTGTCAACAACGGGACTTTACTCTGTGGGAGTTCGACCCGGCGCAGCACCAAACCCTTAACAGGCTCTTCGACACGATGTATGAAGACGTCTGGAAGGTGCTAACCAAAGGCGTCGAGGCTCCCACATCCGCTTCCGAGGACCGCGGATATAGCTTGCAGCGTCACGCTAGCGAGGTAAGCTATTTTCACCTTTTACAGGATGTTAAGTTTTTTCATAGTTTGACTCTATGCGGGATCTAAACTCCCTCACCTTTGACAGGCTTGGCAGGCGCAGTCCGGATCGATTAACTGTCCGGCTCCCTTGCCCGAAGACCCAGCCCCTGCTCTCCTAGTGAAGCTGCTGGTTCCGGCGCCTTATGTAGTGCCGGAGAAGAAGGCCAAGAAGAAGAAGGCCACGGGGACTCGAAAGAGTGCCCGTAATGTGGTGGTGTCGGACTCGTCATCCGACGAGTCCAAGACGCTCTCCTCCCGTGAGAACGAGGAGGAGGAAGAAGAACACTCTCCCCCTCCAGCGGGGGGAGGAAAGAAAAGGAAGGCCGCCCCAACGGGGGAGGCCGAAGGGTCCAGGAAGAGGAAAACCCCTCCGCCGAACTACTCCCCCGACGCCGAAGAGGGCGAAGAGGAGTGGCCAGATAGGGCCAAGCGTCCGGCGAAATCGTAAGCATTCGGATATCAGAGTAACTCATGATGTTCCTTTGTTGCACAGCCTTCCCTAATGTCGAACATAATTACGCAGCCCGCCCCAGGCCGAACTCAACGAGTCGTCGAGCGGCTCCCTGGATTCATCGGACGTGAACTCAGTTCCGCCCGCTGTCTCCCCCCGCACTGCGGACGACGCCGAAGTGGCGTCGCAACGAGCTCCGGGGCAGGAGGAGATGGTCCTGGAGGAGCCGCAAGGCGACCTCCTGGACTCTAGGAGTAAAGGGGACAAGACCCCCCAGGGCTCCAAGTCTGGCTTTGTGCCGGACACCGCGCCAAAATCTTCAACAGTTCTGGACCGTGGTAGGCGAACTCCTTCCAAGATGAGCAAGCCTTCTGAGCCGGCGGCCTCCGTCCAACCGGAGGTGCCGGACAATCTGCTGGGGGTGCTCGACGACGCCTCCATCGACGAGGAGCACCGTACAATTATGAGTACGGTAATCCAGAAGGTTGAGTCCGCCAAGAGCGGACTGAGTGAAGCTTGCGCTAGCCTTCTAACAGGCTTCAAGGTAAGTAAAAAATATGTAAGAATATAACCGCATAGACAGTAGCCCCTGATGCTCTGTTTGGCGTTCGGAAAGAAAAGCCGAATAGAGGATCTATTAAATTTCGCAGGAGTCTAACAACAAAGAGTCAATATGCGTATGCAGGTTTCACTGCTAGCCACCGCCGCACTGACTGCGGAGGTGGGTGCCCTGAAACAGGGACTCGAGCGGACCGAGCAAGAGATCGGCCTTGCCAAGCGGCAGCTCGAGGAGAAAGAAGGTAAGAAATACCTTACAGAAAAAGTGCCTATAAAAAGACGTGATTGCAAAAAATAACAGGATTGTACTGCTTATTGTAGGGCCACGACTGAGGTGGCGACCCTCAAGCAGGCGCTGTCTGAGGCCGAAAAGAAAGCGGCCGCGGAGCGCACCGAGCGAGAGAAACTTGAGGCCCAGGTCGGCGAGGTGCAGCAAGAGCTTTAGGCTCTCATGAAAAAACATGAGAGTTTGTAGCTTGAGTCAAAGACGCAAGCGTCCGAGCTCACGGCAGCCCTTGAGACTGCCAAGTCTGCCAAGGCCGAAGCCCAAAAGGCCCTCCAAGAGTTGGAGGAGATGAAAAAGATAGCAGCGGGTAAGGCATTCTTTATGCAAAGCAGAAATATAAAAGTAAACTACTTGTTACTTACCCGAATCCGGAGCTCTCCAGGGGCATTCGCAGATCTTCCCCGCAGCGTATCCGACGCCGCCGCATTCTACCGAGCTGAAGAGGGCAGCTCAATGGAGAAGGTGTTCTGGTCTCAGTATACTGAGCCCGGACACCCTGTGCCGTTGAGCGACCAGCTGAAATAGCTGGTCGAGCTCCACAAGGCGGCCGAACAGGCCATGAAGGGCTTCATAGTTTGGATGTGGCCCGAAGAGGCCCTGCCTGGGAGCTACTTCGGGCTGGTGCGGCGGCTGGTGGAGGCCTGTCCAAGGCTCGAGGTCATCAAGCGCTCCGTCTCCATCGAAGGTGCCCGTAGGGCCCTTGCCCGTGCAAAGGTGCACTGGGGTAAGCTGGACGGTGAGAAGCTTGTGAGGGACGGGCCACCGCCGGGGAAGGAGCATCGCAAGCCCGAGAACTACTATAAGGATGTTCTTGCGGGTGCCCGCCTTGTGGGGGATGAATGTACCAAGTATGTAATTTTTGAATGAACTCGCTCGTGTTTATCCTGTGCGCTGAAAACTTGTTGATATGCGCTAAGCAATGCTTGTTGAATTTAAAATATTACTTTCTATGCGGCCGTTTATCAAAAAATTGAGAGATGGCCAGTCGTCGACTTCTGCCCCCATGCCACTAGTGCTGGGGTGTTCGGGATAAACCTGAGCGCTCTTTTCCCCATAGTTGGGTCCTTCGAGGGAGGCGCTCAGCACAACGAACCAGGCAATCGGACTATAATGCTTGAACACTCTCACTTAGCCATAGAACTCTATAATTTTAAATTTCGGTGAAGCCCCTAGTTCGAAAGACCGAGTTCGGGGCGCTATCCACGCCTTGGCCGAACAAAGCCGGCTCCTCGCTCGAAGCGGCATAAGTCTTTAGGGACTCGAAAAACCTCTCAAACAGCGACCGGTCTCTCGCCTCATCATGACAGTTAGTTTTAGCTTTCTCCACTGAGGTGCTTAACCCAGCTCAACTGGGGCACAATCGCAGTGGTTCTCCTAGTGCTACCTTAGCCGATATAGCGGAACGTAAGGCACCAAAACATAGGAGCCGGGCAAACCCAACTATTGACCCAAATCATGATTCAGAGCCGATGCATATAGTGCTATAAGTTCGGGGTGCCGCACTTGTGAAAGTGTACGGGCTTCTCACACCATATTGAGGGGTACTGAAGCCCCTGGCGTGTTTGCCGTACCATGGTGTACGGGTGCAACATGTCATTTAATAAACATATATATGAAAGGAGGATAATGCAAAAAATAGACAAAAAGCTATGCATTGTTTATAGAAAGGCTGCTATCAAAGCAAAACGATACAAGTAGTGCGATAAGCAAAAGATATTGGGCTATTTAACATGTCCTGGCTAGGAGCAGGCCGCGGAATTGTATGCCAAAACAAGTATACTGCTCATAACAGAGACCACCTGGGAGTTCCATAATGCGGCATGGCTTGTCTGCTTCCCTGGATCTTGCATCCTTTATGCGGCAGTTGAATTGCCGAACAGGTAGTCCGAAGTATGGAGTCCTGAAAGTAAGAGAAAATTAAAAAAAGAATTCGGCAGCCCCTAGTACGTTTTAAGCCGTATTTTGGGTTTGCCATTATTGTGCCCCTTCCCCTGCGCCCATGGTATTTCAAGAGCGTAGTTATGTACGCGAGGCACTGGTTTTGCTATGTCGCGAGGGCTGGGGTTGGGGCCGCATTGCTATGCCTGCTTAGAACGTGCCAGGCAGTCTTGTTGTAGGATACTCCGGGTGCGCTTGGCAGTGTCTGGCTTTTTAACGGCCGGACTGGGGAATTGCCTAAGAAGGCTGCTTTGTACTTCCGCTGCGAGGGCCGCCGTGTGCTCCTCCGTACGGAGGTAGCGTTCGGTGTTTCCGTTGACCGTGATTACTCCTCGAGGGCCTGACATCTTGAGCTTGAGATATGCATAGTGCGGCACCGCATTGAACTTTGCAAATGCGGTTCGCCCGAGCAGGGCGTGATAGCCACTGCGAAACGGGACTATATCGAAGATTAACTCTTCGCTTCGGAAATCGTCCGGAGACCCGAAGACCACTTCAAGTGTTACTGAGCCTGTACAGTTGGCCTCTACACCTGGTATAACGCCTTTAAAGGTCGTTTTTGTGGGCTTAATCCTCGAGGGATCTATGCCCATTTTCCGCGCTGTATCCTGGTAAAGCAGGTTCAGGCTACTTCCGCCGTCCATGAGGACTCTTGTGAGATGAAATATGTCGATAATTGGGTCGAGAACCAATGCGGCGAAGCCGCCATGACGGATGCTAGTGGGGTGGTCCCTTTGATCAAAAGTGATCGGGCAGGAGGACCATGGGTTGAACTTTGGGGCGACTGGCTCCATCGCGTATACGTCCCGTAGCGCACGCTTCCGCTCCCTCTTGGGAATGTGGGTTGCGTATATCATGTTCACCATCCACACTTATGGGGGAAAACCCTTCTGTCCACTGTTGTTCGGCGGCCTGGGCTCCTCCTCGTCATCGCTATGCAGCCCCTTGTCTTTATTTTCGGCTCTTAGCTTGCCTGTCTGCTTGAACACCCAACAATCCCTGTTGGTGTGATTGGCTGACCTTTCGGGGGTGCCATGTATCTGGCACAAGCGGTCGAGTATTCGGTCCAAACTGGACGGGCCCCGAGTATTCTTTTTGAATGGCTTTTTCCGCTGACCGGATTTATAGCTTCTGAATCCGGCATTAACTGCCGTGTCTTTGTTGCTGTCGCTGCTAACGCGGCGCTTTTGCTTATTCTGACGTGTCCTACCACTTTTGTCCTTGGTATCCGAATTACCAGGGTTCTTTGCTAAGTTGTTACTGCGAGCTAGCCAGCTGTCTTCTCCCACGCAAAAGCGGGTCATGAGTGTCGTGAGGGCTGCCATGGACTTCGGCTTTTCCTCTCCCAGGTGCCGGGCAAGCCACTCGTCGCGGATATTATGCTTGAAGGCTGCTAGGGCCTCTGCGTCCGGACAGTCGACTATCTGGTTTTTCTTTGTTAGGAACCGTGTCCAGAATTGCCTGGCCGATTCCTCTGGCTGCTGAATTATGTGGCTTAAGTCATCGGCATCCGGTGGTCGCACATAAGTGCCTTGGAAGTTGTCGAGGAATGCGGCTTCCAGGTCCTCCCAAGAACCGATTGAGTCTGCTGGCAAGCTGTTAAGCCAATGCCGGGCCGGTCCCTTAAGTTTGAGCGGGAGGTATTTGATGGCGTGTAGATCATCGCCGCGGGCCATGTGGATATGGAGGAGATAATCCTCAATCCATACCGCAGGATCTGTTGTTCCATCATATGATTCGATGTTTACGGGTTTGAAACCCTCTGGGATTTTATGATCCATTATTTCGTCTGTGAAGCATAATGGGTGTGCGGCGCCTCTATACTGGGCTATATCACGACGCAGCTCGAAGGAGCTATGTCTGTTGTGTTCAGCCCGGACGGATTTGTTGTATCCAGAATGAAGATCACCGTCACGTGCCGTGGGGCGCCTGCGCGATCCGTAGATCGATCTTGTTTGTCTTGCCTTGTCCTCCAGTACGTCTCGCAGGTCTGGCGCATTTTCCCGTGCCTTGGTTGAACGGCGCCGGGGCATGGCTTGGGTGGAGGGCCGAGAGGCCTCTCTGTCGTGGCCGCGAGGTGGCCGGTCGGCCATGTCGTGCGCTGGTGATGTAGGTGCTTCCTCCTCTGATCGGGGTAGCGGCCTGCGCTTTGGGTAACTCTTGGAGGGGCGTTCGAGTTCATACTCTTCGGCTGCAAGGACTTCGGTCCATCTGTCAGCTAGCAAATCTTGATCAGCTCTAAGCTGTTGCTGCTTTTTCTTGCGGCTGCTTGCCGTGGCTAAAAGCCTGCGTTTGAAACGCTCTTGTTCAGCGGGGTCCGATGGTACGACGAATTCGTCATCGTCGAGGCTTGCCTCGTCTTCGGAGGGAGGCATATAGTTATTATCCTCAACCTCTCGGTCTGCCACTCTCTCATGAGGGCTGGCTTCTCCATCTTCCTGTGCCGAATCTTGCTGTAGGGGGTGTTCTTCGGCGCTATTCGGGGTAGTATTATCTCCCGTGCCGGAATCACCGTTTTTGCTTTGGCGGGATTTAGAGCGGCGCCGCTAACGCCGGCGCTTTGGCTGTTTCTTGGAGGTGTCATCCTCCGCTGTTCCATCGCCATCTCCATCTTTTGGAGTATCCACCATGTATATATTATATGACGAGGTGGCCTTCCAGCGCCCTACAGGTGCTGGTTCCTGTTCGTCTCCTGCATCGTCGTCCATACCGTCGATGTCTTCGGAGTCGAAGTCAAGCATGTCGGTTAAATCGTCGACAGTGGCTACAAAGTGGGTGGTGGGTGGGCTTCGAATTTCTTCGTCGTCCGCATCCCATCCTTGCTGACCGTAGTCCGGCCATGCCTCTCCTGATAAACAGAGAGACTTTAGTGAGTTCAGGATGTCGCCGAAGGGCGAGTGCTGAAAGATGTCCACTGCGGTGAACTCCATTATCGGCGCCCAATCGGATTCGATCGGTAGGGGCGCGGGGGGTTCGGAGTCCGGAGAGGAATCCGGATCCTCGGAGTCACGGGTCACGCAGAACGCGGGGCTGACGTTCGGCTCGATCGCCTTTGAGACTGTAGCCCTTGAGGTGACGTCCAGCCGCTCATCCTCAATTGGCGCAATAGGCTCCGGATTAATGGTAGGAACCGGTGCGCGTGCGGCCCCCAGGGCAATGTTCGGCGGCAGAGCAAGATCATGCCTCTCAAAATAGTGCGACACGCTTGGCTGTGGCTCGAATCCGTCGAAGATCAAATCCCCGCGGATGTCTACCGTGTAGTTTAAGCTTCCAAACCTGACCTGATGGCCAGGGGCATAGCCTTCGATCTGCTTCAGGTGGCCAAGCAAATTGGCCCGCAGTGCGAAGCCGCCGAAGACGAAGATCTGTCCGGGGAGAAAAGTCTCACCCTGGACCGCATCGTCATTGATGATCAAAGGAGCCATCGGGCCTAAAAGTGACGACACAGAGGAACTCTCAATGAAAGCACCAATGTCGGTGTCAAAACCGACGGATCTCGGGTAGGGGGTCCCGAACTGTGTGTCTAGGCGGATGGTAACAGGAGACAAGGGACACGATGTTTTTACCCAGGTTCGGGCCCTTTCGATGGAGGTAAAACCCTACTCCTGCTTGATTAATATTGATGATATGGGTAGTACAAGAGTAGATCTACCATGAGATCAAGGAGGCTAAACCCTAGAAGCTAGCCTATGGTATGATTGTTGTATGATGGAGTTGTCCTACGGACTAGAACCCTCCGGTTTATATAGACACCGGATAGGGTTAGGGTTACACAGAGTCAGTTACAATGGTAGGAGATCTTGAATATCCGCATCGCCAAGCTTGCCTTCCACGCCAAGGAAAGTCCCATCCGGACACAGGACGAAGTCTTCAATCTTGTATCTTCATAGTCCTGGAGTCCGGCTGAAGGTATAGTCCGGCTACCCGAACACCCCCTAATCCAGGACCCCCTCAGTCGTGCTAACCAACATGTGGTTGGATGGTTAGAGGACAGTGGTTTCTCGAGCCCACCAAGGTTAAAGTCCCGATGCTTGCATTTATCTTGTGTTAATTTCAATATTTTCCGGCGATGTACGTTTAGTGAGAGGAGACGTTCCACTCGACTACGAGGCACCTATGGTGACTTCGTAAAATCTCAAGATCATATATGCTGGCCCACTCTCTCGAAGGTGCTCATAGGGTAGGGTTCGCGTGTGTGTGCTTATAGCGATGAGTGCTTGTGCGTATATATGAGCCCTTGCTTCCGTACCGTGTTAAACAAATACATATCATGATTATACGGTCACTGGCTCACCCTTACAACTCCATATTTTGTTGATGACACAATCAATTGACCAGTCAAACGTTCCACGCGGCGCAACTAGTGTTGCACCATCGGGGCGCATAACCGTGGTGCCCACCTGTCAGCCCGTATATGAAAGAAAGAAATGGTATTTTGAGTATGTACTGTGTTAATAAAATAGGAGTACATTTTAGGGTGATCATACGGTCACTGTCTCACCATACAGCTCCGTAATTTGTTGATAACATGATCAATTAACCAGTCAAACGGTCCACATTCAGCAGCGCACATTACCATAGGGCCCACCCGTCAGCGCGTATATGAAGGACAAAAATGGTAATAAATTAGTGGTCGGTGGGTATTCGAAGTCGTGAGACCTCTGGTTGGCAGTCACCGGTGGTTGGGGGGGCATTCATTGGGCGGTGGGGTGGGGATCCCCGGAGAAAAAGCTCGGCGGCGGGGAGGGGGGCTAGAGGGATGGCCGGTGCAGCGGCGGACCGGCGGTGGGGAGTGGTTTCGGGGAGGGCCGGCCGGCCGCGGGCGGCGGGGGCTGGCGGTTCGGTCGGTGGTGGCTGGCGGTTCAGGGGGTGGAGTTTGATGATAAACTGGAGGCCCTTGATTTCATATCCAACAGCTGGAAAATCTAATGACCAGAGATGAAAAAGTCAGTCGACTGATGTGTAGCATCACCCCGCACGTACACATGCACGCACGCAAGACACGCACGCATGTAGGCGTGCAACACTGACACGTACACACACACGCATGCTGGCGTGCAACACTGACACGTACACATGCACTCACAAACACACACACGTACGCACCCATGCATGCAACAGTGAAACGTAACCTTGCACGCACGCAACACTCACACGCCTGCATGCACACAGCACACGACGCAAGACACACGCTCAACCTATATGTGCATGCACCCTTTATTAAGGACATGGATTGTTACGGGTATTAATCAATCTTATCTGTGATAAGCAGAACATTGATGTTTGCAGCGGTCTTTATGAATCACAATGTATCGAACGGGCTATCAACATAGTAGGCTTATCTCCATGAAAAAGATGACGTCACACTCAATGAACAATCATCGGTTTATGAAATGCCCGCTTCTGACCGCCCTGGCCCACCAAAGGTTCCTCTGCTGTGCGCTGCCTGCGTTGGGTCACTAACATGCAGGCCATGCACCCAAAGAGCCCACACGTCAGTGGAAGAACGACACGGTGTCCTAGGTCAGAGTCGAGGGCGCCACTCGCGGCACGCCCGAGTGAACACGCCTCCGTGCCACATTCAAACGCCTCCATGAAACCCGCCCGTGTGGAAGCCGAGAAACCCACTCTGGACACACGTCCGCTCATGACCGGTCTGGCATTAAACGCAACGCCGGCCGAGCTCCTCTCGTCCTCCTTCTATTTAATCTCCTATTTAAACGAGGCCTAACGCCGGCCAAGAATCACACACGTCCGCCGCACCCCTATCTCCTCCACCATTTTGTCCACTCTTACAATGGCTTACGAAGAGTAGTTATTCCGCATCCAAGCCGGCTGGGTAGCCTGCCGGATACGAGCTATGCAGCTCACTGATCCACCTCCCTCCTCTCGCCCGACAGAGCCAGTTGCCGCCCCAAGCCGGTGCGCGGTTCAGCAACTTGCCGCTCCAGGCCAGCTCGATGAGGAGCAGAGCACGGGCGTCGTTGCTGCCATCGACGCCGCCGCCTCGTACCGCATCTCCCGTTTCTATGCCCGAGACTCCCATGCCGGCGGCCGCGCCATGCAAGCAGCGACAGAAGCCGGGTGCGCGGAGAGCGACGAGTCGGTGGCCAGCGCCTCCGCGTTCGCCGCCATCATCGAGGAGAAGTAGAACACGGGAGGCCACCGCCGCTTGGGTCCCATGAAGGCCACCGCGGAGGCGACGCCGGCGTACACATTAGGTGTCTTGCCGGATCCTTTTGTTGCAAGGACCTACGTCGACCCCGCATGGGCTCCACGAAAGAGGGCCATGTTAGGATGAACTCGAGTCGGTGCGGGCCATGGCGAAGTAGTGGCCGGTGATGAACTCGAACCGGTGCGGCCACCATCATCTTCGGCACCAGCCAATGATATCAGTTGGGCAGTGGGGAAGCGAGCCGTCCTTTGCGCTGAAGCATATACCTACGGGGCTCCCGGCAGTCCGGTGATCGTGCTGCCGGACATGAGGAACACAAATCGATCGGCGGGCGACCATTTAGGCCAGGTATTATATACCTGTGCTGTCCAGAACTAGCACCGCATAGTTCATTTGAATGTAATGAAATCCGTCATGTCTGTATGAAAATCCGGTATTTTATATGATTTCCGTCATTGTTTATATGAAATATCAGTTTGTCTACGTGTTTGCGTGAATTTCGTTCGGTTGGTTGAGTTGATGTCATAGTGTGTGCGGCTACGGTTGGATGGCGTAATTTTTGGGTTGCCGCTCGGTCTGTGGGCGGCTCGGGCGGCGTTGTGGGACAAAAAAACACAGCTCATGCGAGCTCGTCTCCAACGTGCACGCTGGAGGATGCATGACAACATGAGCACCCGAGCCATTCCTCGTTCATCGGTGGCAAAGGCACCGGTGGACAAAAGGGTCGCCAATATTTTGGCTACCCCGGGCAAGATCCAAACAGCCCCTCCCAACAGATTCAAATCCCTCGTTCGCCATGGAATTTTGCCATGTGTTGTTTTCATGGACTAGCAAGATGCCCGTGCATTGCACGGAACATCAAGATGAATTTTTTTACAAACTCCCGCATGCATGCAAGGGATAATTATTGTCCTCCTTTGCTACTACCACGAGGCAAACACCATTAATATTGCATCGATTAGTGTTAGTGGCCATGTATATCTGCAAATTGTAATTTTGATAGTGGCCCCTTGTATATAAAAATGGAGGGAGAAAGATGAGAGATAAGGTGAGGAGGAGTGGGGCGTGGTGGTGACTGGTGGTTGGACTGGGCGGAGGCATGGGGATGTATGGCGCATTATGTGTAGGTTTGTATCTCTCTCACACACACCCACGTAGGTGGGGGACGTGCATGAAGAGAAGAGGTGCACGCACGGCGCACGTACTCCCGTCTCTTTCCCAACCACACCCGCGCGGGTACACGGTGGAGTTCATTTCTGTACGAAAAAGGCAGCCCACGTGCTAATTTGGCACGTGTACTGGTTGTCCACTTGGTGGAGGGAGGATCGTCTACGACGGGTGAACAAATAAATTGCGACTTGATGTGTTATGCTAAATTAAAAAAAGAGGCAAACCATGTGGGGCCTACCTTAGAGGCAAGGCTCTATACACTGGAGTACTTTTGATGTGTCCTGTCAACTCGCAGAACGAGGAGTTGCTTAGTACGCCGTCTCCCCCGCCCATGGGCGCGGTGGCTCGTAGGATGAGGTGAAGCTTGCTTACGAGTAGTGGTAGTGGTAGTGGTAGTGGTAGTGGTAGTGGTAGTGGTAGTAGTAGTGGTAGTAGTAGTCGTAGTAGTAGTCGTAGTAGTCGTAGTAGTAGTAGTAGTAGTAGTAGTAGTAGTAGTAGTAGTAGTAGTAGTAGTAGTAGGAGTAGTAGTAGTAGTAGTAGTAGGAGTAGTAGGAGTAGCAGTAGCAGCAGTAGCAGCAGTAGCAGGAGGAGCAGTAGCAGTAGCAGTAGCAGTAGGAGCAGTAGCAGTAGGAGTAGGAGCAGTAGCAGTAGTAGCAGTAGCAGTAGCAGTAGTAGCAGTAGCAGCAGGAGCAGTAGTAGTAGCAGTAGCAGTAGCAGTAGTAGCAGTAGCAGTAGTAGCAGTAGCAGTAGCAGGAACAGGAGAAGGAGCAGGAGAAGGAGCAGGAGCAGGAGCAGTAGTAGCAGTAGCAGTAGTAGCAGTAGCAGTAGCAGCAGGAGCAGGAGCAGTAGCAGTAGCAGTAGCAGCAGCAGAAGCAGCAGCAGTAGCAGTAGCAGCAGTAGCAGTAGCAGCAGTAGCAGTAGCAGTAGCAGTAGCAGCAGTAGCAGTAGCAGTAGCAGTAGCAGTAGCAGTAGTAGTAGCAGTAGTAGTAGCAGTAGTACTGTACGCCTTTACCCCCGCTCCCTCGCCCATGCGCGCGGTGGCTCGCAGCACGATGAGAAAATTGTACTACTCCCTCCGTTTACTCCTTGTCCCTACTACGTATTTTGGTTAGTACTCCCTCCATTTACTTATACAAGGCCACTATAAAAAATACATTTTGCATCTATACAAGGCCACAAATAGTAATCGAGACAAAATTTACTACTCCCTCCTTTCCAGTTTATGGCTCAATTTCAAAATCTCTCCAATCAAGGTAGACGGTGAGTGGTCGAATTAATTTCATAGTTTGCACAAGTAATTAGTACACTCATTTTTCTCAAGAAGTTATGTTTACCGAGGCATTAATTAGAATGAATGCATGAATGACCACTAAATTTCCATGAACTTGTACATGCATTGGTTAGTTTCCTCTTGACACTGCTTGCGTCGGGTGATCTAACGCACCTCAAAATCCAACATGTAATGGTACTACTACTAGTATAGTAGAATTGAGACTTATCAAATGGAAAAATGAATGTTTTTTAGATGATCCCTATAAACCCTAGTGGGTACGTACTCCGTAAAAACAGATTTTTCCAAACCTAAGTCGCTCCCTTTCATGAATTCTGTAGTATACTCCTCCGTCGATGCTCCCTTTCATGAATTCTATACTTCCTGTCGCCGACATGTGGGACATATAGCAACCGGGTCGACGTGTCAAGCACCAAATAACAGTGCAGAACAGCAGGGGGGACGCACCCCACTCGTACCGGCCCAGTAGTAGTAATGAGCAATGAGACGTCAAATCACAATGCCGCACCTTCCCAGAGGAACGAAGCAACCATTATTTCACACTTCGGTTCGCCATCATCTCAAACCACGTAGTATTGCTTCTGCCTCAAGAGGGACACGCGCATCGCCTTGGTACATCATGACACGTGGGACCGCATGACAGGCCATGCTCCCCTGCCGATCGCTTGGTAAAATCACCTCATTTTTACTATACTTCCTCCGCATCGGTTATTACATGGCATGCATGTCGTTCTAGGTTGAGAATTTAACTGGCTATATATGTGATGAACAGTACTCTAGCCTTTTAAAAAATGTATACTTTTGTACAGTAGTACTATCGATGGAACAAAAATTGAAATTAAAAAAAGGTGGTACATATAGAGTGCGCTCGTCGCCAAATTTTGCATATAGTACTATTAAAAAAGCTAGTGTGTGCTTAATTGGGGTGCTAAATTCTATTAAAGAAATACTAGTAGTATGTACATACTGAAGAGTTAAAGTAACGAGAAGAAACATAACATACTTCTGCTGGGGGCTCAACACAACACACCCCTCAAATTAGACTAAGCACACCGGAAATTAAACTATGCAACTAATCCGGTAGACACTGCATTAGAAGTTTAGAACCACCATGAGAACGACACTGCCACCTTACTCGGAGTCCTCGTCCATGTCCTCGACTTCGTCCTTGTCCCTCTCCCTCTTGGCCGATACTTCTTTGCTTGAACCGCACACTTGGTTGTTGCTCTTCATCCAACCCTTGTAGATATTGAAGCAAAGGTAGCCATCCATTGCAGCGTAGTGGATGTGGTCTATATCTAGTACATTCCGCTGCCATGCATGCCGATGAAACATGTATGGAGGTTTCTCCAGTTTACCGTACGAAGGATGAACCATGGCTCCTGCCAGGGTCAACATTGAAGGCTGACGAGAGGACACCAGCCGATTCTTCTGGAGGTCGAAGGGGTTGCCTACAATGAGACCTATCCGACGCAGGACATCCCTGTCGTTCTTAAAGTATATAGTAAAAAATTTCACTGTTTTGTCCTTGAGGAAGTTCATAAAATCCTAGCACTCAGCATCGGCATGGCATGTGTGGTAGACCAAGCAAACATTATGTACGCAAACCTGGATGATGGCGGGCTTCTTCCTCTCTTCGTCCTTTAGATCCTTCTCTGGTCCCAGGACTGTGGTGTACTCAACATCTAGCCCAGCGACCCACTCATCATCTGAGTTTTCGAACATGTGTCTAAAGAGAGAAAGGCATCCTTTCACCGTTGCGGAAGAACGGGTGTAGATGACGTCGAACTCATCGCCGGTGATGGTTCTAACCTTGTACCCACCACCGATCATGGAGATTTGGGACGCCATGGATTTGGGACGAGGGTTAGGATTAGTGGAATTGTCGTAATGTGAATGGACGGGACGACTAGGAGCGAACCACCGTAGTATTGAAGGACGTGCGGGGACGAGTAGGAGCGAACTGCCAGCGTGCGAACGGTAGGGTAGTGGCTTTCCATTCTCCCATGATACGGGCTTCCGAGAGCCCTTGGATCTGAGATCGAACGTTGCATGGCGTGATTCTAGACCTATGGGTGAATATCCTATCTTGGAGGGTTATTCTGCAAATTTTTAGCAACTTAGCATGCGACCGTTTGATCTTAGATCCAAGGTTGGAGATTTAACACGGTGTGTTAGGCTATCTGATGTTGGCATGTCATACATAGTCATCACTTAGTCACTCATACTACAACAAGGTTGGCTATAAGTGTATTTTTTACTCCTCTGTATCTCTTTCTTCGTAATGGAGGTGGTCAGGAATCGGGAGACTCACGCCGGTCGTAGCGCCGCAGTTAAAATGATAATGGCAAGTCAAATCACGGGGCCCACCTGTCCAGCAGTAACTCGCTGTCAAATCACACAGCCCTACGTTTGCAGTAGCCTACTCCCTCGTCTTCTCGCGTCTCTGTCGAACCGACTAGGCGGAACTGCCCTGCCTACCGCGCAGGAAAAGCCCCGCCCTTGACTTTTATATACAACTACATCCGCTTAAGAATCCAATGATATAATTTTTGTGACATAGTAACTCATATTTAGTTAGTCAAATGGATGACCTAGAACTACGTGCAGGCCCTATAAACCGAGACGCCTACAAATAAAAAAACCAAGACGGAGAGGGTAGTTCAGCACGTATCTTTTTAGATCAATATAGTCGGGATTCACCAAGGAGCAAAACCAAGTGGTAGGTTGCTCTGTCGTGTTGGCATAGCAACTCAAGCAGGGTCAGTCCACACACAAAATGGCGACACACTTAACAGGACCCCTTTGGCCGACATGTGGCTCATCCACCGTCTTGTTCCACGTGCGAAGCACCAAATTACAGTTCGGAGCAGCGGTTAGAATTGGAGGCACCCCGGTCGTAGCGCCTCAGTAGTAGAAAATGAGCGATGAGGGGTCAAATCACAAAGCCCCACATTTCCCGCATTAAGCTGGATGGATGAAGCAACCATCATTTCACTCTAGGGCGCAAGAGCATAAAGAAAATAGAAAATAATGATGCGTGTGGCAGCTACCTAGGGCACCCTAGGGTAGGGATCTCCACTACAGATCCTTTTTTTTGAAAGCGCCTCCACTACAACTCGTCTTCTCCCTCGTCCTCTTGAAGAAAATTGATGATGAGTGCGGCGATAGGGTTTGTAGGAGTACTACGGCGTGCAGGGCCACGTCGTAGTAAACGGGTTCGAGTCGACGCCTTAAATATGTGTGGGCCACTTGGTTTTACAGGAACGAGGCAACATTTTGGGTTCGGGGACCAGTGGAGATATAGTACGTACAAAAAATTGTGGACGTAGGTTCGACCGAAAGGCAATGATGCATGGGCCCTGCATTTTGATATACCCGGGGCCGCGTGAAATTTGCTACTCTACTCAAAACTAATAAGGTACACATGTATTGAACACATGAGATTTCGAAACCAAATTATGAATAAATACACACTATAGCATGTAAAGCTTTGAGTCATATATGCATGATGTAGATGTTCGTTTAGTTCTTATAGTTCATCTCATTCAAAATCAATTAGTTTTATAAAAATGTTAAGATTCATGGGGTTGTGCATTTAAATCATAAAGTAAAAACAAATAATGGCAATTCATTTAGAAAAAATAATCAATTATGATACAGAAGATTCTAGAACAAAGGAGAAGTGCTTGTGTTTTGAGGTTTGTGCATTATGCTTAAGTTCAACCATGGAGTCTTCTAAATTGTACATGTGGCAGATCTGGTGGAATGTTGATGATATCCAATGGCCAGTAGGGCTCGGATTTGCCTATCTCTGCACTGTCAGGTTAGCTTCATCCAGCGACCATCTTTCAAAGTTATTGGCACACTATATAGTTCTTGTGCCATAGTTGCATGTTTTGGAAAAAAGCTACTAGTGGGTTGTACTATCTATTTAGGAATAGAAGATGTATACATGGAAGTTGTAGGGAAAGGGATGACATGGAGCATCTCAATTCCTATGAGTAGGGATTGGAAAAGAGATGTCATTTGGTTCACATCATAGGAACTTTTCTATTGAATCTAGAGATGACATGTATCTCAATTCCTATGAGGAGGGATTAGAAAAGAGATGTAATTTGGTTCATATCATAGGAACTTTTCTATTGAATATATGGTAATGTTTATTTTCCTTTGAAATTAAGGGAGTATAGGAATCCATTCATATGAACCAAGTGGCTCTAAAGCTATAGAAATGATATCATGTTTATTTCCTTTGAAATGTGGAGTATATGAATCTATTCCTATGAACCAATTGGCTCTAAAGGAAAAAATCATATAAAAATCATATCATACAGAGTTCCTATGATATTCCTCGACACTAAAGGATGCTTGAAATTGTTGCGGGTGATACGATGGTCTTTCTTTGTAGACTCCTCACCCATGTTTATAGTTACCTCTTGAAGATGAATGAAATGATATATACATGGTATTCTACATGTGCAATTTGGTACATGAAAACTTGGTAAAAGTTTGCGAGGTTCGAATTTTAATAAAGCTATATGCACTGCATTTCAGAACGGAGGGAGCATACGGCAGTTGCTAACACTCACGTGGAAGATTTGTGTGTAGGAGGAGTGGCTGTTCTGTTAAATGACATGGCAAAACTGACACTGTCGGATGCCGATCTAACGGTTCTTATGGCGTTCGTCAGGAAAAGGCTTGTGGTGAATGTTTGTCAGATAATGATTTATGGACACATGCATTGCATTGATACGTGCCCCCTCTCTCTCACGCACACGCACCCTCACGAGTCACGACTCTCCCGAGTCCTCTCACAGACTCGCACGTCGCACCCACCGTCTATCTGCAGGTAGACGTCACGCACATATGTGCTCTTCACACCCTACCCTCAGAACTTCTAAAAAACAAAAGACGGCGCACACATTTTATTTTAGCTCACACGTCACACACTTATACTATTACTCTTGCGGCGAACGTTCTTTGGGCATAGTATATTGTACTCTCACGAAGAGAAGCGGTGCACGCACGCACTAGTTCACTCACACCCACTCGCGAGTACATGTAGGAGCGCATTTTTTTGAAGCTGGTACAACAAAATCACTCCACTATATATAAAAGCAGGAGCCTTAGCGCTTGCTTTACTAGGGTTCCTCTCATTCACTCTCTCATGCTCTCTAGATCTAAGCAACACATAGGTGGCCATACTCTCTCTCAGCTCATGGCTGGTCACAAATCCGACTGGACAACCTCGACTGGGGCAGGGGTGTAGGTGCATCGTTCACGCTGTCGTCGGCGGTGAGGGAGGAGACCAACGGCTGCCCGCGCATCCCGATCGGCGGCCGTGCTATTCTCTCCGAGAGAGAGCCGACTCGGGAGGGCCTCCGACCCCTTCTTCCTCCCTGCGGTATTGTGGCCAAGATGCGGCCTCCCGACGCCATCTTTTCCACATGCCAACGACCCTCAGGTATATATTCCTTCGAAACCTGCCTTGCTCTACTGCCCGAGCTCCCTTCGTGTGGATCCTTTTCTACTTCCATCCGCTGTTCCAAAGCCACCTAGACTTCTACTATTATTAGAAGTAAATCTAGTTCATATAGTCGACTCAAAGCGTTGGTTCAAAGAGGGAAGAAATTGGGAAAGTTGTAGCATGAATCTAGGACTTGGTTCTAAGAGGAAACAGGGGAAAGTAGTAATATTTGTCACTGTTTAAATAATCGTATTTCGTATTTGCGCAAATAGGGATGTCTGTCTCCATATCGTTTTGGGATGTTTGTCTTCGTATCGTTTATATCCGCGCAATCAAAAGCACACACCTCAGTTGTAGTACAACTGCGCAAAATGAGATGGCTATCCCTCGTTGCCGTCATCTAACCTCCCGTCCTCAAGGTATCCCTACATTGGTAGTAACTAAGGTAGAATGACCAAGGCAATCTAAAAGAAGCTGATTCGTACGTTTTACTTCTTGATTGCAGTGCAGGGACGAGCGAAAACAACTACATCCTAGTCCGGAATGCACTTTCTACCAGTTCATCAATGGACCGAGGACTAGCTGGCACGGCTGCACGGCGGTTTTTTGGACAGGTGCGTGGACAAGAGGCATTGTGGTCTGCTTATTTCTGCAAATAGCGGTGCTTAAATTTAGTGGAATGCACAAGCATTTCAGCTGGTCAGTACACTGCATGGTTCAGTTCAGCATTCCAGCTGAGACCACAATTATAATTGGTTATTCTGGAATGAGAGAACCTAACCCTGAATGGTGGCAACAAGAAAAAACCAGAGTGAACTCCAGGAAATTTAAGCCTGCCAGGAGGCCCTTTGCTCAGAGAAGCCTTGCTTGTTTTTTCCTGGTTTGTAAACCTTCTCACAACTTTGTCTTTTGCTGTGAACTAGTATATGTTTGTTACGTTCTATGAATCATTGAGATGTATAAAATTTCTTAACTTATGTTTTTCAAGTTCTTTATGAAGACGGGTTTAATGTGAGTGTTCCACATGAGCGCTGGACTAGCGTGTGAACGTTTGGAATTTATTACATTGTGGCCGCAATTAACAACATGAACCACTGTAACAAGATACATAGTTGCTTATATGTCAGACAGCAGATTGTTGATTGTTAGCTGGTCGATAGCCTAGTGTTGAAGCGAGTTGAGCCAATGTGCCGTGTTTTGCACAACTGCTTACAAGTGGGGTAGCACCAATAGTGTTTACAAGTACTTATGTATACGCCGGCGCACGGTTCTCGAATGAGTGCTCTGTTTCATCAAAACACACACTGCTCGTATGATAAACCGTGACAACTTATGTCTTACCATGCCATATTCATGAAAAAACTAGTGAGGACGCATCTGTTTCGGCAACAATTATGATGGTTCTCACATGATTCACGGGCACACAAAAGTAGCAGCAGTTCCCATAGACGGATTCAAACAGAGTACTAGCCCCAGAGGGGTCGATAACAGGCAAGGTTCGGATAATTAGACACAATCCAAACTACTATTAAACACTAGCCGGGGCAACTATTTCATGCCTTGATCTAATTTGGGCTGGACACAAGACGGACCTTGCCATGAACATCATCGAGGACGTCCCGCAGCAGCTCAATCCTGTGAACCTTCATGAAGACAACCTTGTGGCCTTGCCACTGATAAACTTGTTTGTGGAGGCATGCCACGTCATCTTCCTGCGTAATCTTGACAAGAACAGTATGCCTCACAAACGAAAGAGTAGATTTGAACTTCTTGTGCTTCAGTACACCCTGGACAACATGCCTGACAACAGTGAGGCTGGAATACAACTCTTCATTGGTATAACCGCAAATGTCTTCCAGGATCCAACAGTCGAAGAACTCTGTTTTCCCAGTGCGTATATTCAGGTCGTCTGCCTAATAGCGAGTGACATGTACAACCACACAATCCTTGTTTGCATCAGGGCTCTAATTGAAACAGAAACACATTCTGAATTACTTTTCAGTATAAGAAACACAAGTTATTTAAACCACTATGTATAGCATGGCATCGAAGCTAATAAAATTTTGCATTATTAATCACCACATACTTCCTTTTCTAAAAAAATCACCACATACTTAGATGAAAAACCACAATCGAGATCGGCAAAGAAGGAAATCACATTGGGTAGCTCGGGGGGGGGGGGGGGGGAGACACATCCTCGAAGGGGGAAAACTGCTCCTACAGTGCCACGGGGGCTGTGACCTCAAATGGGGCGTTGACCATCTCAGTAGTGGCCGTGAGCGTATCTGGGGTCGGCTCGGTGGTTGCCTCCATCTTCTTGGAGCTCTTTGTCTCGTGGGGATCAGCCTCCCGCGTCTGCTCCAAAGATATTGGCCTGGTTCTCCTTGGTCCATCATGAAACTGACGAATACTAGGAGACCACTGAAAGGAAAACACAACCGCAATGACAATGAAACAAAAAAAGAGAGTGGGGATCGGTTACTGCTTTGCAAAAGTTCTTTTTTTTGTCTGAACGAAAATATACCAACATCACGGATCCGCTTACCTTCCCTTCGTTCGGAGAGAAGAACAGTAGCAGATGCGAGTGTTGCCTTTCTTGAAGACGGTGAGGGAGAAGGGGATTCAACGAAGAGTGAAATGATGGTTGCTTCGTCCATAAAACTTAGACTGCGGGGAGGTGGGGTTTTGTGATACGACGGCTCGTTACTGCCACACTACGACCGAGGTGACTCTCCGCCTACATACTGCCTTCTAATTTGGTGGATGGCATTTGGGCCCGCGTGCTGCATGGCCCGCATGTCGGTGAACAAAAGTATAACGACATTCAGTAGAGGGAGACATTTCAATGACCTAGGAGGAGCCAGAAGCGGTAGAGTGTCTCCACTATACTAGTAGTAATTGTTTTTCTGGGTAGCTGTAGAGTGTCTCCACTGTACTAGTAGTAATTGTTTCTCTGGGCCCAAGACAAAACAGCCCATCCACACTAGTAAATAGTAAAATCAATTCAAAAGCCCATATATTTACTGAATTGATGGATGGGTATGTCAAAGAGCAAAAAAAAGGAATTTCAGGTGGGCAAAAGAGCTTCTGAACGTGTCGGGCTTCTATTTACAACATATTGTGGTCATAATCCAGTAAATTTTACGACCCAGGATGTTCATTCTATGGACCTGACCGATCCATTTGACTGTGACTACCGAAAACAGTGCTGGAGTTAGTTGTTGTTGCCCTTTTCAATCTGGTTTTTTTGTAAACCCGATGAATAATTAACCCTCGTGCTTTTGTACAGTTTGTAAGCTGGAATTAGATGTTCCTGCCCTTTTCAACTCGGATGTGACTGTCATATTTTCTTTGAAACAAGGCAAATGGCTTGCCATTCGTTTAATTTAGAGTGAAATATTGGAACAAATCCCAACCAAGGGAAATAACATCACTCTCGCCGGCTGCTTGAGCTCACTGTGCATTACAGAAGCCAAGTGATTAGCCCCCACCAGCACCCACAAACTTATTTCGAACTAGCACATCAAATGGGATGTAAATTTTCATAGGAAAGGCTGCATGACCGTGACAGATTTGGATTCTGGCATTTGGGACCCGCATGGAAATAGCCTATCCAAGGTGGTGTCGACTTACTAGCCAGTCAACAAACGATTCTGCCTACAAGCCGTTGGATTGACATCCAACATCTGTCGTGTATCTTCTATCTGTTGTCTTCTTCTTCCTCCAGCCGCCCAAACCAAACCACCCCGTCGGCTCCGCCTGCTCCCGCCTCCCATGGCTGGTTGCGCCTCCGCCGCCCTACCGTATGTACCCTCCAATTTTGGCCAGTCCCTCCCTCTATTCCCCCTCATGTCCTGTTATTCTCTAACGACGTCAGCCCCAACACGCATCCGCGCCCGAACCAGTCAACCCTCATACTCCCCTCCGCCTGCGACTGGACCGGCGCATCTTCAACGGCTCCTATTCATTCCGTTCGAGACATCGCCGTCGTCCTCCACCTTGCAGCCTTGGTTCGCTCGCCATGCGTGGTGCGCCACCCTCTTGCGTTGTCAACGTCGTCAACAACCGAGAGGAACAAGGAGATGACTGTACGTGGAGAGGATGACAGTAGGGACCCACCAGTGTCATGGCAGTACGCAAGCAAGTGCCTCTATAGTACAAATCCAAAAATATGGTTCCTCCTAATGGTTGGACATCTGGGGCTCATGCCATTGTCAACGTAGTCAATAAACAAGAGAATTACACTACGAGCGGCTGACACCAGGGACCCAGCAAGTCGCACAGTTTTTTTGAGGAACAAGCAGTTGTTATTTATACTAGTTTTAGCGACGGATTAGGATAACAACGGGGTTGTGCGGGGGCTGTGGCCCGTCTAGCCAGGGTTTTATTTATGTTTACCACATCATGAGCCCGGTTGTGTTTTTTTCTTGCTGAAAATGGCTAGCCCAGTTCTATTTTTTTTAAAAGATATACCCAAACAAGGCCTACTTGCTTTATCGGCCCTGCTGGGCTGCAAATCTTTCAAGACGAGGAGAGTTTCATTCGGTTTGCCCAGAAATGGGCTGTACATTTTTAAAACACATCAAACCGGGAATTAGTTTCAATTTTTTTCATTACAAGATCTTAAATTCCATTGATTTTTATGCATGGACAATTATTTGGATTTTATATTTATATAAATTATTTTTCAAAATAGTTTGAATGTGAATCGATATTTCTGGATTAAAAACAGTTGACCGCACCGAAATATGCAAAATTTCGTATACTTTTAAACTGTGGCCACTATATGGGGTGTAATGCTAACAAAAAGAAGATGTGCTCCAAAAAAATTCTTAAGAATTAGCAAATGGGTTGTACATTATTAGAAATAATGGCAGATGGGTTGTATGATGTTTTCCATAGATTTGAGGCTGACTTGTGCGCCTACTACAGGTTGATGCATATGATTTCATAAAAAAAAGGTTGACGCACACGCAACGCCCTGTCAACTTAGTCAACACATGAGAGCAGTGACTGTTGGATGTCCATCCAACGGCCGTCGTGCTTCTTCAATCTCTGCTCTTCATGCTCGAGCCTGTCAACCAAGCGCCGGCGGGACTGCCTGCTCCCTCCTCCCGCGGCCGGCTATGCTGCCGTGCAGGCCTCACGGCCCCAGTGTACTCCCATCGCTGGCCTAGCCATCCCTCTACTCACCCACACATGTTATTCTCCGACGACGGCAGACGAACTAGTAAACCCTCGTACTCCTCCGTGTGGGAAACAACTGTCGAGTATTCCCTGGCCCGTGTCGTTCCCTTCCTAGGCCTCGCCGTCGTCCACCGCCCTGGTGCTCTCGGTGCTGCCTGGTTAATGTGGTCAATGAACGACATCCATCGGAAGTGGACTGTACGTGGAGAGGCTGACAGCTGGGTCCACGGGCGCACGCAAGGAAATGCCTCCTTATTACGCGCAAAATAATGATTCCTCCACCTGACAGCTAGGACCCACAGGAAGGGCCTCTGTACTTCATGAAAAAAACATTCCCCCCGCTGACAGGCAGACCCACCCGCACGCAAGGAAGTGCCTCCTTATTACGCCCAAAAAATGAATACCCCCTGCTAGCTGGACCCACCATATTGTTAGGCTAACTTGTGGGCCTACTAAGTTGACGGGGACGGAGGGCTTTGTCAACTTAGTCAATACTCCAGTGACCGTATGATGTCCATCCAACGGCCATAGTGCTTCTTCAACCTCTGGTCTTCTTGCTCCAGCCGCCCAAAGTAGCGCCGGTCGTGCTGCCTGCTCTTGCCTCCTGTGGCCGGCTGTGCTACCGCGGAGGCCTCACCGCCCCCATACTACTCCCACCACTGGCCAGGCCATCCCTCCACTCACCCACACCCCCTATTATTCTGCGGTGACGGCAGCCTCACACCGCAGCCGAACCAGTGAACGCTCGTACTCCTCTCCGCGTGGGCATCCACTGCCACGTCTTGCCCGGCTCCGCGTCGTCCCCTTCCTAGGCCTCGCAGTCGTCCACCGCTGTGGTGCTCTCGGCGCGGCGTGGTCAATGTGGTCAACGACCGACTTCTATCAGAAGAGTATTGTACATGGAGAGGTTGACAGCTGGGTCCACGGCAGCCACAAGTAAGTGCCTCCTTATTACACGGAAAATAATTATTCCTCCACCTGACAGCGGGGACCCACCGGACGGGCCACTAGTATTTTGCGAAAAAATTGTTTCCCCCTGACTGTTGGGACCCACCGGACGGGCCACCATATTTCGCGAAAAAACGTTCCCCCGTTGTCAGCTCGGACCCACCAGAAGTGCCTCCTTATTACGCAAAAAAAGTGAATACTCCCCCGGCTAGCTAGGACCCACCTTGGTGGGAGGCTGACTTGTGGGCCTACTAAGTTGACGGGGACGAAGGGCTTTGTCAACTTAGTCAATATGAACGATTCTAGCTCTAGTGACTGTATGATGTCCATCCAACGGCCGTAATGCTTCTTCAACCTCTGGTCTTCTTGCTCCAGCCGCCCAAAGCAGTGTCGGTCGTGCCGCATGCTCCTGCCTCCCGTGGCCGGCTATGCTGCCGCAGAGGCCTCACCGCCCCTACTATTCCCACCGCTGGCCAGACCCTGCGGCGACGGCAGCCTCACACCGCGGCCGAACCAGTGAACCCTCGTACTCCTCTCCGCGCGGGCTTCCACTGCCGCGTCTTCCCCGGCTCTGCTTCGTCCCCTTCCTAGGCCTCGCCTCGTCCACCGCCGTGGTGCTCTCCGCGCGGTGTGGTCAACATGGTCAAGGAACATCTTCCATCGGAAGAGTACTATGTTGGGGAACGTTGCAGAAAACAAAAAATTTCCTACTCGTTTCACCAAGATCATCTAGGAGTTCAACTAGCAACGAGCTATCGGATGCATCTACATACCTTTGTAGATCGCGTGCAGAAGCGTTCAAAAGAACGGTGATGATGTAGTCGTACTCGACGTGATCCAAATCACCGATGACCAGCGCCGAACGGACGGCACCTCCGCGTTCAACACACGTACGGGACGGGAGACGTCTCCTCCTTCTTGATCCAGCAAGGGGGAAGGAGAGGTTGATGAAGATCCAGCAGCACGACGTCTTGGTGTTGGATGCAGGGCGTCACAGTAGCAGGGCTTCGCCTATACTACGAAAAGGAGACGTAACGGGGAGAGAGGGAGGCGCCAGGGGCTGGTGTGAAATCCCTCCTCTCCCCCCACTATATATAGGGGTGCCATGGGGGGGCGCCGGCCCTAGTAGATGAGATCTACTAGGGGGGGGGGCGGCGGCCAAGGGGAGGTTACCCTCCCCCCCAAGGCACCTAGGGGTGCCTTCCACCACATGGACTCTTCCATGGTGGAACCCTAGGCGCATGGGCCTATAGGGGCTGGCGCCCCAGCCCACTATGGGCTGGGTTCCCTCCTATTTCAGCCCATGGGGCCCTCCGGGATAGGTGGCCCCACCCGGGGGACCCTCGGGACCCTTCCGGTGGTCCCGGTACAATACCGATAACCCCGAAACTTGTCCCGATGCCCGAAACAGCACTTCCTATATATAATTCTTCACCTCCGGACCATTCCGGAACTCCTCGTGACGTCCGGGATCTCATCCGGGACTCCGATCCACATTCGGGTTTCTGCATATACATATCTTCACAACCCTAGCGTCACCGAACCTTAAGTGTGTAGACCCTACGGGTTCGGGAGACAAGCAGACATGACCAAGACGACTCTCCAGTCAATAACCAACAGCGGGATCTGGATACCCATGTTGGCTCCCACATGCTCCACGATGATCTCATCGGATGAACCACGATGTCGAGGATTCAATCAACCCCGTATGCAATTCCCTTTGTCAATCGATATGTTACTTGCCCGAGATTCGATCGTCGGTATCCCAATACCTCGTTCAATCTCGTTACCGGCAAGTCACTTTACTCGTACCGTAATGCATGATCCCGTGACCAGACACTTGGTCACTTTGAGCTCATTATGATGATGCATTACCGAGTGGGCCCAGTGATACCTCTCCGTCATACGGAGTGACAAATCCCAGTCTTGATCCATGTCAACCCAACAGACACTTTCGGAGATACCCGTAGTATACCTTTATAGTCACCCAGTTACGTTGTGACGTTTGGACCCAAAGCACTCCTACGGTATCCGGGAGTTACACGATCTCATGGTCTAAGGAAAAGATACTTGACATTGGAAAACTCTAGCAAACGAACTATACGATCTTGTGCTATGTTTAGGATTGGGTCTTGTCCATCACATCATTCTCCTAATGATGTGATCGTTATCAATGACATCCAATGTCCATAGTCAGGAAACCATGACTATCTGTTGATCAACGAGCTAATCAACTAGAGGCTCACTAGGGACATGTTGGTGTCTGTTATTCACACATGTATTACGATTTCCGGATAACACAATTATAGCATGAATAAAGACAATTATCATGAACAAGGAAATATAATAATAATGCTTTTATTATTGCCTCTAGGGCATATTTCCAACAGTCTCCCACTTGCACTAGAGTCAATAATCTAGTTACATTGTGATGAATCGAACACCCATGGAATTCTGGTGTTGATCATGTTTTGTAGGGAGAGGTTTAGTCAACGGATCTGCTACATTCAGGTCCGTATGTACTTTACAAATCTCTATGTCTCCATCTTGAACATTTTCACGAATGGAGTTGAAGCGACGCTTGATGTGCCTTGTCTTCTTGTGAAACCTGGGCTCCTTGGCAAGAGCAATAGCTCCAGTGTTGTCACAGAAAGAGTCTATGATCGGCCGACGCATTGGGTAACTCCTAGGTCGGTGATGAACTCCTTCACCCATATTGCTTCATGTGCTGCCTCCGAGGCTGCCATGTACTCCGCTTCACATGTAGATCCCGCCACGACGCTCTGCTTGCAACTGCACCAGCTTACTGCCCCACCATTCAAAATATACACGTATCCGGTTTGTGACTTAGAGTCATCCAGATCTGTGTCGAAGCTAGCGTCGACGTAACCCTTTACGACGAGCTCTTCGTCACCTCCATAAACGAGAAACATTTCCTTAGTCCTTTTCAGGTACTTCAGGATATTCTTGACCGCTGTCCAGTGTTCCTTGCCGGGATTACTTTGGTACCTTCCTACCAAACTTACGGCAAGGTTTACATCAGGTCTGGTACACAGCATGGCATACATAATAGAACCTATGGCTGAGGCATAGGGGATGACACTCATCTCTTCTATATCTTCTGCCGTGGTCGGACATTGAGCTGAACTCAATTTCACACCTTGTAATACAGGTAAGAACCCCTTCTTAGAATGATCCATATTGAACTTCTTCAATATCTTATCAAGGTATGTGCTTTGTGAAAGACCTATGAGGCGTCTCGATCTATCTCTATAGATTTTGATGCCTAATATATAAGCAGCTTCTCCAAGGTCCTTCATTGAAAAACTCTTATTCAAGTAGGCCTTGATGCTGTCCAAGAGTTCTATATCATTTCCCATCAAAAGTATGTCATCTACATATAATATGAGAAATGCTACAGAGCTCCCACTCACTTTCTTGTAAACGCAGGCTTCTCCATAAGTCTGCGTAAACCCAAACGCTTTGATCATCTCATCAAAGCGAATGTTCCAACTCCGAGATGCTTGCACCAGCCCATAAATCGAGCGTTGGAGCTTGCACACCTTGTCAGCATTCTTAGGATCGACAAAACCTTCCGGCTGCATCATATACAATTCTTCCTTAAGGAAACCATTAAGGAATGCCGTTTTGACGTCCATTTGCCATATTTCATAATCATAGAATGCGGCAATCGCTAACATGATTCGGACGGACTTCAGCTTCGCTACCGGTGAGAAAGTCTCATCGTAGTCAACCCCTTGAACTTGTCGATAACCCTTAGCGACAAGCCGAGCTTTATAGATGGTCACATTACCATCCGCGTCTGTCTTCTTCTTAAAGATCCATTTATTTTCTATGGCTCGCCGCTCAACGGGCAAGTCAGTCAAAGTCCATACTTCGTTTTCATACATGGATCCTATCTCGGATTTCATGGCTTCTAGCCATTTGTCGGAATCCGGGCCCGCCATCGCTTCTTCATAGTTCGAAGGTTCACCGTTGTCTAACAACATGATTTCCAAGACAGGGTTGCCGTACCACTCTGGTGCGGAACGTGTCCTTGTGGACCTTCGAATTTCAGTAGGAGCTTGATCAGAAGTATCTTGATCATCATCATTAACCTCCTCTCTTGTCGGTGCAGGCAGCTCAGAAACATTTTCTTGAGCTGCGCCCATTTTCCGGTCAAAGAGGGTAATACTTCAGCAAGGTCTACTTTCCTCCACTTACTTCTTTCGAGAGAAACTCTTTCTCTAGAAAGGACCCATTCTTGGCAACAAAGATCTGCCTTCGGATCTGAGTAGAAGGTACCCAATAGTTTCTTTAGGGTATCCTATTGAAGGACGCATTTTTCCGATTTGGGTTCGAGCTCAGGTGAAGTTTCTTGACATAAGCATCGCATCCCAAACTTTTAGAAACGACACTTAGGTTCTCTACAAACCATAATTCAAACGTGTCGTCTCAACGGATTCCGAGGGAGCCCTATTTAAAGTGAATGCGGCAGTCTCTAAAGCATAGCCCCAAAAAGATAGCGGTAAATCGGTAAGAGACATCATAGACCGCACCATATCCAATAGAGTGCGATTACGACGTTCGGACACACCATTACGCTGAGGTGTTCCAGGCGGCGTGAGTTGTGAAACTATTCCACATTTTCTTAAGTGTGTGCCAAATTCGTGACTCAAGTATTCTCCTCCACGATCTGGTCAGAAACTTGATTTTTCCTGTCACGTTGATTCTCACCTCACTCTGAAATTCCTTGAACTTTCAAAGGTTTCAGACTTGTGTCATTAAAGACATACCCATATTCTACTTAGGTCATCAGTGAGGTGAGAACATAACGATAAGCCACCGCGCGAGCCTCACACTCATTGGACCGCACACATCAGTATGTATGATTTCCAATAAGTGGTTGCTCGCTCCATTGTTCCTGAGAACGGAGTCTTGGTCATTTTACCCATAAGGCATGGTTCGCACGTGTCTGATGATTCATAATCAAGAGACTCTAAAAGTCCATCTGCATGGAGCTTCTTCATGCGTTGACACCTATGTGACCAAGGCGGCAGTGCCACAAGTATGTGGGACTATCAATTATCAACTTTACATCTTTTGGTACTCACACTATGAATATGTGTAGCAATACGCTCGAGATTCATTAAGAATAAACCATTTACCATAGGAGCATGACCATAAAACATATCTCTCATATAAATGGAACAACCATTATTCTCAGATTTAAATGAGTAGCCATCTCGAATTAAACGAGATCCCGATACAATGTTCATGCTCAAAGCTGGCACTAAATAACAATTATTGAGGTTTAAAACTAATCCCGTAGGTAAATGTAGAGGCAGCGTGCCGACGGCGATCACATCGACCTTGGAACCATTCTCGACGCGCATCGTCACCTCGTCCTTCGCCAGTCTCCGTTTATTCCGTAGCTCCTGCTGTGAGTTACAAATATGAGCAACGGCACCGGTATCAAATACCCAGGAGTCACTACGAGTACTGGTTAGGTACACATCAATTACATGTATATCACATATACCTTTTGTTTTGCCGGCCTTCTTGTCCGCTAAGTATTTAGGGCAGTTCCGCTTCCAGTGACCCTTCCCTTTGCAATAAAAGCACTCAGTCTCGGGCTTGGGTCCATTCTTTGGCTTCTTCCCGGTAGCTTGCTTGCCGGGCGCGGCAACTTCCTTGCCGTCCTTCTTGAAGTTCTTTTTACCCTTGCCTTTCTTGAACTTAGTGGTTTTATTGACCATCAACACTTGATGTTCCTTCTTGACTTCTACCTCCGCTGATTTCAGCATTGAGAACAACTCAGGAATGGTCTTTTGCATCCCCTGCATGTTGAAGTTCATCACGAAGCTCTTGTAGCTTGGTGGAAGCGACTGGAGGATTCTGTCAATGACCGCATCATCCGGGAGATTAACTCCCAGCTGAGACAAGCGATTATGTAACCCAGACATAGTGAGTATGTGCTCACTGACAGAACTATTTTCCTCCATCTTACAGCTGAAGAACTTATCGGAGACTTCATATCTCTCGATCCGGGCATGAGCTTGAAAAACCATTTTCAGCTCTTCGAACATCTCGTATGCTCCATGTCTCTCAAAACGTTTTTGGAGCCCCGGCTCTAAGCTGTAAAGCATGCCGCACTGAACTAGGGAGTAGTCATCAGCACGTGTCTGCCAAGCGTTCATAACGTCTTGGTTCTGTGGGACGGGTGGATCACCTAGCGGTGCTTGTAGGACATAATCTTTCTTGGCAGCTATGAGGATGATCCTCAGGTTCCGGACCCAGTCCGTATAGTTACTGCCATCGTCTTTCAGCTTGGTTTTCTCTAGGAACGAGTTGAAGTTGAGGACTACGTTGGCCATTTGATCTACAAGACATATTGCAAAGATTTTAGACTAAGGTCATGATAATTAAGTTCATCTAATCAAATTATTAATGAACTCCCACTTAGATTAGACATCCCTCTAGTCATCTAAGTATTACATGATCCGAGTTAACAAGGCCGTGTCCGATCATCACGTGAGACGGACTAGTCAACGTCGGTGAACATCTTCATGTTGATCGTATCTTCTATACGACTCATGCTCGACCTTTCGGTCTTCTGTGTTCCGAGGCCATGTCTATACACATGCTAGGCTCGTCAAGTTAACCCTAAGTGTTTTGCATGTGTAAAACTGTCTTACACCCGTTGTATGTGAACGTAAGGATCCATCACACCCGATCATCACGGCGTGCTTAGAAACGACGAACTATAGCAACGGTGCACAGTTAGGGGAGAACACTTCTTGAAATTGTTATGAGGGATCATCTTATTTACTACCGTCGTTCTAAGTAAACAAGATGCATAACATGATAAACATCACATGTAATCAAATAATAAACGTGACATGATATGGCCAATATCACACAGCTCCTTTGATCTCCATCTTGGGGCTCCATGATCATCTTGTCACCGGCTTGACACCATGATCTCCATCATCATGATCTCCATCATCGTGTCTCCATGAAGTTGCTCGCCAACTATTACTTCTACTACTATGGCTAACGCGTTTAGCAATAAAGTAAAGTAATTTACATGGCGTTTCTCAATGACACGCAGGTCATATAAAAGAATAAAGACAACTCCTATGGCTCCTGCCGGTTGTCATACTCATCGACATGCAAGTCGTGATTCCTATTACAATAGCATGAACATCTCATACATCACATATAGATCATTCATCATTCGTCACAACTTTGGCCATATCATATCACAAACCACTTGCTGCAAAAACAAGTTAGACGTCCTCTAATTGTTGTTGCAAGTTTTACGTGGCTGAATTAGGGTTCTAGCAAGAACGTCTTCTTACCTACGTTAAAGCCACAACGTGATTTGTCAACTTCTATTTACCCTTCATAAGGACCCTGTTCATCGAATCCGCTCCAACTAAAGTAGGAGAGACAGACACCCGCCAGCCACCTTATGCAACTAGTGCATGTTAGTCGGTGGAACCGGTCTCACGTAAGCGTACGTGTAAGGTTGGTCCGGGCCGCTTCATCCCACAATACCGCTGAAGCAAGAAAAGACTAGTAACGGCAAGAAAGTTGACAAATCCACGCCCACAACTAATTGTGTTCTACTCGCGCAAGAAGAACTACGCATAGACCTAGCTCATGATGCCACTGTTGGGGAACGTTGCAGAAAACAAAAATTTTCCTACTCGTTTCACCAAGATCATCTAGGAGTTCAACTAGCAACGAGCTATCGGATGCATCTACATACCTTTGTAGATCGCGCGCGGAAGCGTTCAAAAGAACGGTGATGATGTAGTCGTACTCGACGTGATCCAAATCACCGATGACCAGCGCCGAACGGACGGCACCTCCGCGTTCAACACACGTACGGGACGGGAGACGTATCCTCCTTCTTGATCCAGCAAGGGGGAAGGAGAGGTTGATGAAGATCCAGCAGCACGACGGCTTGGTGTTGGATGCAGGGCGTCACAGTAGCAGGGCTTCGCCTATACTACGAAAAGGAGACGTAACGGGGAGAGAGGGAGGCGCCAGGGGCTGGTGTGAAATCCCTCCTCTCCCCCCACTATATATAGGGGTGCCATGGGGGGAGCCGGCCCTAGTAGATGAGATCTACTAGGGGGGGGGGCGGCCAAGGGGAGGTTACCCTCCCCCCCAAGGCACCTAGGGGTGCCTTCCACCACATGGACTCTTCCATGGTGGAACCCTAGGCGCATGGGCCTGTAGGGGCTGGCGCCCCAGCCCACTATGGGCTGGGTTCCCTCCTATTTCAGCCCATGGGGCCCTCCGGGATAGGTGGCCCCACCCGGTGGACCCCCGGGACCCTTCCGGTGGTCCCGGTACAATACCGATAACCCCGAAACTTGTCCCGATGCCCGAAACAGCACTTCCTATATATAATTCTTCACCTCCGGACCATTCCGGAACTCCTCGTGACGTCCGGGATCTCATCCGGGACTCCGATCCACATTCGGGTTTCTGCATATACATATCTTCACAACCCTAGCGTCACCGAACCTTAAGTGTGTAGACCCTACGGGTTCGGGAGACAAGCAGACATGACCAAGACGACTCTCCAGTCAATAACCAACAGCGGGATCTGGATACCCATGTTGGCTCCCACATGCTCCACGATGATCTCATCGGATGAACCACGATGTCGAGGATTCAATCAACCCCGTATGCAATTCCCTTTGTCAATCGATATGTTACTTGCCCGAGATTCGATCGTCGGTATCCCAATACCTCGTTCAATCTCGTTACCGGCAAGTCACTTTACTCGTACCGTAATGCATGATCCCGTGACCAGACACTTGGTCCCTTTGAGCTCATTATGATGATGCATTACCGAGTGGGCCCAGTGATACCTCTCCGTCATACGGAGTGACAAATCCCAGTCTTGATCCATGTCAACCCAACAGACACTTTCGGAGATACCCATAGTCTACCTTTATAGTCACCCAGTTATGTTGTGACGTTTGGCACACCCAAAGCACTCCTACGGTATCCAGGAGTTACACGATCTCATGGTCTAAGGAAAAGATACTTGACATTGGAAAACTCTAGCAAACGAACTATACGATCTTGTGCTATGTTTAGGATTGGGTCTTGTCCATCACATCATTCTCCTAATGATGTGATCTCGTTATCAATGACATCCAATGTCCATAGTCAGGAAACCATGACTATCTGTTGATCAATGAGCTAGTCAACTAGAGGCTCACTAGGGACATGTTGGTGTCTGTTATTCACACATGTATTACGATTTCCGGATAACACAATTATAGCATGAATAAAGACAATTATCATGAACAAGGAAATATAATAATAATGCTTTTATTATTGCCTCTAGGGCATATTTCCAACATACTATACATGGAGAGGCTGACAGCTGGGTCCACGGCCGCAACCTAGTTTTTTTTATGATTTGCCAAGTAAGTCGCTTTGTCAGGCCTGTTGGGCTGCAAATCTTTCAGGACGAGGAGAGCTTTCATTCGGCTGGCCGAGAAAATGGCCCATCAGTAATGAGAAATGGGCTGTACATTTTTAAAACACATCAAATCGGCAATTAGTTTCAAATATCTTTTTTTCATTTCAAGATTTTAAATTACATTAATTTTTATGCGTGGAGAACTTGTTGGATTCTATATTGATATACATTTATTTTTAAAATCAGTTTGAATGTGAGTCGAAATTTTGAGATTAAAAACAGTTTGGACCGCACTGAAATATGCAAAATTTCGTATAATTTTTTAACCGTGGCCACAATATGGGCTGTAATGCTAACAAAAAGAATATGGGCTCCAAAAAAACCTTAAGAATTAGCAAATGGGATGTAAATTATTAGAAATAATGGCAGATGGGCTGTATGCTGTTTTCCATAGATTTGAGGCTTTCCTAAAAAAAGGTTGACGCACAAGCACTGACTGTTGGATGTCCATCCAACGGCCATCGTGCTTCTTCAATCTCTTCTCTTCCTGCTCCAGCCGCTCAAACAAGCGCCGGCGGGATTGCGTGCTCCCTCCTCCCCCCGGCCGGCTGTGCTGCCGCGCAGGCCGCACCGCCCCAGCGTACTCCCATCGCTGGCCTAGCCATCCCTCTACTCACCCACACCTGCTGTTATTCTCCGGTGATGGCAGACGAACCAGTAAACCCTCGTACAGTCGTACTCCCCTCCGCGTGGGAAACAACTGCTGATTCTTCCTTGCCTCTGTGTCGTTCGCTTCCTATGCCTCGCCGTCGTCCACCGCCCTGGTGCTCTCGGCGCGGCCTGGTCAACGTGGTCAACGACCGACATGCATCTGAAGTGGACTGTACGTGGAGAGGCTGACAGCTGGGTCCACGGCCGCACGCAAGGAAATGCCTCCTTATTACACGCAAAATAATGATTCCTCCACCTGACATCAGGGACCCACCGAAAGGGCCTCTGTATTTCGCGGAAAAAACATTATCGCCGCTGACAGCTCGGACCCACCAGCTATATCTTCGCACGTAAGGAAGTGCCTTCTTATTATGCACAAACAAATGAATACTCCCCCTGTTAGCTGGGAACCAGTATAGTGGTGCTACGTCTTGAGCTTGCGTTGGTTTTCCCCGAAGAGGAAGGGATGATGCAGTAGAGTAGCGTAAGTATTTCCCTCAGTTTTTGAGAACCAAGGTATCAATCTAGTAGGAGGCCATGCTCAAGTCCCTCGTACCTACACAAAGCGATAGCTACTCGCAACCAACGCGATTAGGGGTTGTCAATCCCTTCACGGTCAATTACGAGAGTGAGATCTCATAGATATAATATTTTTGGTATTTTTGGTATAAAGATGCAAAGTAAAAAGTAAAAGCAAAGTAAAAAAGCAAAGCAAGATTAAAGTGATGGAGATTGATATTATGAGAATAGATCCCGGGGCCATAGGTTTCACTAGTGGCTTCTCTCAAGAGCATAAGTATTCTACGGTGGGTGAACAAATTACTGTTGAGCAATTGACAGAATTGAGCATAGTTATAAGAATATCTAGGCATGATCATGTATATAGGCATCACATTCGTGACAAGTAGACCGAAACGATTCTGCATCTACTACTATTACTCCACTCATCGACCGCTATCCAGCATGCATCTAGAGTATTAAGTTAAAACAGAGTAACGCTTTAAGCAAGATGACATGATGTAGAGAGATAAATTCATGCAATATGAAATAAACCCCATCTTGTTATCCTCGATGGGAACGATGCAATACGTGCCTTGCTGCCCCTTCTGTCATTGGGAAAGGACACCGCAAGATCGAACCCAAAGCTAAGCACTTCTCCCATGGAAAGAACTACCAATCTAGTTGGCCAAACCAAACGGATAATTCGAAGAGACTTGCAAAGATAACCAATCATACATAAAAGAATTCAGAGAAGATTCAAATATTATTCATAGATAGACTTGATCATAAACCCACAATTCATCGGTCTCAACAAACACACCGCAAAAAGAGAATTTTTGATGCCGAGTGCTACTTGGCATAATTTCAATGCAAATCTTCTTAATTGTGGTATGAATATTTAGATTCGAAAGATTCAAGACAAAAGTTTATATTGACATAAAAATAATAATACTTCAAGCATACTAACAAAGCAATTATGTCTTCTCAAAATAACATGGCCAAAGAAAGTTATCCCTAAAAAATCATATAGTCTGGCTATGCTCTATCTTCACCACACAAAGTATTTAAATCATGCACAACCCTGATGACAAGCTAAACAATTGTTTCATACTCTAACTTTTTCAAAACTTTTTCAATCTTCACGCAATACATGAGCGTGAGCCATGGATATAGCACTATAGGTGGAATAGAATGGTGGTTATGGAGAAGACAAAAAGGAGAAGATAGTCTCACATCAACTAGGCGTATCAACGGGCTATGGAGATGCCCATCAATAGATATCAATGTGAGTGAGTAGGGATTGCCATGCAACGGATGCACTAGAGCTATAAGTATATGAAAGCTCAAAAAGAAACTAAGTGGGTGTGCATCCAACTTGCTTGCTCATGAAGTCCTAGGGAAATTTGAGGAAGCCCATCATTGGAATATACAAGCCAAGTTCTATAATGTAAAATTCCCACTAGTATATGAAAGTGATAACATGAGAGACTCTCTACTATGAAAATCATGGTGCTACTTTGAAGCACAAGTGTGGTAAAAGGATAGTAACATTGTCCCTTCTCTCTTTTTCTCTCATTTTTTGGGCCTTTTCTCTTCTTTTTATGGCCACATTTTATTTGGGCTTCTTTGGCCTCTTTTATTTTTTAATTTTTCGTCCGGAGTCTCATCCCGACTTATGGGGGAATCATAGTCTCCATCATTCTTTCCTCACTTGGGACAATGCTCTAATAATGATGATCATCACACTTTTATTTTTCTTACAACTCAACAATTACAACTCGATACTTAGAACAAAATATAACTATATATGAATGCATCCGGCGGTGTACCGGGATATGCAATATGACAATGATGGAGTGTGTCATGATGAACTAGATGGTGGAAAGTTGCATGGCAATATATCTCGGAATGGCTATGGAAATGCCATAATAGGTAGGTATGGTGGCTGTTTTGAGGAAGGTATATGGTAGGTGTATGATACCGGCGAAAGGTGTGCGGTATTAGAGAGGCTAGCAAAGGTGGACGGGTGAGAGTGCGTATGATCCATGGACTCAACATTAGTCATAAAGAACTCATATACTTATTGAAAAAATCTAGAAGTTATCAAAGAAAAGTATTACATGCATGCTCCTAGGGGGATAGATTGGTAGGAAAAGACCATCGCTCGTCCCCGACCGCCACTCATAAGGAAGACAATCAATAAATAAATCATGCTCCGACTTCATCACATAACGGTTCACCATACGTGCATGCTACGGGAATCACAAACTTTAACACAAGTATTCTTTAAATTCACAACTACTCAACTAGCATGACTTTAATATTATCACCTCCATATCTCAAAACAATTATCAAGCTTCAATCTTTTCTTAGTATTCAACACACTCAAAAGAAAGTTTCACAAATCTTGAATACCAAGCATATTATTATTAAGAAAATTACCATGCTATTAAGAGACTCTCAAAATAATTTAAGTGAAGCATGAGAGATTAATAGTTTCTTTAAAACAAATCCACCACCGTGCTCTAAAATATCTAAGTGAAGCACATAGAGCAAAATTATAACACTCAAAAGATATAAGTGAAGCACATAGAGCAAAACTACTTAGCTCAAAGGATATAAGTGAAGCACATAGAGTATTCTATTAAATTTTAATTCATGTATGGCTCTCTCAAAAGGTGTGTACCGCAAGGATGATTGTGGCATACTAAGACACAAAGAAACAGATAATACAAGACGCTCCAAGCAAAACACATATCATGTTGGTGAATAAAAATATAGCTCCAAGTAAATTACCGATGGAAGTGGACAAAAGAGGGGATGCCTTCCGGGGCATCCCCAAGCTTTGAATTTTTGGTGTCCTTGGATTATCTTGGGGGTGCCATGGGCATCCCAAATCTTAGGCTCTTGACACTCCTTGTTCCATGATCCATCAAAAGAATTCACCCAAAACTTGAAAACTTCACAACACAAAACTCAAAATAGAAAACTCGTGAGCTCCGTTAGCGAAAGAAAACAAAATACCACTTAAAGGTACTGTAATTAACTCATTCTTTATTTATATTGGTGTTAAACCTACTGTATTCCAACTTCTCTATGGATTATAAACTATTTTACTAGCCATAGATTCATCAAAATAAGCAAACAACACACGAAAAACAGAATCTGTCAAAAACAGAACAGTCTGTAGTAATCTGTAGCTAGCGCAAGATCTGGAACCCCAAAAATTCTAAAATAAATTTCTGGACGTGAGGAATTTATATATTAATCATCTGCAAAAAGAATTAACTAAATATAACTCTCCAAATAAAAATTACAGCAGTTCTCGTGAGCGCTAAAGTTTCTATTTTTTACAGCAAGTTCAACAAGACTTTCCCCAAGTCTTCCCAACGGTTCTACTTGGCACAAAGACTAACTAAACACAAAAAAACACAACCAAAACAGAGGCTAAATAATTTATTTATTACTAAGTAGGACCAAAAATCAAGGAATAAAAAAAAATTGGGTTGCCTCCCAACAAGCGCTATCATTTATCGCCCCTAGCTAGGCATAAAAGCAAGGATAGATCTAGGTATTGCCATCTTTGGTTGGCAATTCTTCGATGAGGCATCTATTTACCTTAGGAGTTTCTTTCTTTCTAGGGATTATCAAACTTTTAGGCACAAGATCAAAAAATTCATTTGTAGGAATTGGTTCCTTAATGATAGCTAAAAGATTGGGATGAATACTTATAGATCTAAGATCCGCAGTTTCCTTACTAGATGATTCACCCTTATTTTTAGGAACATACATAAGCTTGGCAATTTTAGTAGGGGGACTTGGAGTATTCTTTACGGAAGAAAAATCGGTTCCCAAGTTTGTAATGATACCCTCAAATTTATCAATTCTAGTAGAATCTAAGTTTATCATCTCATTAACTATGGGTTCCTTTTCCTTAATATTTTTCAGAGTCATTCCTACCTTAGATCCATATTGAGTAATTTCATTGTGGATCTTTTTATCTAGATTTTCAATTAATTCAATAGTAGCAACTTTATTTTCAATAATTTCAAGTCTTTGCATAACATGCTCCAAAGTTAACATGGTTCCATTAACCAAAAGAGGTGGTGAGCCAAATAAATTTAGCATAGCATTATAGGAATCAACAGTATGGCTACCCAAGAAGTTCCCTCCGGTAATGGTATCGAGGATATATCTATACCAAGGATTAACACCTACACAAAAATTGCGGAGAAGAACTAAGGTAGATTGCTTCCTGGTAGATCTATTTTGAGCATTGCAAATTCTATACCAAGCATCTTTTAGATTTTCTCCCTCCCTTTGTTTAAAATTTAGAACTTCACTCTCAGGAGACAACGGAGAAGATATGAGACTAGCTATGGCGACAAGCAAACAAACTAGCACACAAGCAAACAAGAACAAACGGGCAAAAAGAGGCAAATAGAGAGGGAGGATAGAGAGAGAGGGTGAATAAAACGGCAAGGGTGAAGTGGGGGAGAGGAAAACGAGAGGCAAATGGCAAATAATGTAATGCGAGAGATAGGGATTGTGATGGGTACTTGGTATGTTGACTTTTTGCGTAGACTCCCCGACAACGGCGCCAGAAATCCTTCTTACTACGTCTTGAGCTTGCGTTGGTTTTCCCCGAAGAGGAAGGGATGATGCAGCAGAGTAGCGTAAGTATTTCCCTCAGTTTTTGAGAACCAAGATATCAATCCAGCAGGAGGCCACGCTCAAGTCCCTCGTACCTGCACAAAGCGATAGCTACTCGCAACCAACGCGATTAGGGGTTGTCAATCCCTTCACGGTCACTTACGAGAGTGAGATCTGATAGATATAATATTTTTGGTATTTTTGGCATAAAGATGCAAAGTAAAAAGTAAAAGCAAAGTAAAAAAGCAAAGCAAGATTAAAGTGATGGAGATTGATATGATGAGAATAGACCCCGGGGCCATAGGTTTCACTAGTGGCTTCTCTCAAGAGCATAAGTATTCTACGGTGGGTGAACAAATTACTGTTGAGAAATTGACAGAATTGAGCATAGTTATGGGAATATCTAGGCATGATCATGTATATAGGCATCACGTCCGTGGCAAGTAGACCGAAACAATTCTGCATCTACTACTATTACTCCACTCATCGACCGCTATCCAGCATGCATCTAGAGTATAAAGTTAAAATAGAGTAACACTTTAAGCAAGATGACATGATGTAGAGAGATAAATTCATGCAATATGAAATAAACCCCATCTTGTTATCCTCGATGGCAACGATGCAATACGTGCCTTGCAGCCCCTTTTGTCACTGGGAAAGGACACTGCAAGATCGAACCCAAATCTAAGCACTTCTCCCATGGCAAGAACTACCAATCTAGTTGGCCAAACCAAATGGATAATTCAAAGAGACTTGCAAAGATAACCAATCATACATAAAAGAATTCAGAGAAGATTCAAATATTATTCATAGATAGACATGATCATAAACCCACAATTCATCGGTCTCAACAAACACACCGCAAAAAGAAGATTACATCGAATAGATCTCCACAAGAGAGGGGGAGAACTTTGTATTGAGATTCAAAGAGAGAGAAGAAGCCATCTAGCTACTAACTATGGACCCGAAGGTCTGAGGTAAACTACTCACACTTCATCGGAGAGGCTATGATGATGTAGAGGCCCTCCGTGATGACGGCCCTCTTCCGATGGAGTTCCGGAACAGGCCCCAAGATGGGATCTCGTGGATACAGAAAGTTGCGGCGGTGGAATTAGGTTTTTGGCTCCTTTTCTGATCGTTTGGGGGTACGTGTGTATATATAGGAGTAAGAAGTACGCCGGAGGAGCACCGAGGGGCCCACGAGGCAGGGGGCGCACCCTAGGGGGGGCGCACCCCCCACCCTCGTGACCGCCTCTTTTGTTCCTTGGAGCAGGGTCCAAGTCTCCTGGATCACGTTTGGTGAGAAAATCACGTTCCCGAAGATTTTATTCCGTGGACTCCGTTTATTATTCCGTTTCTTCGAAACACTAAAATAGGCAAAAAAACAGCAATTCTGGGCTGGCCCTCCGGTTAATAGGTTAGTCCCAAAAATAATATAAAAGTGGAATATAAAGCCCAATATAGTCCAAAACAGTAGATAATATAGCATGGAGCAATCAAAAATTATAGATACGTTGGAGACGTATCAAGTGGCAGGCTGACTTGTGGGCCTACTAAGTTGACGGGGATGGAGGGCTTTGTCAACTTAGTCAATATGCACGATTCTAACTCCAGTGACCATACGATGTCCATCCAACGGCCGTAGTGCTTCTTCAACCTCTGGTCTTCTTGCTCCAGCCGCCCAAACCAGCGCCGGTCGTGCCTCGTGCTCCTGCCTCCCATGGCCTGCTGCGATTCGGCGGAGGCCTCACCGCTCCTACTACTCCCACCACTGGCCAGGCCATCCCTCTACTCACCCACACCCCATGTTATTCTACGGCGATGGCAGCCTCACACCACAGCGAACCAGTGAACCCTCGTACTCCTCTATGCGTGGGCATCCACTGCCGCGTTTTCCCCGGCTCCGTGTCGTCCCCTTCCTAGGCCTCGCCGTCATCCACCGCCCTGGTGCTCTCGGCGTGGCGTGGTCAACGTGGTCACGGAATGGCTTCCATTGGACGTGGACTGTACGTGGAGAGGCTGACAGCTGTGTCCATGGCCACAGCAAGGAAGTGCCTCCTTATTACGTGGAAAATAATTATTCCTCCACCTGACAGCGGGGACCCACCGGACGGGCCACCGTAGTTCGCGAAAAAAACGTTTCCCCTGACTGCTGGGACCCACCAGCTACACCTTCGCACGCAAGGAAGTGCATCCAGGCAAAAAAACGATTTGCCCCCCTGACTGCTGGGACCCACCAGCTACATATTCGCACGCAAGGAAGTGCCTAACAGTCGGGACCCACCTGGTCGAAGCGTATGTAGCGGTGTCATTCTGGTCGCGAACGTGTACGTACATATATACTGGTGGATGTAGAGGCGCACACGTGTCGTAGTAGAGGCGCGCACATAGCATGTACACGTATGTACAGCGCCAGGGTGCAAGAAAGAAAATACGGCCACGTATGTGTACATACGGGCGGGGTCTCGAATGCCTACTCGCGCATACGTACGGCCAGGGCTCGTTGACAAGGCTGGGTCGGAATGGAGAAACAGCGTCATCGTCGTGGTCATGGGGAGGCAACGGAATGCGTCGTGTTCATGGGGAGGCAACAGAATGCGTCGTGTTCATCGGGAGGCAACGGAACGCGTGGGAGCCAACCGGCTGGGTCGGAGCGGAATGTGTGGTCATGTTCATCGGGAGGGCTTGGACGGAAAAGGCAATGGAAACGAGGCATGGCGTACCGCAGAACGGAGGAAACGGCCTTGTGTTCGACCGGCCACGTTCGAAACAGGATCCTGTTCATCGGGAGGGGTCTGGCGTACCGCAAAACGGACGAAACGGACCTCCTACGGTCAAAACGGGGGTCCTGTTGATCGGGAGGGGTGTGGCGTACCGCAAAACGGACGAAACGGACTTGTGTTGGAGCGCTACGGTCGAAACGGGATTCCTGTTCATCAGGAGGGGTGTGGCGTACTGCAAAACGGGACTCCACGGGATACTGTTCATCTCCACCGTCGACCTCCTCCAGCCTCCATGGGCTACCGTCGACCTCCTCCAGCCTCCATGGGCTACCGTCGACCTCCTCCAGCCTCCACGGGCTCCTGTTCATCCAGCCTCCACAGCGCGCTACTCCACCGGCTACTGTTCAACCACCCCTCCACCATCTACTGTTCATCCAGCCCTCCACACCACGGGGTCCTGTTCAACCACCCCTCCACGGGCACCCCTCAATCATCTACTATTCATCCAACCCTCCACACCACGAGGGCCTGTTCAACCACCCCTCCAGGGGCACCCCTCCACCGTCTACTGTTCATCCAGCCCTCCACCACACCACGGGGTCCTGTTCATCCAAAGGCAACGCCACCGCTCACTGTTCATCCAACCCCCCCACCCCCCCCGGTTCCCCCCACCCCCCCCCCCCCGCAACGCTCACTGTTCATCCCAGAGGCGGCATCGATCGGCTTCAGTTAGCAACAGTAGCAAAGGAATCACTCGATCGGGTTCAGTTAACAGCCATCAATCGGTCGCTCAGGTTCAGTAACGCGTAGCCTGTAGTGCAATCGCTCGGGTTCAGTTAGAGCCCAAAGCCTCGCTCGGGTTCAGTTAGAGCCAACGCCTCACACACACGCGCGTACGTGTACGAGAGAAACGCGCATCGCTCGGCCCCCGACCTCCCACCGTAACCGGGAACTCCCCGAAATTTTCCTCGCCCTCACTTCTACCACGGTTTTTTCCATCATGGACGGCCCAAATAATGTCATGCAGCTGCGTCTTCGGCCCGCCCAGGACGAAAAGCCCATTTTCTGTCATGATTTTTTGTCATAGAAGTAGGAGCCCACCACATCTATGATGATACCGGGTTTTGTCACAATTATCGTCATAGAAGTGTCATATGTATGACAGAAAAAAATTCCGTTCGGCCCAAAATGTCACGGATGTGTCTTTTTTTTGTAGTGAAAGTAAACAAAACAATACAAAAAACAAAGTTCAGGAGATATGAGTTGTACATGGACTCGTGGATCAAATTGATTGAACAAGATGCATGTCATGTGGCCACTAATGTTAAAAGGTGATTGATATCATTGTAAGTCATAAAGAATAGGCTGGTTTCAAAGAGCAGAACTAGGGGGGTAGGTAGTTGCAGAAGAGACAATTGTGAAGTCAAGGAATGTGCTAGCTTTTTAGTTTGGCCACTAGCAAGCAAGAAAGTCACATGGGGGAACCATACATGATGGAATGGCTAGACTGACTGCTTCTATGAAAGCAACGAAGATGATGTTGAAGGGGTCCAAGCAGGGGCAGAATTTTTTCGGGAGTACGCAAATTACGTATCTTAGCTTTATAGAAGAGAGAAAACAATGTACAAGAAAGTTTTATGTGCTACCAGCAGCCACAAACTGGTTGAGGCCACACTAAACTTCGACTCCGCACACTATGATAACTCCTCACAAAATGTTAGCGACTCCACTGCCCTCCTGCTATCGCCCAAGTGCGAAGCTCATCTAGGATCCTATTTACAAGTTCTAGAACCGACAGTGGCCTAGCTGCCGAGCGAAAAACCCTATCATTCCTTTGCTTCCATAAGTGCCAGCACACTAAGATCACCATAGTGTCAAAAGCTTTGCGATTCTCCTTATGATTCATTTTTGGTTATTGCCCCACCGTTGCTCCAGATTGTCATTTATCACCAGGGCTAGGGTAGGATGGATCCTCGTATTGGAGAGGGTCATGTTCCACACTTGACGCGAATAGACGCACTGGACCAGGAGATGACCAACATTGTCCTCCTCCTGGCCAAAGAGGTAGCATGGTGAGGGGTCATCTTGAAACCCATGCCGTAGCCTCCGATTGGATGTCCATATCCTATGCTGAATAGCCAGCCACAGGAAGATCTTGCAAGTGAGAGGTTCCCAACACTTCCATATCCACCTCGCAAAGGTCACCTTGATCGCACCTTTGAAGAGCATCTGGTAGGCAGAGTCCGAAGTGTAGACTTGCTTGGCATTCCAGGGCCACACCGTCATGTCTTGCTCATTTGGATTCAGTCGTGTAGCAAGTGCAATCTCCCAAAGCCTGATAAATTGCACCAACTCATCAGTGGAGAGCTCTCCAGAGATATCTGATGTCCATCGGTGGTTGAGCAGTCCATCATGCACTATTCCTTTGTTAATTTTTTGGGTGCGAACCTTGCCCCAGATTTCCGGTGCTATCTCCTTGGCCGTCGCACCTCCCATCCACCCGTATTTCCAGAACAGCACCTTACTCCCCTCTCCTAGTTTCCAATGAACCAGACTGTCAAAAGCCGCCTGAACTTGTGGATCCTTGGCCATCGGTAGCCCATGCCACGACTGGCCTGGATCAATGCGCCTTAGCCACTCCCAGCGCATTCTCAAGGCCAGGACCTGACGATTAAAATCAAGTAGCCTGAGCCCACCTAGCTCTTTCGGCCTGCACACTCTTTGCCAGGCCACCAAGCACTTCCCTCTGTGGATCACTTCCTCTCCTTCCCAGAAGAACGCCCTACAACGCTTGTTAAATTGCTTGATAGCCCATTTGGGAGCATCCGCTATGATTAGATGATGAGTAGGACGCGCCAAAACAACGTCATGCACCAGAACCAACCATCCTGCTCTTGTGATTAGACACTTCTGCCAGCCGGGCATAAAGTTCACCATGTTGTCCACTACCGGTTGCCACTCCGAGAGCGAGTCAATTGCCATATGGATAGTTGAAGACCCAAATACTTGCAGGGAAAGGACTCCATGCACCATGACATTGCACCCTGAACAAGATCCTTGTCACCGTCCTCCTCTCTGATCAAAATAGCCACTGAACTTTGCATAGTTGATGTGGAGTCCTGAAGCATTCCCAAAAATGTGCAAAGCTTCCTTGACGAACCTTAGATCCGAGATGGTGGGCCTAACGAATAGAATGACGTTGTCCGCATAAATAGAGAGCCACTTCATGGGGGTGTAGCCCGACATTCTACTCAACACGCCACACTCCTGGGCTCTGGTGATGAGAGACGTGAGAAAATCCATGGCGATGACGAATAAGAGTGGTGAGACGGGGTCTCCCTGCAGTAGCCCTTGTGCGTGCAAGCATTTCTAGCCAACATATCTGTTGACCACCACTCGAGAAGAGGCTGTTGATAGTAGGGTCGCTATCCAGGACAACCATGTGTCAGAAAAGCCCTTGGCACATAAAACTTTGAACAAGAACGGCCAAGATAACGTGTTGAGCGCCCTTAGGATATCCAATTTTAGCATGACACATTTAGATATACCTTCAAGCGCTAACCTCCCCGGCAACGGCGCCAGAAAAGAGCTTGATGTCTACTACACAACCTTCTTCTTGTAGACGTTGTTGGGCCTCCATGTGTAGAGGTTTGTAGGACAGTAGCAAATTTCCCTCAAGTGGATGACCTAAGGTTTATCAATCCGTAGGAGGCGTAGGATGAAGATGGTCTCTCTCAAACAACCCTGCAACCAAATAACAAAGAGTCTCTTGTGTCCCCAACACACCCAATACAATGGTAAATTGTATAGGTGCACTAGTTCGGCGAAGAGATGGTGATACAAGTGGTATATGGATAGTAGATATGAGTATTTGTAATCTGAAAATATAAAAACAGCAAGGTAACTAATGATAAAAGTGAGCGTAAACGGTATTGCAATGCGTTGAAACAAGGCCTAGGGTTCATACTTTCACTAGTGCAAGTCCTCTCAACAATAATAACATAATTGGGTCATATAACTATCCCTCAACATGCAACAAAGAGTCACTCCAAAGTCACTAATAGCGGAAAACAAACGAAGAGATTATGGTAGGGTACGAAACCACCTCAAAGTTATTCTTTCCAATCAATCTGTTGGGCTATTCCTATAAGTGTCACAAACAACCCTATAGTTCGTACTAGAATAACACCTTAAGACACAAATCAACCAAAACCCTAATGTCACCTAGATACTCCAATGTCACCTCAAGTATCTGTGGGTATGATTATACGATATGCCTCACACAATCTCAAATTCATCTATTCAACCAACACATAGAACCTCAAAGAGTGCCCCAAAGTTTCTACCGGAGAATCACAACGAAAACGTGTGCCAACCCCTATGCATAGGTTCATGGGCGGAACCCGCAAGTTGATCACCAAAACATACATCAAGTGAATCACATGATATCCCATTGTCACCACAGGTACGCACGGCAAGACATACATCAAGTGTTCTCAAATCTTTAAAGACTCAATCCGATAAGATAACTTCAAAGGGGAAAACTCAATCCATTACAAGAGAGTAGAGGGGGGAAGAAACATCATAAGATCCAACTATAATAGCAAAGCTCGCGATACATCAAGATCGTATCACCTCAAGAACACGAGAGAGAGAGAGAGAGAGAGATCAAACACATAGCTACTAGTACATACCCTTAGCCCCGAGGGAGAACTACTCCCTCCTTGTCACGGAGAGCACCGGGATGATGAAGATAGCCATCAGAGAGGGATTGCCCCCTCCGGCAGGGTGTCAGAACGGGTCTAGATTGGTTTTCGGTGGCTACGGAGGCTTCTTGCGGTGGAACTGCCGATCTATTGTGCTCCCCGATCGTTTTAGGATATATGGGTATATATAGGCGGAAGAAATACGTCAGGGGAGCCACGAGGGGCCCACGAGGGTGTAGGGCGCGCCCCCTGCCTCGTGGCTTCCTTGTTGCTTCCCTTACGTGGACTCCAAGTCTCCCGGGTTGCTTTCCTTCCAAAAATAAGTTCCGTGAAGTTTCAGGTCAGTTGGACTCCGTTTGATTTTCCTTTTCTGCGATACTCTAAAAGAAGGAAAAAAACAGAAGCTGGCACTGGGCTCTAGGTTAATAGGTTAGTCCCAAAAATCATATAAAATAGCATATAAAACATCCAAGGTTGATAATATAATAGCATGGAACAATCAAAAATTATAGATACGTTGGAGACGTATCAGCATCCCCAAGCATACTAAGTAAGCAATCATGTCTTCTCAAAGTAATTTTTGATAAAAACAGAATTTTTGATGTGGAATGCTACCTAACATATTTCTCTAAGTAATTCTTCTTTATTGTGGCAAGAATATTCAGATCCATAAGATTCAAGACAAAAGTTTAATATTGACATAAAAATAATAATACTTCAAGCATACTAACTAAGCAATCATGTCTTCTCAAAATAACATGGCCAAAGAAAGTTCAGCCCTACAAAATCATATAGTTTGGTCATGCTCCATTTTAGTCACACAAGAATGCTCTCATCATGCACAACCCCGATGACAAGCCAAGCAATTGTTTCATACTTTAGTAATCTCAAACCTATAAACTTTCACGCAATATATGAGCGCGAGCCATGGACATAGCACTATGGGTGGAATAGAATATGATGATGGGGGGTATGTGGAGAAGAAAAAAAAGGAGAAAGTCTCACATCAACGAGGCTAATCAATGAGCTATGGGGATGCCTATCGATTGATGTTAATGCGAGGAGTAGGGATTGCCATGCAACGGATGCACTAGAGCTATAAATGTATGAAAGCTCAACAAAAGAAACTAAGTGGGTGTGCATCCAACTTGCTTGCTCACGAAGACCTAGGGCATTTGAGGAAGCCCATTGTTGGAATATACAAGCCAAGTTCTATAATAAAAATTTCCCACTAGTATATGAAAGTGACAACATAAGAGACTCTCTATCATGAAGATCATGGTGCTACTTTGAAGCACAAGTGTGGTAAAAGGATAGTAGCATTGCCCCTTTTTATTTTTTTTTATTTTTTTATTTTTTTATTTGGCCTTTCCTTTTTTATTTGACCTTTCTTTGGGACAATGCTCTATTAATGATGATCATCACACTTCTATTTATTTACAACTCAAAGATTACAACTCGATACAAGAACAAAGTATGACTCTATATGAATGCCTCCAGCGGTGTACTGGGATGGGCAAGGAATCAAGAGTGACATGTATGATAAATTATGCATGGTGGACTTGCCACAAATACGATGTCAACTACATGATCATGCAAGGCAATATGAAAATGATGATGTGTGTCATGATGAACGGAACGGTGGAAAGTTGCATGGCAATATATCTCGGAATGGATATGGAAATGCCATAATAGGTAGGTATGGTGGCTATTTTGAGGAAGATATAAGGAGGTTTATGTGTGACAGAGCGTATCATATCACGGGGTTTGGATGCACCGACGAAGTTTGCACCAACTCTCAATGTGATAAAGGGCAATGCACGGTACCGAAGAGGCTAGCAATGATGGAAGGGTGAGAGTGCGTATAATCCATGGACTCAACATTAGTCATAAAGAACTCACATACTTATTGCAAAAATCTAAAAGTCATCAAAAACCTCGGCACTACGCGCATGCTCCTAGGAGGATAGATTGGTAGGAAAATACCATCACCCGTCCCCGACCGCCACTCATAAGGAAGACAATCAAAGAACACCCCATGTTTCAAATTTGTTACATAACGTTTACCATACGTGCATGCTACGGGACTTGCAACCTTCAAAACAAGCACTTCTCAAATTCACAACTACTCAACTAGCACGACTTTGATATTATTACCTCCATATTTCAAAACAATCATCAAGCATCAAACTTCTCTTAGTATTCAATGCACTCTATATGAAAGTTTTTATTATATCCCTCTTGGATGCCCATCATAATAGGACTAGTTTCATAACCAAAGCAAATCACCATGCTGTTTAGGACTCTCAAAATAATATAAGTGAAGCATGAGAGTTCATCTATTTCTATAAAATAAAACCACCACCGTTCTCTAAAAGGATATAAGTGCAGCACTAGAGCAAATGACAAACTACTCCGAAAGATATAAGTGAAGATCAATGAGTAGTCAAACAATTATGCAACTATATGAAGACTCTCTAACATTAAAGAATTTCAGATCTTGGTATTTTATTCAAACAGAAAGCAAATCCTAACAAAATAAATTGACGCTCCAAGCAAAACACATATCATGTGGTAAATAAAAATATAGCTCCAAGTAAAGTTACCGATGAACGAAGACGAAAGAGGGGATGCCTTCCGGGGCATCCCCAAGCTTAGGCTCTTGGTTGTCCTTGAATATTACCTTGGGGTGCCTTGGGCATCCCCAAGCTTAGGCTCTTGCCACTCCTTATTCCATAGTCCATCGAATCTTTACCCAAAACTTGAAAACTTCACAACACAAAACTTAACAGAAAACTCGTAAGCTCCGTTAGCGAAAGAAAACAAAACACCACTTCAAGGTACTGTAATGAACTCATTATTTATTTATATTGGTGTTAAACCTACTTTATTCCAACTTCTCTATGGTTTATAAACTATTTTACTAGCCATAAATTCATCAAAATAAGCAAACAACACATGAAAAACATAATCTGTCAAAAACAGAACAGTCTGTAGTAATCTGTAACTAACGCAAACTTCTGGAACTCATAAAATTCTCAAATTAATTGCTGGACGTGAGGCATTTATCTATTAATCATATTCAAAAATAATTAACTAAATAGCACTCTCCAATAAAAAATGGTAGCAATTCTCGTGAGTGCTAAAGTTTCTGTTCTTTACAGCAAGATCAACAAGACTTTCCCCAAGTCTTCCCAACGGTTCTACTTGGAACAAACACTAATTAAACAATAAAAACACATCTAAGCATAGGCTAGATAAATTATTTATTGCTAAACAGGAGAAAAAAGCAAGGAACAAAAATAAAATTGGGTTACCTCCCAAAAAGTGCTATCTTTTAACGCCCCTAGCTAGGCCTGATGATTTCAATGATGCTCACATAAAAGATATGAATTGAAACATAAAGAGAGCATCATAAATAATATGACTAGCACATTGAAGTCTAACCCACTTACTATGCATAGGGATTTTGTGAGAAAACAACTTGTGGGAACAAGAATAAACTTGCATAGGAAGGTAAAACAAGCATAACTTCAAAACTTTAAGCACATAGAGAGGAAACTTGATATTATTGCTACAAGTATATATTCCTCCCTCATAATAATTTTCAGTAGCATCATGAAAGAATTTAACAATATAACCAGCACCTAAAGCATTCTTTTCATTATCTACAAGCATAGAAATTTTATTATTCTCTACATAAGCAAATTTCTTCTCTTGAATAGTAGTGGGAGCAAACTCAACAAAATAATTATCATGTGATGCATAATCCAATTGAAAACTAAAATCATGATGACAAGTTTCATGGATATCATTATTCTTTATAGCATACAAGCCATCACAATAATCATTTTAGATAGCAACTTTTTATCATAATCAATTGGAACCTCTTCCGAAATAGTGGATTCATCTCTAAATAAAGTCATGACCTCTCCAAATCCACTTTCATCAATATAATCATCATAAATAGGAGGCATACTTTCATCATAATAAATTTGTGCATCAAAACTTGGGGCGCAAAAAATATCATCTTCATCAAACATAGCTTCCCCAAGCTTGTGGCTTTGCATATCATTAGCATCATAGATATTCAAGGAATTCATACTAACAACATTGCAATCATGCTCATCATTCAAAGATTTAATGCCAAAAATTCTAATGCATTCTTCCTCTAGCACTTGAGCACAATTATTGGAATCCTTATTTTCATGATAGATATTAAAAAGATGAAGCATATGAGGCATCCTTAATTCCATTTTTTTATAGTTTTCTTTTATAAACTAAACTAGTAATAAAACAAGAAACTAAAAGACTCGATTGCAAGATCTAAAGATATACCTTCAAGCACTAACCTCCCCGGCAACGGCGCCAGAAAAGAGCTTGATGTCTACTACACAACCTTCTTCTTGTAGACGTTGTCGGGCCTCCAAGTGCAGAGGTTTGTAGGACAGTAGCAAATTTCCCTCAAGTGGATGACCAAAGGTTTATCAATCTGTAGGAGGCATAGGATGAAGATGGTCTCTCTCAAACAACCCTGCAACCAAATAACAAAGAGTCTCGTGTGTCCCGAACACACCCAATACAATGGTAAATTGTATAGGTGCACTAGTTCGGCAAAGAGATGGTGATACAAGTGGTATATGGATAGTAGATATGAGTATTTGTACTCTGAAAATATAAAAATAGCAAGGTAACCAATGATAAAAGTGAGTGTAAACGGTATTACAATGCGTTGAAACAAGGCCTAGGGTTCATACTTTCACTAGTGCAAGTCATCTCAACAATAATAACATAATTGGATCATATAACTATCCCTCAACATGCAACAAAGAGTCACTCCAACATGCAACAAATGAAGAGATTATGGTAGAGTACGAAACCACCTCAAAGTTATTCTTTCCAATCAATCCGTTGGCCTATTCCTATAAGTGTCACAAACAGCCCTAGAGTTCGTACTAGAATAACACCTTAAGACACAAATCAACCAAAACCCTAATGTCACCAAGATACTCCAATGTCACCTCAAGTATCCGTGGGTACGATTATACGATATGCATCACACAATCTCAGATTCATCTATTCAACCAACACATAGAACCTCAAAGAGTGCCCCAAAGTTTTTACCGGAGAATCACGACGAAAACGTGTGCCAACCCCTATGCATAGGTTCATGGGCGGAACCCGCAAGCTGATCACCAAAACATACATCAAGTGAATCACGTGATATCCCATTGTCACCATAGATATGCATGGCAAGACATACATCAAGTGTTCTCAAATCTTTAAAGACTCAATCCGATAAGATAACTTCAAAGGGGAAAACTCAATCCATTACAAGAGAGTAGAGGGGGGAAGAAACATCATAAGATCCAACTATAATAGCAAAGCTCGCGATACATCAAGATCGTATCACCTTAAGAACACGAGAGAGAGAGAGAGAGATCAAACACATAGCTACTGGTACATACCCTCATCCCCGAGGGAGAACTACTCCCTTCTCGTCATGGAGAGCACCGGGATGATGAAGATAGCCACCGGAGAGGGATTGCCCCCTTTGGCAAGGTGCCGGAACGGGTCTAGATTGGTTTTCGGTGGCTACGGAGGCTTCTGGCGGTAGAACTCCCGATCTATTGTGCTCCCCGATCGTTTTAGGGTATATGGGTATATATAGGCGGAAGAAATACGTCAGGGGAGCCACGAGGGGCCCATGAGGGTGGAGGGCGCGCCCAGGGGGGGTGGGCACGCCCCCCTGCCTCGTGGCTTCCTCGTTGCTTCCCTTACGTGGACTCCAAGTCTCCCGGGTTGCTTTCCTTCCAAAAATAAGTTCCGTGAACTTTCAGGTCAATTGGACTCCGTTTGATTTTCCTTTTCTGCGATACTCTAAAAGAAGGAAAAAACAGAAACTGGCACTGGGCTCTAGGTTAATAGGTTAGTTCCAAAAATCATATAAAATAGCATATAAAGGCATATAAAACATCCAAGGTTTATAATATAATAGCATGGAACAATAAAAAATTATAGATACGTTGGAGACGTATCATGGTGCAAAAAGGAGCATACGTGTACGTGATGTTTCCACCCAAATCTTTCCAAAGCGGACCCCCTCTTAATAGTATGGTTTTCCTGATACGTCTCCAACATATCTATAATTTTTGATTGTTCCATGCTATTTTATTATCAATCTTGGATGTTTTATAATCATTTTATAGTCATTTTATACCATTTTTTGGTACTAACCTATTGACATAGTGCCAAGTGCTAGTTGTTGTTTTTTGCATGGTTTTTACATCACAAAAAAACAATATCAAACGGAGTCCAAATGCCAAGAAAATTTACGGAGATTTTTTATGGGCCAGAAGGAAGGCAATGGGCCCTGGTTGCACCTGGGGGGTGCCCCGAGGGGGGCACAACCCACCAGGGCACGCCAGGAGGCCCAGGCACGCCCTGGTGGGTTGTGCACACCTCGGGTGCCCCACAGACCGCCTCTTTGCTCTATAAATACCCCAAAAATACCAGAACCTACGGGAGTCGACGAAATATTCATCCAGCCGCCGCAGAGTCCAGAATCACCAGATCCAGTCTAGACACCATCACGGAGGGGTTCTCCACTTCCATTGGTGCCTCTCCGATGATGCGTGAGTAGTTCTTTGTAGACCTTCGGGTCCGTAGTTAGTACCTAGATGGCTTCATCTCTCTCTCTTGATCCTCACTACAATGGTCTCTTGGAGATCCATATGATGCAACTCTTTTGCGGTGTGTTTGTTGGGATCGATGAACTTTGAGTTTATGATCAGATCTATGATTTTATATCCATGAAAGTATTTGAGTTTCTTTGATCTCTTTTATGCATGATCTCTTATAGCCTCGTATTTCTTCTCCGATATTTGGGTTTTGTCTGGCCAACTTGATCTATTTATCTTGCAATGGGAAGAGGTGCCCGGTAGTGGGTTCGATCTGACGGTGCTAGATCCCATTGACAGAAAGGGAACCGACACGTATGTATCGTTGCCACTAAGGATAAAAAGACGAGATCTATATCTACCGCCATATAGATAAACAGATCTTGTCTACATCATGTCATCGTTATTATTGCATTACTCTGTTTTTCCATGAACTTAATACACTAGATGCATGCTGGATAGCGGTCGATGTGTGGAGTAATAGTAGTAGATGCAGGCAGGAGTTGGTCTATGAATCTTCGACATGATGCATATGTAATGATCATTGCATGGATGCTATTTTTCCCGAGAGAAGCCACTAGTGAAACCTACGGCCCCCGGGTCTTCTTTCTCATATATTTGCCTTGCGATCTACTTTTCCTTTGCATTTTTATTTAGATCTATTAAACCAAAAATCCAAAAATACCTTGCTGCAATTTATTTTATTTGGCGTTTGATCTGTCAATCTACTACAATTTACCTCACGTCTGTTTGCCTATCTTGAGGCGCCGTACCCCAGAAGGGATTGACAACCCATTTAACACGTCGGGTTGCGAGGTGTTGTTATTTGTGTGAAGGTGCTGCTTATGTTGTGTTGCTTGGTTCTCCTACTGGTTTGATACCTTGGTTTCATAACTGAGGGAAATACCTACCCTCACTGTGCTACATCATCCCTCCCTCTCCAGGGAAATACCGACTTAGTTCCCGCTACCACCAAGGAGAATTTCTGGCGCCATTGCCGGGGAGGATCTTCAACATAAACCAGGTTCCTAATCACAAAATCCCGTCTCCTCGCAATTTACATTATTTGCCATTTGCCTCTCGTTTTGCTCTCCCCCACTTCACAAAAATTTGGTGTTTTATTCGCCTCTCCTTTTCCGTTCGCCGTTTTCTCGTCGGATCTATCCTTTGCTTGCTACCATGAGTGATTTCGGAATGGCAACAACAGATGATGGCCTGACTCCTAAGATTGGACGTGTAGGCAATCTGGATGCTAAAACTTGTATCTTGGGGCAAGGGAACGTTATGGGAAAAGAACGTATCCAAGAATCCTTCAACTGTGTTGGAAATTTGAGTCTTGATGATGCTCCTATACTTAAAACTACTAGATCTTATGCGGATGCTATTTCAGCACTAGTTCTGAAACTTCAAAGCAAATTTATCCGCACTCATCCTACTTTGCAAATATGTTTTTTTGATCTTCCCGAAATAAAGAATCCTAGAGCCAAAAAGTTGGCCACTCTCGTTCTTGTGAACGAGTTTGACTACATAATTCGGGAAGCTAGGGAAATCTTTGATTTTTATGGTATGAATTGTGAAAATCCCGTGATAGACAAAATTATTTACAATAGTGACTATGCACTAAGGCATTTGCTTGGGGATAATAAGATCTTTGATGAGAATCTTAAAAAGGAGGTCCCCGTTCTAGATATAATCCAAAAAGTTTTTAATAATGTTAATCAACACTATTCTTGGATTATAGCAGGAAATCAAAGGGGTTATGATGAAAATTAACTAAGGAATGCTAAAGTATCTATGGATAATATGTTTTATGTTGTGTTTACAAAACCTCCTGATAAAAGTACCCCCAAGAAAATTAATAAGAAGAAAGATACAAAACTTAGATCCTTCCTTTATGCCTAGCTAAGGGCGTAAAACTATAGTGCTTGTTGGGCACACCTATTTTGTGTTTTTTCTTGTTTTATTTTGTGTTTTAAGTCATCAATCCATGCTGGACACACCTATTTGAGAGAGCCAAAATAAACTTCTCTTTTGTGTGTTTGTTTCGCTCGCGGAGCGGTGAGGGGTGGCTAATATTTTCCATGCTAGATGTGTTATTCTCAAGATGAGTGTTTATTCACTTGTCATTGCATGAGAGTAAGGCAAAGGTATTAGGGATGCCCAGTCCCGAAATGCAAAAAGAAATGAATTTACTTTATGTTGTCAAATAATAAATTCCTTGGAAAGTGTTGGTATGGAGGGCACCCGTGGATAAGGTTAGCCATGGAAAGTGAAAGTTATGGTGGAAAAGGAATAAACTTTATTTTCTGTTTGGGAACCGCCTATGATATATCTAAGCATGGAAAGTATTGGGAACTCTAAGTCGTTTTCGTTGGTGGGATGGATACACCTCCCAAAATGTTTTTATCTAAATATTTTCGCTTTGAGCTCTGGCACCTTTACAAATCCCTACTTCCCTCTACGAAGGGCCTATCTTTTACTTTATGCAATTTTTATTTTGAAATTTGAGTCTCCATCTTCTCTCATAAAAGCACGAACTAGTAGGCAATATGATCGTGCTCAAGTATTGGGTGTAGTTAATATTCGAGTGTGTTTCATGAATGGATCAACGTTTGAGCATGATGGGCTAGGGATAACTTATTTAGCATTGATATTTTGAAAGACATGGTTGATTGTTGATATGCTTGAGTATCTAAATTATTATGTCAAAACTAGACTATTGCTTTGAATCACATAAAATTCCAAATGTCCATGCTATAAAGAAAAGAATATGATATGACTTGATGAACAACACTCCCCATCAAAAATTCTTTTTTATCACTTACCTACTCGAGGAAGAGTAGGAGTTAAGCTTGGGGATGCTGATACGTCTCCAACGTATATATAATTTTTGATTGTTCCATGTTGTTTTATTATCAATCTTGGATGTTTTATAATCATTTTATAGTCATTTTATATTATTTTTTGGTACTAACCTATTGCCATACTGCCAAGTGACAGTTGTTGTTTTTTCATGTTTTTTTACATCGCAGAAAATCAATATCAAACGGAGTCCAAATGCCACAAAACTTTATGGAGATTTTCTATGGGCCAGAAGGAAGGCAATGGGCCCCGGGTGCACCTGGGGGGTGCCCCAAGGGGGCACAACCCACCAGGGCGCGCCAGGAGGCCCAGGCGCGCCCTGGTGGGTTGTGCCCACCTCGGGTGCCCCCCGGACCGCCTCTTTGCTCTATAAATACCCCAAAAATACCTAAACCCTAGGGGAGTCAATGAAATATTCATCCAGCCACCGCAGAGTCCAGAATCACCAGATCCAATCTAGACACCATCACGGAGGGGTTCACCAATTCCATTGGTGCCTCTCCGATGATGCATGAGTAGTTCTTTGTAGACCTTCGAGTCTGTAGTTAGTAGCTAGATGGATTCATCTCTCTCTCTCTCTCTTGATCCTCAATACAATGGTCTCTTTGAGATCCATATGATGTAACTCTTTTTGCAGTGTGTTTGTTGGGATCGATGGACTTCGAGTTTATGATCAGATCTATGTTTTTATATCCATGAAAGTATTTGAGTTTTTTATATCTTTTATGCATGATCTCTTATAGCCTCGTATTTCTTCTCCGATATTTGGGTTTTGTCTGGCCAACTTGATCTATTTATCTTGCAATGGGAAGAGATGCCTGGTAGTGGGTTTGATCTTACGGTGCTTATCCCAGTGACAGAAAGGGAACCGAGATGTATGTATCGTTGCCACTAAGGATAAAAAGATGATATCTATATCTACTTCCATATAGATAAACGGATCTTGTCTACATCATGTCATCATTCTTATTGGATTACTCCGTTTTCCATGAACTTAATACACTAGATGCATGCTGGATAGCGGTTCGATGTGTGGAGTAATAGTAGTAGATGCAGGCAGGAGCCGGTCTACTAATCTTGGACATGATGCCTATCTAATGATCATTGCATGGATATCGTCATAATTATTTGAAGTTCTATCAATTTCCCAACAGTAATTTGTTTACCCACCGTTTGCTATTTTTCTCAAGAGAATCCACTAGTGAAACCTACGGCCCCCGGGTCTCCTTTCTCATATATTTGCCTTGCGATCTACTTTTCCTTTGCATTTTTATTTAGATCTATTAAACCAAAAATCCAAAAATACCTTGCTACAATTTATTTTATTTGGCGTTCGATCTATCAATCTACTACAATTTACCTCACGTCCGTTTGCCTATCTTGAGGAGCCATACCCCGGAAGGGATTGACAACCCCTTTAACACGTCGGGTTGTGAGGTGTTGTTATTTGTGTGCATGTGCTACTTACGTTGTGTTGCTTGGTTCTCCTATTGGTTCGATGCCTTGGTTTCATAACTGAGGGAAATACCTACCATCGTTGTGCTACATCATCCCTCCCTGTCCAGGGAAATACCGACGTAGTTCCAGCTACCATCATTTCCTACGACTCAAATCCACCGAAAAGAAACGTAGGGAAAAACTCCATCTTCACTAGACTCCAAGGGGCAACGAATCATCTTGTTCCTAAACATGAGATATCTGAAATGCTCAATGCACACGATTAGTCCGCAAAAGCATTGTCATCAATCACTAAAACCACTTAGGGATAAATATGTCCTTACAATCTCCCGCTTCTTGGTGGATTGATGACAATACGGGATTTGCACATAGGGATATAAAATGAAACATAGGCAAACCCAACATCTATAGAATATAGATGGGCTCCCCCTAGATGTGTGCTCTCTAGAGAGATGCTTTGGACTGCACGGCGCACATACTAGGATCAACACTCCACTATATTTTATAGACGAGGCATATCTTGCAACAATATAACTAACACTAAGCAAGGAGGCAAGGTAATGAATATGAGCATAAAGTAAAGGCCACAAGATAGCATAGGCTCACAAGCTACTAAGCATGAAAGATAATAAAATAAGCTAGAGTGCATATGTCTTACACCATATGATAGGGAACCAGGTCTCACGAGCACACACCAAACCAAAGCAAACGAGGTTCAACAGAACGAAAGCAAAGCGACAAAGCGAAACAAGACACGACACAAGACTCGACAAATCCTACACTCTCTCCCCCTTTGGCATCGAGACACCAAAAAGGCAAAGAGGGCGCCTACGACACAAGTGATAGCTCAGCTGCAGTGATCAATCATCACGCTCCTTGTCGGTCTCGGCAGCGGGAATGGTCTCCTCCTCTGACTCCGTCCACTGGTAGCCCTGCTTCGCCAATCAGGCGGCCTTAGGAGTGATGACCCTCTCGGACCAGCTCGACACGTGCTCGTCGAACGTCCTCAAGATCCTCTTGTTGTGCCGGCGACTCTCCTTCTGAGCAACATGGGACTTGTACTATCCCTTGGCCTTCATGCAGAACAGAGCCTTCATCTTGTTCTTCAGCTTCTTAGCCCAAGTGGGCTCAGATGATGGAGGAGTGTATCCATCAGAACTGTCCTCATACGCATCCGTCCTAGCAGCCTCAACCTTGGTAGTGGTGTTAGCCCACTTTCTCTTGATGCGGAGTTTGATGGGCTCATGACGAATCCAGTTGGGGGAAACAAACTCTTCATTGGGAAAGAGCTGCTCCCAAGTCTTTGAGATCAAGAGATGCAGGTAAGGTCCATAGATGGGCACCTTACAGTTGAGCACAGAAAACTGCAGCTCGCACCACATGATATGTGAGACATCAAGTGGTTCTGTCTGATGGAGATGCGCCTTCTCACAAATGAGCATCACGTCCACAAGATAAGCATGCACCTTATCATTTTCACCAATGCGTGGAAAGAGGGAGTTGCGGAAGATCCGGTGCATGATGTCAAGGAATGGATTCAGCACCCAGGTCTTCTTGTCAGTGCCAAGCTTCTTCTCAACAAGGTATGGCTGAAGCTTGTCCTTGTTGGCCGACTCAGTGTTGGCATGAGGGTGGACATCAACGGGCGTATTGAGCCCCTCATCATGAACATGCAGTAGCGCCATGAACTCCTTCCACTTAGCAGTCATCCTTTTCCCATTGGTCATCCACGTCAAGGTTCCTCATCAGTATGGAAGTGGACCGACGCAAAGAACTGAGCCAAAATCTCTGGGTCATAGTCTAAGTGAAACGTGAGCAAGTCCTCAATGCCAAATTGCTCCACCAGGTCCAAAGCCTCACCAAAATATTCCCGGTGATTATCCTGCCTCATATGAACCATGTCAATTCAGTGCACGTCCATGTAGATGTTCTGCTTGGCCTTGATCACATCCAAGAAGATAAGATTATGTTGCTTGGTCCAAAACAGATCATTCCCCCGGAAGTTCTCATGGGGCTTCACATAGGGGTTGATCCTCCTGCGAGAAATAAACTTGGCTAGAGGAATCTCATCCATGCCCATTGTAGACTCCTTGGTCTTGGTGGCCGTTGACTTGGTCCTGCGTTGGGGTGCACTGGAGCCCTCTGGAGCCTCCTCTTGGTTGCGCAGGCGTGATACGTCCATTTTGCATCATGCTTTTATATCGATATTTATTGCATTATGGGCTGTTATTACACATTATGTCACAATACTTATGCCTTTTCTCTCTTATTTTACAAGGTTTACATGAAGAGGCAGAATGCCGGCAGCTGGAATTCTGGGCTGGAAAAGGAGCAAATATTAGAGACCTATTCTACACAACTCTATAAGTCTCCACGAAAGTCAGTTTTGGAATATATTAAAAATATTGGGCGAAGAAAGCACCGGAGGGGGGCCACCCACCGTCCACGAGGGTGGAGGGCGCGCCCTACCCCCTGGGCGCGCCCCCTGCCTCGTGGGCCACCTGGAAGCCCCCCGATGCCAATCTTCTGGTATAAGGTGTCTCTTTCCCTGAAAAAAAAATCAGAAGGAAGCTTTCGGGACGAAGCGCCACCGTCTCGAAGCGGAACCTTGGCGGAACCAATCTAGGGCTCCGGCGGAGCTGTTCTGCTAGGGAAACATCCCTCTGGGAGGGGGAAATCGTAACCATCGTCATCACCATCGATCCTCTCATCGGGAGGGGGTCAATATCCATCAACATCTTCACCAGCACCATCTCCTCTCAAACCCTATTTCATCTCTTGTATCCGATCTTTGTCTCAAAACCTTAGATTGGTACCTGTGGGTTGCTAGTAGTGTTGATTACTCCTTGTAGCTGATCCTAGTTGGTTTATTTCGGTGGAAGATTATATATTCAGATCCTTTATGCACATTAATACCCCTCTGATTACGAACATGAATATGATTTGTGAGTAGTTACATTTGTTCCTGAGGACATGGGAGAAGTCTTGTTATAAGTAGTCATGTGAATTTGGTATTCGTTCGATATTTTGATGAGATGTATATTGTATTTCCTCTAGTGGTGTTATGTGAACATAGACTACATGACACTTCACCATTGTTTGGGCCTAGGGGAAGGCATTGGGAAGTAATAAGTAGATGATGGGTTGCTAGAGTGACAGAAGCTTAAACCCTAGTTTATGTGTTGCTTTGTAAGGGGCTGATTTGGATCCATATGTTTCATGCTATGGTTAGGTTTACCTTAATTCTTCTTTCGTAGTTGCGGATTCTTGCGAGGGGGTTAATCATAAGTGGGATGATTTTCCAAGTAAGGGCAGTACCCAAGCACCGGTCCACCCACATATCAAATTATCAAAGTAACAAACGCGAATCATATGAGCATGACGAAAACTAGCTTGACAATAATTCCCATGTGTCCTTAGGAGCGCTTTCCTTTATATAAGAGTTTGTCCAGGCTTGTCCTTTGCTACAAAAAGGATTGGGCCTCCTTTCTGCACCTTGTTTACTTTTGTTACTTGTTACTCGTTACGAATTACCTTATCACAAAACTATTTGTTACCGATAATTTCAGTGCTTGCAGAGAATACCTTACTGAAAACTGCTTGTCATTTCATTCTGCTCCTCGTTGGGTTCGACACTCTTACTTATCAAAAGGACTACGATAGACCCCCTATACTTGTGGGTCATCAAGACTATTTTCTGACGCCGTTGCCGGGGAGTGAAGCGCCTTTGGTAGGTGGAATTTGGTAAGGAAAAATTTATATAGTGTGCTGGAATTTACTGTCACTTGTTACTATGGAAAATAATCCTTTGAGGGGCTTGTTCGGGGTATCTTCACCCCGCCCAGTAGAGAAAAGAGTTGCTCCTCAACCTACTGAAAATGTTTACTTTGAAATTCCTTTGGGTATGATAGAGAAACTGCAAGCTAATCCTTTTACAGGAGATGGAACATTACATCCCGATATGCACCTAATCTATGTGGATGAAGTTTGTGGATTATTTAAGCTTGCAGGTAAGCCCGAGGATGTTATCAATAAGAAGGTCTTCCCTTTATCTTTGAAGGGAAAGGCATCGACATGGTTTAGGCTATGTGATGATATTGGATCATGGAACTATAACCGATTGGAATTGGAATTTCATCAGAAGTTTTATCCTATGCATCTGGTTCATCATGATCGTAATTATATATATAATTTTTGGCCTCGCAAAGGAGAAAGTATCGCTCAAGCTTGGGGGAGGCTTAAGTCAATGTTATATTCATGCCCCAAACATGAGCTCTCAAGAGAAATCATTATTCAAAAAATTTATGATTGGCTTTCTCTCAATAATTGCTCCATGCTCGATACTTCTTGTACTTGTTCTTCTATGATGAAGACTATTGAATTCAGACGGGATTTATTGGAAATAATTAAACACAACTCTGAAGATTGGGAACTCGACGAAGGAAAGGAGTCTGGTATAACACCTAAGTTTGATTGTGTTAAATCTTTTATGGATACCGATGCTTTTTAGGAATTTAGCACTAAATATGGACTTGACTCTGAGATAGTAGCTTCTTTCTGTGAATCATTTGCTACTCATGTTGATCTCCCTAAGGAGAAGTGGTTTAAATATCATCCTCCCATTGAAGTAAAAGTAATTGAACTTATTAAAGTTGAAGAAAAGACTATCACTTATAATGTTGATCCTATTGTTCGTACCGCTTATATTGAGAAACCACCTTTCCCTGTTAGAATAAAGGATCATGCTAAGGTTTCAACTGTGGTTCGTAAGAGTAATGCTATAACACCTACTTTAGCGACCCGACCTCAGATGGTCAAGTCTCTGTGCATAAGTGTCATCCCTGGATCGGTAATGCTGACACACACAGTACTTCGAAGGATTTATAATAGAGTAGCAATCACACACTTATTACATCGAAAGTCTCAAAAGAGAACTTATTACAATAGTATGGCTTAAGGCCATCTAAATAAGATAACAACGGAAGACTTGGAAGATAAAGTGAGTCCATCAACTCCAACAGCATAGCTGAGTGCACGACAAATGACCTAGCGCACCTTACTCTTTGTCTGAAAAGTTTGCAACATGATATGTTGCAGCCCGAAAATGGGCCAGCACATAGGATATGCTGGCAAAATAACACAGTGGAACAATGAATAGGTAAATGCTATCACTACATGCATATATGGCTGGTGGAGGCTCTATGGTTATAATGTTTTTTGAGAAAAGCCAATTTTTCCCTACAACAAAGGAATATACTTTATTTAACTATCATGGTAGTTGTTAAACATTGAGAAGGTTTCTCCAACTCAATCCCAATTAGACAGTAATTAACAACCCAATAAATTAAGTATTAGAGTAATGAGATCAATATGATAATCCGAGATCCAGATACTCAAGATGTCCATAACCGGGGACACGGCTAATCATGATTAGTTTGTACACTCTGCGGAGGTTTGCACACTTTTCCCCACAAGACTCGATCTCCTCCATTGGATTTCTCGCACTACATGGTGTTTCGGATGACCGAGACACAGTCTTTCAGAAGCATTAACTCTAACCCCGGGTAGACCGTACCAACCTACATCCCCTACATCTGCTAGCCTACCACTAGAAGAGGTCATGCAACTTACTCCACTATGCTAGAGCCCGTAATAGCTTGTGGCTGCACACGGAATTTTCTAGCATGAATAATCTTATGATCCCTTTGAGCCTGGGTGGCGAACCATAGGATGATCACACGGGTACTCTGGGATATCCTAGGACAACACTAGATTCTCCATGTGCCCGCAACCAATCCACCCAGATGTGTGTTTAAGTAGCCACCTAAAGTTAACCATTAATTAGCAATCTCACATCTGTCATGGATACTCTCAAACCCAATCCACGTCTACGAGCATAGCATGGCGATATAAGCATAACGTAGAAGTAACTCCCAAGGGTTTGAAAATAAGAAGGGCAATAGGTTCTACCTCATCATCTACTTCCCAAAACCCACTTGTTAAGTGATCCTACTCATGCAATGTTTGGAGGTTGAAACTAATGCATAAAACTGGGTAAGAAAAGAGTATGATCAAAGTGTTACTTGCCTTGCTGATGATCTGCAAAACCTAGTGAATCATAGTAGCACACTACGCACTCCGGGAATTCTATCGCAAACAAACAATATCATACATGAGAAATCAAGCAAAGATGCACGGGTAGAACTCAAATAAGAAGATCTAATCTAAAAAAACTCAACTAAAGAGATTCTATCTGCAAAAAGAATCAATCGAATCGGAGCTACAGAACTGAAACTATGGTAAAAAAAATTCAAAATCAAATCTGCTTACAACCAAATTTTATTTTGTCAAAAACCTTGTTTAAGTTGATTAAACAGATAGAGGGATTCGGGACGAAGATTTTGGCGTTGGTTTCACTGGATTTGGACAAACGGTTAAGAAACGGTGAGGGTTTGAAGATTAGTAGCTAATCTGTGATAGAAATAATCGCGGATAGGTCCCTGGACTAGAAAATAAAATTAAAAGAAAAAACTAACAAATGAACGTTCGCTGTCTGGACCTACCCGGTGAATGGCGTTCGTAAAAACAAACGAACGGACGGGCGTCCGCTAAATAACTAAGTCGAGAAAAACCAAACTGATAAAATAAAAACCGCATCTAGGGTTTCTAAAAAAACCGATCAGTTTTTACCTCAACCGAAAAACGGCGGATCCGGCACGGATCGGAAACGGTGGCGGCTCCGGCGGTGGGGTGGCGGCTTCGACGAGGCGAGGCGCTGCGGGGTGGCAGCAGGGTGGGGCGCGGGCGGCGTGTGGTGGGGAGCGGTGGCACGGCGTGGGGCAGTAGCGACGGCAGCTTGGCTCGGCGGCGGGGCTGCTCGGGGTGGTGGTGTTGGGGGTCAGCGGCGGCATATAAAGGCCCGGGGGGTGAGGTGCTTGGGGATGGGGTCGAGGAGGAGGAGTCCTCCTCGGACTCAACGGCGGCGGCGGCGTGCGCCGGCCGGACTCCCGGTCGGAGTTGGCCGGGGCGAGGCGGGGCGCTGGCCCGGCTCGGCTGGGCCGTTGGCCTAGTCGGGCGCGCGAAGAGTTTTTTTAAACAGATTCCGCCGAAAACCCTAAATAATAAAATAAAAAACTAAAAATGCCAAAACAAATTTTCGCCGTCTAAATAAAATATTTAGAACAAAGTGAACATTTTCTTGGACTAAAAATGAAATTTTGAAAAATGCATATTTTTTTCTAATTCAATAAAATAGAAATAAAATCAAAATAGAATTACTTATTTGATTTTAATATTTTTCCTCCAATATTTAATTTATTTTGGAGAAGTCATATTATCTCCTCTCATGTAGTTTTTAATATGAAATATTTTTGGGAAGAGAAAAATGATTAAAATCGAAATGGTCCTTGTTTCGATATTTGAGAAAATTCAAATATGATAACGGTGAAATCCCCAACTCTCTCCGTGGGTCCTTGAGTTGCTTAGAATTTCGAGGATCACAAAGCAAAAATTCAAAAGAAATATGATATGCATATGATGACCTATGTATAACATTCCAAATTAGAAATTTGGGATGTTACAAACGTACCCCCCTTAAGATGAATCTCGTGCTCGAGATTCGGGTTGGCTAGGAATTAGGTGTGGGTAGTCTTTCCATAGATCATCCTCTCATTCCCAGGTGGCTTAATCCTCGGTATGGTGGCTCCACTGAACTTTGCAAAACTTGATAACCTTACTGTGTGTGATTCGGCTGGCAAACTCGAGAATCTTGACAGGTTTCTCCTCATAGGTCAGATAACTATCCAACTGAATTGCTTCCAGGGGCACTGTATCTCTCAGAGGAATATCGGCCATCTCTGCATGGCACTTCTTCAACTGGGAAACGTGAAAGACATCATGAACTCTTGACAGTCCTTCGGGTAACTCCAACTTGTAGGCTACTTCTCCCATACATTCCAAAACTCGGTATGGTCCTACAAATCTTGGGGCTAACTTTCCCTTGACTCCAAAACGTTTAACTTCTCGCAGAGGTGACACACGAAGATAGGCTCTATCTCTGATTTCATAAACTACCTCCTTGTGTTTTGAGTTTGCACAACTCTTCTGCCTGGACTGATCTACCTTCAGTCTGTCTCGAATCAGCTTAACCTTCTCTTCTGACTTTTTAATTAAATCTGGTCCAAACAACTGACGGTCTCCAACTTCATCCCACATCAACGGTATCCTGCACCTCCTTCCATACAAAGCTTCGAAAGGTGCCATCTTCAAACTGGCCTGGTAGCTATTGTTGTATGAGAACTCCGCGTAAGGCAAATTGTCATCCCAACTAGATCCATAATCAAGCGCACAAGCTCTCACCATGTCTTCCAGAATCTGATTGACTCTCTTGGTCTGTCCATCTGTCTGCGGATGAAAAGATGTACTAAACTCTAGCCTGGTTCCCAAAGTCTGGTGCAGCTGGTGCCAAAACTTTGAAGTAAACTGTGTTCCTCTATCTGATACGATAATCATCGGAACTCCAAGTAGAATTACGATCCTGGTCATACATATCTTGGCCAACTTCACACTTGTATAGGTGGTTTTCACTGGGATAAAGTGAGCCACTTTGGTCAATCGATCAACTACTACCTAGATAGAGTCATATCCTAATTGGGTCCTGGGTAATCCGGTGATAAAATCCATGCCAAGCTTATCCCACTTCCATTCGGGTATCAACATAGGCTGCAGTAATCCTGCTGGCTTCTGATGTTTTGCCTTCACTCTTTGACAAACATCACATACGGCTACATACTCGGCAATATCATTCTTCATACCAGTCCACCAGAAACGCTCCTTCAAATCCAAATACATCTTGGTGTTTCTGGGGTGTATGGAGTATGGCGAGTCATGAGCCTCCTGAAGTATCAACTTCCTGATCTCTGCATTATTGGGTACATAAACATGGTCCTCAAACCACAAGGTGTCGTGCTCATCCTCTCGAAAACCTTTGGCCTTTCCCTTGCTCATTTTCTCCTTTATCTCGGCAATTTCTTTTTCATCCTTTCAAGCTTCTCGAATCTTTCCGAATAATGTCGACTGAATATCTAAAGCTGAAACAAAACCTCTAGGGACTATTTCCAAACGTAGCTCCCTGAGATCTTCAGCTAACTCTGTTGGTAATCCTCTATTTACGAGGGTATTGGTGTAACTCTTCTAGCTCAAAGTGTCTGCTACGACATTGGCCTTGCCTGGATGATAGTGCAACTTCATATCATAATCCTTTATAAACTCCAACCATCTCCTTTGCCTGAGATTCAACTCCTTCTGTGTGAAAATGTACTTCAAACTCTTATGATCCGTGTACACGTCACAATGATTTCCAATAAGAAAATGTCTCCAGGTCTTGAGCGCATGCATTACTGTTGCTAACTCCAAATCATGCATGGCATAATTCAACTCATGCGGTCGAAGCTGACGTGAGGCATACGAAACAACTCTTCCGTCTTGCATAAGTACACCTCCAAGTCCTAAGCGAGATGCATCGCAGTACACTTGGAAATCCTTGCGTATATCAAGCAGAATCAACACTGGGGCTGTAGTCAAACGTTTCATCAACTCCTGAAAACTTGCCTCACATTTATCTGTCCATTTGAACTTGGTGTCCTTCAACAACTCTGTCATGGGATTTATAATCTTTGAAAAATTCTCAATGAATCTCCGATAATATCCCGCGAGTCCAAGAAAACTGTGGATCTCTCCAACTGAGGTGGGTGCCAACCACTCAATGACTGACTGAACCTTCGTAGGGTCCACTTCTATACCTTCTCCTGATATAACATGTCCAAGGAATCCAACTTCCTTCAACCAAAAGTCACATTTGTTGAACTTGGCATATAACTGATGTTCCCCGAGCTTCTCGAGAACTAAATGCAAATGCTCCTTGTGCTCCTCTTCATTCTTCGAGTATACCAGAATATCATCAATGAACACCATGAAAAACTTATCCAAGAACTCCATGAACACCTTATTCATCATACTCATGAAATAGGAAGGGGCGTTAGTCAATCCAAATAACATAACCGTGTACTCGTATAGCCCGTACCTTGTGGTGAAAGTTATCTTAGGTATATCCTGTTCTCGGATCTTCAGCTGGTGGTACCCTGATCGTAGATCGATCTTGGAAAATACTTTAGCTCCTTGCAGCTGGTCAAACAAATCATTGATCATCAAAAGTGGGTACTTGTTCTTGATCGTCACTTCATTTGGTGCACGATAGTCAACCACCATTCTCAGAGATTTATCCTTCTTCTCAACCAAGAGCACTGGGGCTCAGCATGGTGACGAGCTTCATCGAATGTAACCTTTCTCCAATAACTCCTTAATTTGTTTCTTAATCTCCTCCAGATCATTTGCGGGCATCCGGTATGGTCTCTTCGATATGGGTCCGGTGCCTGGCAATAGCTCTATCAAAACTCAATGTCTCTATCTGGTGGCATGCCTGGTAGTTCCTATGGAAATACATCCGGGTAATCCTTCACTACAAGAAGCTCCTCTTGAACAACGACGTGAGGGGGTTTACGTGAGTCCTCTTTGTTGTATGCCTGGATACATACTTAATCCTTTTTCCCTCCGGGGTGGTGAGCACAATTGACCTAGTAGCACAATCAATGTTTCCTCCATACTTAGATAGCCAATCCATACCCAGTATCACGTCCAATCCTTGTGACTCCAGAATTATTAGGTCTGAGGCGAAAACATGGCTGCCAATGTTTAGGGGTAACCGTTCACACCATCGGCTGGCCATATACTCTGCACCTGGTGAGCTTACTAGCAAGGGTGTCCTAAGGGCTAACGTGGGTAACTTAAACTTGTCCACAAATCCCCTTGAAATATATGAATGCGATGCACTAGTATCAAAAACAATGAGAGCGGTAAATACTTAACCAAAAACTTACCGATAACTGCATCTGGCTGCTCTTCAACCTCCTCCACGTTCACATGGTTCACTTGTCCCTTGTTGAAAGGGTTGGGCTTCTTCCCAGAGCTTCCATTTCCATTTCCATTCTTTGCTTCAGGACATTCAGTGGCATAATGTCCAGTCTTCCCGCACTTGAAGCATGTAACATGACTTAGGTCCCTCTTGGCGGGTGTGGCTGGGTTAGAGTGATTCTGATTACCGCCTGCTCCATTCCCGTTTCCATTCTTGGTGCCACTGTGGTTATGCGAACTTCCTCCATTGTGGTTATGTCCTCCATGGTTATGGGTATATCCTCCTGAGTTCGGGGTGAAACGAGGTTTCTGTTGAGCTCCTGAATTATACCTCCCTTGTCCATTCTTCCTTTTGCGGCTCTCAATCTGCTCATGTTTCCCTTCAATCATAAGAGCCTTATCTACCAACTCCTGGTAGTTGTTGAATGTTGCCACCATTAACTGCATACTCATCTCATCATTCATTCCTTCCATAAACTTCTCCTGTTTCGCGGCATCGGTGGCCACGTCATCTGGGGCATAACGAGCTAGCTTGCTAAACTCACCCACGTACTGCCCCACAGTACGGTTGCCCTAGCGTAAGTTGCGAAACTCACGCTTCTTCATGCTCATAGCTCCAGTTGAAACATGAGCAGTGCGGAATGCTTGCTGAAACTGCTCCCATGTGACATTGGCTATAGGAAAAGTGGCTATGTAATTCCCCCACCATGAGGCTGCAGGTATATCCAATTGGTGTGCAGCAAATCACACCTTCTCAGCATCGGTGCAACCTACAGTGGTCAACTCCCTTCCAATCATGCATAGCCAATCATCAGCAACTATCGGCTTGGTGCTACTTGAAAACACCGATGGCTGCAACTTTGAAAGCGGGCTAAGTTGTCACCTGAAGGGGGTGGCGGTGGGTTGTTGTTATTGTTGTTGTTGCCTTGGTTCTAGACTAGCAACTGCATCAGTGTATTCTGTTGTCGGATCAACTGAGTGACCTCCGGTGGGAAGACAAATCCAGGGTCACGTCTCGGAGGCATCTGATGGGTTTAGAGGGGAGAGATTAGAATAGAATGAGGTCTAATGAGAAAGCACTACCCATATGCACATGAGTCAAACACAATCATATCACACCAAATCAATTTCAAACAAGGGCATGCAATCGATCTAACTACCATTATAGTGCTCGGACTATACTATTTACATGGGGAAATACTACTAATCATATGGTGGTCATCTAGAAATTTTGATCGGTGGAAGACTCCATGATATCTGCTCCAGCTTCGTCTTCATAATCATCATCACTGGGGTCGGAGTCGGTGTCATCGATGATGATGTAGTCCTTGGGATGGTCGTCATCTCCTCCTGGCACAGGGTCTCCCATGAATACTCCTAGCTTCCTTGTCAGGTCGTCTTTCATCTCCACTAGTATTGTGATTTCTTCCTCATATTCGTCATGTGTAGACTTGAGTTTCTCTTCTAGCTTCATGTTCCTGGTCATCACCTTCTTTAAATCTATCATGCTTGCGCACATTTGGTTCTCCTGGCGACGAATGTGTTGGTTTAACTCCTGGACGTAAGCTACAATGGACCTGTCCTTCCTGGTGCTGATCATCTCCCATTGCTCATCTCGGCGCCCACGTATCTGGTAGATAGTATCCTTAATATCCTTGTGATAAACTTCGCCGATGCGTCCTATGGCGATGGGGCTGCCATGCTCTTTCCTAGACTCCAAGTTGGTGCATCAAAGGAAAACTCTATGGGCTCAGTTACTGGCTTGAATGTCCTTCCGGGAACTTGAACTTGAACTTGAACTTGAACTCGATGTAGGTCCCGGTGAAGCTTGGTATTCCAATGTTCAGGTACCTAGTGACTTCCTTCAAGTGTCCTCAAAAAGGTGTGTCTTCATCCGGCTGTGTAAACTTATTCCTTGTGTCCTCCATCCTATAGAGTAGAAAATGGAGAGGAGTCAAAAATGAGTAGAGAAGAGTGACCTATGGCTCATCTTAGTGGTCATGTCCTACATTCAGCGTGTGCTCTGATACATCTTGTAGCGACCCAACAAATTAAGTATTAGAGTGATGAGATCAATATGATAATCCGAGATCCAGATACTCAAGATGTCCATAACCGGGGACACGGCTAATCATGATTAGTTTGTACACTCTGCAAAGGTTTGCGCACTTTTCCCCATAAGAATCGATCTCCTCCATTGGATTTCTCGCACTACATGGTGTTTGAGAAATGGATGACCGAGACACAGTCTTTCAGAAGCATTAACTCTAACCCTGGGTAGACCGTACCAACCTACATCCCCTACATCTGCTAGCCTACCACTAGAAGAGGTCATGCAACTTATTCCACTATGCTAGAGCCCATAATAGCCTGTGGCTGCACATGGAAGTTTCTAGAATGAATAATATTATGATCCCTTTGAGCCTGGGTGGCAAACCATAGGATGATCACACGGGTACTCTGGGATATCCTAGAACAACACTGGATTCTCCAGGTGCCCGCAACCAATCCACCCAGATGTGTGTTTAAGTAGCCACCTTAAGTTAACCATTAATTAACAATCTCACATCTGTCATAGATACTCTCAAACCCAATCCACGTCTACGAGCATAGCATGGCGATATAAGCATAACGTAGAAGTAACTCCGGCGGCAGGGTGGCAGTTGGACGAGAAAATAAAATAAAAAGAAGAAACTAATGAACGAACGTTTGCTGTCTGGACCTAACCAGCGAATGGCATTCGTAAAAACGAATGAATGGACGGGCGTCCACTAAATAACTAAGCCAAGAAAAACCAAACCAATAAAATAAAAAAATGCATCTAGGGTTTCTAAAAAACCGATGGGTTTTTACTTAAATCGAAAAAAATCGGCGGATCCGGATCAGATAGGCTCCGGCGGCAGGGTGGTGACTCCGGGGAGGCGAGGTGTTGTGGGGCGGCGGCGGGGTGGGGCGCGGGCGGCGTGCGGCGGCGAGCGGTGGCGGGGTGGGGCGCGGGCGGCGTGCGGCGGCGCGGCACGGCGCGGCAGCGGCGCGAGCGGCGGCGGCTTGGCTCGGCAGTAGGGCTGCTCGGGGTGGTGGTAGGGGGGGGGGTCGGCGGCGGTGGCATATAATGGCCCGGGGGCGAGGTGTTTGGTGATAGGGTCGAGGAAGAGGAGTCCTCCTCGGACTCGGCGGCGGCGTGCACCAGCCGGACTCCCGGTCGGAGTCGATCGGGGCGAGGCGGGGCGCTGGCCCGGCTCGGCTGGGCCGTTGGCCCAGTCGGGCGCGCGAAGAGTTTTTTTTAAAACAGATTCCACTGAAAAAGTCTAAGTAATAAAATAAAATCTAAAAATGCCAAAACAAATTTTCATCGTCTAAATAAAATATTTAGAACAAAGTGAACATTTTCTTGGCCTAAAGATGAAACTTTGAAAAATGCATATTTTTTCTAATTCAATAAAATAGCAATAAAATCCAAATAAAATTACTTATTTGATTTTAATATTTTCCTCCAATATTTCATTTATATTGGAGAAGTCATATTATCTCCTCTCATATAGTTTTTAATATGAAATATTTTCGGGGAGAGAAAAATGATTAAAACAGAAATGATCCTTGTTTCGATATTTGAGAAAATTCAAATATGATAACGGTGAAATCCCCAACTCTCTCCGTGGGTCCTTGAGTTTCTTAGAATTTCGAGGATCGCAAAGCAAAAATGCAAAAGAAATATGATATGCATATGATGACCTATGTATAACATTCCAAATTGGAAATTTGGGATGTTACACCTACACCCCCTGAGCACATTAAAGTTGAACCTAGTATTGCTATGGTTAAAGATCTCTTGGTCGATAATATTGATGGGCATGTCATTTACTTCTGTGATGAAGGTGCTAGAATTTCTAGACCCGGTACTAAAAATAAACATAGGCCTGTTGTAGGCATGCCTGTTGAGGGAGTCCTGGATTAGGGGGTCTCCGGACAGCCGTACTATATCCTTTGGCCGGACTGTTGGACTATGAAGATACAAGATTGAAGACTTCGTCCCATGTCCGGATAGGACTCTACTTGTCGTGGAAGGCAAGCTAGGAAGTACGGATATGGATATCTCCTCCTTTGTAACCGACCTTGTGTAACCCTAACCCTCTCTAGTGTCTATATAAACTGGAGGGTTTTAGTCCGTAGGACAACATACAATCATACCATAGGCTAGCTTCTGGGGTTTAGCCTCTCCGATCTCGTGGTAGATCAACTCTTGTAATACTCATATCATCAAGAATAAATCAAGCAGGACGTAGGGTTTTACCTCCATCAAGAGGACCCAAACCTGGGTAAAACATCGTGTCCCCTGCCTCCTGTTACCATCCGCCTAGATGCACAGTTCGGGACCCCCTACCCGAGATCCGCCGGTTTTGACACCGACACCTGTTGTCTCTATTAAAATAGGAGATCGTTGCTATCATGGCTTACGTGACATGGGTGCTAGTGCGATGCGATACCTCATTCCTTATACGAAGAATTATGCATGATATTGCACCTACTGAGATAGAAGGTATTGATGTTACAATTAAGCTTGCCAATAGAGATACTATTTCACCAATTGGGATTGTTAGAGATGTTGAAGTCTTGTGTGGGAAAGTTAAATATCCTACTGATTTTCTTGTTCTTGGTTCCCCACAAGATGAATTTTTTCCCCATTATATTTGGTAGACCCTTCTTGAATACTGTTAATGCTAAGATAGACTGCAAAAAGGATATTGTTACTGTTGGTTTAGGGGATATGTCTCATGATTTTAATTTTGTTAAATTTCGTAGACAACCCCATGATAAAGAATTGCCTAGTAATGATGAAATTATTGGTCTTGCCTCTATTGTCGTGCCTCCTAATGATCCTTTAGAACAATATTTGCTAGACCATGAGAATGATATGTTTATGAATGAAAGAAGGGGAATAGATGAAGTATTCTTTAAACAGTGGCCTATTTTGAAACACAACTTGCCTATTGAAATTCTAGGGGATCGATACTCCTCCACCCAAGGGTGATCCTATGTTTGAGCTTAAACCATTACCTGATACTCTTAAATATGCTTATCTTGATGAAAAGAAGATATATCATGTTATTATTAGTGCTAACCTTTCAGAGCAGGAAGAAGAGAAATTATTGAAAACTCTGAAGAAGCACCGTGCTACTATTGGATATACTCTTGATGCTCTTAAGGGCATTAGTCCCACTCTATGCCAGCACAAAATAAAATTGGAGAAAGACGCTAAACCGGTTGTTGATCACCAACGACGGTTAAATCCTACGATAAAGAAGTGGTAGGAAATGAAATAATAAAGCTTCTGGAGGCAGGTATAATTTATCCTGTTGCTGATAGTCAGTGGGTAAGTCTTGTCCATTGTGTCCCTAAGAAGGGAGGTATTACTGTTGTTCCTAATGATAAAGATGAATTGATCCCACAAAGAATTGTTACAGGTTATAGAATGGTAATTGATTTCCGCAAATTAAATAAAGCTACTAGAAAGGATCATTAACCTTTACCTTTTATTGATCAAATGCTAGAAAGATTATCCAAACATACACATTTTTGCTTTCTAGACGGTTATTCTGGTTTCTCTCAAATACCTGTGTCAAAAGAGGATCAGGAAAAGACCACTTTTACTTGCCCTTTCGGTACCTTTGCTTATAGATGTATGCCTTTTGGTTTATATAATGCACCTGCTACCTTTCAAAGATGTATGACTGCTATATTCTCTGACTTCTGTGAAAAGATTGCTGAGGTTTTCATGGATGATTTCTCTATGTATGGAACTTCTTTTGATGATTGCTTAAGCAACCTTGATCAAGTTTTGCAGAGATGTGAAGAAACTAATCTTTTCTTGAATTGGGAGAAGTGCCACTTTATGGTTAATGAAGGTATTGTCTTGGGGCATAAAATTTTTGAAAGAGGTATTGAAGTTGATAAAGCTAAAGTTGATGCTATTGAAAAGATGTCGTGTCCTAAGGACATTAAAGGTATAAGAAGTTTCCATGGTCATGCCGGTTTTTATAGGAGGTTCATTAAAGGCTTCTCAAAAATTTCTAGGCTTGTGACTAATCCCTTACAAAAAGATGTTCCTTTTGTCTTTGATGATGATTGTGTAGAGGCATTTGAAATACTTAAGAAAGCCTTGATTTCTGCACCTATTGTTCAGCCACCTGATTGGAATTTACCCTTTGAAATTATGTGTTATGCTAGTGATTATGATGTAGGTGTTGTTCTAGGACAAACAATTGATAAGAAATTAAATGTTATCCAATATGCTAGTAAAACTCTAGACAATGCCCAAAGAAATTATGCTACTACTGAAAAAGATTTTTTAGCAGTTGTATTTGCTTGTGATAAGTTCAGACCTTATATTGTTGATTCCAAAGTAACTATTCACACTGATCATGCTGCTATTAAATATCTTATGGAAAAGAAAGATGCTAAACCTAGACTTATTAGATGGGTTCTCTTGCTACAAGAATTTGATTTGCATATTATTGATAGAAAGGGAGCTGAGAACCCCGTTGCAGACAACTTGTCTAGGTTGGAAAATATTCTTGATGACCCACTACCTATAGATGATAGCTTTCCTGATGAACAATTAGCCGTCATAAATGCTTCTCGTACTGCTCCATTGTATGCCGATTATGCTAATTACATTATTGCTAAATTTATACCACCTAGTTTCACATACCAGCAAAAGAAAAAGTTTTTCTATGATTTAAGACATTACTTCTGGGATGACCCACACCTTTATAAAGAAGGAGTAGGTGGTGTTATTAGACGTTGTGTACCTAAGAATGAACAGGAACATATCCTACGCAAGTGTCACTCCGAGGCATATGGAGGACACCATGCTGCAGATAGAACTGCACATAAGGTATTGCAATCCGGTTTTTATTGGCCTACTCTTTTCAAAGATGCCCGTAAGTTTGTCTTGTCTTGTGATGAATGTCAAAGAATTGGTAATATTAGTAGACATCAAGAAATTCCTATGAACTATTCACTTGTTATTGAACCATTTGATGTTTGGGGCTTTGATTATATGGGGTCGTTTCCTTCTTCTAATGGGTATGCACATATTTTAGTTGATGTTGATTACGTTACTAAGTGGGTAGAAGCTATTCCAACTAGTAGTGCTGATCATAACACCTCTACTAAGATGCTTGAAGAAGTTGTTTTTCCAAGGTTTGGAGTCCCTAGATACTTAATGACTGATGGTGGTTCACATTTTATTCATGGTGCTTTTTGTAAAATTCTTGCTAAGTATGATGTTAATCATAGAGTTGCATCTCCATACCACCCATAGTCTAGTGGTCAAGTAGAACTGAGTAATAGAGAGATTAAATTAATTTTGCAAAAGACTATTAATAGATCTAGAAAGAATTGGTCCAAGAAACTTGATCATGCATTATGGGCCTATAGAACTGCATATAAAAATCCTATAGGTATGTCTCTGTATAAAATGGTTTATGGAAACACATGTCACTTACCTCTTGAACTAGAACATAAGGCATATTGGGCCATTAAAGAGCTCAATTATGATTTCAAACTTGCCGGTGAGAAGAGACTATTTGACATTAGCTCACTTGATGAGTGGAGAACCCAGGCCTATGAGAATGCCAAACTGTTTAAAGAAAAAGTTACAAGATGGCGTGACAAAAGGACACAAAAGCGTGAGTTTAATGTAGGTGATTATGTTCTGTTATACAACTCACGTTTAAGATTTTTTGCAGGAAAACTCCTCTCTAAATGGGAAGTTCCTGACATTATCGAGGAGGTCTATCATTCCGGTGCCATAAAAATCAACAACTTCGAAGGCACAAATCCGAAGGTGGTGAATGGTCAAAGAATCAAAACATTATATCTCAGGTAATCCCATAAATGTTGAAACCAATGTTATTGACACTGTAACCTCGGAGGAGTACATAAGGGACACTTTCTAGAATGTTTCAGACTCCGAAAAGGAATAGGTATGTGGTACGGTAAGTAAACCGACTCCAAAACAGTTCTAATAGCATTTTTTTCTCCGATTTGGAATATTTAAGAAATTAGGAAAATAATAAGTAGTCTGGAAAGGACACGAGGCATCCACACAGGTGGAGGGCGCGCCCTACCCCCTGCCACGTGGGCACCTTGTGTGCCCTTCGGACTCCGTTTTCTTGCATGATACTTCTTTTGGTCGGTAAAAATTCATTATATAATCTCCCAAAGGTTTTGACCACCGTACCATGACACAATCCTCTATTTTTGTTTTGAGTTGTTTCTATAGCATATATAGAGAAAGATGTTATCTCAAGACTCCGACGGAGAGAGCTATGTCTCACATCTCATTGCTGACCCAAAGACCTATGAGGACCTATCTCCTTATGGTCGAACTACAGATGATGAGGAGGATGCTCATTTGATGAGGATCGATGAATCAAGTTCAGAGGAGGAGGATGTTCCTCTACCTCAACCTAGGGATATGCATGTGAAGTTCAAGAAGTCCAGTCTCCCTAAGAGGGCTAACCGGTCTAATAACCGATCTATTCCTTCTCATTTTTGGCAGAAGGGCAAAGGAGATTTATGTGACAAGATCTTGAAGCTGGAGTTGGAGGTCGATGATTTAAAGGAGAAAATTGATCTCCTCAACTACAGTAAGAAAAGGTTGAAGGCACAATTGTCATCATCACCACCATCTTCTTCACCACCAAAGAAGAACTGAGTATCGGGTATGGGCACTCCCCTTGGAAACTGCCAACCTTGGGGGAGGTGCCCCGGTATCGTATCACCATCACACTTCTATATTTACCATTTTTCTTAGTTCGATCCTTTTGGTTATATCTTGATCTAGTAGAATAAAGTTTAGTATGATCTAGCTTTGAGTTTTTGTGTTGATCCTTATCTATGTAATCGAGTCTGTGAGCTATATATAGTAAAGATTAGTCTTGAGTCGAGGGCTTAGTTATCTTGCTATGATCTTGAGGGAAAAAATAAAAAAATAAAGACTAAAAAGAAATAAAGAGATCATATTGATCTTATGGAGAGTAATGACTTCACATATAAAGAGTATGATGAATAAAAGTTGTTGAGAGTTGACAAACATAGTTTTGGTCATCGTTGCAAATAATAGGAAGTAATAAAGAAATTGAGGTTTTCACATATAAATATACTATCTTGGACATCTTTTATGATTGTGAGCACTCATTAAAATATGACATGCTAAAATATGACAAGGAAGACAACGTAATGGGTTATGTTTTCTTATATCCAAAATAAATTATATTGTCATGGATCATCCAACATGTTGAGCTTGCCTTTCCCCCTTATGCTAGACAAATTCTTTGCACCAAGTAGAGATACTACTTGTGCTTCCAAATATCCTTAAACCCAGTTTTGCCATGAGAGTCCACCATATCTTCCTATGGATTGAATAAGATCCTTCAAGTAAGTTGTCACTGTTGCAAGCAACAAAAATTGCTCTCTAAATATGTATGATCTATTAGTGTGGAGAAAATAAGCTTTATACGAGCTTGTGATATGGAAGAAATAAAAGCGACGGACTGCATAATAAAGGTCCCTATCACAAGTGCAATATAAAGTGACATTATTTTGCATTAAGATTTTGTGCATCCAATTATAAAAGCACATGACAACCTCTTCTTCCCTCTGCGAAGGGCCTATCTTTTATTTTTGTCTTATACCTTGTGCAAAAGTCATGGTGATCTTCACCTTTCCTTTTTACACTTTATTATTTGGCAAGCACTATATGTTGGAGAGATTCGGATATATATGTATCCACTCGGATGTAGGTTATCATAAACTATTATTGTTGACATTACCCTTGAGGTAAAAGGTTGGGAGGCAAAACTATAAGCTCCTATCTTTCTCTGTGTCTGATTAAAACTTCATACCCATAAGTATTGCGTGAGTGTTAGCAATTGTGAAAGACTAAATGATAGTTGAGTATGTGGACTTGCTGAAAAGCTCTTATATTGACTCTTTCCGATGTTATGATAAATTGCAATTGCTTCAATGACTGAGATCATAGTTTTTTAGTTTTCAATGAGGTTCTGATTCATACTTGACATTGTGAATAGATTTTTTACTTTAGCATAAGAAATCATATGACAATATATATATATATATATATGTTGCTATTCTAAGAATGATCATGATGCCCTCATGTCTGTATTTTATTTTATCGACACCTCTACCTCTAAACATGTGGACATTTGATATCGGCTTCCGCTTGAGGACAGCGAGGTCTAAGCTTGGGGGAGTTGATACATCCATTTTGCATCATGCTTTTATATCAATATTATTGCATTATGGGCTGTTATTACACATTATGTCAAAATACTTATGCCTTTTCTCTCTTATTTTACAAGGTTTACATGAAGAGGGAGAATGCCGGTAGCTGGAATTCTGGGCTGGAAAAGGAGCAAATATTTGTGACAACCTGATTTTTGGCCCTTTCTTTTTCTTTTGTTTTTCTGAGGTTTTTCCTTGAGTTTTCTTTTTCTGTGGCTTTGTGGTCTGGAAACTGAAGAAGATGCCCTCTTCTTTGCTTCCAGAGTGGCTTGTCATTCCCAAATCCTTCCCTGGACCCTGTCATGTTCATCCTAGCCCAAATCCCAATATTCTTTTTATTGAGAATATTCCTTTTCTATTAAAGGAATAACCCAATTTGCCCTAGGTTGTGAAGCAACCTATATTTCTATCACTCCTAAAATTCCCAAATAATTCTCATAAATTGTTTGGGTCACATGTTTATCAAATATGGCAAAATACTTCATTTGTCATTTTTATCATCATGCTCAAATAATTCATTTCCTATTCTGCCCAAAATGGCAGAATGTGAAGCAAGTGCCATTTATCTTTTCCCAATTGACCTCAAACTCCTTGGAAACCTTTTCCTGTCCATATCATTGCCACATGCCAAAGTGCAACCTCATTTGCCTAGTAATTATTTAATTATGATTTTCCAAAGTTCCTTTCTAAGGGTAGTGGTTCTGAAGGAAGTACAAGATAGGCATATCCAAATGAGTTGCAATTTTGCATGGCCGGGCCGGCGCTGGCCTCGCTGCTGCCTCGCCCTTCCTCTGCTCTATGTGCACGTCGAGGAGGAAGGAGAAGGAGCCAGGCGAGAGGAGAGAGAGGGAGAGGATAAGGCGGGCCCCACCAGTCAGCCACTCGGGCGTTGACCCGCCCGGTCCAGCTGGATAAGTGACGGGCATCACAGCCCATGGGACCCGCCCATCAGCGACCCACGTGCCTGGCCCCGCCTCTGCCCACGTGGCAAGTGGAAGCGTTAACCCCGTAGTACGTGTTCGTTTTCAGAAAGCGTATTTCCATCTCCTTTTGTTCAAAATATATTTTCTTGTTCTGAAAGCGTATTTCCTCTCTGTTTCAGCCCAGAATACGTTTTCTTAAAAAGCGTATTTCTAACTTTGCGCTTCTGCCTTATGCACTCAGGGACTTGTTTGTGATGATATTTTTGCAGAAAAGTCCCTAAACTTCAACCCTTCATATCTTTTTAACCACAACTCCAAATGAGGTGATTCCAAAGCCCATTTCTTCGTCTCGTCGAGCCCGTTCTGTTGGTTTCATTTTCACTTTGGTTTGGCACTATGAAAATGACCTTTTTGCCCTTGCACGTGAACAGCCCCTCTAAGAGAGAACTGTTTCCGGCAAATCTTTCCGCGGCTTCACCGCACTTCTCCCCGGTGCCTTCTTCACCCCAGGCAAGCCACAATAACCACTTGCATGATAGTCATGCAGTAGCCATGGTTTTCAACTTGAATATTTATTAAATGATTGCTTGTTTAAAATATGGTTATCGTTGTTTCGGAAATGCTTCTGGGATTGTGTTTACTTGTTTGCTATGTTGTTATGCACCTGGTTATCATGCCCTGCTAGTTGCTAGTATTACTTTCATATTTTCCATGCTTGATAGTAGTACCTGTTGGGTTGGTCATGCTCTTCAGTGCATGACTAACGTCGGTTACCGAGTACTGTTAATAGGCATTGTTCCGTTGCTGTTAGTTGGTTAAGTGTTACTCGGTGATGTTATTGATAAGTTCTTGCATGTTATTTATGGTTGATGCCAGTGGTCATGTTATGTTATACTATGAGTAGTGTTGCACTTGTAATATTTATGCTCGCCATTATGCCATGTTCAATTGGAGATTATTTCATAGTTGATATGATGGACAGTTATGTTGCATCCTGTGCTTATGTTGATATTATGCTCATGCATTGTCATTGCATCATGTTATTTTATCATGGCTCAACATATTGTTGTTGGGAAACGTAGTAATTTCAAAAAAATTCCTACGCACACGCAAGATCATGGTGATGCATAGCAACAAGGGGAGAGTGTGATCTACGTACCCTTGTAGACCGACAGCGGAAGCGTTATGACAACGCGGTTGATGTAGTCGTACGTCTTCACGGCCCGACCGATCAAGCACCGAAACTACGGCACCTCCGAGTTCTAGCACACGTTCAGCTCGATGACGATCCCCGGACTCCGATCCAGCAAAGCGTCGGGGAAGAGTTCCGTCAGCACGACGGCGTGGTGACGATCTTGATGTTCAACTGTCGCAGGGCTTCGCCTAAGCACCACTACAATATTATCGAGGATTATGGTGGAAGGGGGCACCGCACACGGCTAAGAAAACGATCACGTGGATCAACTTGTGTGTCTAGGGGTGCCCCTGCCCCCGTATATAAAGGAGCAAGGGGAGGAGGCTGGCCGGCCCTATAGGCGCGCCAAGGAGGAGTCCTCCTCCTAGTAGGAGTAGGACTCCTACTAGGAGGGGGAAGGAAGTGGGGAGGGAGAAGGAAAGGGGGGGCGCCGCCCCCCCTCTCCTAGTCCAATTCGGACCAGGGGGAGGAGGCGTGCAGCCCACCCTGGCTGCCCTTCTCTCTCTCCACTAAGGCCCATATGGCCCATTACTTCTCCCGGGGCGGTTCCGGTAACCCTCCGGTACTCCGGTTTTCTCCGAAATCACCCGGAACACTTACGGTGTCAGAATATAGTCGTCCAATATATCAATCTTTATGTCTCGACCATTTCGAGACTCCTCGTTATGTCCGTGATCACATCCGGGACTCCGAACTAACTTTGGTACATCAAAACTCATAAACTCATAATATAATTGTCATCAAAACCTTAAGCGTGCGGACCCTACGGGTTCGAGAACAATGTAGACATGACCGAGACATGTCTCCAGTCAATAACGAATAGCGGAACCTGGATGCTCATATTGGCTCCTACATATTCTACGAAGATCTTTATCGGTCAGATCGCATAACAACATACGTTGTTCCCTTTGTCATCGGTATGTTACTTGCCCGAGATTCGATCGTCGGTATCTCAATACCTAGTTCAATCTCGTTACCGGCAAGTCTCTTTACTCATTCCGTAATACATCATCTCGCAACTAACTCATTAGTTGCAATGCTTGCAAGGCTTATGTGATGTGCATTACCGAGAGGGCCAGAGATACCTCTCCGACAATCGGAGTGACAAATCCTAATCTCGAAATACACCAACCCAACATTTACCTTTGGATACACCTGTAGAGCTCCTTTATAATCACCCAGTTACGTTGTGACATTTGGTAGCACACAAAGTGTTCCTCCGGCAAACGGGAGTTGCATAATCTCATAGTCATAGGAACATGTATAAGTCATGAAGAAAGCAATAGCAACATACTAAACGATTGGGTGCTAAGCTAATGGAATGGGTCATGTCAATCACATCATTCTTCTAATAATGTGATCCCGTTGATCAAATGACAACACATGTCTATGGTTAGGAAACATAACCATCTTTGATTAACGAGCTAGTCAAGTAGAGGCATACTAATGACGTTTAGTTTGTCTATGTATTCACACAAGTATTATGTTTCCGGATAATACAATTCTAGCATGAATAATAAACATTTATCATGATATAAGGAAATAAAATAATAACATTATTATTGCCTCTAGGGCATATTTCCTTCAGTCTCCCACTTGCACTAGAGTCAATAATCTAGATTACACAGTAATGATTCTAACACCCATGGAGCTTTGGTGCTGATCATGTTTTGCTCATGGAAGAGGCTTAGTCAACGGGTCTGCAACATTCAGATCCGTATGTATCTTGCAAATCTCTATGTCTCCCACCTGGACTAGATCCCGGATGGAATTGAAGCGTCTCTTGATGTGCTTGGTTCTCTTATGAAATCTGGATTCCTTTGCCAAGGCAATTGCACCAGTATTGTCACAAAAGATTTTCATTGGACCCGATGCACTAGGTATGACACCTAGATCAGATATGAACTCATTCATCCAGACTCCTTCGTTTGCTGCTTCCGAAGCAGCTATGTACTCCGCTTCATATGTAGATCCCGCCACAACGCTTTGTTTAGAACTACACCAACTGACAGCTCCACTGTTTAATGTAAACACGTATCCGGTTTGCGATTTAGAATCGTCTAGATCAGTGTCAAAGCTTGCATCAACATAACCATTTACGATGAGCTCTTTGTCACCTCCATATATGAGAAACATATCCTTAGTCCTTTTCAGGTATTTCAGGATGTTCTTGACCGCTGTCCAATGATCCACTCCTGGATTACTTTGGTACCTCCCTGCTAGACTTATAGCAAGACACACATCAGGTCTGGTACACAACATTGCATACATGATAGAGCCTATGGCTGAAGCATAGGAAACATCTTTCATTTTCTCTCTATCTTCTGCATTGGTCGGGCATTGAGTCTTACTCAATTTCACACCTTGTAACATAGGCAAGAATCCTTTCTTTGCTTGATCCATTTTGAACTTTTTCAAAAAAAATTCAAGGTATGTGCTTTGTGAAAGTCCAATTAAGCGTCTTGATCTATCTCTATAGATCTTAATGCCCAATATGTAAGCAGCTTCACCGAGGTCTTTCATTGAAAAACTCGTATTCAAGTATCCCTTTATGCTATTCAGAAATTCTATATCATTTCCGATTAGTAATATGTCATCTACATATAATATCAGAAATGCTACAGAGCTCCCACTCACTTTCTTGTAAATACAGGCTTCTCCAAAAGTCTCTACAAAATCAAATGCTTTGATCACACTATCAAAGCGTTTATTCCAATTCCGAGAAGCTTGCACCAGTCCATAAATGGATCGCTGGAGCTTGCACACTTTGTTAGCTCCCTTTGGATCGACAAAACCTTCCGGATGCATTATATACAACTCTTCTTCCAGAAATCCATTCAGGAATGCAGTTTTGACATCCATTTGCCAAATTTCATAATTATAAAATGTGGCAATTGCTAACATGATTCGGACAGAGTTAAGCATCGCTATGGGTGAGAAGGTCTCATCATAGTCAATCCCTTGAACTTGTCGAAAACCTTTTGCGACAAGTCGAGCTTTGTAGACAGTAATATTACCGTCAGCGTCAGTCTTCTTCTTGAAGATCCATTTATTCACAATTGCTTGCCGATCATTGGGCAAGTCAACCAAAGTCCATACTTTGTTCTCATACATGGATCCCATCTCAGATTTCATGGCTTCAAGCCATTTTGCGGAATCTCGGCTCACCATCGCTTCTTCATAGTTCGTAGGTTCATCATGATCAAGCAACATGACTTCCAGAACAGGATTACCGTACCACTCTGGTGCGGATCTTACTCTGGTTGATCTATGAGGTTCAGTAGTATCTTGTTCTGAAGTCTCATGATCATCATCATTAGCTTCCTCACTAATTGGTGTAGGTGTCACAGAAACTGGTTTCTATGATGTACTACTTTCCAATAAGGGAGCAGGTACAGTTACCTCGTCAAGTTCTACTTTTCTCCCACTCACTTCTTTCGAGAGAAACTCCTTCTCTAGAAAGTTTCCGAATTTAGCAACAAAAGTCTTGCCTTCGGATCTATGATAGAATGTGTATCCAATAGTTTCCTTTTGATATCCTATGAAGACACATTTCTCCGATTTGGGTTCGAGCTTATAAGGTTGAAGCTTTTTCACATAAGCATCGTAGCCCCAAACTTTCAGAAATGACAACTTTGGTTTCTTGCCAAACCACAGTTCATAAGGCGTCGTCTCAACGGATTTTGATGGTGCCCTATTTAACGTGAATGCGGCCGTCTCTAGAGCATATCCCCAAAACGATAGCGGTAAATCAGTAAGAGACATCATAGATCGCACCATATCTAGTAAAGTGCGATTACGACGTTCAGACACACCATTACGTTGTGGTGTTCCGGGTGGCGTGAGTTACGAAACTATTCCACATTGTTTCAAATGTACACCAAACTCATAACTCAAATATTCTCCTCCACGATCGGATCGTAGGAATTTTATTTTCTTGTTACGATGATTTTCAACTTCACTCTGAAATTCTTTGAACTTCTCAAACGTTTCAGACTTATGTTTCATTAAGTAGATATACCCATATCTGCTTAAGTCATTTGTGAAGGTGAGAAAATAACGATATCCGCCATGAGCCTCAACATTCATCGGACCACATACATCTGTATGTATGATTTCCAACAAATCTATTGCTCTCTCCATAGTACCGGAGAACGGTGTTTTTGTCATCTTACCCATAAGGCACGGTTCGCAAGTACCAAGTGATTCATAATCAAGTGGTTCCAAAAGTCCATCAGTATGGAGTTTCTTCATGCGCTTTACACTGATATGACCCAAACGGCAGTGCCACAAATAAGTTGCACTATCATTATCAACTCTGCATCTTTTGGCTTCAACATTATGAATATGTGTGTCACTAATATCGAGATTTAATAAGAATAGACCACTCTTTAAGGGTGCATGACCATAAAAGATATTACTCATATAAATAGAACAACCATTATTCTCTGATTTAAATGAATAACCGTCTCGCAGCAAACAAGATCCAGATATAATGTTCATGCTTAACGCTGGCACCAAATAACAATTATTTAGGTCTAATACTAATCCCGAAGGTAGATGTAGAGGTAGCGTGCTGACCGCGATCACATCAACTTTGGAACCATTTCCCACGCGCATCGTCACCTCGTCCTTAGCCAATCTTCGCTTAATCCATAGTCCCTGTTTCGAGTTGCAAATGTTAGCAACAGAACCAGTATCAAATACCTAGGTGCTACTGCGAGCATTTGTAAGGTACACATCAATAACATGTATATCACATATACCTTTGTTCACCTTGCCATCCTTCTTATCCGCCAAATACTTGGGGCAGATCCGCTTCCAGTGACCAGTCTGCTTGCAGTAGAAGCACTCAGTTTCAGGCTTAGGTCCAGGTTTGGGTTTCTTCTCTTGAGTAGCAACTTGCTTGCTGTTCTTTTTGAAGTTCCCCTTCTTCTTTCCTTTGCCCTTTTTCTTGAAACTAGTGGTCTTGTTGACCATCAACACTTGATGCTCCTTCTTGATTTCTACCTCCACAGCTTTCAGCATTGCGAAGAGCTCGGGAATAGTCTTATTCATCCCTTGCATATTATAGTTCATCACGAAGCTCTTGTAGCTTGGTGGCAGTGATTGGAGAATTCTGTCAATGACGCAATCATCTGGAAGATTAACTCCCAATTGAATCAAGTGATTATTATACCCAGACATTTTGAGTATATGCTCACTCACAGAACTGTTCTCCTCCATCTTGCAGCTATAGAACTTACTGGAGACTTCATATCTCTCAATCTGGGCATTTGCTTGAAATATTAACTTCAACTCCTGGAACATCTCATATGCTCCATGACATTCAAAACATCGTTGAAGTCCCGATTCTAAGCCGTAAAGCATGGCACACTGAACTATCGAGTAGTCATCAGCTTTGCTCTGCCAGACGTTCATAACATGTGGTGTTGCTCCAGTAGCAGGCCTGGCACCCAGCGGTGCTTCCAGGACGTAATTCTTCTATGCAGCAATGAGGATAATCCTCAAGTTATGGACCCAGTCCGTGTAATTGCTACCATCATCTTTCAACTTTGCTTTCTCAATGAACGCATTAAAATTCAACGGAACAACAGCACGGGCCATCTATCCACAATCAAACATAAACAAGCAAGATACTATCAGGTACTAAGTTCATGATAAATTTAGGTTCAATTAATCATATTACTAAAGAACTCGCACTTAGATAGACATCCCTCTAATCCTCTAAGTGATTACATGATCCAAATCAACTAAACCATGTCCAATCATCACGTGAGATGGAGTAGTTTCATTGGTGAACATCACTATGTTGATCATATCTACTATATGATTCACGCTCGACCTTTCGGTCTCTGTGTTCCGAGGCCATATCTGTATATGCTTGGCTCATCAAGTATAACCTGAGTATTCTGCGTGTGCAATTGTTTTGCACCCGTTGTATTTGAACGTAGAGCCTATCACACCCGATCATCACGTGGTGTCTCAGCACGAAGAACTTTCGCAACGGTGCATACTCAGGGAGAACACTTCTTGATAATTAGTGAGAGATCATTTAAAATGCTACCGTCAATCAAAGCAAGATAAGATGCATAAAAGATAAACATCACATGCAATCAATATAAGTGATATGATATGGCCATCATTATCTTGTGCTTGTGATCTCCATCTTTGAAGCACCGTCATGATCACCATCGTCACCGGCGCGACACCTTGATCATCATCATAGCATCGTTGTCGTCTCGCCAATCTTATGCTTCCACGACTATCGCTACCACTTAGTGATAAAGTAAAGCATTACAGCGCAGTTGCATTGCATACAATAAAGCGACAACCATATGGCTCCTGCCAGTTGCCGATAACTCGGTTACAAACATGATCATCTCATACAATAAAATTTAGCATCATGTCTTGACCATATCACATCACAACATGCCCTGCAAAAACAAGTTAGACGTCCTCTACTTTGTTGTTGCAAGTTTTACGTGGCTGCTACGGGCTTAAGCAAGAACCAATCTTACCTATGCATCAAAACCATAATGATAGTTTGTCAAGTTGGTGCTGTTTTAACCTTCGCAAGGACCGGCCGTAGCCACACTCAGTTCAACTAAAGTTGGAGAAACTGTCACCCGCTAGCCACCTTTGTGCAAAGCACGTCGGGAGAACCGGTCTCGCGTAAGCGTACGCGTAATGTCGGTCTGGGCCGCTTCGTCCAACAATACCGCCGAACCAAAGTATGACATGCTGGTAAGCAGTATGACTTATATCGCCCACAACTCACTTGTGTTCTACTCGTGCATATAACATCAACATATAAAACCTAGGCTCTGATGCCACTGTTGGGAAACGTAGTAATTTCAAAAAATTTCCTACGCACACGCAAGATCATGGTGATACATAGCAACGAGGGGAGAGTGCGATCTACGTACCCTTGTAGACCGACAGCGGAAGCGTTATGACAACGCTGTTGATGTAGTCGTACGTCTTCACGGCCCGACCGATCAAGCACCGAAACTACGGCACCTCCGAGTTCTAGCACACGTTCAGCTCGATGACGATCCCCGGACTCCAATCCAGCAAAGCATCGGGGAAGAGTTCCATCAGCACGACGGCGTGGTGACGATCTTGATGTTCAATTGTCGCAGGGCTTCGCCTAAGCACCACTACAATATTATCGAGGATTATGGTGGAAGGGGACACCGCACACGGCTAAGAAAACGATCACGTGGATCAACTTGTGTGTCTAGGGGTGCCCCCTGCCCTCGTATATAAAGGAGCAATGGGAGGAGGCCGGTCGGCCCTATAGGCGCGCCAAGGAGGAGTCCTCCTCATAGTAGGAGTAGGACTCCTACTAGGAGGGGGAAGGAAGTGGGGAGGGAGAAGGAAAGGGGGGGCGCCGCCCCCCTCTCCTAGTCCAATTCGGACCAGGGGGAGGAGGCACGCGGCCCACCCTGGCTGCCCTTCTCTCTCTCCACTAAGGCCCATATGGCCCATTACTTCTCCCGGGGGGGTTCCGGTAACCCTCCAGTACTCCGGTTTTCTCCGAAATCACCTGGAATACTTTCGGTGTCCGAATATAGTCGTCCAATATATCAATCTTTATGTATCGACCATTTCGAGACTCCTCGTTATGTCCGTGATCACATCCGGGACTCCGAACTAACTTCGGTCCATCAAAACTCATAAACTCATAATATAATTGTCATCAAAACCTTAAGCGTGCGGACCCTACGGGTTCGAGAACAATGTAGACATGACCGAGACATGTCTCTGGTCAATAACCAATAGCGGAACCTGGATGCTCATCTTGGCTCCTACATATTCTACGAAGATCTTTATCGGTCAGACCGCATAACAACATACGTTGTTCCCTTTGTCATCGGTATGTTACTTGCCCGAGATTCGATCGTCGGTATCTCAATACCTAGTTCAATCTCGTTACCGGCAAGTCTCTTTACTCGTTCCGTAATACATCATCTCGCAACTAACTCATTAGTTGCAATGCTTGCAAGGCTTATGTGATGTGCATTACCGAGAGGGCCCAGAGATACCTCTCCGACAATCGGAGTGACAAATCCTAATCTCGAAATACGCCAACCCAACATTTACCTTTGGAGACACCTGTAGAGCTCCTTTATAATCACCCAGTTACGTTGTGACGTTTGGTAGCACACAAAGTGTTCCTCCGGCAAACGGGAGTTGCATAATCTCATAGTCATAGGAACATGTATAAGTCATGAAGAAAGCAATAGCAACATACTAAATGATCAGGTGCTAAGCTAATGGAATGGGTCATGTCAATCACATCATTCTTCTACTAATGTGATCCCGTTGAACAAATGACAACACATGTCTATGGTTAGGAAACATAACCATCTTTGATTAACAAGCTAGTCAAGTAGAGGCATACTAGTGACGTTTAGTTTGTCTATGTATTCACACAAGTATTATGTTTCCGGATAATACAATTCTAGCATGAATAATAAACATTTATCATGATATAAGGAAATAAAATAATAACATTATTATTGCCTCTAGGGCATATTTCCTTCAATTGCATTCAAGTTTAACCAGATTTAATTGAACTTGAACAACTGTTGGCTGAGTCATGGTGCCGCCAGATCAAAACTGACAAGTGCAACCACACTTACCGTATGGGTAAGGTCCTAACTGGGTCTATTGTCATGCATCTCGCCGGTTCCTCCCACGAGGGAAGGTTATGGGCGTGCTTACCCTGGTCAGGTAGGCAGACATAACCCTGTGTGCCTGTTGTTTTTATTTTTATGGATCCGGTCCCCGTGAGGGAGTTTTGACCACGACGGTGGTCGGGGTGTCTTTGGTAGACACGGGGCCACCCAGGACTAGCCCAGTTGGGAGTGGATCGGAGTGGCCGGGAGAGTGTCACGGCAGTAGATCAGTTTTGTTGGAACGTCGTTGGTCCACCCGAATGGGAGTGCGAGCCATGGGTTCCGTGGTGTGGGTACAGTGTGCTACCTCTGCATAGTGTATATTAAATCTATCGATAGCCGCGCCCGCGGATAAGGGCCCAGTTCGTGTTGGTCCCACCGTGAGTCAACAGTATTAATAATAACTTGATTAATGACAACCCCGGTTCGGTGATGAAATAAGTTGGTGGTGATCGCCGTAAGGATCACGAGTTACTTTGGTGGTGATCGCCGTAAGGATCACGAGTTACTTTGGTGGTGATCGCCGTAAGGATCACTAGTTACTTTGGTGATGATAGCCGTAAGGATCATGAGTTACTTTGGTTGTGATCACTGGAATGATCACCGTGATATCGAGGATACCGAGTTGTTGGATATTCGTGATGTTGTGCGAGAATCATGGGTAAAGATCAAGCTCCTTGTGGTCATTTAATGATTACTACGGTATTGTTTATACCAAGCTTGATTTGATCCTGAGATGCTCGTGTAATGTCCGAGGTGGGTAAGTGATGTGCGTGATGGTTACGAGATAACCCGAGCAGAATAATTGGTGCATATAGTGTCATCATGTTGCATGCTAGTATCGTCAGATTCATATGTTCATGCCATGCTCATATTGTTCTAGCTGTATCAGGTTCATGTTGCCTTTGGATTCTTAGTGGCTATTATGATTATTCTCATTATGGTATCTGGTATTATTTTGGGAGTATTACTTTGGATGTCATGTTGTTGTAAGGATCTCATGTTAATTCCTGCTTAACCTATAATTGCCATGCTGTTGTTTGTCTTTAATGCTTCTGGTTAATTGTGAGCTTGCAAGTACATTCAATGTACTGACCTGGCGTGTCATGCCAGCTTGCAGGTCGTGCCTGGATTGCTTGCTTGTCTGGTGTTGTTCCTGTGTTCGCGAGGTAGGATAAGCGTTCCAGCCAGAGTCCCTCCGGATTGGAGTTCACCACTGTCATCGTTGTTCCGCTGCCAATAGTTTTTCTGCTGCTAGAGTTATTCTGCTGCTTCGAGTTGTTCTGCTACTTGCATAGAGCAACTAAGGATGGCGTAGTGTCGTCGTGCCGGTGCTAGTCATTGTAATATCAGAGACCTTGTAATCATATTCATGTAATAATAGAAAGCTGGTTTGTTCAATGCTAAGCAGTGCCGTATTCCAGAAGACTTCTCCTCGATCTCTGGGATAGAATACGGGGCGTTCCGGTTTTCTCTGAGCCGGGGTGCCACAATATTAGAGACCTATTCTGCACAACTCCAAAAGTCTTGAAACTCCACGAAAGTCAGTTTTGGAATATATTAAAACTATTGGGCGAAGAAAGCACCAGAGCGGGGCCACCCACCGTCCACGAGGGTGGAGGGCGCGCCCCTGCCTCGTGGGCCACCTGGAAGCCCCCCGATGCCCATCTTCTGGTATAAGGTGTCTCTTTCCCTGAAAAAAAATCAGAAGGATGCTTTCGGGATGAAGCGCCACCGTCTTGCAGCGGAACCTTGGCGGAACCAATCTAGGGCTCCGGCGGAGCTGTTCTGCTAGGGAAACATCCCTCCGGGAGGGGGAAATCGTAACCATCGTCATCACCATCGATCCTCTCATTGGGAGGGGGTCAATATCCATCAACATCTTCACCAGCACCATCTCCTCTCGAACCCTATTTCATCTCTTGTATCCGATCTTTGTCTCAAAACCTTAGATTGGTACCTGTGGGTTGCTAGTAGTGTTGATTACTCCTTGTAGCTGATCCTAGTTGGTTTATTTCGGTGGAAGATTATATATTCAGATCCTTTATGCACATTAATACCCCTCTGATTACGAACATGAATATGATTTGTGAGTAGTTACATTTGTTCCTGGGGACATGGGAGAAGTCTTGTTATAAGTAGTCATGTGAATTTGGTATTCGTTCGATATTTTGATGAGATGTATGTTGTCTTTCCTCTAGTGGTGCTATGTGAACGTCGACTACATGACACTTCACCATTGTTTGGGCCTAGGGGAAGGCATTGGGAGGAGTAGATGATGGGTTGCTAGAGTGACAGAAGCTTAAACCCTAGTTTATGTGTTGCTTCGTAAGGGGCTGATTTGGATCCATATGTTTCATGCTATGGTTAGGTTTACCTTAATTCTTCTTTCGTAGTTGCGGATGCTTGCCAGGGGGGGTTAATCATAAGTGGGATGCTTGTCCAAGTAAGGGTAGTACCCAAGCACCGGTCCACCCACATATCAAATTATCAAAGTAACGAACGCGAATCATATGAGCATGATGAAAACTAGCTTGACGATAATTCCCATGTGTCCTCGGGAGCGCTTTCCTTTATATAAGAGTTTGTCCTGGCTTGTCCTTTGCTTCAAAAAGGATTGGGCCACCTTGCTGCACCTTGTTAACTTTTGTTACTTGTTACCCGTTACGAATTACCTTATCACAAAACTATCTGTTACCGATAATTTCGGTGCTTGCAGAGAATACCTTACTAAAAACTGCTTGTCATTTCCTTCTGCTCCTCGTTGGGTTTGACACTCTTGCTTATCGAAAGGACTATGATAGATCCCCTATACTTGTGGGTCATCAAGGCACTTCGATCCCGTGTCACAGCTGGGATTTGAACGACGGACATTGGAACCGGAGCCACCACCTATGACACACAACACAAAGACGAGAGAACCGAGAAGGATTATTGCAAAGACAAGGGCCGAAACCAAAAGAAACAAGCAAACACGAGACTTGGAAGGACAAAACAGCAAAGTTTGCAAATCTACATTAGTACCGGACAGGCATACGGAAGTAAAAAAATTATAGCTGCTCCAGCCGCGGTAGTACTATGCCAGGGTGGCACGGTAGTACCGCGCCTGGAGCGGAAGTAACTTTTTACTTCCGCGCTCCGGGCGGTAGTACCGCTCCAGGGAGCGGTAGTACCGCGCCGAGGTCAGTTCATGGGTGACGGTGCGGTAGTACCGCTCCAGGAGGAGCGGTAGTAGCACACGGATTCGATAGCCACATGAACAACGGATCTGGATACGGAACTTGATCTAAAAACAACCGCAACACCAGACCGGTACTACTGTTGATCAAACTATACTTTTGTATCACTCCAAAAAGCATGTCTACTGCACTAGCAATCTCCTACAATCCCCTCTTGCAAAGATTTAGCCAAAAATCACACGAACTACACATGCATCTTCCCAAGACCTAGAAGCACAAGAACGGAACAAAAAGGGAAGGGCTTGGGGAAGTACCGGGGTCCATGGCAAGAGGGCGAGGTGGGGAACGATCCCACCGGACGGAATGCGACGAGAGCGGCCGGAGAAGGAGATATAGCGAGGTCCTCCGGCGCCGTTCTTAGGCAGGAGAGAGAGATGGGGTGGGGAAATAATATGAATGGGTATGGGGGAGTTGGAACTCCCCCTGCCCCACTCTTAACCCCCACCCGCTCGCGACGGCGCGGTAGTACCGAGGGTCCTCGCGGTAGTACCGCCCGGGCAGAAGTACCGCTTGCTAGGCGGTAGTATCGCTCTTCCTGCGGCAGTAAAAAATTACTGCCGCGATGGAAGCGGTAGTACCGTGCCTAGGATGCAGCTGTGTACGCACAGAGCAGCCCACCTCTTGCGGTAGTACCGTGGCTTGCCACGGTAGTACCGTAACCCATGAAAGTGCATGTTTCGCAAAAAGAGAGAGGAAAACGACCGTTGCAATGCAACCTTCAAGCAACCGGACACACAACAGAGCCAACACACGAGGAAACTGAAACACAAGCTTGGCTCGAAGAAAAGAAAGGCAAAAAATCAACAAGGACCAAACATGAGACGCAACCTCTCCATAGAGAGGGCGGTGGCCGGAGCCACCTATGTTTGAGTCAATTGGTATGGCACCGCGAAGAATTATCCTTGGGCCCATGAGCAAAACTCATCTTTGAAGTACAAGTACCCTCAATAATGGCTAATGTGAAAGAGTTGATCAATTTATGCATAATGGGGGAAGGGGGAGTTCATTGAGAGAACAACACTCCCCCTATGTCCATGCCTACACCTAAACAAGACATCAAGATGAGTATGGTGGGGTGTGCAAGGGTTCAAGCCACATTGCTCGAATCGATGATATTTAGCTCATGCCTTAACTCGCGAAATCTTGCTTCATCCAAGGGCTTCATGAAGATATCTGCAAGGTTATCATGAGTGTTTACATAGTTGAGCTCAATCTCCCCTCGCCTAATATGATCCCAGATGAAGTGATACCGAATCTCAATATGCTTCATCTTGAAATGTTGCACCGGGTTGAGAGAAATCTTGATGGCACTTTCATTGTCACACCAAAGAGGCACTTTGTCACAAATGACACCGTAATCCTTTAAAGTTTGCCTCATCCATAGAAGTTGTGCACAACAACTACCGGCAGCCACATACTCCGCTTCGGTGGATGAGAGAGACACACAACTTTGCTTCTTAGAAGACCAACTCATCAAAGAGCAACCAAGGAATTGGCACCCTCCGGAAGTTGACTTCCTATCCACTTTGTCTCCCACCCAACCAGAGTCTGAATAGCCTACAAGGTTGAAGTTTGCTCCTCTTGGGTACCATAAGCCAAAGTTTTGGGTATGAGCCAAATATCGAAATATTCGCTTGACTGCCACATAATGGCTTTCCTTAGGTGTGGCTTGAAACCATGCACAAATTCCTACACTCAACATGATATCCGGCCTAGATGCACAAAGGTAAAGCAAGGAGCCAATAATGGAGCATATACCTTTTGATCCACCGCTTTACCATTTTGATCCACTGCTTTACCATTGGGATCTATGTCAAGTTGGCATTTGACGGGCATTAGTGTGGAAGCCGGCTTGACATCACTTAGCTTAAATCTCTTCAGCATGTCTTGGGTGTATTTGGCTTGGTTGATGAAGGTTCCTTCTCTTGTTTGCTTGATTTCGAACCCGAGAAATAACTTCAACTCTCACATCATGGACATCTTGAACTTTGAGGTCATGAGAGCGGAAAACTCCTCGTTGAAAGCTTTGTTAGGAGAACCAAAGATAATATCATAAACATATAGTTGGCATACAAACAACTCCCCTTTGACCTTCTTGGTAAAAAGAGTGGGGTCGATTTTCCCAATTTCAAACCCACGATCTTGCAACAACTCGGTAAGGTGCTCATACCACGCATGTGGGGCTTGTTTAAGGCCATATAGCGCCTTATCGAGTTGGTACACATGATCGAGAAAATAGGGGTCCTCGAACCCCGGGGGTTGTTTGACATACACCAACTCATTAATAGGACCATTAAGAAAAGCACTCTTCACAACCATTTGTTGCAACTTAAAGTTATGATGAGAAGCATAAGCAATCAATAAACAAATGGATTCAAGGCGAGCAATGGGAGCAAAGGTTTCATTGTATTCGATACCCTCGACTTGGGAGTAGCCTTGTGCTACCAACAGAGCCTTGTTACGAACGATAATCCCATGAGCATCTTGCTTGTTCTTGAATATCCACTTGGTTCCAATGACATTATGGTTCCCCGTTGGCCTTGGCACCAATCTCCACACCTTGTTATGCTCGAAGTTGTTGAGTTCTTCATGCATGGCATTAAGCCAATACGGACCCTCGAGTGTCTCATAGAACTTTTGGGGTTCAACACAAGAAACAAACGCGTGATGTTCACAATACTTTGCTAATTGTCTACGAGTGCTTACCCCCTTTCGTATGCTTCCAAGCACATTCGTCATTAGATGACCCTTGTTAGTGAGCTTGGATGCAATCTTGGCGGCACGATGCTACCTCTTGAGCACCGCGTTGATTTTCCCTTGAAGAGGAAAGGGTGATGCAGTAAAGCAGCGTAAGTATTTCCCTTGGTTTTTGAGAACCAAGGCATCAATCCAGTAGGAGACCACGCGCGAGTCACCTCGTACCTACACACACAAATAAGAACCTCGCAACCAACGCGATAAAGGGGTTGTCAACCCCTTCACGGCCACTTGTAAGAGTGAGATCTGATAGAGATGATAATAATAAGATAAATATTTTTGGTATTTTTATGATATAGATTGGAAGTAGATATTGCAAAAAAAAGTAGATGGGGAACTTATATGATGGAGAATAAACCCGGGGGCCATAGGTTTCACTAGTGGCTTCTCTCAAGATAGCATAAGTATTACGATGGGTGAACAAATTACTGTCGAGCAATAGATAGAAAAGTGAATAATTATGAGAATATCTAGGCATGATCATGTATATAGGCATCACGTCCATGAAAACTAGACCGAAACGATTCTGCATCTACTACTATTACTCCACACATCGACCGCTATCCAGCATGCATCTCGAGTATTAAGTTCATAAGAACAGAGTAATGCCTTAAGCAAGATGACATGATTTAGAGGGATAAACTCATGCAATATGATGTAAACCCCATCTTTTTATCCTAGATGGCAACAATACAATACGTGTCATTTCTCTTTCTGTCACTGGGATCGAGCACCGCAAGATTGAACCCAAAGCTAAGCACTTCTCCCATTGCAAGAAAGGTCAATCTAGTAGGCCAAACCAAACAGATAATTTGAAGAGACTTGCAAAGATAAAACAATCATACATAAACGAATTCAGAGAAGATTCAAATATTGTTCATAGATAAACTTGATCATAAACCCACAATTCATCGGATCTCGACAAACACACGGAAAATAAGATTACATCGAATAGATCTCCAAGAGAATCGAGGAGAACTTTGTATTGAGATCCTAAGAGAGAGAATAAGCCATCTAGCTACTAGCTATGGACCTGAAGGTCTAAAGTAAACTACTCACACATCATCGGAGGGGCCATGGGGTTGATGTAGAGGCCCTCTGTGATAAATGCCCCCTCCGGCGGAGCTCCGGAAAAGGCCCCAAGATGGGATCTCTTGGGTACAGAAGGTTGCGACGGTGGAAATAGGGTTTCATGGTGCTCCTGGATGTTTGAGGGGCATATGGATATATATAGGAAGAAGAAGTACGTCGGTGGAGCAACGAGGGGCCCACGAGGGTGGAGGGCGCGCCCAGGGGGTGGGAGTGCCCCCTGCCTTGTGGCATCCTCGATTGTTTCTTGACGTCCACTCAAAGTCTCCTGGATCATGTTTGTTCCAAAAATAACGCTCCCGAAGGTTTCATTCCGTTTGGACTCTGTTTGATATTCCTTTTCGGCAAAACTCTAAAATAGGCAAAAACAGCAATTTGGGTTGGGCCTCTGGTTAATATGTTAGTCCCAAAAATAATATAAAAGTGTAAAAATAAGCCCATTAACATCCAAAATAGATAATATAATAGCATGGAGCAATAAAAAATTATAGATACGTTGGAGACGTATCAAGCATCCCCAAGCTTAATTCCTGCTCGTCCTCGAGTAGGTAAATGATAAAAACAAATTTTTTGATGTGGAATGCTTCCTAACATATTTCTCAATGTAATTTTTCTTTATTGTGGCATGAATGTTCAGATCCGAAAGATTCAAGATAAAAGTTTAATATTGACATAGAAATAATGATACTTCAAGCATACTAACTAAGCAATTATGTCTTCTCAAAATAACATGGCCAAAGAAAGTTATCCCTACAAAATCATATAGTCTGGCTATGCTCTATCTTCGTCACACAAAATATTAAATCATGCACAACCCTGATGACAAGCCAAGATTTCGTTTCATACTTTTGATGTTCTCAAACTTTTTCAATCTTCACGCAACATATGAGCGTGAACCATGGATATAGCACTATGGTGGAATAGAATGCTGGTTATGGAGAAGACAAAAAGGAGAAGATAGTCTCACATCAACTAGGCGTATCAATGGGCTATGGACATGCCCATTAATAGATATCAATGTGAGGGAGTAGGGATTGCCATGCAACGGATGCACTAGAGCTATAAGTGTATGAAAGCTCAACAAAATAAACTAAGTGGGTGTGCATCCAACTTGCTTGCTCACGAAGACCTAGGGCAATTTGAGGAAGCCCATCATTGGAATATACAAGCCAAGTTCTATAATGTAAAATTCCCACTAGTTTATGAAAGTGACAACGCAGGAGACTCTCTATCATGAAGATCATGATGCTACTTTGAAGCACAAGTGTGGAAAAAGGATAGTAACATTGCCCCTTCTCTCTTTTTCTCAAATTTTTTTATTTGGGCCTTCTTTCTCTTTTTTTTCTTTTGGCCTCTTTTCTTTTTTTCGTTCGGAGTCTCATCCTGACTTGCGAGGGAATCATAGTCTCCATCATCCATTCCTCACTGGGGCAATGTTCTAATAATGATGATCATCACACTTCTTTTTACTTACAACTCAAGAATTACAACTCAATACTTAGAACAAAATATGACTCTATGTGAATGCCTCCGGCGGTGTACCGGGATATGCAATGAATCAAGAGTGACATGTATGAAAGAATTATGAACGGTGGCTTTGCCACAAATACGATGTCAACTACATGATCATGCAAAGCAATATGACAATGATGAAGCATGTCATAGCAAACGGAACGGTGGAAAGGTGCATGGCAATATATCTCGGAATGGCTATGGAAATGCCATAATAGGTAGGTATGGTGGCTGTTTTGAGGAAGGTATATGGTGGGTTTATGGTACCGGAGAAAGTTGCGTGGTACTAGAGAGGCTAGCAAATGTGGAAGGGTGAGGGTGCGTATAATCCATGGACTCAACATTAGTCATAAAGAACTCACATACTTATTGCAAAATCTATTAGTTATCGAAACAAAGTACTACGCGCATGCTCCTAGGGGGATAGATTGGTAGGAAAAGACCATCGCTCATCCCCGACCGCCACTCATAAGGAAGGAAATCAATAAATAAATCATGCTCTGACTTCATCACATAACGGTTCACCATACGTGCATGGTATGGGAATCACAAACTTCAACACAAGTATTTCTAAAATTCACAACTACACAACTAGCATGACTCTAATATCACCATCTCCATATCTCAAAACAATCATCAAGTATCAAACTTCTCTTAGTATTCAATGCACTTATATGAAAGTTTTATTATGCCTAAAAGAAAATTGCCATGTTGTTCTAAAGGACACTCAAAATAATATAAGTGAAGCATGAGAGATCAATTATTTCTATAAAATAAAACCACCGTCGTGCTCTAAAAGATATAAGTGAAGCACTAGAGCAAAAATTATATAGCTCAAAAGATATAAGTGAAGCACATAGAGTATTCTAATAAATTCTAATTCACGTGTGTGTCTCTCAAAAGGTGTGTACAGCAATGATGATTGTGCTAAACTAAAAATCAAAGACTCAAATCATACAAGACGCTCCAAGCAAAACACATATCATGTGGCGAATAAAAATATTGCTCCAAGTAAAGTTACCGATGAACGAAGACAAAAGAGGGGATGCCTTCCGGGGCATCCTGAAGCTTAGGATTTTTGGTGTCCTTGTATTTTACCTTGGGGTGCCATGGGCATCCCCAAGCTTAGGCTCTTGCAACTCCTTGTTCCATAATCCATCAAATCTTTACCCAAAACTTAAAAACTTCACAACACAAAACTTAACAGAAAAATCTCGTGAGCTCCGTTAGCGAAAGAAAACAAAAAACCACTTCAAAGTACTGTAATGAACTCATTCTTTATTTATATTGGTGTTAATACTATTTTATTACAACTTCTCTATGGTTTATAAACTCTTTTACTAGCCATAGATTCATCAAAATAATCAAAGAACACATGAAAAACAGAATCTATCAAAAACAGAACACTCTGTAGTAATCTGTAACTAACGCAAACTTATGGAAGCCCGAAAATTCTAAAATAAATTTATGAACGTGAGGAATTTATATATTAATCATATTCAAAAATAATTAACTAAATAACAGTCTCCAATAAAAAATGGCAGCAATTCTTGTGAGCGCTAAAGTTTCTGTTTTTTACAGCAAGATCAACAAGACTTTCCCCAAGTCTTCCCAACGGTTCTACTTGGCACAAACCCCAATTAAAAACAAAAAAACACAACCAAAAACAGAGGCTAGATAAATTATTTATTACTAAACAGGAGCAAAAAGCAAGGAATAAAAATAAAATTGGGTTGCCTCCCAACAAGCGCTATCGTTTAACGCCCCTAGCTAGGCATAAAAGCGAAGATAGATCTAGGTATTGCCATCTTTGGTAGGCAATTCTTCAATAAGACACCTATAACTCTTAGGGGTTTCTTTCTTTTTATTAATTATCAAAATCCTAGGCACGAAATCAAGAAAATCATTTGTAGCAAAAGGTTCATTAAGGATAGTGAGAAAGTTGGGGTGAACACTTATGGATTTGAGATCCGCACTTCCCTTACTAGAGGTTTCACCCTTATTTTTAGGAACATACATCAATTTGGCAATATTAGCATTAGGAGGAGTATTTTTCACAGAAGAAAAGGCAGACCCTAGGTTGGTAATAATATCCTCAATTTTGTCAATTCTAGTGGAATCTTGATCTATCTTTTCATTAACCACGGGTCCCTTTTCTTTAAAAAATTTAAGAGCAACTCCTACCTTAGATCCGTATTGGGTAATTAGGTTATGGATCTTTCTATCCAAATTTTCAATCAATTCTACGGTGGCAACTTTATTTTCAATAATTTTAAGCCGTTGCATCACGTGTTCCAAAGTTAAAATAGTTCCATTAACCAAAAGAGGTGGTGTGCCAAACAAATCTATCATAGCCTTATAAGAACGAAAAGTATGGCTACCCAAGAAATTTCGTCCGGTAATGGTATCAAGAATATATCTATCCCAAGGAGTGATGCCTACATAAAAATTGCGAAGAAGAATGGAAGTAGATTGCTTCCTAATAGATCTATTTTGTACGTTGCAAATTCTGAACCAAGCATCTTTTAGATTTTCTCCCTCCCTTTGTTTAAAATTAAGGACCTCATTCTCGGGAGATAAAGGAGTAGATAAAGGACTAGCCATAACGACGAAGCAAGTGGAAAAGATGCGAACGGAAAGAGGGCGAATAAAAAGGCAAGGGTGAAATGGGGAGGAGGAAAACGATAGGCAAATGGCAAATAATGTAATGCGAAGGATAAGAGTTATCATGGATACTTGGTATGTCTTGACTTGGCATAGATCTCCCCGGCAACGGCGCTAGAAATCCTTCTTGCTACCTCTTGAGCACTGTGTTGGTTTTCCCTTGAAGAGGAAAGGGTGATGCAGTAAAGCAGCGTAAGTATTTCCCTCAGTTTTTGAGAACCAAGGTATTAACCCAATAGGAGACCTCACAACCAACGCGATAAAGGGGTTGTCAATCCCTTCACGGCCACTTGCAAGAGTGAGATCTGATAGAGATTATAATAATAAGATAAATATTTTTGGTATTTTTATGATATAGATTGAAAGTAAAGATTGCAAAACAAAGTAGATGGGGAACTTATATGATGGAGAATAGACCCGGGGGCCATAGGTTTCACTAGTGGCTTCTCTCAAGATATCATAAGTATTACGGCGGGTGAACAAATTACCGTCGAGCAATTGATAGAAAAGCGAATAATTATGAGAATATCTAGGCATGATCATGTATATAGGCATCACGTCCATGACAAGTAGACCGAAACGATTCTGCATCTACTACTATTACTCCACACATCGACCGCTATCCAGCATGCATCTAGAGTATTAAGTTCATAAGAACAGAGTAACGCCTTAAGCAAGATGGCATGATGTAGAGGGACAAACTCATGCAATACGATGTAAACCACATCTTTTTATGCTCGATGGAAACAATACAATACGTGTCGTTTCCCTTTCTGTCACTGGGATCGAGCACCGCAAGATTGAACCCAAAGCTAAGCACTTCTCCCATTGCAAGAAAGATCAATCTAGTAGGCCAAACCAAACTGATAATTCAAAGAGACTTGCAAATATAAACCAATCATACATAAAACAATCCAGAGAAGACTCAAATATTGTTCATAGATAAACTTGATCATAAACCCACAATTCATCGGATCTCGACAAACACACCGCAAAAGAAGATTACATCGAATAGATCTTTAAGAGAATCGAGGAAAACTTTGTATTGAGATCCAAAGAGAGAGAAGAAGCCATCTAGCTACTAGCTATGGACCCGAAGGTCTAAAGTAAACTACTCACACATCATCGGAGGGGCCATGGAGTTGATGTAGAGGCCCTCCATGATCAATGCCCCCTCTGGCGGAGCTCCGAGAAAGGCCCCAAGATGGGATCTCTTGGGTACAGAAGGTTGCGGTGGTGGAAATAGTGTTTCATGGTGCTCCTGGATGTTTGCGGGGTATATGGATATATATAGGAAGAAGAAGTACATCAATGGAGCAACGAGGGGCCCACGAGGGTGGAGGGCGCGCCGAGGGGGATGGGCATGCCCCCCTGCCTCGTGGCCTCCTCTATTGTTTCTTGACGTCCACTCCAAGTCTCCAGGATCATGTTTGTTCCAAAAATAATGCTCCCGAAGGTTTCATTCCATTTGGACTCCGTTTGATATTCCTTTTCGGTGAAACTCTAAAATAGGCAAAAAAAACAGCAATTTGGGTTGGGCCTCCAGTTAATAGGTTAGTCCCAAAAATAATATAGAAGTGTAAAAATAAGCCCATTAACACCCAAAATAGATAATATAATAGCATGGAGCAATCAAAAATTATAGATATATTTGAGACGTATCACACGACGCTCCAATTCCTCCTGAGGAGTGAGTTGTGGAACGGTAAATTGATCATCTTGAGCGTCGTCTTGAGCTTTGATATGCCTCCAACGTATCTATAATTTTTGATTGCTCCATGCTATATTATCTATTGTAGATGTTTATGGGCTTTATTATACACTTTTATATCATTTTTGGGACTAACCTGTTAACCCAGAGCCCAGTGCCAGTTTCTGTTTTTACCTTGTTTTAGGGTTTCGAAAAAAAGGAAAATCAAACGGAGTCCAAATGATCTGAAACTTCACGGAACCTATTTTTGGATCAGAAGAAGCCCAGAAGACTTGGAGTCTATGTAAAGGAAGCTTCGAGGAGGCCACGAGGTAGGGGGCGCGCCCACCCCCCTGGGCGCGCCCTCCACCCTCGTGGGCCCCCTGACGTGCTTTTTCCACCTATATATCTCCATATACCCTAAAAACATCGGAGAGCACAATAGATCAGGAGTTCTGCCGCCAGAAGCCTCCGTAGCCACCGAAAAACCAATCTAGACCCGTTCTGGCACCCTGTCGGAGGAGGAATCCTTCTCCGGTGGCCATCTTCATCATCCCGGTGCTCTCCATGACTAGGAGGGAGTAGTTCTCCCTCGGGGCTGAGGGTATGTACCAGTAGCTATGTGTTTGATCTCTCTCTCTCTCTCTCGTGTTCTTGAGGTGATACGATCTTGATGTATCGCGAGCTTTGCTATTATAGTTGGATCTTATGATGTTTTCTCCCCCTCTACTCTCTTGTAATGAATTGAGTTTCCCCTTTGAAGTTATCTTATCGGACTGAGACTTTATAGATTTGAGAACACTTGATGTATGTCTTGCCGTGCGTATCTGTGGTGACAATGGGATATCACGTGATTCACTGGATGTATGTTTTGGTGATCAACTTGCGGGTTCCGCCCATGAACCTATGCATAGGGGTTGGCACACGTTTTCGTCGTGACTCTCTGGTAGAAACTTTGGGGCACTCTTTGAGGTTCTATGTGTTGGTTGAATAGATGACTCTGAGATTGTGTGATGCATATCGTATAATCATACCCACGGATACTTGAGGTGACATTGGAGTATCTAGGTGACATTAGGGTTTTGGTTGATTTGTGTCTTACGGTGTTATTCTAGTACGAACTCTAGGGCTGTTTGTGACACCTATAGGAATAGCCCAACGGATTGATTGGAAAGGATAACTTTGAGGTGGTTTCATACCCTACCATAATCTCTTCGTTTGTTCTCCGCTATTAGTGACTTTGGAGTGACTCTTAGTTGCATGTTGAGGGATAGTTATGTGATCCAATTATGTTATTATTGTTGAGAGGACTTGCACTAGCGAAAGTATGAACCCTAGGCCTTATTTCCTATCATTGCAATACCGTTTACGCTCACTTTTATCATTAGTTACCTTGCTGTTTTTATATTTTCAAATTACAAATACCCATATCTACCATCCATATACCACTTGTATCACCATCTCTTCGCCGAACTAGTGCACCTATACAATTTACCATTGTATTGGGTGGGTTGGGGGCACAAGAGACTTTTTGTTGTTTGATTGCAGGGTTGCTTGAGAGAGACCATCTTCATCCTACGCCTCCTACGGATTGATAAACCTTAGGTCATCCACTTGAGGGAAATTTGCTACTGTCCTACAAACCTCTGCACTTGGAGGCCCAACAACGTCTACAAGAAGAAGGTTGTGTAGTAGAAATCAAGCTTGCTCTTGAGCTTGAACTTGCTCGGAGTTGAGAACTTGACCTTGGGCATCACTTGGTGGTTTCGAAGAAAGGAAAATCAAACGGAGTCCAAATGACCTGAAACTTCACGGAACCTATTTTGGATCAGAAGAAGCCCAGAAGATTTGGAGTCTACGTAAGGGAAGCTTCAAGGAGGCCACGAGGTAGGGGGCGTGCCCACCCCCCTAGGCGCACCCTCCACCCTCGTGGGCCCCTCGTGGCCCCCCTAACATACTTCTTCCACCTATATATCTCCATATACCCTAAAAACATCGGAGAGCGCAATAGATCGGGAGTTCCGCCGCCACAAGCCTCCGTAGCCACCAAAAAACCAATCTAGATCCGTTCCGGCACCCTGCCGGAGGGGGAATCCTTCTCCGGTGGCCATCCTCATCATCCCGGTGCTCTCCATGACGAGGAGGGAGTAGTTCTCCCTCGGGGCTGAGGGTATGTACCAGTAGCTATGTGTTTGATCTCTCTCTCTCGTGTTCTTGAGGTGATACGATCTTGATGTATCGCGAGCTTTGCTATTATACTTGGATCTTATGATGTTTTCTCCCCCCTCTACTCTCTTGTAATGAATTGAGTTTCCCCTTTGAATTTATCTTATCGGATTGAGTCTTTAAAGATTTGAGAACACTTGATGTATGTCTTGTCGTGCGTATCTGTGGTGACAATGGGATATCATGTGATTCACTGGATGTATGTTTTGGTGATCAACTTGCAGGTTCCGCCCATGAACCTATGCAAAGGGGTTGGCACACGTTTTCGTCGTGACTCTCTAGTAGAAACTTTGGGGCACTCTTTGAGGTTCTATGTGTTGGTTGAATAGATGAATCTGAGATAGTGTGATGCATATCGTATAATCATACCCACGGATACTTGAGGAGACATTGGAGTATCTAGGTGACATTAGGGTTTGGTTGATTTGTGTCTTAAGGTGTTATTCTAGTACGAACTCTAGGGCTGTTTGTGACACCTATAGGAATAGCCCAACGGATTGATTGGAAAGAATAACTTTGAGGTGGTTTCGTACCCTACCATAATCTCTTCGTTTGTTCTTCGCTATTAGTGACTTTGGAGTGACTCTTAGTTGCATGTTGAGGGATAGTTATGTGATCCAATTATGTTATTATTGTTGAGAGGACTTGCACTAGCGAAAGTATGAACCCTAGGCCTTATTTCCTATCATTGCAATACCGTTTACGCTCACTTTTATCATTAGTTACCTTGCTGTTTTTATATTTTCAGATTACAAATACCCATATCTACCATCCATATACCACTTGTATCACCATCTCTTCGCCGAACTAGTGAACCTATACAATTTACCATTGTATTGGGTGTGTTGGGGACACAAGAGACTTTTTCTTATTTGGTTGCAGGGTTGCTTGAGAGAGACCATCTTCATCCTACGCCTCCTACGGATTGATAAACCTTAGGTCATCCACTTGAGGGAAATTTGCTACTGTCCTACAAACCTCTGCACTTGGAGGCCCAACAACGTCTATAAGAAGAAGGTTGTGTAGTAGACATCAAGCTCTTTTCTGGCGGTGAGGTTAGCACTTGAAGGTATATGTTTAGATCTTGCAATCGAGTCTTTTAGTTTCTTGTTTTATCACTAGTTTAGTTTATAAAAGAAAATTACAAAAAAATGGAATTAAGTTTGTCTCATACGCTTCACCTTTTTAATATCTTTCGTGATTATGATGGAAAGGATAATTGTGCTCAAGTGCTAGAAGAAGAAATCTATAAAATGTTTGGCACTAAATCTTTGAATGATGAGCATGATTGCAATGTTGTTAGTACGAATTCTTTGGATATCCATGATACTAATGATGATTGCACTAGTTATGATGAAAATGTCTCCTATAAACATGTCAATTTTTGTGGAGTGCATTGGGTTTGTAAGTCCACACCAAATAGAGAAGATAGATATTGCAATAGTCATAAGTACTTAGAAACTAAATTGTAGCAAGAAGAGCTAGATGAATGTGCTGAAAATTTAATTTTTCTTAGCCCTACTTGTGAACTTTGCAATGAACGTGATCATTTTAGTACCCAATGCAAATTGTTTCATGATCGTATCGTGTCCAAAAATTGTGATGACTTGATTTCCCTTGCACATCATAATGAACTTAGTTTGCTCTTGGGTTATGAAGAAATTAAATGTATAACTAAGGATATTCCAAAATTTGCCCTTGATAAAGTTCTTCATTTTGATCTAGAGAAAATTTATATGTATTGTGCGGTGAATTGCATTGAAAATCCTTATATTGCCAACTACATAAAGAAAAGAAAACAAATAGAAGATGAAGAGAATACTAATGAAAGGGAAGAGACTTCCCAATATCCTCCTATTATTTCTTATGATGAATCAGGTAACGAGGAGGAGCCTCCTATTCAACCAATCTCATTAATAAGGAGCTCCATAAAGAGGATTGAACCCACACATGATGTGGTGAAGAAGAAGAAAAGAAAAAGGAAGAGAGGTAAAAAGATATCTCTCCCAAATAGTGCTGCTCCTATTACTATTGTGCCTCGTGAAAATATAATTGTGGAAGATAATGATACTTCTTATGATCTTGAAAATCTTTTTGGCACTTGCTTGGAAGAATATGATAATTGCTATACTATTGGTGCTATCCATACTATTAATGATGGGAGTGATTAAGCTTATGATATGAAAAGGCCCAAGCTTGGGGATGATATGTTTGATGAAGATGATGTTTTTGAGAATATATTTGCTGCGATTAATGTTTGTCCCAAGCTTGGGGATGTTATGGTTAATGAAGATGATATTTTTAGCCTCCCAAGTTTTGATATGCAAGTTTATAATGATGATAGCATGCCTCCTACTTATGATGATTATTGTGATGATACTTATGCTATAAAAAGTAGTGATTATATTTATAGAACTTGTCATGATTATTATTAACCCTTCTCTGAACATTACTCTTTTAATGTGGAAACAATTTATAGTATTCGAGTTTCCTATGATACTCCCACTATTCCGAATGAGAAGAATTTTGCCTATGTGGAGAGTAGTAAATTTTCTATGCTTGTAGATCATGAAAAGAATACTTTATGTGATGGTTATATTGTTGAATTCATTCATGATGCTACTGAAAATTATTATGAGGGAGGAATATATACTTTTAGGAATTGCAATAATATCAAGTTTCCTCTCTATGTGCTTAAAATCTTAAAGTTATGCTTGTTTTACCCTCCTATGCTAGTTGATTATTGTTCCCACAAGTTGTTTGCTCACAAAATCCCTATGCATAGGAAGTGGGTTAGACTTAAATGTGCTAGTCATATTCTTCATGATGCTCTGTTTATGTTACAATTCTTAACTTTTATGTGAGCATCATGGAAATCAGTATGCCTAGATAGGGGCGTTAAACGATAGCGCTTGTTGGGAGGCAACCCAATTTTATTTTAGTTCCTTGCTTTTTGTTCCTGTTTAGTAATAAATAATTCATCTAGCCTCTGTTTATATGTGGTTTTATGTGTTTAATTAGTGTTTGTGCCAAGTAGAACCTTTGGGAAGACTCGGGGAAAGTCTTTGCGATCATGCTGTAAAAAAAGAAACTTTAGCGCTCACGAGAATTGCTTCCATTTTTATTTGAAGAGTTCTATTTAGTTAATAATTTTTAAGATGATTAATAGATAAATTTCTAAGGTTCAGAAATTTATTTGAGAATTTTATGAGTTCCAGAAGTATACGTTTGATTCAGATTACTACAGACTGTTCTGTTTTTGACAGATTCTGTTTTTCATGTGTTGTTTACTTATTTTGATGAATCTATGGCTAGTAAAATAGTTTATAAACCATGGATAAGTTGGAATACAGTAGTTTTAACACCAATATAAATAAATAATGAGTTCATTACAGTACCTTGAAGTGGTAATTTATTTTCTTATACTAACGGAGCTTACGAGTTTTCTGTTAAGTTTTGTGTTGTGAAGTTTTCAAGTTTTGGGTAAAGATTCGATGGACTATGGAATAAGGAGTGGAAAGATCCTAAGCTTGGGTATGCCCAAGGCAACCCAAGGTAATATTCAAGGAAAACCAAGAGCCTAAGCTTGGGGATGCCCCGGAAGGCATCCCCTCTTTCGTCTTCGTTCATCGGTAACTTTACTTGGAGCTATATTTTTATTCGCCACATGATATGTGTTTTGCTTGGAGCGTCAATTTATTTTGTTAATATTTGTTTTATGTTATTTAGAACAATGTTTTGCATCCTTTATTTCAATAAAAGTGGCATTGATAGCCTTTACTATGCCTATTTTAGAAGTCCACATGCTGCTGTTTGAAAACAGAAAGTTTATGCTGTTGCAATTATTCCCTAGTTAAGTCAGAATGTGATAAAATGTTGAAACCTTTTTCATATTAAGATCTGATAAATTTACTACAGTGTGAATTTTATTTCATAATTTTTGGAGCTAGGGAAGTATGGATGTTGCAGCATTCTTTACAGACTATCCTGTTTAGGCAGATTGCTGTTATGTTTGCATTGTTTGCATATGTTTGCTTCTTTAATGATTCTATTTGAGGATAGGACTATTAAATATGCAGAGCCATTTAGTATTCAATGTTGAATAATAATTTTAGTGATTTTATACAGTAGAGTATGATAAGGTTTTTGCAATGGTTTATACTAACTTATCTCACGAGTCCTTGTTGAGTTTTGTGTGGATGAAGCTTTTGAGATTTAGGGAGACCGCGACATGAGAGGAATTAAGGAGACACAAAATCTC